>NW_028255328.1:0-600000 GCF_964263255.1 Lissotriton vulgaris
GGGGGTGTGTGTGTGTGTGTGTGTGTGTGTGTGTGTGTGTGTGTGTGTGTGTGTGTGTGTGTGTGTGTGTGTGTGTACATGTGTGTGTGTGTGTGTACATGTGTGTGTGTATATGTATGTGTGTGAGTTTGTGTGTGTATGTGTGTGTGTGTATATGAGTGTATGTGTGTGTGTGTTTATGTGTGTGTGTGTATGCGTGTGTGTTTGTTTGTGTGTGCGTGTGCGTGTGTGTGTGTGTACGTGTGCGTATGTGTGTTCGTATATATATATAGATGCAGAACGGTCTGAATGCGGATGAGGCACTGAGTGTCCACCTCTAATTCCGCATGAGTTTATGACTACATAGCGGCGACTTCTCATTCCCTGACCCACCCTTTCCCTGACATCAATCTCACTTGTATATATTCTTAACACAATCCCCCCACCTTTTGGTCACTTATCACCGTACACATTCCAACACTTTCACTTTGGAATATATGGACACTCCTGCACAGTTGCATACCGACTGTCTTAGACCACAATCACATTAACATGTGCACGCTCATTGGGCGTCTTATTGGCACCGTAGATCCGCGCACGACTTCGTGCCCCTCTGCCCACTTGGGCTGGATCCTTTCCACGCGGTACGCCACCTAATAGGCAATAGCCACCATTACTCAGGAACAATAACTCCCCGAGTAAGCCACATTGACTGCCTGAGCACATGTTCACACACAAACACATTAATTAGAATGTGCTTTCTGCACATACAACCTAGTAGGCAGATGGTGAGGCGCACATATATATTAATTTGTGCTTTAATCTGATTCTGATTTCATTTTTCGTCTGTTGTTTCTTAAATAACACTGGTTCTAGTGTGATGTATATAGCATTATTTCAATTTTGTGATTATTCAACAAATGTGATTTAACCTATGCATAATGTTAGCGAACTAAAGTTTCATCTACCTTTGTAACTTTGTTTGACTGGAAGAAACACTACACATACTCACCATGACTCTGCATGTCCCAGGCTGTATGTAACTTTTCCATTGCTGTGGTCGCTAAGTCGGTTTCCATGAGAACCAGTTTTGGTTTACACCTTGTTTCTAATTTATACTGCACCGTAGAGATTTGCGATGTTGTGAGCAAGGCGGACACGTCCGCCGAAACGAGTCGTCCATCATGGTGGAATAAAAACACTTATCCTTGAAACCTTTACCCACGGTGTCAGCATCTGTTTTATACATTGTGTTCAGCAGGATTGGCATTGATATATATATATATATATATATATATATATATATATATATATATATATATATATATATATATATATATATATATATATATATATATATATATATATATATATATATATATATATATATATATATATATATATATATATACAGCTTCATTGTCAATAAATGACCGGACCAGCACTCGCGTTAGGTTAAATCAATATAGATTTATTGCGCAAAAGTAAACAGACGCGTTTCAGCCTTCGCTTTCATCAGTACATACACATATATATATATATTCCTCGAAATGCACGGATAGGAGCCAGACCAGAGATAACTTATCGATGGCCTAGATCCTTACGAGATAGGTTGGTCCGTAGCTATCCTAGAGAAGACACACAAACACAGTGGTTATGAATGCCTAATGGCTTTACCACTTGTGGTATGTGTAAAGCAGACCGGAATGGTAGGAACTGTAAGGAATATACCACAGGCACCAAACAGAAGCGACCAATAAGACACATTATCAACTGCAATAGCGATTTTACTGTCTACGTGCTGGAGTGCCCCTGTGGCCTCCAGTACGTAGGTAGTACCAAACTCCCAATTAAGCTAAGGAAACTGCAACATCTGCGTGCCATCGCAAATTGTGATCATAACTATCCGGTGGCACGCCATTACACAGAATGTCACAACAGCAACAACAGCATCTTACAGTTTGTTGGTGTGGATAGAATACCAAAACATATAAGGGGTGGGGACCGAGAGAAGCAACTCAGGATCCTTGAATCCAGGTTTATCCTGGATCTGGATTGTAAAGTGCCGAAAGGACTTAACAGTGGGGAAGAACTTGCTAGGCATATAGGCCTATAAAGATCTGCGGTACTCTCTCTAGTCAATAAACAGTATTGGGAATCTCCTGAACAGAAGTATGTTAGGATTTTAATTAAGATGATTTGCTAGCAGTAAGCTGTTCTATCTTTCACTTTTAATTCAGACAGGATAGATATTTTGAATAACGGGGGATTTTGAACTGTTGGTGTTTTGCCTATCTAGGGTAATATATGAATCGCATCCGCAATTGTGGAGTCTCATTGGGAAGCTATGTAGTCTTCTATAAGCACCAGATGTCTCCTCCGAACACCCTGTCCCTATACACATATTAGACACTTTAGCAATAATTTAATTCACACACTTACACTGTCCCTTCACATCCCATACACCCAGGATTTGGAAAAGGATATAACCTGTGTCTCTCGGAAAATAGGTACACGTTGGGCAACATTGACGTTGGAATACAAATATAGCGGGCATTATTTAAGCGGTACCTTAGTGAATGTGCAAGAGAAATTATCAATAGCGCGCAAAGGGCAGGACAATACTGTTACGGGGCAAATTAACATTTATATGTTTGCAAAGTTACGAAGACTTGTATGCAACATATTGGCACATTATATTGCTGGATAATATGAGTGCTTGTTGTCACCGAAAATGTATTTTAATTTTAAAATTAATTGTTAGCATTACGCTATAATTATGAGTATGTGTCTTTCCGTCAGCAATGCCTACATTGCCCATTATGCTGCTGTCAGTATCCCGCTGCAATCATGTTATGTATATTGTGCTCGAAATGCCTATAATTTTACAAAAAGCTGCTGCCGTTTTAAGAATTTGTTCGGTCGTCACGCAATTAATGGTTTAACGAATGTATTTTACAATTCGTTGCTGGCACTACGAAACAACGATGCACATACACATTCCGTCTTCTAATGTTAGAAATGTCATTGCTGCTTTGTAAACTGTTTTGACTACATGCCTTAATTGATAAAATGTAAATTATGGCGAAATATGGGATAATTTGTTTTTTACCGATGAATTTCAGTTTTACAATGCTTCATGTTGACGTCGAAACAAAGTGTAAGATACAGTATTTTTTCCATTTCCATCAAGTGTGAAGTGTATTTCTATGGCAAATGGAGACACAGGAAGTTACTTAATAAAGGCAAACACTGAAACACTTTGTCCTTGTTAACTAATGCACAATAAAGTTTTTGTGCAGTTTCCTAGCGTGCTGTCCTTCGATTTCAATGGATTTATATATATATATATATATATATATATATATATATATATATATATATATGTATTGCAAATAGAGATGACGACGTTGTGTGCAAATTTACAATCTTTAATAGCTGCCACTACCAAACGAGTTTCAACTGATTCTTCAGAGGTTAAAACATGTTAAATAGAGGTGTAACCAATACATAGAATGAAGGAACTTACTAAAGCTCACTTGAGCATAATTTTAAATAAAGTTTGATTCAAATTGTAAAAAGAGCGCAGGTGGCAAAGAGATAAAAGCGCAAGTACTGAAACGGTACATTAGCTTTTTATGAATGTGCTCACAGGAGCGTTATAATGGGCAGAAGCACAGCGCTAGCGATTTTATGTGACAAAATATAAATTGAATCATTTAAATGGTATTGGTTCACTTTATAACCACGAGAAATATTGTAATTACATTTTATTGTATGTAACTCTGTGAACATGATGTAAAACTATGAGTCTGTTTTCACATTAGTCACTGTTGTAGTTTTAGTGTTTTGCACGTCATGCACTTTAAAAATGACCACGTTCAGAAGCTCAATTACCAGTGAACAAGACTGCGAGTCAGTTGATACGCGTTTGGTAGAGGCAGCTATTAAAGATTGAAAATTGCACACGGCGTCGTCATCTTTATTAGCAATAGTGGAGACTCGTCTCGAGGAGCAGGAACTCGTAATATTCTCCCGCTTAGAGGCTGAATCACAGGTGTAGACCAACTTTTGTGCCAGCATTATTTATTTCTGCATGAAGTCAAGACGCGTTTAGGCCGTATATATATTGGGAGCAAGTTTCATTTGGATGTTTAGTGGCCCGCTCTGGGCACGAAGCTGCCCACCTGCTGACGCTTCATGTCCGGTTGTTTTTCTAAACAGAACAACAAAGTCACCTTGTTTGCCGGGTAGAGAACTCCGCTCCACCTATATGGCACTCCTGGCTACACCCCGTTTCAAGAAAAAGAAGCAGGCGGGGCGAAATTCGCGGCCCTTTCACCTGTCTTCTGGAACTCCCTTCCTATGACACTCAGAACCTCATCCTCCTATTTGGAGTTCCGGAAAAATTTGAAAACATTCTTATTCTCCAGAGCCTTCGCTGCCTAGTCTGTCCTTCTGCTGTTGCCGCTGGTCGTAGTCCTTAAAGCGCCATGAAACCGCTGGGTATAAGTACGCTCAATAAATGTTTTTAAATTCAAATTCAAATTCAAATAAGCAGAAGCGGCGTAACCTGTAATGTGCATTATTCACCTAGGAAAGCACAGAGATAGCTGCGAGCAAGCCCCCAACTACATTTACCAGAATGCTTGACGCCACACGCCCTTTTGGGCGGTACTGTGAACATTGAAAATGAATGTGGGATACAAGGCAGTCGTACCTTTCCTTCTGCGCCTGCCATTGAAGAAGAGAGAAATGTCTCCGAAACGCGTCTGGCGAAAGGCTGTAAGAGACTTACCAAATTCAGTGCGCTGTGCCTCTGCTGTTGCCGATTTGAATAAAAGAAGGTTTAATCTAAACTTTGTGTGTGGCGCTTCACCTTGAGAGCAAGTTTCATTTGGATGTTTAGTGGCCCGCTCCAGCCACGAAGCTGCCCCCCTGCTGACAGTTCAGGTCTGGTTGTTCTACTAAACAGAACAACACTAGGGAACAAAGTTACCTTGTTCATTTGGGCATGAGAAAAGCAGCAGAAGCGGCATAACCTGTAATGTGCATTATTCACCTAGGAAAGCACCTTGAGAGCAAGTTTCATTTGGATATATATATATATATATATAATCAAGTCAAAATTTGTGAGCAGTTGCTCACAGTGCCTTCCCCAGCCACTTCATGGCGGCGGTCCGTGATGAGGCAGGCAGCCTCCAACAAATGCACCAAAGCCAACTCACACTCAAAGCAGGACAGCAATCACGGACACAGAATCTGCTGCAGTCAACCTCAGTTTATTTTCGGGTCAAAATGGCAAACAGCACTCAACGCGTTTCAGGAACACTCCCTTGTTCACGAGTGCCTGTTTTCGCGTTGCTTTCCTTTTTATACCACCACGTGATTACAAAGTCGGGAGAGTGCAGAGAGGCCTGAGAATTTACATAACGCCCACCTTTGAAGACCCTGATCCGGAATTGGTGGAATAATGGGTGGAAAATAACCACCAGTGTTCCACGAATATGCTTAAAATGCTTGTCAGGTACGCAATAAAAGACTGCGATACTTTAAGTAAAATCATTGATAAACTCACCGAAGAATTAAAAGGTATGTGCAATAATGAGGATTTCCAAAAAGAAATAACAAAGATGGAAAAAAGATTAGAGAAAATAGAGACTGATATAAAAATGAGAAAGCAACGAAAATTTCAGCGGGATCTGGTTGATTACCAAAAAGGACAGATCCTTACATTTTCTCGCAATTATGACCATCTGAGAAAGAAAATGGCATCCAACATTGCACAAGGAACTCCTATAGTGAGAAACGATGATGTACAAACGGATGACGATCGCTCTGGAGAAAACGGTACAAGCATGACAAGTGGAAGTATCCTAACAAGCGGCAGTGGAATTTCAAGCACGCTGAATTACACCGGAGCAAAAACAGCATTTTAGCAGAGTTCGACCTGGTGTCAAAAGGACGCCAGTCCAACAACAGATCAGAGGGATTTCAAAGGCGAGGAAGAGGAAACAGAGGAAGAAGAGGTTCCAACAAACAATCCGGAAATGCGAGCAGCCCCATGGGAAGTCGAACAAGGGGAAAGACGGCGACAAAATGATGGATGAAAAAACTGTGATCAATCTATCAACGAAAACACTAAGTAAGATGGAAATTGATTTACTTTCTAAGGGTCTTTCTTTCTGTCCCACGAATAGCTTTGATTATACGCAAAGTCGTATAGATTTATTCTTCTTTACTCGTAAATTGCGCTTGCGCAAATGGTATGGTACTAAGGTTAATACTCAAGGTGCAAAAGTACCGAATACCACAAGTGAACTAAGGATAAAAGATGTGGGGTTATTGCATACTATGAATGTGTTAGCTGATACTAATACTGACGATTGTGTCCCTACCACAAGCCTTGAACTTGAAAATATCCCTTTTAATCTTAGTGCTAAGAATGAATTTAGACCTAAATCGATATTTTTGCCTCAGATTAAAAACAATGCCATAGAAGTATTCGAAAGGGGAGTAAATGAAGAACTGTGGAAAATATCCAAAAACAAAACTTTTGGTAATTGGAGTAACATCAGTAAGGCCCAAAGAATTGCCCTTGATAACCTTAAGAAAGACAACACAATTGTGATTAAAAAAATCAGACAAGGGTGGGAATGTAGTTGTCATGTCGAAAACTGATTATGTGAATGAAGGCCTGAGACAGTTAGCTGAGGCTGACAAATACGAAAGGAGTAACAGGATGGAGTACGAACATGCTATTAGACAATTTCAGACAATATTGTATGAATGGAAAAGACAGGGACTGATCGAAGACACTGAGTATAAATTCCTGGATTGCAAATTCCTGAAACTGGCAGCTCTATATTTGTTGCCCATGATCCATAAAGAGACACTCAATCCACGAGGGATACCAATAGTGTCATCAAGAGGGAGTTTTCTAGAAAACTTTTCTAGATATGTTGATTTCTTCCTCCAAGGTCCAGTCCAACAACTTCCATCTTATGTTAAGGACACCGGAGATTTTCTCCGAAAAATACAAAAATTGAGTGGAAACATGAATACTCTTTACTCACCATGGATGTGTCCAGCTTATACACATGTATACCACACGATAGAGGAGTAGAAGCATGCAGACATTTTTTGAGCCACAGATCTGCATCATACTTGGCGCACATTGAAATGCTGCTTGAGATGATTACCATCTGTCTCAAGCAGAACTACTTCTTATTCGATAATAAAATATATCACCAAACCCTCGGTACTTCTATGGGGACCTGTTTTGCTCCATCTTTTGCAGGTCTCTATATGGGGTACTGGGAGGAGGAAGTAGTGAGCAAGTTGGACACATTCAAAGAAAAGATCCCGATGTACATCAGATTCCTCGATGACATCTTTTCTATCTGGGACGGGAATGAAGAAGAAGCTTCTGAATTTGTTACCCTGCTCAATACAAATGATTTCAATCTCCATCTGACTTCGCAATGGTCTAAAACCTCACTTGAATTACTTGACCTCAAACTAGCTGTTGAGAATAACAAAATTGAAAGCAGTCTCTTCAGGAAAAGTACGGCGGGTAACAGTCTTCTTCACGCCGAAAGCTGCCATCCTAATGCACTCATTCAGAGCATCCCATTAGGCGAACTATTAAGAGCCAAGCGCAATTGGAGTACTGCAGAGAAATTCATTGCAGAATCGGAGATGATGAGCCAACGGTTCTCACAAAGAGGGTATACAGAAAAAACATCAGAAAAGCTATCACTGCAGTATCCAAACGACCAAGAGACTCTTTGTTGGTTGATAAATCGGAGGAAACAGAATGTATGAATGGAGTTAGCCAAAACCTTAGGTTTATAACAACATACAGCAGACAAACAAAAGCAGTCCAGAAAAGTTTGAACAAATATTGGCCAGTATTGGGAACAGATAAAGACCTTGCAAGTTGTACTGGATCTAATCCACAAATTACTTTCAAAAGAGCTAGATCGCTGAGAGATACGTTATGTAGGGCTGTTGAAACAACTAAACCTACGATCCCTGGTATTCAAGGCTTCTATACATGTCGAAGCTGTAAAGCCTGCAAAATTAGCAGAAACAAGAAGGAATGTATTCTATCCTCGGCATGTAGACCCTATGTTATTAAGAAACACACATCATGTAACACGGAGTACGCTGTGTATCCGCCGTTCTGTCCATGCGGATTAGCCTGCATTGGGAGTACGCCCCACAAGGCCAAAATTCGTGTTTTAGAGCATTTACGTGCTATAAAAAATATGGACAAAGCGTACCCAATAGCACGCCACTTCCAAAGCCACCACGAACAAAACACAAACCTGCTTTGTTTCGCGGTACTTGACTTTGTTAAATTGGATGTGAGAGGTGGTGACAGACTTAAAGGACTTCAGAGACTTGAGTCCAAGCTCACCATCCAGTTCACCATCCAGTATAAAACAATGACCCCATTAGGCCATAACCTTGATGAGGAATTAGCCGTTCACCTGTGATGATTCTAGTAAAGACTGTGTTTGATAATTGAATTCTTGAAAATGCATTCCCTAGTTCTGCAGAACAATAATCTTTGTGCCGTGAGCCTATTGTGTTTTTATCTAAATGTCTTATTATTGTAGACAGCAGGAATTGAACTACGGCATGCACACGAACCCCACTGAGGGGAATCATTTGAACTACATCGACCAGTATGCCTCACTGGAGAGTACATACGTAATGGGAAATGACGAATGTGGTTTTTTTTGTCTCTTGCTGCCTGCCCCTTGATAAAAAAGCATGGTGCTTTGAAACGCGTCTGGCCTTGTTACTATTACCAACCTTGAAGTACTGCTGTCTTAAATAAAGGGATTTGTTAATCCATCTTGTGCGGAGTGGCGTCCTCAATGCAGGGGCATCTTTGGTTGTGACATTTACGCGGCGGCCTCAGCCGCGGAGGATGCACCGCCCGGTGCACTGAATACGGGTCTGGACTGCAGTGAACTTTTCAGGCAGTTAACAGCGCACAAGATTTTTGGAAAATGAACAGCAGTATATATATTCTCGTTCCCCAACACCAAACAACTCCGCGCACTCGCAGGCAGGTGCGACTCGAATGTGGAGGTGCACTCGCATCAACACGCCAGCTCCATTTCCTTTTCGCCTCGGCTTCCGCCAGAAAGAAACCGCAATCATAGAGACTTGTTACAATAAGTTTTATTTCAGTAACAAAGCAGTAAGTAAACAGAGTAAACAGAGTAACAAGTCCCTATGAGTGTGGTTCCTTTCTGGCGGAAGCCGAGGCGAAAAGGAAATGGAGCTGGTATATATATATATATATATATATATATATATATATATATATATATATATATATATCAAAGTTCCAATTTTAAATGGACCATCACTCGCTGGAGAGTTTAATCCTCTTTCAGATTTCTTTTTGACAATCAATTTTATTAAGTTTATTACAACAAGACACATTCATTGGTTGCAGTTCAATTGAGGTCAGGAAAGAAAATAACAGTACACACAGTTGACATGAAGCAAAACTGTCTTTCAGGGTGAGCATAGCAGAGCATAGACGAAGCAGTATTGCACATAAGGCAGGGTGAAATAAAGATACTATGAACAGGTAAATAGGCAGATCATCAAGGGGGAAGCATATTAAACTACTTACCCCATACTTTATTAAACAAATCTGGGCACCCCCGAGCTTCGAACATGGCTTCCTCCTGGATCCCGCACCAGTCCACTCCCCTCCTCCACCCCTTTAGCGTGGGCACCTTGGCCTGGGACCAGTGTGCCGCAATGTCTCTCTTGGCCACTGCCACAGCTGTCCCCAGTAGGCGCTTATCCGCCCCTGAACCATCCAGGCCATCAAAAACCGCAAGCACCAAACATATGGGGTCGTGAGGAACCTCCCAGCCTAATGTGGTCGTGAGCTCTCTTTCCACCCCCTCCCAGAATGGCGCCAAGGCCGGACAACACCATACCATGTGATAGAAGTCAGCTGTACATTGTGTGCATGCTGGGGAGGGCTGAAATAAGCTGTTTGTAAATAATAGACCTGGACCAGACGAAGCTTGGAGGATGTGGTCAGGGTTTTAGGTGCCATAAGGGCATCCCTCCAGTCTGCCTCCTCTAGGGGGCCCACCCAACTCTCCCATCGACCTCGGAGCTGGTCTAGAGAAGCGGGGCCATTATTCACTAAGGATCGGTAGATACGGGACACTCCTCCCCTCCCCAGATTTCCCATCATCACTTGGGCTTCTAACGGGCGGAACTCTGGAAGAGAGACAGAGGGCGAGACATGGGTCGAGCCTGTCTGAGCTGCAGGTATAGTGCTGGGAGTGTGCAAGGGCGTGTCGGTGCTGCAGATCCGCAAAGGAGTGGATTTGATCCCCCACCCAAACATCACCGAGTACTGAGATTCCGACAAGGTCCCATAGTCGGACCCTCTGCACGGATGAGACCTCTTGCATCCAGGACCCGTGCCATAATGGCGTCTGCCGAGTTAGTTTCCGATCCCACCGCACATGGCGGAGGGCCGTGCGCCAGGCCAGAAACACCGTCCTGGTGACCAGGGACAAGGCCCGCAGGACTGGGCTGTCGTACAAAAAGCCCTGGATCTGTGTAAAGTTCGACGCACCGAGTTCCACCCGATATGCAGGGTCGGACGAGCCTGCCGCATACCAATCGTGGATGACAATGAGCTTTGTGGCTAGGTAGTAGAGGTGAAGGTTGGTTACCCCCATGCCTCCATCAAAGGGGGGGATACGACAGTGCGCCAGAGATAGGCATGGCCTACCCCCTCTCCAGAGAAACCGGGTGAGGACACTGTCCATTTAGCGGAACCAGTTACTTGACAGGTGGACAGTAATGTTTAGCATTATGTAAATAAAACGGGGGAGGACCATCATTTTGAACAACGCACTGCTTCCATAAGGGTTGAAGGGGAGAGTCTGCCACCTCTTGAGATTCGCCTTCATCCGGGTAACCAAAGGCGTGATGTTTAAAGCTCACTCTAGTTCTGGTAGAAGAGCTATCCAAACTCCGAGGTTCTTGACCGAGTGCCTTCTAAGGGGGATGTCCGACTGCCAGTCAAAACAGTCCCGGGAGGGGTGTTGGGGCACTAGTGTTGACTTCGCCGGGTTGAGGCAGAGTCCCGAGACCCGTTCATATGCGGCAAGGGTCGCCAGGCCCCTGGGGCCAGAACTATCAGGGTCAGCCAAATATAGCAAAACGTCATACCCGTATAGGGCTATCTTGTCTACTTGACTCGAGTCCCAGGCCCATCCCCGGATAAGTGGGTCCTGCCCGATGAGAGCCGCCAGGGGCTCCATCGCCAGCGCGAATAAGAGTGGTGAGAGCAGACACCCCTGGCGTGTACCCCTTTGGATCGGGAAGGCCCCGGACAGCTCTCCATTGATGAGTAGTAGTACTCGGGCTCTGGGGCTAGCGTAGAGAACACTGATCAGATGGCGGAACGAGAGACCAAAACCCATCCTGTCCAGCACATCTTGCAGATATTCCCAGTTCACCGTATCAAAGGCCTTCTCGAAGTCTAAGAAGAGTAGTGCCAAGTATGGGGTGAGGCGGCCACGGTGAGCCAGAGCCAAATGGAGCCGGCGAATGCAATGGCGGGTGCCTCTGGCAGGCATAAACCCACATTGATCGGGGTGGACAAGATCTTGCAGAAGGGGTCGTAGCCTTTGGACCAAGACAGTGGCGAAAATCTTAATCTCTGTATTAATGAGCGAAATCGGATGTTAGTCCGCATAGCTCAGGGAGGGCGGTTGTGTCTTTGGAATGACCACTATCGTAGCAACATCCGACTCGGGAGGGAATGCCCCTACCTCCGCCACGTGGCGGAAAAGATCCGCCAAATGGGGGGCCAGGACATCCCGAAAGGTCGCGTAGTACTCTTGAGGAAACCCATCGGGACCAGACGTCTTCCCGGGATGCAAGAGAGAGATAGCGTCCTGGACTTCCTCCAGGGTGAAAGGACAGTCCAGAGCCTCCGCTGCCTCTGGAGAGAGACCTGGGAGTTGGGTATCTGTCTCGTCCAACAAGTCATCTAGGGAAGCACCTGGTGGACGGGCGGTGTAAAGGGTCTCATAGTAATCCGCGAAGGTTTGAGCAATGGCTGAAGACGTCACCTGGAGAGCCCCAGTATGGGAACGGATTTCAGGGATAATACGGTGGACTTTGGGATAAGACACTAGATTGTGGAGGAGCTTACCATTCTTGTCCCCCCACCCATAAATACAGGCGACCGATGAACGCCAAAGCATCTTGGCAGATTCCAATGACACCCGACGAATCTCCTCATGCACCACAGTCAGCTGTCGGGAAGAATCCCCGAGCCGCCCCTGAGCAAAGCCTTCTCGAGCCACTCCGCCCGGGATTCTAGGTGAGCAAGCTGGGCCATCCGCTCCGACCGCTTTGCGTGGACCAATCCCCTGGCCACCCCCCGGATAATGGCCTTGCTCACCTCCCACAGTGTCCCCTGCGGAGGGGACCGAGCCTGTATTAGTGGAGAAAAAATTACACAGCTCTTGGTCAAGGGACTCCACCAACGTCGTATCCTGTAAGAACCAGGAGTTAAGTCGCCAGACCGCCCTCGGACCCCTCAGGGGGGTCCTGAGGCGGAGTGAGATGGGAGAGTGATCTGAGATCCCCCTTGGCAGTATCATGGCCACAGACACTAGCTGGCATACGTGGCCAGCATCAGGATAAGATCGATTCGAGAGTGAGTATGGTGGGTGACTGACATGTGGGTGTATTGTTCTGTACATGGGTTCCATTTTCTCCAGACATCACACAGACCCAAGGTCGAGGACCAGCTTGAGAGAATCTTCGCAGAGGAGACACGGGCTCCAGATGGCGACCCGGTCGTATACTGCAGGGGCTGCAGAACGGCGTTGAAGTCCCCCCTACTACCATAAGGCCCTGTGGGAGGGAGGAGATCACTTGAGTAAGACCCCGGAGTGTAGAGGGTAGGAGCGGGGGAATGTAGAGGCAGAGAAGGCCCAGGGGGTACCCTTCAAGGGTTCCTGAGACCACCACATATCGACCCTGTGTATCCGACTCGACGTTAACGAGGGTAAAAGAAAGCCCTTTCCTCAGCAAGATGGCCACCACTCGGGAGCCCCGTGCAAATCCAGAGTGCCAGACCCTATAAAAGCCATATCGAACTAGGAAGTTGCATTGTGTACCCAAGAGGTGGGTCTCTTGGAGGAATAGAATGTCCGGCCCAAAGCGGTGAGCAGCGCGGAGTACCGCTGTACGCTTGATTTGGTCCAGGAAGCCATTGACGTTCCAAGAAAGGATGTGGAGAGGTCTAGTAAGGATAGAGGTCATCTAAGGGAAGAAACTCTGGAGGGCCGGATAACTACATGGATCCCTACCCATCCAGGGGGAACACCTCCCTACCCCCGGGCCCAGGATTGGAGTCGCAGTATTTGATGGTCAGCCCATCAATCTTGGGAATCGGGGAAAGGAGGTAGGTAACTGCGAGTAGGAACCCCCAGTAGCGGCCCGTAGGCGGCCAAAAATAAAAAACCCAGGAAGGACGTGATCTGAATGCCCATTGGGAAGTAATCAGAGGATCGGAAATGGCAAGATGAACTGCAACCAGCATCCCATAGGTGGCTAAACAAAACAAACTGTCAAGGGACAATGGTCCCCCGTCCCACCCAACCACCCCAACTTCCCCACCCTACACTTCTGAAGCGGAAGCATCTGTCGCCCAAAAACCCAACTATTAACCACACCGCAAAAGGTGATATGCTACTCTAAAACGGTTAGCTACAGTCAAGCAGGAACATGGCTGAGTCGGACCCCCTCCATATGTACGGATACATGCCCACAGGAGGAAGTATGGTTGGACAGCAAGAAACATAAGATGGATCAAGTCTAGGATAACAGTGCAAATGTAGTCCTTGGCTAATTCGGCTATCAGAGCCAAAGGAAAACCCCGGTCACGGGGTCAGGAGTAAGTTCTCCCCTTCATGTCCAGAGTGGTTGGGCAAAGGCATACCAATAGAAATCCTGATCACACCCCCTCCTCCCCAGCAGAGCCATGAATTACAGGGCTTCCAGATAGATCCGAGTCCGACATGGCCCATCGCTTGGTAGCTGCCGGCCCAGGGGCACTGCCCATGTCGATAAGGGAGGACACCATAGCAGGGGAGGAAGCCCTCTGGCTTAAGGCCTGACTCGGGTAGTGCCGGGATTGCGTCCCCGGCGACCAAGAGCTCCACCCCCGACGGGTGCCCCAACGTCTGGATCCAGTTTGGCGTTGTTGCACCATGGGCGCCTCCCGGCCAGATCAGCCCACTGGTTTTAGGACAGCTGCCGGGGTTGCCCCCGGAGGAGGCGCAGTTCCTCCATAAGCCAGGTCCATGCCGCCTGTGGGGTGTCAAAGAAAAGGTTTTGTCCTGAAAAATCACCTTAAGGCGGGCTGGGAAGAGGAGTCCGTAACGAAGACCCATTGCTCGGAGTTTCTGCTTGACCTCGTCGTAGGACCCGCGCTGTGACTGAACCTCCCTAGAGTAGTCCGGAAAAACCAGGATCCTGGAATTTTGGAAGTGCACTGGACCCTGCATCCTGGCGGCCTCTAGGATCGCGTCCCTGTCCCGGAAGTTAAGGACCCGCAGGATGATGGGACGGGCGGGGGCTCTGAGAGGAGGTTTAGGAGCAAGGGAATGGTGAACCAGGGGGAGAATTTCTCCTTGGGGATCCAGGACTTGACCCACGCCTCGATGAAGGTATCAGTGCGTCCTTGTTCCACTCCCTCCGGAAAAACCCAGGAGGCATAGGTTGTTTCTACGAGCTCTACTTTCCGTGTCCTCTGCCCTATGGTGTAACTCCGCAGTCTGTATCTGTAGACGCGCCACATGGGATTTAAGAATGCCCAGGTCGTCCTCCACCATGGAAATGTGGGACTCTGCTTCAGTAATCTGGGCTGTGGCATTACGGAGGTCCTGCCGGATCAACATCACGTCCACCCACACTTCCCCGATCTTGGCCTCCACAGACGCCTGTGATGTACTGATCGCCTGTAGGATAGCGGAAAGGTCTCCTCCGGCTGCTTCAGGCGCCTCCGCCGACCTAACCGCCGGGTCCCGATCAGACTTGGTGAACTGGTCCATTGTAGTTTGAGTGGAGGGCCCAGGGACCTGAGAGGTGCGGGTTTTGTACCCCCTGGGTAGGTAGCAGAGAAGGGCTCTGTACCTAGAGCTACGTCCACGACTTTGAAGAAAAATTCATACTCAGCGACAGGAATCCATACAGTTCAAATATCCTATTATGGAAGCGATACATTGACGATGTGTTGGCCATTTGGAAGGGACCTGAGGACTTGCTGGTCTCCTTTTTCAACTGGCTCAACACATGTGATGACAACCTGAACTTCACATATGTCAAAAATCAGAATACCATGGTGTTTCTAGATCTTGTAATCCAAAAGGAAAATGGAGTTTTCAAAACAATAACACACTATAAACCAACAGCAAGAAACAGCCTGTTGCGGTTTGGAAGCTTCCATCCGAGACCGTTGCGTGAGAATCTACCGTACGGACAATTTCTACGAATTAGAAGAAATTGTAGCGAACTCAGTGATTACAAGAAACAGGCCAGTGATCTCACTCACTAACTCAAGGACCGGGGCTATCCTGACAGAATCTTGCAGAAAAGCCAGAAACGCGCCCGCAATCAACCTCGGGATGCACTCCTGGAAAACACAGAGAAAACAGCTGAAGATACCCCTCTCACCTGTGTCACTACGTATAACAGGATCTCCAACGACGTGACCAGGATAATCAATAAACATTGGTCCATTCTAAATTCAGGCAAATTGGAATGGGAGTAACCTCTGTTCTCTTACAAAAAAGCAAGTAGCATCAAGGACGCAGTAGTAAACATTAGACCAATCAAAAAAGCAGCAGAAGAAGAAACTGTGCTGAACGCCTGGGGCTTATCTCGAGTGACGGGCCACTACAAATGTGGCAATTGTAGTGTGTGCCCTTTTACTACCAACACCAAGACACTACAGCTTGAACCAGGTAAAACCTGGACTATACGGGGACACACAAATTGTAACAGAGAAAATGTGGTGTACATAATAACCTGCCCCTGTAACCTACGCTACGTGGGCATGACTAACAGAAAAGTCAAACTGCGAATTGGAGAGCACAGAAGCACCATTAGGTGCAAGAAGTCGATGACTAAACTCACAGATCATTACCTAACAGCCGGGCACACACCCGAGGATATACAATGGACAATCATCGAACAGATTAGTGCGGGAAACAATCAAAACCAACGCCTGTTTGAGAAGGAACAAAGATGGGTGTACAGGCTGGGCACCCATAGGAATGGTCTAAACGATAATATTTCTTGGAACTCGATAATGGTGTAAAAGTAGCCCGCTCTGCACAATAACATCATCAATGTTTTAATATGTTTTCTCTAAGCTCCTAACTGATACTATCCTATATGTTATCCAACAAGGGTAGTCTAGCGCAAACAATTCTGACAGATTGATGCCAAATGATCCTCTTTATTCTGCTCCTACAGATTCTCCCTTCGTGGGCTTATGTGGTACTGAATGGAGATACTGCTTCCCACTGTCATGACCAACCCTCTCACTCGACCGAGTTCACGGTTACCGTAGCAACTTCTCCCAAGCCTCGTCTTCGGGAGAGTCAACGGTGATTGGTTCCCGGCCCCATGTGACGAAGGGTCGGTCGATCCCGCCCTTTCCAGGAAGCTCGATCATGGGTATATACCTCTAGGCTGAACCAGTCGGCTAGGGACTTCCACGGGGCGTACCGAACATGAACCAAGTAGGTTTTCGGTCCGATGAGCAGAAGCCACAAGTAAGTTGCTCATCATTGTTCGCACGGGACTCAGCAACCTTACGAGACAAGACGCCACGTCGCCCATGTCGATGTGTACGTCGCTCATGCCGATCTGTACCCGCTTCTGTATTTCTCCTTCTAGATGAAGTGAGCAGGGCTCTTGGAACCCGGACGCCCATGTAGCGGTTCTGTACCGCTTGCTAAGTAAGCCAAATGTCTTACATAATTCGGGGCTTCACAGGGCTGCAACCTCAATAATTAACATCCTGGCTCTGGGATTCCCAGTTGTAGCGCCCCGGGAATATGTTAGACATGTACATCCCACAATATCTAATGTTAAATCCAAACTATATGCCAGATTCACTCCCTGGGCCGTCCCGGGGACATATCCACCCATGCACAAACCTGCAAACGATTTAGTTGCACCTCCCCACAGTATCCAGGGGCACAGGTGCCATTCTAGTGACCAGCATGGGACCTTATTGTAATCACCTGCTTATATGTTAAGTGTACATCAACGTCTGTCCACTTGTCTATGTGATCCTAACCCCTACCCTCCACCTTTCTCTTCACAGGTTTTTTTCTTCCAGACCGGGTGAGAAGACCATTGATCTTTTGTGAAGGCCCACAATTTTGTGGACTCTTTTTTCTGTGTGATCGAGGGCAGGCCGTACCTTAGCGAGTACGTACCACCCAGGTCACGATATCTGGTCCTGACGAAAACCCATAATCATTTGATGGTTGAAACATGTCGACCTATTTTCTTTTCTTTTGTAATAAATCACATAGCACACTTTCGCTATTTTTAAAAACACTACACGTCTTAAGACACCAAAATCTTCCTAAGCATTTGAACCCTTTTTAAACCACTTCGCCTCTTTTAAAGTTATTGCACATATAAATAAAAGAAAAAAACCTGTTCCACTGTAACCAGGTGTCGAAGCACACCCTGTTGGCACTCGACCTTCGGGGTGGGACCCCAGTGATGAAGCATGTCACCAACCAGGTTGGTGAGTGAGGGGTCTTCAAAAAGGACATGCGCTGTCCTGCTAAGGTGGGGCACATTGTGCTTTGAATGAGCCTTAAGCTCTAGGTACGGAGCCTTTCTCTGCTACCTACCCAGGGGGTTTCCTCCTTTGTTTGCTTAACCATAATAGTAGGGGACTAGGAGTTTCAACCTCTCAGTCTAAATACCCTTACTCTCTTGTTGTTTTGAAGTAGGTGCAGGTTTTGCCCATGCTCCCGGAGGTTCAAGTGTGGGCGGTCGGCCCTGGGCGGAGGGGGGGCAAACAGCTGCGCTCCAGCTGTGGTCCCACTGCCAGGTGTGGCGGTCGATCTCCCTCCCACTCCACAGATAAAGGAAGGCAGGCGTCACGAGGATAATATACCGTGCCAGGTGTCGTTGGCTCCCCAAGTGACTCCAGCAGGCCCAGGGCCCCCCACCGGCTAAATGAGCCCGAGTCTCCAGGCGAAAGGAGTTCAGGCACCCACGCCTACCACCCGACTCAGTAGCTGATCTGCCTCCCACCAAGCCAGGGCGCTCCTCTCAACACACAGGCAGCAAGAAGGCAGGGGGGGACCCGTCAGTCCGTAGGTCGAGGCCGGCCAGGAGACCCAGCGGGCCATCAGAGTTGGGCACTACCCCACCCCAGGACCTCGCTGTACACAGGCAGCCTCCTTCAATGCAGGTCTCGTCATCCGCCGCCCTGTGGAGATATAAAATTATATATGTATACATGGTTGGCCCACTATGTACCATATAACCCCATAAACGTATGAATAGCTGCATAGTATTAAATATATATGTTAGCTCAATGATAGATTCATGTAGGCCCGTTTAGACCGATTGATATAGTCAGGGCCACTTTGTTTCATTTCCCTTCGTTCATGTACTGTTTCCCAGAAGTCACATGGTTTAGCACATGGTACGAAACCATGCTAAATTGCTCAGTCTGCTTCTCTGATCTTTTGTGTATAGCTCAGGGAAACCCAAGGTCACACCTGCCCTTCTTGTGGGACGCGTACATTCTAGCAGAGCCCGTTCCTGTACTCCCCGGGTTTAAGATAGACGAGAGGGCGCCTCACTGACCTGCCCCCGGAATAGCTTCAGCTTTGGTACCAACAATTAGTGGTGTCATATATGGGTTTTCCTGCTGGCTTACTGACAACTTGTGTTCTTCCTTCTAGGGTGTTAACCTGAATGTGTGAAAACGTATATATGCTTTGTACAACTTGTATTTCGTCAGCCTCCTCTGCGCACCTACATAGGTCGTGTAGACTGAGGCTCCCCTGTCAGGGCCTGTATTTGATTGAATAAACGATTCAACCTTCTCCATTGCCGACTGCCTTATTATTCCTTTATGATAGATATATGGGCTATTGGTAAGTATAGTCCGGTTTTGTAAAATTTGGTTCCTTCAGCCCCACAGCTCCAGCGCAGGGGAAGAACGTCCACAGACTCCGCTGACAGCCCCTCCATCGCCCCGCTCCTCCACCCCCTTCACCTTGCAGGACGGCAACGGCCACGGATCCAAGGCAGGCTGATGGGGGATAGGGCGCTCCAGTCGGGGACTACCACAAGGGCGCAGTGGGCCCACACCAGCTGCAAGGCAACTCTAGAAGCTGCCCGACCGGCCCTTCAACATCACCACAGGCAGGCCGATGGGGGATGCAGGGGCGCCCGACAGGGGACCGCCCCAAGGGCGCAATGGGGCCCGCACCAGCAGTACAGCGACTTCGGGCATCACTGGCAGCCCGTTCGGCCCCCAGCACCACCACACCTCATCCACCACAGCCTCATGCACTGGAGCTCGAAGCAGCGTGGCTCGACACAGCCGCCGAAGGGCGCGGTGGGGAGAGGAGGCCCACAGCGCGTTTCCCCCGCCTCCTCACATCCTCCAGCGCACCAGCTGCCAGCACCTCCACCGGCTCCTCGCTGGATCCACGCAGAGGGACAGGCCACAATCCGATCCCGCAGCAGGATGCCGGGTCTACTCCTCAGCCGCCGGCGAGCACAGAGGCGACGTCACTCCTCCCCCGCCCGGGGTTCCACGCACCCTCTGTTGACGAGTCCCGCCACTCGCTCCAGAGCCGATCAAGCAACTCCACAGGTTTCAGTGCGGGAGGGCACCCCTCAGTCCTCAGTCTCCAGTCGCTGCTCGGCCGCACACCACAAGGATAGGTCGGTGCCCGCGGCGGAGTGCAGGTAATCTGGGTGGGAAGGGGCGGCCAGGCGGGGACCCAGGCCGCGGGAGCTACAGGGCCACCATCTTAGGGTAGAAGAGGCCGTTAGGAGCCGAGAGCCCGCAGGAGATCACAGGCATCAGATCGGCCCGCGAGGGGTCAGAGCACTGCAGGTCGGGTGCGGGAATCGTTCCAAGGACTCTGGGGCACCAATGGTCGCCAGCAGTGGGCTAAGATGAGGCGGATGACGGAGGGGGTCCGGAGCACTCTTAGAGTGCGACCGCCATCTTGACACCTCAAGCCATGCCCCCCCTTCCAGATTTATTGGCTCTTTACGAAACAAAAGTATTTTGGAGGTTCGCCTTCATCATTGATGAAGAAGGACTGCCAAAAAGCGTTTGTTGTGTAAAGTGCAGATAAATAAGTAAGAGGATTAAACGCTCCCATGAGTACTGGTCTGTTTGAAATTTGGGCCTTGAGATATATGCTAGTCTGCTCACACACGACGGTGCACCCGCTAGTGAGTGCAGAGTAACCCTGGGTGGTGAACGTCACTCCGCTCACGGAATTTGCGGAGTTTCCTGCACTCTGCGTTAAGCGGAGATCACGGAGTTCCCAAAAACTCCACTTCGCGTTCCGTAGCGGAGTTTTTTACCTAGTTTGCGATCGTCAACATCAAGTTGGCGAGCGCAAGCTTGGAAAATCAACATCCTGGCAAGATTTCTCAGTGCAGGGGGCATCAGATTTCTCATGCAAGTGATCGCAAAAACTCTTGACAGCTCGTGTTGAGAAACTGCCCGTTCACGTTGTGAAAGCTGGTGCTCGAGTCAAAATTTACTTGAGCGGCACAAAAGGAATGCAGGGACCGCTTGCACTGTGCATGGGGCCATTTGCAATGATTGCACAGTGTGGACAAGCATCCGGCACTGTGCAAGCACTGCAAACGGCCTTTTTCTACCATACTCCCCCTCTCGCGTTGCTCTGCGTAATGCGGCTGAGATTTGTTTGCAGTTCGCATAGTGCCGTGTAGTGCAACTCTGCAAACTCCGCACAGGGTTAGTGCAGAGGCATTATCCAGGAAATAAAGCAAAGATATATCAAACAATGTTGGTATCAAAAATACTTCATAATAAAAGCAGCATTCCCTGTAAGCACCAGAAAATAGTGGCCAAAAATTAGTTCAACATGCAAAAAGTGTGCAAATTGATAGCCACTGGTTTCCAAATGGTTTAAAAAATGTAAAAAAAAGTAGCAAAACTACACAAGAATTGACAACAAATATAACTGGAAATTAGGAAACCCTTCCAATGATGCACATGGTAAATAAACAATGTCTGCTTTTTAATTAAAGTGTACAGAAAAGTGATGCATGGAATGTTTGAATTAATCTAATTCATTGGTAATTACTCGGGCCGCATCCCAATCCATAATTATTTTCCATACCATGCCACTTCAGTTTGGATCCAACCATACGCAAATCACTCTTGACTCTGCTCCAATGAGAACAGGCTAAGTTCTCCCTTATCTGAACCAAGCAACCTAGGACTGGTTTTGCCCTGGTTAGAGCTCATAACATAGGTATAGCTTTGTTCCTGTAACACAGTGTATGTCCAGACGTGGTTTCAGTGACACTGTACCACTGGAACAAAGCTTTACTTGAATTCGAAAGCTTGTGGGCATTCCCATATTGAGGAACAACGACCTTTTCTGTATTTTACTTAAGGATAATCATGCTTCTTTTGTTTGTTGGAATTTCCCACACACCAGGATTCTCAACTCATCTTCCAACCTCTCCAGATTCTGTGTGTGTGACATCATCAGACATTGCCAAGGAGCAGAAATAGAAACATAACAAACAAAATGGTTGCTGATAGTGTCATAAGGGCTCCATTAGTGCTGCCTAGGAAACTGAGGCTAAGAGTTCTAGATCTCTGGTGCAGTGGTCACTTTCCTTGGAGACTTGGAAGGAGGCGGTTGGAGCTGTGTTAGCTTGTGAGAGCTGCAATTTCTTTAAACACTGAGATTTATTAGTGCGCCTGAATACTGCTACAGCTGGTAAGGTCATTTATGTGTTAGAGTGCTTGACTGAGGGTCTTATTTAGAGGTTTGTGGATGGGATACTCAGTCAAAATGTGACAGATACTTCTTCCCCTATGTTACAAGTGCTTTAGATTATAATACACTTGGAATTTGATGGATGGGATATCTGTGATGTTTTGAATCTAAAACATTATGTTAATTTTAAACTTAAATAGAATATAGACATTGTGCTACCTCCAAAGGCCTGTGTATTTTCAGAATCCATGCGCACTTACATAAACACACACACATACTGGGGACAAATGATGAAACTTTACGTTAAAGTTCTGTTTATGCATTAGGGGAATAGACGTGAGGTAATGTGGTTTTAGGCTAGAGGTTTAGGGGATAATAGTTAAGATTTTGAGGTACAGATTTAAGTGTTAAGGGTTTTGGGCATAATGTTAAGGAGTGAAAAGGTTAGGAGTTAGGGTTATGACGGTTATAGGTGCTAGGGTTTAACATTGTGAGACATATGGTATTAGGATTGACACTTTTGGGTGTAGGGTTAATGGATTAGGGGAATAGAGATTAACACATTGAGTATAAGGTATAGGGTTTAAGGGTATGAGGTAAGTGTTTCAGGAATCTTTTTAAGGTTATGGTGAAGAGGGTTAAAATTGTGGATTTAGGATTAAAGAAACCCTGCTGTTACATTTCTTTAATAATATAGAGGAACATGTTTTACATATGAGGTATGCTAATGAGTATTTCTAGAAATTATATTAATCTGTATGAAAAATATGAAGGTTTACTTTTCATAGTAACATTGCACTCAATTTATTTCAATGGAACACACATGACTTTCCAGGCATCTATTTCTCAGTAAACAATGTGAATTATCTAGGTACACAAACACATACACTCAAACACGCACCTCTTGAGTATGTAGTTTGATTGTTATCTATAATAATTCCTATGACAATCATAGATGTCTCTCCGATCCTCTTTTTTTTTAGCTTTAAACTAAGTACCCATAGAATTGTGTTCACTAAGCACCAGTTTAGATGATTTCTCATTTCAAAACAAGTATATTATTTATGTTTGCATGTTTAATTTTTTTGTGATTGGTTGTGTTTGCTTGTGTATTTTCAAAACATCTATAAAGGTGGTAATTGAGCTTGAAGTGTTTTAATTGTTAGGGGCTGAAGTCTGTACATATTACGACATACCTAATTTATGGAATTCTTTCATTGTCAAACATTTCCTTAGTGGTTCACAATTGATGTTTTGAAGTGAAAACTACTTTTGTTGATTTATTGTCCTCAAAATTTTACAGGCAACTCTAGTTTTTGCTTAGCTATTTTGTTTTCTGGTAAGTTGTGTTTGCTGCTGCACTGTTGGGCTGGTATTGTTGTTATTAAACTCTGCTCTTCCTTCTCTCTGTTCATGTGAGTCTTGTGTTTGAGGGCTGTCAGGCTGTACACCTGTGTTATGAACTTGGGTATTGGTAAGGTATAGGAGAAAAACGTACAGGCTGTGGGGAAAAGAAGAAGGATTATTTGTGTTCTGTTCAAACACTATTTACCATCTAGAGATATCTCATATGTGTTGACATTAAGGCTGGGCTTGTCGACCTATCAATTAGAACAAGCATTTGCAATGCAATAGGTCTCGCATTAGGAAAGTTTGAGCTATTGGTATTGTAAATGACAATTTTTTTAATTTATGTTTTGTTTTTGAAAATAGCGAAATTAATAGCTTTGTCATTTACAATGACAATAGTTATAACTTTTGCAAATGTGACACCTAAAGCATTTGTAATGCAATATGTGTTGTATTTACGTGACTTACATGTGTTGATATTACAAATAACAATGGCTTTTAATTTTTTTTCAATAATTAATACTTAAATGAAAGTTATTGTAATTTATAATGGCAATAGCTTAAAATTTTGTAAATAACTTTTGTGAAGATTATGTTCAGTGCATTTTATTGTGACGAAAATCCAAGAACAGAAGTGAAATATTAACATCTTTTTGTTACAATTGTAATAAAGCTTGAAACATTGAGCGAACATATTTGAACCAGGTGTTGTTGAATGGTTGCACAGATTCATGCTGTGGTGGCGCTGAGTGATGTTGTGATGGCGAACGTGTGATACTGTGGCGTTCAGTGATGCTGTGGTAGCGCATAGTGATGTTGTGGTGCCCATGAGTGATGCTGTGGTGGTGCGGAGTGATGCTGTATGCTCTGCTATGTTTTGTTTTGCTATCCAATGTTTTGTTTTGTCATGCTATGCTATGTTTTGCTATCCTATGCTTTGATTTGTTATGCTATGCTGTGTTTTTTATGCTATGCTATGTTTTGTTATGCTATGCTATGTTTTGCTATGCAATGCTTTGTTATGCTATGCTATGTTTTGTTATGCTATGCTATGTTTTGTTGTGTTTTATTACGCTATGCTTTGTTTTGCTATGCTATGTTTCGTTATACTATGCTATGCAGTTTTTTTTGTGTTTGGTAAGCTATGTTTTGCTATGCTATTATATGTTTTGTTTTGCTATGCTATGTTTTGTTGTGTTTTGTTAAGCTATGCTATGTTTTGTTGTGTTTTGCTATGTTTTGTTATGCCATGTGTTGTTGTGTTTTGTTATGCTATGCTATGTTTTGTTTTGCTATCCTGTGTTTTGTTTTGTTATGCTATGCTATGTTTAGTTTTGCTATCCTATGCTTTGTTTTGTTATGCTATGCTATGTTTAGTTTTGCTATCCTCTGCTTTCTTTTGTTATGCTATGCTATGTTTTGTTGTGTTTTGTTATGTTTTGTTATGCTATGTTTTGTTATGCTATGCTATGTTTTGTTGTGTTTTGTTATGTTTTGTTATGCTATGTTTTGTTATGCTATGCTACGTTTTGTTGTGTTTTATTATACTATGCTCTGTTTTGCTATGCTATGTTCTGTTATGCTATGTTTTGTTATGCTATGCTATGCTATGCTTTATTATGCTATGTTTTGTTATGCTATGCTAAGCTTTGTTTTGTTATGCTATGCTATGTTGTGTTTTGTTATGCTATGCTATGTTTTGTTGCGTTTTGTTATGCTATGCTATGTTTTGCTATGCTTTGCAATGCTATGTTTTGTTATGTATGCTATGTTTTGTGGTGTTTTGTTATGCTATGGAATGTTTTGTTGTGTTTTGCTATGTTTTGTTGTTATGCTATGTTTTGTTCTGCTATGTGTTATTGTGTTTTGTTATGCTATGCTATGTTTTGTTATACTATGCTATGTTTTGTTGTGTTTTGCTATGCTAAGTTTTGGTATGCTATGTTTTGTTATGCTATGCTATGTTTTGTTGTGTTTTGCTATGCTATGTTTTGTTTTGTTATGCTGTTTTGTTTTGCTATCCTATGATTTGTTTTGTTATGCTATGCTATGCTATGTTTTGTTATGCTGTGAGGGTGTGTGTGAGGTGAGTGACGGTGTGGGGGTGTGATGGTGGGGGTGAGAGTGTGTGAGGGTGAGGGTGTGTGAGGTTGAGGGTGTGTGAGTGAGGGTGTGTGAGGGTGAGGGTGAGGGGGTGTGAGGGTGAGGGGGTGAGGTTGTGTGAGGGTGAGGGTGTGAGAGTGAGTTAGGGTGTGTGAGGGTGAGAGGGGGTGAGGTGGTGTGAGGATATGTGAGGGTGAGGGGGGTGAGGGTGTGAGGGTGAGGGTGTGTGAGGGTGAGTGAGGGTGTGTGAGGGCGAGTGAGGGTGTGTGAGGGTGAGGGTGTGTGAGGGTGAGAGTGTGTGAGGGTGAGGGGCATGAGGTGGTGTGAGGGTGAGGGGATGTGAGGGTGAGGGGGTGTGAGGGTGAGGGAGTGTGGGGGTGTAAAGGTGAGGGGGAGTGAGGCTGAGGGGGTGTGAGGGTGAGGGGGTGTGAGGGTGAGGGTGTGTGTGAGGGTGAGGGGTGCGAGGGTGTGGGGTGTGAGGGTTAGGGGTAAGGGTGAGGGGGTGAGGGGGTGGGATTGTGAGGGTGAGCATGTGGGGTTCTGAGGGTGAGGGGGTGTGAGGGTGTGAGGGTGCAAGGGTGAGGGCGTGTGAGGGTGAGGGTGTGAGGGTGAGGGGTGTGAGGGTGAGGAGGTGTGAGGGTGAAGGAGGGTGAGGGTAACAAGGATGAGGGTGTGTGAGGGTGAAGGGGTGTGAGGGTAAGGATGTGTGAGGGTGAGGGTGTGTGAGGGTGAGAGGGTGTGTAAGGGTGTGTGAGGGTGAGGACGTGAGGGGTGTGAGGGGTGCGAGGGTGTCAAGGTGAGGAGGTGTGAGGGTGAGAGGGTGTGTGAGGGTGAGAGGGTGAGTGAGGGAGTTTGAGGGTGAGGTTCTGGGGGTGTGAGGGTGAGGGTGTGTGAGGGTGAGAGGGTGTGTGAGGGTGAGAGGGTGTGCGAGGGTGAGTGAAGGTGAGGGTGTGTGATGGTGAGGGTGTGTGAGGGTGATGGTGTGTGAGGGTGTCTGAGGGTGTGTGAGGGTGAGGGGGTGTGAGGGTGAGTGTCATGCCTGCAGTACGATCGGCAAGACTGACTAGAGTACGTTTCGTTGTTCAGACAGGTTATTATTGGCACGAAGCGTCAGAGATACAAGTGCGCATGCGTTAGCACCACGCATGCGCTACTGAGTAGTATTCGAGTGATAAGCCCGCCCCGACCTACAGGAAGTGCTTCGCGTTCAGTTAGTGTGTGTTATTCCGTTCCGGGTTCACATCGGCGTCCGAGGAGCTAGGAGAAGGTTGGCGTGCAAGATCTCGTAGGTGCTTTCGTTCTTCCGTTTAGCGGCTTGCTTTGGGAAGAGTTACTTTGTTGTGCGTTATTCCGTTCGAATATTGTTTACCGCGGTTGCGGTGGAATCTTTACGTTGTTTCCGAGTTTTTGCCTCGAGGATAGGAGGTTCACGTTTACGTTTCAGGCTCATAGCTTTGAGTGTTGTTCAACCCCTCTGTGGGTACTTCGTATATATTGAGGCGCACCGTGAAGGTGTGCAGGGTGAGTGTTTGCGCACTGTCCACAAGGGGTTTTGATTTGGTTAATGTGGGGAAAACAGATAATAATACGTGTTGTTGTGATTTCAAGGTGCAGACATTCAGTACACAGTCCGTTCCAGTTTTCACTAGAGTTCCTGTCGTTTTATTTGTGTTCCTTTGGATTCGTGGGGCCTTACACTTTCCCTAAGGTACATTTAGACACTCAGCACATATCATTACAGGGACTACACAGGGTGGGGTTTCTTCTCATGATATTTTCTTATATTTCTGCAGTGTCATACTGAAGACCCCATATACCCCAGTGTGGACGAAGACTGTGGAGTGTCTGTCTTTTTCTCCCCCTCCTACCCTTGTTTTGTTCCCCTGTGTTCCTCTTAGTTACTTTTTGGGTGTTAGCGTTACTTCCTGGCACCCGGAGGGTGACGAGGGGAAAGCAGGGTGATTAGCAGCGTGGATCCAGGGCACTTCCGAGACATAACAGGTGCGTGCATGACAGAACGCGAAGCCTTTATGTACAGTGTCTCCTAGGTGTCATGGAACTTACACTGCAGGACGTTGCTAGCATGGTGGGTAATCTCCAGAAAGAAACCCAAAACATCTCAGACAGGTTGGCTGCTTTGAGCACTCAAGAAGGGGATAGAGCCGGGACCAGCAATGCAACACCAGTAGTACAGGTTGTCACCCCCCAGTCTATTCCTTTAGCTCCACCTGAAAGGTTCTACGGGGAACCTTCAAAATGCGCTGCTTTTCTGACACAATGTCAGTTACACTTTTTATGCAAGGCTGCCTGTTTTCCCACTGACCAAGCCAAGGTGGCTTTTGTACTGTCATATCTTGGTGGGTCAGCCGCTAATTGGACTATCCCGTTAATAGAAAAGGATGACCCTATGCTATTAAATTATGAAGCGTTCAGACAAGCATTGAGAAAAATGTTCGACAAACACACCTTTACTCATGCTGCCGATACGGAGCTTTTACATCTGAAACAAGGGTCTAAAGATTTGGTCACTTATATTACCACCTTCAATCGATTAGTGGTAGAGGCGGATTGGCCTGAGAATAAGAGAAGTGCCCTTTTCTATAAAGGGTTAAGAGAGGACCTCAAAGATGAATTGGCTCATGTAGTTGATCCTCCCTCAACTTGTCCTGAGTTAATAGATCTTGTGGTTAAATTAGATCACAGATTGGGCGAAAGAAGGAGAGATAGAGGAAGATACGAATACACTAGATATAGTCCTAAGGAAAAGAAAATTGAAACCGATACTAAGGTAGAAGAACCAGAACCCATGCAGATAGGGAGTCTAAAAGGTCCCTTAAGTGAGACAGAAAGACAAAGGCGGAGAGTCAATCGACTATGTTTATATTGCGGTAAAGCAGGGCATTTTGTACGTGAATGTCCTGTCAAACCTAAATCCCACCGCAAGTCGGAAAACTAGAAGACCCTAAGGTAATAGAGACCGTACCGCAGGGTCCTTTGGTTCAAATGGTCTCCTCATTGGTGAACAACAAAGGACATTTTTTTGTCACAGCCATTCTAACCTGGATGACACAGTCAATAACACAGTCGATAATGATTGATTCTGGCGCCTCTGGCAATTTTATGGATCATAGTTGGGCTATTGCTAATAACATTCCTACTGAACCCAAAGAGACCCCCGAGGAAGTGTATACCATAGATGGGAGTCCTTTAAGATCTGGACCCATCACACATGCCAGCATCCCTGTAGAAATGTGTATCGATTCTACACATAAAGAACGTTTAACGTTTGATTTGATAGAATCTCCCCAGTTCTCTGTGGTCCTAGGCCTTCCATGGTTGCGTCTTCACAACCCTTACATAAATTGGAAGACCACTAGTATTACATTCCCGATACCAGACGAACAACTACCTCCTTTAAAGAATGTTCATACACATTCTTCGGCTGAAAAACTCTGTGCCACGCCCGTACAAAAAACCGTACCTGTGGTGGCGGAGTCCCTTATGATCACACCTCAGGAAGAACAACCTGATGTCACCCTACCTCTGGAGTATCAAAGGTTTCATACTGTTTTCGATCAGAAACAGGCAACCTGTTTACCACCTCACAGGGCTTATGATTGCCGAATTGACCTCCAACCTGGCGCACGCATACCTACCAGCAGGGTGTACTCCCTTACGGAGAAAGAAAATCTGTACTTGAGAGAGTATCTTGACAACATGTTAGAACTTGGGTTGATACGACCCTCCAGATCCCCTGCCTCTTCTGCTTTATTTTTTATTCCTAAACGGGAGGGGGGTTTACGTTGTTGTATTGACTACCGTTCATTGAATGACATCACCATAAAAAACAAGTATCCTTTACCGCTCATCTCCTCTCTGCTCGACCAGGTGAGAGATGCTGTATGGTTTACGAAATTGGACCTGCGGGGAGCATATCACCTGGTCCGGGTAAGAGAGGGCGATGAGTGGAAGACAGCTTTCTGTACTAAATACGGGCTGTATGAATATTTAGTGATGCCCTTTGGTTTGTGTAATGCTCCTTCGGCATTTCAATACTTCATCAATGAGGTGCTGAAGGAGCATCTGGACAAGCACGTCATAGCCTATATTGACGATCTACTGATCTATTCAAAGTCGCTAGAGGAACATGTGGAGCATGTGACGTCGGTTCTTCAACTATTACAGGAGAACGATCTGTTTTGTAAATTGGACAAGTGTTTCTTCCATCGCCATCAAGTGGCCTTCTTAGGATTCATAGTGTCCTCTACTGGTCTGAGTATGGACCCGAATAAAGTCAGAGCTGTTCTTGATTGGCCCCCTCCCAAAACTGTGAAGGAAATCCAGCAATTCATTGGGTTTGCTAATTTTTACCGACGTTTTATTCATCAGTTTTCGGAATTAGTGGCTCCTATCACGAGATTGTTGAGGAAAGGTGTACCGTTTCATTGGTCGGAGACTGCAGATAAGGCTTTTCACCTCCTTAAGACTTCTTTTACACAGGCTCCTATTCTGAAACACCCCGATCCTTCCAGCCCCTATATTGTTGAGGTCGATGCATCCCAGGTGGCTGTGGGAGGGATACTTTCTCAAGTCGATGCATCCTCTGGTGAATTACATCCGGTGGCTTATTATTCCCACAAATTGACACCTGCGGAGGTGAACTATGCTGTTGGTGAGAGGGAACTCTTGGCCATAAAAAAGGTACTGGAAGAATGGAGACAATATCTTCTAGGAACGAATCACACAGTTACTGTCTTGTCTGACCATCGTAATCTCCAGTACCTTAAATCTGCCAGAGCTCTATCCATGCGTCAGTTGAGATGGACTCAGTTCTTTAATGAGTACGATTTTAAGATCCATTTCAGAGCAGGGAGACAGAATGGGAAGGCAGACGCCTTATCCCGTCTGGGGTTCGATCCAGTTTCGCCAGCGGAGACGCCTCCCTGTATTATTGCTCCCAATAGATTAATTGGAGTATTGCATAATGAACAAGACTTCTTAGCGCAGGTTAAGCATGCACAGAATGAATCCACTGCTAGAGCCCTAGCACAGCAACATCAGGCCATTGTCACAGACGATCTCCTGTACATACAGGGAGGGTTGTTTATTCCCACAGCACCCTTACAGCAACAGGTCATGGATTGGTGCCATAATCATGGGGTGGCAGGTCATCCCGGATATAAACGGACATTAGAATTAATCAAGAGACATTGTTGGTGGTCCCATATGGCTAAAGACGTACAACAGTTCGAGCAAACTTGTCATGTTTGTGCACAGAGCAAGTCATCCCATGAAGGGGCGGTGGGTTTGTTATTGCCCCTTCCTACACCCACAGCACCTTGGCAATTTGTATCCATGGATTTCATTGTGGAATTGCCTAGAACCCACAGGGGCAATACTGCTTTACTAGTAGTAGTAGACATGTTCACCAAGGCAGCTCACTTCATCCCGCTTCCAGGGTTACCTACCTCTGCAGGGTTGGCGGGGGTGTTTCTGCAACAAATCGCTCGTCTCCATGGTCTTCCATCTGTCTTGGTTACTGACAGGGGGTCCCAGTTTATCTCCAACTTCTGGAAACAGCTATGTAAGACATTACAAATCGAAGTGCGTCTATCGTCTAGTCACCATCCACAGACCGATGGACAAACAGAACGTGTCAATCAATGTCTTGAGCAATTCTTGCGATGTCAACTGTTACAAGAACAAAAAGAGTGGGATGAACTGATCTGGTTGGCAGAACTGTCCTATAACAACAGCCATCACTTTTCCACCTTATATACACCCTTTTATGCTTCATATGGGTTTCATCCTAAGGTGCTGCCTTTTCCCCCATTGAGACCTTGTGCCATTCCGGCCGTTCAAGAGTTAGTAGCACATTTACAGGTGGTTCATGCTAACGTACACACCAATCTTGACAGGGCCAAGACAGAGTATAAGAAGTCTGCTGATGCACATAGACATACAGGGCCCGTGTACCAGCAAGACGACAAGGTATGGTTGTCCACCAAATACTTAGCCTTGAAGGGAACATGCAAATTAAAGCCCAAGTATATTGGTCCCTTTTCTGTACTCAAGATTGTGAATCCAGTAGCCATCAAATTGAATCTGCCCCCGTCGATGAAAATACATCCTGTCTTCCACGTCTCATTATTGAAACAGGTATTGCCTGGTACCCGCCTTCCTCTTACACCTCTTTCAGTGCCGGTTGATTCTGATGTGGAATATGAAGTGGGTGCTATTCTGGACTCCAGGAGAGTGAGGAGCCGTCTCCAGTATTTGATACACTGGAAAGGGTTTGGTGTAGAGGAAAGATCTTGGGAACCCGCATCTCACGTCCATGCACCCCGATTGCTACGGGCTTTTCATAGGCGGTACCCCCACAAGCCCAAACCAGTGGGGGGCGTTGTGGGGGGGGTGTTCTGTCATGCCTGCAGTACGATCGGCAAGACTGACTAGAGTACGTTTCGTTGTTCAGACAGGTTATTATTGGCACGAAGCGTCAGAGATACAAGTGCGCATGCGTTAGCACCACGCATGCGCTACTGAGTAGTATTCGAGTGATAAGCCCGCCCCGACCTACAGGAAGTGCTTCGCGTTCAGTTAGTGTGTGTTATTCCGTTCCGGGTTCACATCGGCGTCCGAGGAGCTAGGAGAAGGTTGGCGTGCAAGATCTCGTAGGTGCTTTCGTTCTTCCGTTTAGCGGCTTGCTTTGGGAAGAGTTACTTTGTTGTGCGTTATTCCGTTCGAATATTGTTTACCGCGGTTGCGGTGGAATCTTTACGTTGTTTCCGAGTTTTTGCCTCGAGGATAGGAGGTTCACGTTTACGTTTCAGGCTCATAGCTTTGAGTGTTGTTCAACCCCTCTGTGGGTACTTCGTATATATTGAGGCGCACCGTGAAGGTGTGCAGGGTGAGTGTTTGCGCACTGTCCACAAGGGGTTTTGATTTGGTTAATGTGGGGAAAACAGATAATAATACGTGTTGTTGTGATTTCAAGGTGCAGACATTCAGTACACAGTCCGTTCCAGTTTTCACTAGAGTTCCTGTCGTTTTATTTGTGTTCCTTTGGATTCGTGGGGCCTTACACTTTCCCTAAGGTACATTTAGACACTCAGCACATATCATTACAGGGACTACACAGGGTGGGGTTTCTTCTCATGATATTTTCTTATATTTCTGCAGTGTCATACTGAAGACCCCATATACCCCAGTGTGGACGAAGACTGTGGAGTGTCTGTCTTTTTCTCCCCCTCCTACCCTTGTTTTGTTCCCCTGTGTTCCTCTTAGTTACTTTTTGGGTGTTAGCGTTACTTCCTGGCACCCGGAGGGTGACGAGGGGAAAGCAGGGTGATTAGCAGCGTGGATCCAGGGCACTTCCGAGACATAACAGGTGCGTGCATGACAGTGAGGGAGGGAGAGGGTGACAGGGGTTAGGGTGTGTGAGGGTGAGGGGGTGTGAGGGTGAGGGTGTGTGAGGGTGAGTGTGTATGAGGGTGAGGGGGTGTGAGGGTGAGAAGGGCTGTGAGGGTGTGAAGGTGAGGGGGTGTGAGGGTGAGGGGTGTGAGGGTGAGAGGGTGTGTGAGGGTGAGAGGGTGTGTGAGGGTGAGTAAGGGTGTTTGAGGGTGAGGGTGTGGGTGTGTGAGGGTGAGGGTGTGTGAGGGTGAGGGGCTGTGAGGGGGTGTGAGGGTGAGGGGTGTGAGGATGTGAGGGAGGGTGAGGGGATGTGGGCGTGAGAGGGTGTGTGAGGGTGAGGGTGTGTGAGGGTGAGAGTGTGTGAGGGTTAGGATGAGGGAGGGTGAGGGAGTGAGGGGGTGTGAGGGTGAGGGGGTGTGAGGGTGAGGGTGAGGGTGAGGGTGAGGGGGTGTTGGGGTGTGATGGGGTGAGGGTGAGAGGGTTGTGAGGGTAAGGGTGTGTGGGTGTGAGGGTCAGTGAGGGTGTGTGAGGGTGAATGATGGTGTGTGAGGGTGTGTGAGGTTGAGAGGGTGTGAGGGTGTGTGAAGGTGTAGGGGTGTGAGGGGGTGAGGGTGAGGAGGTGTATGAGGGTGAGGGGGTGAGCGTGAGGTTGAGGGTGAGGGGGTGTGAGTGTGAGGGGGTGTGGGGGTGTGAGGGGTGAGGGTGAGTGAGGATGAGGGTGTGAGTGGGTGAGGGTGTAAGGGTGAGCGAGGGTGTGTGAGGGTGGGTCAGGGTGAGTGACGGCATGTGAGGGTGTGTGAGGGTGAGAGGGTGTGAGGGTGTGTGAAGGTGTAGGGGTGTGAGGGGGTGAGGGTGAGGAGGTGTATGAGGGTGAGGGGGTGAGCGTGGGGGGGTGAGAGGGTGAGGGTGAGGGGGTGTGAGTGTGAGTATGAGGGTGTGTGGGGGTGTGAGGGGTTTCAATATCTCTTGGTCTGCCTTACAACCTGCAGAAATATTACTATTTAGTGGGCTGGTAATATGAGTTCTAAATGTTAAAAGCAGCAACAGAATTAGTTGATGTTCGACCTGGCCCTCTAAGCCAGGTCACCCCAGATGTTTGCCTTCCTTCGCTGAACACAGCTATGTTGGCTTTTAGGACTCTGTGCACATTCCTCCTGCTAATCACTGGTAAACTGAGTGTGCTGTCCCTTTAAAACAGGGTAAAATTGGCCTACACCTGACTGGTACATTTAATTTACTTGTAAAACCCTAGTTCATGGCACTAAATGTACCCACTGCCTGTAAATTAAATGCTATTAGTGGGCTGTAGCACTCATTGTGCCCCCCTGTCCCCCACTAAGGTAGCACTGCAAAACATATCTTACGTCTGCCACTAAATCTGTAGTATAATTTTTAACTAAACTGCCATTCCAACCAGGCACAATAAGCCTTTTGCTAGGCCTAAGCATTCCTGTTTAATACGTATAAGTCACCCCAAGGCAAGCCCTAATAGCTCATAGGGCAGAGTGCAATTTATTTAAAAAGTAGCAAAGGTTTAATTCGGTTTTACATGCCCTGACAATTAGAATATCTTAAAGGCATGACTCACTGTCTCCCCTTTGTTACCCTAAACAGTTTTGAGCAAATATAGGAAAGAGTGAAGTTTAGACAAAGGGGACGTCCCTCACCTGCAGACTGGCACTGAAAATTTAAGTGGTACCTTCAAAACCTCTCATCAGAACACTCCTTGACCTGTGGAAGATTAAACCCTTTCGATGCTCATGACGAGCTCAGCTCGTCATGATGCACAGTTGAGCTGTGCTGATGACGAGCTGAGCTCGTCATGACACCAGCAAAATGGCAATTTCCAGCACAGGGGGGGGGGGGGAAACGCCTAGCAGCCAAGGTGTTAAGAAGAAGAACTGCCCTGCCATTTGAAGATGAAAGATTGGACCTGCTTGACTTGAGCTCAGGCTCCATGGAAATGACTCCAAGAGTTAGTTGACTGACCTCCTGTTTGGGCTACAGGGACAAGGCAACCTTCCAGGGGCCTCCCTGGAACTGCAAAGCTGACCAGCACCAACTGGGCCTGCCTGAGCCCTACTGCGGGCCTCTTTTGGAGTGAACTCTGATCCCTAATAGGTGCCCATCCAAGTCATGGACCCTTTGCTAGCATCAGAATGTTCCCTCCTTATCTGAAACCACAAGTCCTGAGTCCCAGGTGAAGATTCTGAAGTTATTGCCCACTCTGCGACTTTGAATGGACTCCTCATGTCATACGACAACCATCTGCAATGCCTGCCAACTTGAATCTCCTGCGATGACTTTCTCATCATGTCCGCTCCTAGATCCAGCACCACGCAAAGAAACGATGGATGGAATGCTGAATGAATCAAACATTGAGCTCCCACTCAAGAGATCTGGGTTAAATTCATCGTTATTTTGCTCCCCATGCTATCCCAGTTTAGACACAGCGATATGCAAAACAGTCTTGACCCTGCTTTTCATGGGAACAGTCCTGTGGAATGGCCAAGCCAGGCCATCCTTGTAGCAGAAACAAGCATCCTAGTATCTGCTTAGGGGTATCACCCCTCGTCAGCCAGGCTAGCTTCAATCCAGTGGCACAGTGTGCAAGGGACCCATGCCTGGGCATACCCATCCTACTTATGGAGAAAAGTGCTATGCAAACAAATGATGGCTGGAAGGCTGAATTAATCTAAATCCATTGTTCCTTTGCTCACCATGCCACTCAGCTTAGACCCAGCCATATACAAATCAGTCTTGATCCTGCTCCTCATGGAAACAGTCCAGCCTGAACTTACTAAACTTAGTGCAATTCCGTTCAGGAGTTCAGGCTGTAGCCTTGTCTAAAGTTTCCTATGGAAATGAACATGGAGAAAATGGATTTTGGGACCCTCCTTTTTTCTCGGCCCCCACTTGACGATTCACCCCAAACCTTTCAAGACAGTAGCTGAACGGAGCACCTCATTAGTTTTGAAAATTTTTGCGAAGATTCATCAAAGGGCCCCAAAGATATTGTAAAAAAACCCTATTTTTTTAGCCCCAGCATGCGTCTGCCTGGTTGGTTTGAGTGCAGGACACCTGAACATCGCTAGGCTGAGGAGGGGGCGAGAGACCACCTGATGGGGAGTGGCCACGATATTTAAATCTGTGCGTTTGGCCCCCCTGGAAGAAGGAGCCCATCGAAACCGGCACTGAAGAAGCCATTTGAAGGCTGAAACGCATCTGCCTAAGCGTTTCATGGACCTCAGATACTTGTGCAAAACAAGAGCTATTAAAGCCTTTTTAATCCCCGGAGCTGAGTCGTCCCTTTTTCCCTACCTGGGAGAAAGTTTTGGTGTCTATGTTTCGCCAGGAAGCAGGGCGCTGGCTGACGACCGCCCTCTCGGTCTGGAGCAACGCTGAGAGCCTGTGATTTCTGGTAGCTGCATGAAACTGCAACGCGTCGCCCCCCCATACTTTGGGGGAGAGGAGACAACACTGTTTGCCAGAGAAGGAGACATAGGAAGGCAAAATCATTCCAAGTACATCTGGCGGCGTTGAGATCCTTAGCCAACCAGTTGGGACTTCACATGTTAGGAGATGCCCCCGTCACTGAATGGGCTTCCTCTGAGGACTCCCAGCCCCAGCATGCATCCGCCTGGTTGGTTTGAGAGCAAGACATCTGAAAATCGTTGGGCTGGTCAGGGGCATGAGACCATGTGATGGGGAGTGGTCACGATATTTAAATCCATGCGTTTGGTCCCCTTAGAAGAAGGAGCAATTGAAACCGGCACCGATGAAGCCATTCAAAGGCTGAAACGTGTCTGCCTAAGCATTTCATGCACCTCACTTGCTCGTGCAAAACAAGTGCTCTAAAAGCCTTTATAATCCCCAGAGCTGTGTCGTCCCTTCTTCCCTCCCTGGGAGAAAGTTTTGGTGTCTCTGTTTCGCCAGCAATCAGGCGCTGGCAGACAACCGCCCTCTCGGTCTGGAGCAACACTGAGAGCCTGTGAACTCTGGTAGCTGAGTGAAACTACAACTCATCGCCCCACATACTTTGGGAGAGAGGAGGCAACACTGTTTGCCTGAGAAGGGGACATAGGAAGGCAAAATCATTCCAGGTACCTGTGGCGTTGTCAGGATCCCTAGCCAACCAGTTGGGACCTCACATGTTGTTAGGAGATGCCCCGTCACTGAATGGGCTTCCTCTGAGGACTCTCAGCCCCAGCATGCATCTGCTTGGTTGGTTTGAGCACAGGACACATGAACATCGTTGGGGTGAGGGACCACCTGATGGGGAGTGGCCGTGGTATTTAAATCAGTGAATTTGGCCCCCCTGGAAGAAGGAGCCATTGAAACCGGCACTAATGAAGCCATTTGAAGGCTGAAACACGTCTGCGTAAGCGTTTCATGGTCCTCACTTAGTTGCGCAAAACAAGAGCTAATAAAGCGATGTCGTCCATTTTTCCCTACCTGGGAGAAAGTTTTGGTGTCTATGTTTCTGCAGCAAGCAGGCACTGGCTGACCACCGCCCTCTCGGTCTGGACCAACGGTGAGAGCCTGTAAACTCTGGTAGCTGCATGTATCTGCAACACGTTGCCCCCATACTTTGGGAGCGAGGAGGCAACACTGTTTGTCTGAGAAGGGGACATAGGAAGGCAAAACCATTCCAGGTACCTGTGGCGGCGTTGGGATCCTTAGCCAACCAGCTGGGACTTCACATGTTGTTAGGAGATGCCCTGTCACTGAATGGGCTTCCTCTGAGTACTCCCAGCCCCAGCATGCATCTGCCTGGTTGGTTTGAGCACAGGACACCTGAACATCGTTGGGCTGAGGAGGGGCGAGGGACCACCTGGTGGGGAGTGGCCACGATATTTAAATCTGTGAATTTGGCCCCCCCTGGAAGAAGGAGCCTTTGAAACCGGCACTGATGAAGCCATTTGAAGGCTGAAACGCATCTGCCTAAGCGTTTCATGGACCTCACTTACTTGCGCCAAACAAGAGCTATTAAAGCCTTTTTAATCCCCGGAGCGGTGTCGTCCATTTTTCCCTACCTGGGAGAAAGTTTTGGTGCCTATGTTTCACCAGCAAGCAGGCGCTGGCTGACGACCTCCCTCTCAGTCTGGAACAATGCTGAGAGCCTGTGAACTCTGGTAGCTGCATGAAACTGCAACGCGTGGCCCCCCATTGCCTGAGAAGGGGACATAGGAAGGCATAATCATTCCTGGTACCTCTAGCGGCTCTGGGATCCCTAGCCAACCAGTTGGGACTTCACATGTTGTTAGGAGATGCCCTGTCACGGAAAGGGCTTCCTCTGAGTACTCCCAGCCCCAGCATGCATCTGCCTGGTTGGTTTGAGCGCAGGACACTTGAACATCGTTGGGCTGAGGAGGGGCGAGAGACCACCTGGTGGGGAGTGGCCACGATATTTAAATCTGTGCGTTTGGCCCCCCTGGAAGAAGGAGCCATTGAAACCAGCACTGATGAAGCCATGTGAAGGCTGAAACGCGTCTCCCTAAGCGTTTCTTGAACCTCACTTTTCCTGCACTCCGCGTTAAGCGGAGATCACTGAGTTCCAAAAAACTCCACTTTGCGTTGTGTAGCAGAGTTTTTTACCTCGTTAGCGATCGTCAACATCAAGTTGGCGAGCGCGAGCTTGGAAAATCAACATTCCGGCAAGATTTCTCAATGCAGGGGGCAACAGGTTTCTCTTGCAAGTGGTCGCGAATGCTTGTGACAGCTCGTGTTAAGAAACTGCCCGTTCCCGTTAAGAAAGCTGGCGCTCGAGTAAAAATCGACTTGAGCGGCACAAAAGGAAAGCAGGGACCACTTGCACCGTGCATGGTGCCGTTCGCAATGATTGCACAGTGCGGACAAGCATCCAGTACTGTCCAATCACTGCAAACAGCATTTTCCTGTCATACTCCGCCACTCGTATAGCTCTGCGTGGTGCGGCGGAGATTTGTTTGCAGTTCGCATAGTGCCGCATAGTGCAACTCCGCAAACTCCGTCCAGGTTTAGTGCAGAGGAATTAGGCAGGAAATAAAGCAAAGATATATCAAACAATGTTGCTATCATAATACTTCATAATAAAAGCAACAGAAAATAGTGGCCAAAAATTATTACAACATGCAAAAAGTGTGCAAATTGCACACTGCACGCTTGGTTATTACAACCATTTTCAAATGGTTTAAAACATTGAAAAAAAATAGCAATACTCCACAAGAATTGACAACAAATATAACTGTAAATTAGGAAACCCTTCCCATGATGTACATGGTTAATAAACAATGTATGCTTTTTCATTAAAGTGTACAGAAAAGTGATGCATGGAATGTTTGAAGTAATCTCATTCATTGGTAATTACTTTGGCCGCATCCCAATCCATCATTATTTTCCATACCATGCCACTTAAGTTTGGATCCAACCTTATGCAAATCACTCTTGACTCTGCTCCAATTAGAACAGGCTAAGTTCTCCCTGAAACGGAACCAAGCAATTTAGGAGTGGTTTTACCCTGGTTAGGGCTCATCAAATAGGTATAGCTTTGTTCCTGTGACACAGTGTATGTCCAGACGTGGTTTCAGTGACACTGTGCCACTGGAACAAAGCTTACTTGAATTCGAAATCTTGTGGGCATTCCCATATTGAGGAACGATGACCTTTCTGCATTTTAAATAAGGATAATCCTGCTTCTTTTGTTTGTTGGAATTTCCCACACAACAGGATTCTCAACTCATCTTCCAACCTCTCCAGATTCTGTGTGTGTGACATCATCAGACATTGCCAAGGAGCCCAAATAGAAACATAACAAGCAGATGGTTGCTGATAGTGTCATAAGGGCTCCATTAGTGCTGCCTAGGAAACTGAGGCTGAGAGTTCTAGATCTCTGGTGCAGTGGTCACTTTCCTTGGAGACTTGGAAGTAGGCGGTTGGAGCTGTGTTAGCTTGTGAGAGCTGCAATTTCTTTAAACACTGACATTTATTAGTGAGCTTGAATACTACTACAACTGGTAAGGTCATTTATGTGTTAGAGTGCTTGACTGAGGGTCTTATTTAGAGGTTTGTGGATGGGATACTCAGTCAAAAGGTGACAGATACTTCTTCCCCTATGTTACAAGTGCTTTAGATTATAATACACTTGGAATTTGATGGATGGGATATCTGTGATGCCTTGAATCTAAAACATTGTGTTAATATTAAACTTAAATAGAATATAGACATTGTGCTACCTCCAAAGGCCTGTGTATTTAAAGAATCCATGTGCACTTACATAAACACAAACACATACTGGGAACAAATGATGAAACTTTACGTTAAAGTTTAGGGACTAGTGTTTATGCATTAGGGGAATAGATGTGAGGTAATGTGGTTTTAGGTTAGAGGTTTAGGGTATAATAGTTAAGATTTTGAGGTACAGATTTAAGTGTTAAGGGTTTTGGGTATAATGTTAAGGAATGAAAAGGTTAGGAGTGAGGGTTATGACGGTTAAAGGTGCTAGGGTTTAATATTGTGGGATATACGGTATTAGGATTGACACTTTTGGGTATAGGGTTAATGGATTAAGGGAACAGAGATTAACACGTTGAGTATAAGGTATAGGGCCTAAGGTATGGCTTATGTATTTCAGGAATCTTTTTAAGGTTATGGTGAAGAGGGTTAAAAGTGTAGGTTTAGGTTTAAAGAAACCTTGATATTACATCTCTTTAATAATATAGAGGAACATGTTGTACATATGAGTTATGCTAATGAGTATTTTTTTAAATTGTATTCATCTGTATGAAAAATATGCAGGTTTACTTTTCATACTAACATTGCACTCAATTTATTTCAATGGAACACACATGACTTTCCAGCCATCTATTTCTCAGTAAACAACATGAATTATCTAGGTACACAAACACATACACTCAAACACACACCTCTTGAGTATGTAGTTTTATTGTTATCTATAATAGTTCCTACGACAATCATAGATGTGTCTCTGATCCTCTTCTTTCTTAGCTTCAAACTAAGTACCCATAGAATTTTGTTCACTAAGCACCAGTTTAGATGATTTCTCATTTCAAAAAAAGATTAATATTTATGTTTACATGTTTAATTTGTTTATCCCCTTAAGTGCTGCCTCGGTGCATTGGCCGACGGCAGCACTACCTCCCCAGTGCTGCGCACGACCATTGGACGTCCATTCAGCACTAGTTCCAATGGACAGCGCAGCACTGGGGAGGAATGTTTAATAGCATCTATGAGGTTAAGATTGGTTGTGTTTGCTTGTATATTTTCAAAACATCTATAAATGTGGTAATTGAGCGCGAAGTGTTTTAATTGATAGGGGCTGAAGTCTGTACATATCACAACATACCCAATTTGTAAATTTCTTTCATTGTCAAACATTCCCTTAGTGGTTCAGAGTTGATGTTCTGAAGTGAAAAATACTTTTGTTGATTTATTGTCCTCAAAATGTTACAGGCATCTCTAGTTTTTGCTTAGCTATTTCGTTTTCTGGTAAGTTGTGTTTGTTGCTGCACTGTTGGGCTGGTATTGTTGTTATTATACTCTGCTCTTCTGTCTGTTCATGTGAGTCTTGTGTTTGAGGGCTGTCAGGCTGTACACCCGTGTTATGAACCTGTGCATTGGTAAGGTATAGGAGAAAACCGTATAGGCTGTGGGGAAAAGAAGAAAGATTACTTGTGTTCTGTTCAAACACTATTTACCATCTAGAGATATCTAATATATGCTAACGTTAGGGTTGGGCTTATCGACCTATCAAATAGGAAAAGGTGAGATACCTATGAGGTGTATTTGCATCTAATCAATGTCAGTGGTGATGGTTTCAATATCTCTTGGTCTGCCTTACAACCTGCATAAATATTACTATTTAGTGGGCTGGTAATATGAGTTCTAAATGTTAAAAGCAGCAGTAGAATTAGTTGGTATTCGACCTGGCCCTCTAAGCCAGGTCACCCCAGATGTTTGCCTTCCTTCGCTGAACACAGTTATGTTGGCTCTTAGGACTCTGTGCACATTGCTCCTGATAATCACTGGTAAACTGACTGTGCTTTCCCTTTAAAACAGAGTCAAATTGGCCTACACCTGACTGGTACATTTAATTTACTTGTAAAACCCTAGTACATGGCACTAAATGTACCCACTGCCTGCAAATTAAATGCACTCATTGTGCCCCCCCTCCCTAACTAAGGTAGCACTGCAAAACATATCTTACGTCTGCCACTAAATCTGTGGTACAGTTTTTTAACTAAACTGCCATTTCAACCAGGCACAACATGCCTTTTGCTAGGCCTAAGAATTCCTGTTTAATACTTATAAGTCACCCCTAAGGCAAGCCCTAATAGCTCATATGGCAGGGTGCAGTGTATTTAAAAAGTAGCAAAGGTTTACTTCAGTTTTACATGCCCTGATAATGAAAATATCTTAAAGGCATGACTCACTGTCTCCCCTTTGTCACCCTGGACAGTTTTGAGCCAAATATAGGAAAGAGTGAAGTTTATACAAATGGGACGTCCCTTACCTGCAGACTGGCACTGAAAATAAAAGTGGTACCTTCAAAACCTCTCAACAGGACATTCCTTGACCTGTGTAAGATTAGGAAGAAGAACTGTCCTGCTATTTGAAGATGGAAGATTGGACCTGCTTGACTTGGGCTCAGGCTCCATGGAAGTGACTCCAAGAGTCAGTTGACTGACCTCCTGTTTGAGCTAAAGGGACAAGGCATGCTTCCAGGAGCCTCCCTGCAACTGCAAAGCTGACCAGCACCAACAGGGCCTGCCTGAGCCCTGCTGCTGGCCTCTGCTGGAGTGAACTCTGATCCCCAATAGGTTCCCATCCAAGTCATGGACCCTTGGCTAGCATTAGAGTGTTCCCTTCTTGTCTGAAACCGCAAGCCCTGAGTCCCAGGTGAAGATTCTGAAGTTTTTGGCCACTGTGCGACTGCGAATGGACTCCTCATGTCACCCGACAACTATCTGCAATGCCTGCCAGCGTGAATCTCCTGCGACGACCTGCTCTTCATGTCCGCTCCTAGATCCAGCACCAGGCAAACAAATTATGGATGGACTGCTGAATGAATCAAACATTGATACCCACTCAAGAGATCTGGGTTAAATTTATCGATATTTTTCTCCCAATGCCATCCCAGTTTAGACACAGCCATATGCAAAACAATCTTGACCCTGCTTATCATGGTAACAGTCTAGACCAAACTGAAAAGGCAGGGCATCCTTGGACCAGACTCAAGCATTCTAGGACCGATTTTGGAGTATCACCCCTCATCAGCCATGCTAGCTTCAATCCAGTGCGACAGTGAGCAAGGGACCCATGTCTGGGCATACCCGTCCCACTTAGGGTGAAAAGTGTTATGCAAACAAATGATGGCTGGAATGCTGAATTAATCAAACATTCAGCGCCCCATGCAAGAGATCAGGGTTAAATCCATTGTTCCTTTTCTCACCATGCCACCCCAGCTTAGACCCAACCATATACAAATCAGTCTTGATCCTGCTCCTCATGGAAACAGTCCAGCCCGAACTGTCAAGCAAGGCCTTCTCTGGACCAGAAGCAAGCATCCTAGGACCGGTTTCGGGGTATCACCCCTCATCAGCCAAGCTAGCTTGAATCCAGTGGCACAGTCAGCAAGGAACACACATCTGAGTTTACTCATCCCACTTAACGTGAAAAGTTCAGAGGAAACAAATGATGGACGGAATGCTGAATGAATCAAATTTTGACTCCCAGTCAAGTGATCTGGGTTATAGCCATCGTTATTGTGCTCACTATGTCATCCCAGTTTAGACCAAGCCAACTGCAAAACAGCCTTGAACCTGCGTCTCATGGTAACAGTCTAGACCAAACTGAAAAGCCAGGCCATCCTTGGACCAGACACTAGCATCCTAGGACCAATTTCGGAGTATCACCCCTCATCAGCCAAGGTAGCTTCAATCCAGTGCGACAGTGAGCAAGGGACCCATGTCTGGGCATATCCGTCTCACTTAGGGTGAAAAGTGCTATGCAAACATATGATGGAAGGAATGCTGAATGAACCAAACATTCATCCCCAGTTAAGAAATGTGGGTTAAAGCCATTGCCCTTTTGCTCTCCATGCCATGCCAGTTTAGACCCAGCTATATACAAATAAGTGTTGATCCTGCTTCTCATTGGAACGGTCCAAACTGTACTGTCAAGCAAGGCTTTCCTTGGACCAGAAAAAAGTATCATAGGGCCAATTTCAGAGCATCACCCGTCATCAGCTAGGCTCGCTTAAATCCAGTGGCACAGTCAGTAAAGGACACACATCTAGGCTTACTCATCCCACTTTCGGCAAAAGTGCTCAGCAAACAAATGATGGACGGAGAGCTGAATGAATCAAACATCCACTCCCAGTCAAAATAACCAGCACCAGCACAGTAGACTGCAATGACTGCCAAAGAGAAGCTCTAGCAACATCAATAGATTTGTGATTTGTCTTGCGTTGTGTTACCACTTTATTACTTTGTTTGCGTGCTGCATAAGTACTATACACATTAACCCTATCTTAAGGCTAAGTGATCTTGTGCCAAGGCACCAGAGGGTAAGCACAGGTTTACTTAGTGACTTTTGTGGTTAACCAGACAAGGATTATGTTTATTACTTGAGTGGTGCTTCCACCCCTCTCACCCAGTTTCTAACGCTTGATCAGTTTAAATTAATTGTTTATGAATGAAGCCAAAGCAGAGTTGTCAGTACATGCCTGGAAGGTCTCTCAGGTGCAAGGAATTCTTTTAAATGAGCCCACATGGATGACCTCAGAATGAATCTATCCTTTTTGGCAGAGGGGGCAGTGACGCAGGGTTTTCATTATCTCTATCCAGACCTTTTCAAATGATTGTCGCTAATGGGGCTTAAATCAGACTTTTTAACATAACACTCTTAGGCTAAACAAGACCTTTGGGATTTCATGTGCACCTTGCAAAAAAAAGTTATTGCAACAAAGTGCCATCATCAATTGTATATTTTCCCCAAAATAATTTAGCCATAAAGAACACTTTACAGTTCTTCAAATTTAAGTTGAACCACAAAGGGCCATCACCCTTTACATGTTGTTTTGTTCCTATTAGCGGAATATTATTTATAGTGAAATTATCTGTTTAACCCACTAATACCTTTTGAAGCTGATTATTGAATTAGATCTCTTGCAATTTCTCATGCATCAACTAAACATTTCGGACTAGCGATCATTTAACACAACTGCCATGTTTTTCACGCAGCGGTCCTAGGTAGCATCAAATAGATGATGAGATGGAAGCTTGAGTTGTCTATGATCAGTGCTGGACTGAGAACCAAAACAAGACCCGGCAAAGTTCTTGGCGGACTGCCTGGGGGGTTTGGGGTGCGACCGACCTGTTTGCCAGTGCAGGTTTCGGACGATTTTGTTACAGGGTCCAATATTATAGCTGTGCTGCAGAAACGGCCCTGTAACAAAAACAACACCCCACAGGCCAAAAACCATCGCTCACGCTGGCGGCCCACCGGGGAAAAACCTAGTGCCCGCTACGCCCAGTCTGGCCCTGTCTATGGTGCATCTCAGAACCCTGAGGCAAAAGCCATTGCCTTACTCACTGATAAGTCTGGTATTTTGCCTCCCACCACACCTCTCTTTAAATCTTTCTCCTGCCAAAATATAAAAACATTATTCCTGGCCTCTGGCAACCCTACCACATTTCTCTCTAGAGCTTTCATTTCCTTCCTTGCTCCAAGTTGTGCTCTCTGCTCTTCTTCCAATGCTGACAGGCTCTCTGAGAGCCATGGCAGGATAACCTGGAACTGATTTATCAGTTTGCAACAGTATGAAACAACTTTTTTCTCCCAGTTTTTCTGTCATAGCAATAACAGGATTTGGAATTCGGTATTCATGCTAATGGCTCTCCCTTATAGTCATACATAGCAAAATATAAATGGCTGGTGAACAAGTCACATAACAGACTAGATATTTCACAGAGTCAGGTCAGCGGTAAAATGTTTGAGTCTGGTGCGCAAGGCACAAACATTTATTTATAAAGTTTTGTATAGCGCCAAAGTGACCCTTACGGGTATCAGAGCGCTTCACAATTTTGGGTAAGATGGATACAGTATTGGGAGGCAAAATAATCATTACATAATTATGCAAGACACGTGCAGGACTCCTGTAGATGTTGGAACTAATCACATATGGGTACAGTAATGGGTGAGGAACATTCGAACATATGTATGTACAGTGCATGTTAACGATGTTGTTCACAATGTGTGGGAGTAGCTTCTGAATGTAAGTCTGAATATCTTTTCCCACTCACGCAAGACCTTGAATCCTAATGTTGCAGCAGGGGAACATCCTTTACAACGCAACTTTTACAACGCACTACCATTACGATGCAACTTTTACAACGCAAGTTATTACAACGCATTGCACTGGGGGGCGCTCTAGGATAGGGAATAGTTTCATTACTATCCAACACCTTCCCTACTATCCATGGGGACTGGAGTTGGAATAGTAAATTAAACTATTCACTATCCAGGGCCCCGCAAAGCAAGTCGTTGTAACAACTTGCGTTGTAAAACCTGCGTCGTAATGGCATGCATTGTAAAAGCATGCGTTGAAGCGTCATACATCCGTTGCAGCAAGATGGGCTTTCCAGATCCCCTTGCTCTAAAGCTTTTTACCCTTTGATAACACTCCAGATTGTGCCGACTTCATCATTTATTGGTTAAAGAAACTTTTGGAGGAACTCGTGTGATATTTGACTTATATGATTGATTATCCAGCCAACAGTTGTTAGCTCAGCTGTTTAGTTTGTTGCCCACTACTAAGTTTGATTTTATCCGCGTTAAGCACTGGATAGGAAACAGACTCAAAAGAAGCCAAAAGGCCTAAAAGAATCAGGAATGCAACAGATGGAGGGCATCCAACAGGGACGTCAAGACTTAATCAGAGGAGTGCATTGGTCTAAAACCTGATTGTTGCAGGCTGAGCAATTATTTTCCAAATAACTTGATAACTGATTATTAGCCAGGCTTTGCATCAGTTTGGTGGCAAACGATAAAAATGATACAGGTCGGTAATTGACGTCAACTTTAATTATGCTCCAAAGGCAGCAGTATTTTCCCAACCATTAGGTACCTGGCCTGATACATTAATTCTGTAAGTTTCATTCAAATAATTTCACAAACTGTGTGAATGATCTTCATCTTTCAGATATCCCGAAATCATGATAATATCTCTTTCAGCTTCTCAATTAGCTCTTCCTATTTTATAGGCTTAAAACGCATAAAAGTGCAACCTCCACCCTCCAACCCACCCTCCACACTCCAACTCCACACTCCAACTCCACCTTCCAACTCCACCCTCCAACTCCACCCTCCAACTCCAACTCCAACTCCAACTCCACCCTCCAACTCCACCCGCCAACTCCAACTCCAACTCCACCCTCCGACTCCAACTGCACCCTCCAACTCCACCCTCCAACTCCACCCTCCAACTTCACCCTCCAACTCCACCCTCCAACTCCAACTCCACCCTCCAACTCCAACCTCCACCCTCCAACCCACCCTCCACCCTCCAACTCCACCCTCCAACTCCACCCTTCAACTCCACCCTCCAACTCCAACTCCACCCTCCAACTCCAACTCCACCCTCCAACTCCACCCTCCAACTCCACCCTCCAACTCCACCCTCCAAATCCACCCTCCAACTCCACCCTCCATCACTCAGGAACACCACCACATCCCTCAGGGACACCACCACATCACTCAGGGGCACCACCACATCACTCAGGAGCACCACCACATCACTCAGGAACACCACCACATCACTCAGGGACACCACCACATCACTCAGGAACACCACAACATCATTCAGGGACACCACCACATCACTCGAGGACACCACCACATCACTCAGGGACACCACCACATCACTCTGGGAATACCACCACAATACTCTGGGAATACCACCACATCACTCAGGAACATCACCACATCACTCAAGGACACCACCACATCACTCTGGGACACCACCACATCACTCTGGGACAACACCACATCACTCGGGGACACCACCACATCACTCAGGGACACCACCACATCACTCTGGGACACCACCAATTCACTCTGGGACACCACCACATCACTCTAATACACCACCACTTCACTCAGCCCAACCACATCATCACTCAGCACCACAACAGCACTGTCCTTGCTTGCTACCAACAAGCATTGCCATAGCCAATAGGACCCTCCAACTCCAACTGCACCCTCCAACTACAACTCCACCCTCCAACTCCACCCTCCAACTCCAACTCCACCCTCCAAATCCACCCTCCAACTCCACCCTCCATCTCCAACTCCACCCTCCAACTCCACCCTCCAACTCCAACTCCACCCTCCAACTCCAACTCCACCCTCCAACTCCACCCTCCAACTCCAACTCATTGAACTCTCACAATACGTCTGTCCTCACACCCAGTTCAAAGATATACACACACACAAATAACCCATACAGGGGCACTGGGTGGCCTGCATTCATAAAATATCACTGTCTCCCACACATCCATTCTGCGAACAGGAGGAGTGTAATGCTCCCCTACAATTCTCCTATGCCAACTACAATCCCTCCAAGAGACCTGCCCATTCCTTATTTTGATTCATCTACATACTTACTCCAGTAACTTATAAATTAGCTGCTTAGGTAATTTTAAAGGCTTTTTGAACAGCCTAGGTGCCATCTTGAGCTGTTCTTACCATCTATTTCCTTCATACTTATACATTTAATTTGCAACTTGAAAAGCAACCAAAAATATGTTTAAGCAATGACGCTGTAGTAGAGAGAGAATAGTTGTGTCACAAGCAGGTGATGTTTTAGGGCATTATTCTCATATAGCAAAATGAAGCTGATTCCATGTAACAAAAGCACTTTGGATAGTTAAAAATCATTTACAAGGTTCCATAGGGCCACCATGTTTCATCCGAAGTCTAGACAATTTTTTAGTAGTCACTTATAGAAAGGGAGTGTTACTTGATGAAAATGTGAATCCCCACAGTTTCTGATATAGGCCAATCCTTTTATGAAAACAGTAACTTAAGGTCTGGGTTTTAGGGATGAGAAGTGAGGAATTCATTTGTACAGCACATTGCAATGAAGGTGTTTTCTCATTCTATTTGGCGAAATGATATTGAAATATTTTGGTATTTGGGGATTTAGTATAACAACAGCATAGGTGAGAGTCAAGTTTTCTTTTCTCCTCTCGCCTCCCCTGAACTGAACCCTGGATATAGAGATAATGTTCTTTCTCTTATAATCCATTATTCATGTTAAAAAATAAGGTCGTAGTTCACAGACCCGTCTTGAATCTCCAGTGTTTATAAAGCATATATTGTATACTGTTTCCTACTATGGGAGGCTATGCCACTGATCTCTGACTTTCACAGCTCATGGAATCCTTTGCTCTGAAATTATTGTGACAACTGAAGTTCTTGACTCAACTCATTACTTTTCTTTCTTGATTCCTAGTGAGCACCATCAACCACAGTTGAAATTTGAATTTTACTCAATTCAGGATGTCCAACAATGTGAGTTTTGATTTCATGCCTGTAAGTGTAAATGAGGTATTATGCTTGATTGTCATTATCAGGGTTTGAGTTTCTGAAATAGAGATGAGTACTGCTATTTTAGTGAAAATTCACACGTTAAGTCCCGATTCTAAAAAAAGCTGCAGGTGAACAAAGGTAAAACATAAGACATGCAATGTTTTAAAACAGGAGAGGAAACAATACAGCGTCACCTACTAAAAACACAGGGAGCGAGAAGAGTTTTTGTAGTAACCTTTGAACTATGTTTTTGTTTGATGACTGAGAAACGATCGGACCTAAATATATGGGAGCAGATTTACAATCCCCATGTGCCGCGGTGCATCTAGTTGCATGAGGCACTTGTGGCGTAGCCTGCTGAGTGATATTTACAAGCACAGGTAAAGTCATTCTGCTGACTTAACCTGTGCTCGTAAGTATCGCCCCAGTTCATGCAACACTTTGTGTGTTAGGGGCGGGACATGGGTGTTGATATGGGTGTTCCCACGCAACACCCATGTCCACTGATGCATTTGCAGATTTACAAGAAATCGTAAATCTGGAAATGTGTCAGAATGTCAGAAGGTGCCCCTTCCTGCACAAGAACAATCTCCCCATGACGCAGGCATCCTTGCACCACTGTGCAAGGATGCCTGCGCCGGCGTATGGCAGCTGTTTGTGTGCCAGCGCAAGGGGAAGCAGAGAGATGCAACATACTGTTGTAAATATGTTGCATCCCTGTGCTTTGAAACTAACGCAGTGCAGCACAGCAAAATGACTTGCTTTATCGCGCTGCGTTAGTTTCTTTTAGATCTGCCCTGCGGTTTCTTCCCAACTTACAATGTTAGTTTAAAAGTTTGGGAGGATAAGTAGTGAGCAAATTATAGTGCCTACTTTAAAGTTTTCACTTTCATGAAAAGAGTTGTCATTTGAGATGTTCTCATTTTTGTTGACAATCAATTAAGTATCTTCGAAAAAAAGTAGGGGTGTGATCTCTTTCCCAAAGTTGTACAAACATCATGTTTAGAGCTCGCTCCACTACAGGCCTTCAATGTGAAGTGAAAGAGTTACACTTGGTGAAACAACTTATTTCCCCTTCAAGGCCGGAGTGAGATATAGGGCAGCTCACCGAGGAGGCTCATAGAACGTGAAACAACACCAAATCAACCCCAGCCCACAAAACTACTCCTGACCCACCAGGCAACAAACCAACCCGACCTACCCCCTCCAGCCGGCAAAAGAAAATCTGACTCACCCCCAGCCTATAAAACTACCCCAACCCCACCAGCCTACTAAACTACAACAAAACAACCCCCAGCCCAAAACTACACCCAGCACAAATAAACTCACCGCTTCCTGCAAGGTATTCTTGCTTCTGTCCGTAGCAGGCAGCAGTTAGTATGCATATTGCCTTAACCACACATAGGCGTGCTTAGGGCATATGTGTGGTTAAGGTATGTGCTGTAGATCTAGCGGAGTTGGAAAACTCATGGTTTAGACCACAGTATTCCGACTGTTCCCCGACCATGGCATTTGAATATAGCGGATTCCCTTTAGTAGTTAGCTACTACATTTCAACGAGAAAATGGCTGAGCGGCACATGGTGTAACATTGTAAATCAATATGATGAAATGGTAAAATCTGGTTTTAGAGAGAAAGACCAAATGATTCTTTCTGTTTCTCTTGTAGTTCCGCATGCGAGCCCGCCTGAGGGCAGTAATCTGCTGCTGCAGACCAGTCCCTCAGGGAGGTAAGTGGTCGAAAGCAAAACACCTCATTACCTCATGCCACTAAACATAAATGTACTCTGAGGGGCAGATTTACAAGCCCCTTGACACACCGGTTCATCATTTTTTGTGTTGTACCTGTGGCGCATGATAACGCTCCATATTTACAAGGACAGGATAAGCCACCCTGTGTGACTTTGCTTTTCTTTGTAAATATGACCCCTTTACACGCAGCACTTTGCATGAAAGGGACTTTCCATGGGTGTTGCTATGGGTGTTCCCACGCAGCACCCATGGAACCAGACACATTTTCAGATTCACAAGGAATCATAAATCTGGAAATGAGTGTGAATGCTATGCCTCCCCAGCAGAGGCGTAGGGAGGCGCAACAAGGAGAAATGTATTAATTTCTCCTCGTTTTCTTTTCCTCTTTCTATGTGTGCTGCATTTTGCAGCACACATAGAAAGAGAAAATCACCTCTAATGATTGTTTATGTACAGGAAGGGTTACCTTCCGGCACATCAACAATCATTGAAACAATGCAGTTTTTCAACTTCTATGGGTGCTAATGCAGCACACATAGAAGTTGAAAAACGGCATTTCAGATTGTTTTTGTGCAGGAAGGGAACCCTTCCTAAACAAAAACAATCTACCCACGACGCACAGCTCACAGCAGCAGTTTGTACGCCAGGGCAGAGGGAAGCACTGAGATGCGACATATTGTTGTAAATATGTTGCATCCCTGTGCTTTGAAAGTGACTCAATGTGGCTTGCATTAGGCACTGAGGGGCATATTATCAAGGACCGGTGTTAAAATTATCGCCATTTTATCGGCAGGAAACTGACGTTAAAACGGCGATAATGAGCTTTTTATAATACGCCCTTGTTAATTCCCATAGACGCCCATGTTAATACCAGAACCTGGGCTTCTATGGGAATTAACAAGGGCGTATTATCAAGCCCATTATCGCCGTTTTATCTGCAGTTTCCTGCCGATTAAACGGCGATAATTTGAACACCGGTCCTTGAAAATATGCCCCTGGGTCACTTTCTTGTAAATCTGCCCCTGAGTTTTCCCCTTTGTGTGAGTCCTTTGATTGTTTATAGTTTTAATGAAATGAAGGGATGCATTTCTGTAAAAAGTACATTTTCAGCACAGAACACACTGTCCTTGAAGCTATTATGTAATAATATAGTATGTGAAATGCAGGTGAATCAACCCCTCAATATTCAAGTACATGCGGATATGGAGGCAGCAGTTACTCAATGTTACAATGTATGGCGCCGGCATTCATCATTTAGTATTTCATTTCCGAGCGTGTTGGGCCACAGTCATTGAGGTGGGAGGTACTGGCTGTGTTTCAAATCCTGGCACCACCTCGGCAGAATGGTCATTCAACAACCAAACACAGCACTGACAAATTATTGGAGCCTTATGGCATGTGTGTGGTAGGCTTGGAGGCCACTGGTCACCAGGCAAGATGGTCAAAGACGTTTTAAGGCATAGGCAAATTAGGCAATTGCCCAGGGCCCCCACTTTCCAAGAGGCCCCGTGGGAAAGTGAACTTTCTCACTATTTGATCTTTGACTATTCTGTTTCTCTGTTAAAACTCTCTACCTCATGCCACTACTGACTCTTTTGAGTCATTTTAAGGACTTTTTGGATCCCTGTAGGGACACATTTAATCTGTTATTGTGTGCTCCTGTTATAGTGTGGCATATGATTTAATATTGTTTGGCATCAAGCAGGATTGAAATAGTAGGAAATGGGTAATACATTTCAAATTTGTACTGTACAGATGCCCTCAAATTATGTCTTACCAAAAATGCTGACATTCTAGAACTTTCATAAATGTGGCAAATAGCTTCAGAAGTTATTGTCCAAAACAGTGACCTGGAGAAAATACATTCCAATGGGGAGCATAGGAGCAGGAACACAACTTGTAAGCCTCACTCACAAAATGCAGTGATTTGCTACATGGGCAAATTAGAAGAGCCTGCCATAGCAGTGCCTTCTAAATCTATATATATTAATCTCTTATATTTGATACAAAAGTCACAAACAGCTGCACCATTCCTGGGTAAAAAAAAACCTTATCATAAATTCACACGTATAGTCACATAACATGAACAATTGTTCAGCTGTATCGGAAGTCTAACATAGATGAGTTGAATTGACCATGCATGGTCCCCCATCACCCATCCTGACTCAAATATTCATATTTTGCAAACAGAGAAAGGCAGGCAACAACTATACAATCGGGGGAATAGGGAGACCCAAGTTGGAGGGCCTTTTTCACCAGGAGCATTACAGGACTGGCAGTGAAACATGTAGCTACCGAGTTTCAGGACATTTTTGTATCCAGCAAACATGGCTTTTAAATTCTAGTAGATTAATAAGTTATGTTATGTTATGTTAGTTTATACTATGTTATCATATTGTATTTAATGTTATAATTTCAATCAGCAGCAACTTGGGGCATGAAGGTAGGACCATCTGAGGAGCCGCTTTCTTCAGTTTGTGCAGACATATGGGACTCTGTAATCGAAATTGACATTCAATCTAGAGATACTTGTGCCCTCAAACTAACCCTAATTTCTGACCAGAGGCTCTTTGTGATTAGCAAATGCCATTGGTGTCCTTTTGGATAGGTTAGAGAGCTCCTGGATATGCTGTCTTGTATGCCGGGGGCTTTAACACAGCATAACATTTGAGGAATCTCATTATAAAAATGGAGAGTAACAGCTCTAAAATTTATCATGAGAGGCACTTTTATTACGTCTGCATAGTTATGGAAGCTTTGTTGGGAGTGCTAATTCTCTTTACATTTCCCTCCGTAGGCTTCATCACGTGCAAGGTGTAGTTCAAGCAGTTAGATTTACATAGAAGTAGGATACAGGAAATACAAACCAACAATGGGAGAGGTAGGGAGAATCAAGGGCACTCTCTCAGTCCCCGGTTAAGTGCAAGTAAACAAAGAAAGAGAGGTCAAATCAGTCTCAGAATTGCCACAAAAAATGGAGCGAGAAAGATAAGGATCACACACTCACTTAGGGTGAATAGGAAGGCCCTCACACACCGACCTAGTCAGTGTCATGCTTCATCACTGGCCCCACCAAAGAGGCCGAGTGCCTCTTTGGTGTGCTACGACGCCAGAAAGACTGCGGAGCTGGTTGTGTGAGGAAGGGCGTGTTGTGAGGGTAAATAAAATTAAAAGTGTCTAAGAGGGTATCAGTAAAAAAAATTTTAATAGGTGATCCCTAAGACAAATATAACAGGTATTATGTGTCTGAATTAATTTGCCAAGGTTTAGGACTGGTTAAATTCAGAGAAATACAATAAAATCAGTCAGTCAACATGTTTCTGCCATATGGGTGGTTTAAGTTTACCAAGGCATTCATCAGGACTATACCCCGGCGGTATGGACTCTCTAATCGTCCACCCTAACCTGGGGGCGTGAAAGTGAAAATTATAAAAGTGAAAAAGTGCTTGAAAAAAACGGAGAGCAGGAAGCTCGATCCAAAAATACTCCAAATTCAGGAGTGTCTCAGCACTTTAAAAATTGGCGCTACTTGCACCATGGGTCTCGGGAGGGGGGTTGGAGCGTGCCTGGAACATCGCCCTCAACGCTCACAGCCCACTGGAAACCTGTATTCAGCCTCGGAACCGGACCCCGACGATCCAACCCCCCTCCTGGATTGTATATTGGTCATTTATATTTTCTAAATGGTAGTTGAAGTCACCTGAGATAGAAAATTCCTGAAAGTCAACACTAGACTCGATGATATGACCTTTTGTCTCTACAAACTTGTTCTTAGCCCCTGGTGGTCTATACAGCAGTATGCCATTAAATATATAGTTTTCACTGATGGTGATTCTAAATGAAAGCAGTTCACAATCAGGACCGCTTCCTCAAGTAGAGCTTTTCATCAACAAGGTGTCCTTGATAATAATCGCTATTTCTCCTCCCCGCTTATCCTGTCTGTCATTCCTGATTAATAAGTATCCTTGCTGAACGGCTAATGATAGCTCCGGATCAGATGTTCCATCTGCCCACGTCTCCGTGACAAATGCCATATCTATATTGTGAGGTTCCAGCAGCTCGGCGAATTCAATGTTGTGTTTAATTAAAGAGCGTGTATTCATGAGTAGGCCCTGGAGGGACTTTTGTAAAACTGTTTGCGGGTAAAGGGCTTGATGCGAGTTAAAGCTGCATTTTGTTTTGGTGAAGAGGAACTTCATGTCACACAGAGGGCACACCTTAGGCTCTTTCAAAGGATCGAGTTGCGGACAGGAATCCTTCATCTGGGGGTTAAGACTTACAAGAGTATCTCTTGTATATTTTAAACTTGGGCCCAAGATCAGTAGGGAACGGACACGGGGGTGGCCCTGGGCCCGATCGAGGTGCGGATGGGCGCAGACAGGCTTGCCTTTGGCGTGCCAGCGGCACGCCCTCTGTGCATCCGCTCTGTCATGCTGCTTAAATAGCAGTGAGTCTGGCGTCTCGCCCACACATCAGTTGTTTCCAACCCAGAAGTACTAGTCAGGTATGTCCGGTCCCTTAGCCCTCCGCAACAAACGGCACAAGCCACGGCAGAACGGGCGGGTAGGGAAGATCACAACAGCTGCCACCCTGATTAGCAAGCTAAAACAAAGTGCCGGTAAGCATGTGGAATGAGGTACAAAAACCAATTACGATCCCAGCAGGTGGAGTAAAAGTCTAAAATGAACACAAAGGGCTCCATTAGGATGTCGGGCGGATCGCCACCGCCATGGTGGCGGTGGCGATCCGCCCAACATAAATGCCCGCCCACCACCCTTTTCCTCCCCGCCACATTACAATGGCTGCGGGGAACACAACGCCCTTTTCCGCCCCGGTTGCCTTGCGGCCGGGGCGGTAAAGGAATAATATGGTGGCGGTGTCTAATAGACACCGCCAGACATATTATGATGGATGGTGTGCAGTGCCTTTCCGCGGCGGCGATGCCGCCACGGAAAGGCATGCGGTCTTCGCTCTAGGGGCCCCCTGCGGGCCCCCTGAGTGAAGTACAGGTGGGGGGTGCATGTGGGGGGGGTACCTGTGGTACCCCCCTTCATTGTCATTTGCAAAACGGCAGGCACCGCGCGGTGCCTGCCGCTTTGCACATGACAATGTTAAAGTGCATTTTCAGCATTGTGGCGGGCGGTGCAGAGAGCACCGCTCGCCACAATGCTGAAAATACAGGATGTGCCCGCCACTGTGGCGGGCACATCCTAATGGCACCCCCGGGACCCCAGCCCTTATGGCGGGCGGTCCCGATTTACGATGGGATGACGGGCGGGCAAAGTCCGCCCGTCATCCTAATGGAGCCCAAAGTGTCAATCTCAATGCGGTTTTTAAAAATAGCAGCAGGGCAAAATGATAGGTGACAAGACCTACCGCTGGTGTTCTCGCGTCCGCGCCGGCATGCTGCTTAAATAGCAGTGAGTGAGGCGTCTCGCGCACACATCAGCTGTTCCCAACCTGCAAGTGCTAGTCAGGTATGTCTGGTCCTTTAGCCCTCCGCAACAAACGGCAAAAGCCACGGCGGAACGGGGCGGGGACGGAAGATCACAACAGCTGTCATCCTGATTAGCAAGCTAAAACGAAGCGACTGTAAGTTTTGTGGAATGAGGTACAAAAACCAATTATGATCCTAACAGTTGGAGTAAAAGTCTAAAATGAACACAAAGTGTCAATCTCAATGTGGCAAGACCTACTGCTGAATTCCAGATATAATCAATCTGTAAAAAAATAACATGAAACATAATTTGCACAAGCACCAATGCATATTGGACAAGTGTCCTTTCTTTAGTATTTCATGCACATTTTACTGCAAGTTAAAAATATCTTGTGACACTTTTTTCTAAACTTCTAAAAAATGTCAAGTAACCTCTGTTTGGGCATTATTTGTACATGTGTCTGTTTCTCTGGGTTGTCATTACAGTTCGACTGATGGAATCTGTCCGGCGCATGGACATAAACATCTTTATGGCTTTTTTGCATACATCTGCTTCTGCAAATTCAAATGAGAACATCTTGCTATGTTGTAAAATCCTGGAACATCGAAAAAAGGTAACTGTGATTCTCCATTGCTTTACCGGGCATTCTAGGGAATAAGTGGCAATGTGGTTGTCTCATGGTATGATATATTATGCATGTGAGAATTTCAGAGTATTATATGATATGGCAGTAGAAGCCTTATCATGGAATACAGTCACAAAAACTGTCTTGGGTCCAGTGAAGCTTGTTTGTATCACCTTTGTTTAATCCTGGGTATCTGGGGCTTCGAGCAGCAAAGCTTGACAAAGGAACTTAGGGTAAATCATGTAAGAGCACCAAACAATGGAATAAGAAAGTCACACAAGAGATACAACAATACTTTATGAAAATAGAACATATTTTTATACATTTTTAGAATCCATGTTCATCAAAGTTCATTGGAGGATCCAGAGATATGTATTTTGAAAACAATAAAAAAAAACTTTCAATACAACCACAAAACAGCACTGGTCAACAAAAGTTTGTAATTTTTTGTAATGTTTAAAACAGTTAGTTTGCCAACTTCAGCCTGACTTAAGGTCACTTAGGGCAGTGACCTGGCCACCAGACCCTTTTTCAGTTCAGTTCTAGCCTTTAGAAAACAACCACCATAGAGAACAATGAAGTGGTTCCTATGCTGGGGATGCAGGCAGGAAAGATGTTCAAATATCATCCTGGAGCTGTGCAGTCGACAAGGGTGAGCTGTGGGTGATTCCTTGGTGCATGGGTGAGGTGGGGCAACTTTGGCCACTGCATGTGAGGTACCATGGCATCCTCTTTGTGACAGTCGAAGGCCAGCAGCGACTGGGCTACTGTTCTCCCGACACAGCAATCACTGCGAATATCCTTGGTAGAGGCTAGTATCCCTCTACGGCAAGAAATCCTTTGATAGCAGTCCTGGCTCCAGCAGACTCGAGTGCAACTTTTGGCTACATCGGAGATGTCTCTAGGAGCACCCACAGCAGTCAGTGGTGATTCCTCTGAAGAGGATACTGCTGTGCCGGTTTTGGCTTTCTCAACTTTGGTATCCATGGTGCTGTTCCAGGGGGCCAACCAACTAACCCTTGGAGTCACTGCTTCAATCTGGCTCTGTGATCAATGTTTTCCCAAGCCGGGAGCCGAAGGCACAGTCCAAATTGTACTAGTCCAAAGTGCAGCAGGTGCTATTCCAAGGGCAGGAGGACAGTCTTTGTTGGGTTATTTTCCCAAATTCAATGTGTACTGAGGTTTAGCATGCCAGGGGTGCCTATTTTATCCTGGGAAAGTGCCTGGGGGGACAACGTGGTCACTATTCAATGGGCTAGTAGGCCCACTCCTTTTTTGCGACAAAGTTCAAGTTATGTGTGGCATTTCGCAATCCCAGTGTGCAATATTCTTGCTACTGTCAAGCCCACAGGAAAACAGGTTTGAGGACAGTGTTTTCCTCTCCGTCCCTGCCTCCAACTTGTCTGCAGGAACAAAAGTCATCCTGCTCGGGTGTGTTGTCACCCTTTAAAGGGGGCATTTCCTTTGAGCCTGCCTTTTGGGCTAACACCTCAGTTGGCCTTTCTGTGAGAGGAGGTGACACCTCACTCTTTGCGGCAACTGCCTTTGTGCTTAAGTCTTGGAGTTGTTCATATGTCTCCCCAGGTGGGCAGAAAGCTGTCTGTTGGCCCGGGCCTGCACAAAGCCACTGGACTAGCTAGGGCACAGAGTGTCAACTTTTTAAAAGCTGCCTAACTTTAACAGTGACATTAATTTCGATTTGGGCATCAAGTTGAATTTGATGTAAGGTAGCCCCAGTCAGAAGTTAGCCGGACTAACTTTCCTCATCAAAACAACAACTTTAAGGGTTTTGCTGCTAAGCTTATATAAACTTATATGTCTTGCTTAACAATATACAGCTCCCTGCCATAGGGGTCTATATGGCTTCCTTAGGGGTGAATTACATATATCATTAAGGGAACGGGTGGCTTTGCCATTAATGGCAATGCCATAGTCAAACTAGCATTGTGAACACTACCCTTCTAGTCTGCAGGGGAGGCTAGTAGCCTTCTTGTCTTTTGTCACACTCTGCACCATATACTAGGGACTCACAAGTAAGTTAGTGCTTGCAAATTGGGGTCAGCCAATTCAAGAAATCTTTTATAATGGGTCAGTACACTGGCACTGGGGTCAGGGTAATAGGCCTAAGTGCACTGAGTCAAAAAAAACAGCAACTAGTACTCAAATAGGGGCAAGAACTGGGGCGGGAACATGCAAAAAGCTCGTTTCCTGACAGTGTAGGGTTGTAGTGTGATGTTTTTGGGCCCTAGGGTACTGCAAAGGTCTATGTGGTGTGAAGTAGAGTTGTATAAGGTTAGGTTGTCTTGGCTTGTAGTCCAATGCTTTGCTATAGTGTACAGAATAAGTGAGTTAGTGTGGTGTTACAGTGTTATATAATATTTTTGTGCAGTGTACTATAGTCTTGTGTAGTTTGTCAGTGTCATGCTGTGCTGTAGTGCAGCTATGTGTGTTTGTGGTGTTATGTTGTAGTATGGTGCAGAGATGTTTTGTAATGCATTACATCGCTGTGTTGTGTTGCAAGTGCCTGGAATTACATATTTTCTTCTAAAGCATCCATTAAGTATACATATTGATATGGTACTTCATGGATGAGTCATTAGAGAAAACAGTATTGTAACCTTTGTTTGAACATTTCAACTCTGTTCGGTCAGAGACTGTGGGAGAAAATGGCAGACACTAACCTCTCACCGAAACATGTCATGGCAAATTCTTTCTTGGAGTGAAGAAGGAACAGTTACACTGCTAGTTTGTTGTAAAAATACTTCATATCTTGGGGTCTAAAACCTAGAACCAGAATGGATCATGCCTGGTATTCAAGATATCCCTGTAAAACAAATGTACATAACCTCATCGAAATGAAGATCATTTAACCACTCTGGTTAATCCAGAAATGTAACCAGAATCCTGCTTTGAGGGACTTATTGTGAAATACCCTGATCCTGATTACAGCAAATCTGTGAATGGAAAGCTCTCCTGTCAGCTACTTTTGTCCTTACAATATTATGTTGAGTGTCATCTAAAGGAGCCGTTTGTGAAACGTAAGAATGCATGGCTAGTTTCTACTCTGGATAGGGATAATTGAGAAAAATGTGGCACAAGGAAAAGGTCAATAATTACAGGTCAAAAAAGACTATCATCCCTATTCACAAAAGTAGAAATACCTGCAAACGTGCACATTTACTCTTAGACTTTGTAGTAACTTTACTGCTTTTGACTATTCACCGTTTTCACATGTAAAGTTACAACACAGTGGAAATGTGCATATCGTCGATTCCTGAAACTAGAGGGTGAAGGCAAATTTATAAGTGACTAGTTGCCACTGGTAACGTTTCAGACTTATTTCACCAGGGCAGAGTTCTCCCTATGGTGTAGTATTGGGGATTTTTAATCTTTAAAATAAGTTAATGAAAATATTTTTATGTATTTTATATTTTTTTTTAAACCTAAAAGAAATTGAAAATGAATTCTACAGCAATACTATCTTGAAAGTATGTTAAAATATTTCCTGTAAATATAATAAGCTAATACAACATTATTTATTTAAATATTTCTTTAAAAAATCAACCAGAAAGTAAAATGTATATTTTTTATTTTTATTTAGTCTGAATTAAAAATTACTAATTGTTTGTTGTTGTTAAATGTATTTAAATTATAATAACTTTAATTTGTTTATATATATATATATATATATATATGCAACATTCCCCTTCCACAAGAAAAGAGACGTATCCCAGAAGAGAGACTTTCAGGAGCACTTTAATACAGAACAGACTCGGGCGGGTGCATTTCGGCAATTGCTGCCTTCCTCAGCGCCCCTCTCCAACTGCTCCTTGTGCTGCGAGGCATCGTCCAATCACGCTGTTGTAGATAGTCACCTAGCTCCTCCCACCAGGTGTGGATCAGCTCTCAGGTGCGGTCCCGTGTGGTGGAACTACATCTCCCACAAAGCTAGTGAAATGCCTCGTGGGGACGTGAAAGTGCTGTGGGATATACGCTTTGGAGCCGGATTCCGTGATGAGCGCAGCCTTCAGAGTTCATTGGGAGGTGAGGCCAAAGTGCAGTTCAGTGCCCCCTCGAGTCCCCTATATATATATATATATATATATATATATATATATATATACAAGAGTCCAGTGGATTGTTGGAAAACGTGGCAAATTTCACCGAGGGATCGGATTTCGCAGGACCGCCTCGGAAGCAAACCAATCAAGAGGGCGCTGTTCAGCACGGACTGTGACTTCACAGGGAGACAGGAGGAAGCTATTTCTGTCTCACGTCCCGGATTGCTTTTTGTGCATGAGGCAGAGCGTTGGGGACCCAAGGGATTTCTGGACTGTCATATAGGGGTCCGAATGGTACTTCAAGCCTACCTTCCCTTGCCAGGCACACAGAGCTCATATGAGCGGACTTCGGACTCCAGGAGCGGTACTTACCGAAACAGGGAATCATGGTAGTTGCAGTCCTCCATCACCCGACTGCAGCTGTTTCCAATCAAGTGGAGCCGAAACACCTCCTACTATGGGGAGGGGCCGTAGCAATACAAAGGAAAATGGCGAAGTGGACCCTGAATTTGCAAACGGCATCTGAGGAAGGCAATATAAAGCCGAAATGCATCATGCCAAGCATTGGTCATTAAAAGAACTCCCGAAGGTTTCCCCATTGTGTCCTCTGGTTACTTGCTTGAGTGATCGCCTTTTGATATATATATATATATATATATCCATACACGTTTCCCACCAGTTCGTCCGAACTCACAACTGGTGCCTCCAATTAGCGGGGGTGTGACCCATTTCATTCAACAACCAAAAAAGCAACTGGAACAATCCCGGGGCTTTCAACATAACTTTATTGGCCACATGCGCGTTTCAGCAATCAGCCTTCATCAGTGTGGCAAAAGCAAATGTTCGACATAGGCAGAACCATGAGAATGTAAGCAATTTAATGTCACAATTGACTATTTTCTATCCAATCGGGAGACAGTAGTTGATGGCAGATGGTGAACCGACATCTCCGTTTGTTATTTTAAGGACTGTGTGACTTGTATGCCCAATGGAAAATTTGAGATGTCATCAGTGATGTCACTGAGCATGTCATGAGTGATGTAATATGTGACGTCATCGGCAGTGCATTGCATGGGCACGAGTTAAAGTTAGATCTACTGACTATTTCTATGGTTTTGTACGAGTGAAATCTCCAACTAACTATAATGTCCCTGAAACCTATGTTTTTTTCAGTGTGGGGTCCAACTAGCCCACTCGGTACATCCAGTAAGTGCCACAGTGGAGCTTGCCTCTGATTGGCTGCCAACACTTGTAACCAGGAAGTGTTGACAGCCATCTTGTCACTTGGTATGAGGAGAAAGAAAAACGATTAAAAAAGAAGAAAAGGTGGCAGGGTAAAAGCGCCCTGACCGCATAGGCCTGATCAGAGGGTCCCACAGTGCCAAAAGAGCATTTTTTGGGGGGGCTGGATTTTCACACCCAGCATGACTCCGGCCGAAAATATTTTAAAAAATGAAGCGCGGAAGCCTCATGTATGTGGCGCTCCAGAAGGTGGCAGACCAAAGGGTCCATTAAGGGAATGTAGAGGAGAGGAGATAAAGGGCAGCCTTTCCTAGACCCCCTTAATGTAGGGAACAAATCCATGAGGGAGCCATTGACTCCCATGCGTTCCACAGGATTAGGATATAAGAGCATGACCAAGGAGATGAGCGCGGTGGGGATTCCCAGTTTGATCAGAGCTTCTTTCAAGAAGGGCCACTCCAAGGGGTCAAACGTCTTTTCGGGATCCAATAGGGTAACTACAGCAGGTGTTTGGCAGGAGATCCTGTTGACCACTGCAAAGAGATGTGGGTGACTTGTTGTTTGAAAGCTTTATAGAAAGCTCTCATGAGGCCATCAAGGCCAGGGCCATTGGACCTGTCTAAAGAGTCGATCACCTGGGTGACCTCCTCGCATAAAATCATCTTGCTAAAGAATTGTCATGGGCCAGACCTATGGCGATCTCCACCAAGTATGATGGGATCTCTGGTGCATTGTCAGGCATGCAGGATGTATAAAGGAGTTCATAATAGCATTGGCACTCTGCCAGAACATCTTAGCCAACAAAAACAGAGGACTCAGAGACGGTGCGCAATTCATCGACATAACTACCTAGGCGATTAGGGTGGATTATCCGCACAAGAGTGCGGTCGGGTGCGCCCCCTCACCATAGCACGGAGCCCTAGTGTGTTTCCCTAGATATGCGATTTCCCTATCAGCCAGATCGCGAAATTCAGTCAACAATACTAAACGTCAATGGAGTTGGAGGCCGCCGCCTTAGGAGGCACTTAAGTCTATACCTTGGAGGTTTAAAAGCATTGCAGTTGGGAGTGGATATCTCATAGGATACTCAGATGCTTGGATATGCACACCCCACGGATATATGCTTTAAAGGCCTTCCAGAGGGTTGCCTGTGTAGAGACCATGCCCGAGTTCATTGCGAAGTAGTGGACGATGGAATGAAGGAGTTCGCTACAGAAGACAGGCTCATGTAGAGCCTAGTGATGGATACTCAAGGTGCGCTCTGACCTACATCCATAGGGGACCTGTAGGGTTAAGAGAACAGGGCTATGATCTGATAGAGTTTGCGGTAGAAGTTTTACCTTTGTAGTCCAGAGTGAAACATTAGCAGACAAGAACCAATAATTTAGCCATGTCAAAATATCATATGGGGCAGAGTAAAAGGTATAACCAGGTGTGGATGGCTGTTGAGCACATCAGATATCCTGTAGAGGATAGGCGTCTGCAATATAAGGTGGAGTGCTTCCCATGATTGGGGATAACCACTCAGCTGGGTACTAGAGTCAATGCTAGAGTATGTACCATGTTGAAATCCCCACCCAGAAGAGCAAAGTTGGCATCTGCATGTCCCATATGGGCATAAAACTCCTGAAAGAATGTTGGATACTCAGTGTTCTGGGCATATATGTTGACTAATAGAACTCGTTTGTCAGTGAGGCTGACTTGTAGATTAAATAGCATCCATTTGGGTCCGAGTGACATTTATGGAGGGAATAGGGGCTGCTATTATGCATGAGGGGGTGAATCCACAGGAATAGGAGCCGTGACAGGAGAAATAGCGGGGGGGGGGGCCAAGTAGTCGCCTATGATTGGGCGCCATTGGGTAGGAGACGTGTTTCCTGAAGGAAGGCTATGTCGCGACAGATATGAGAGGACTTGTTTGCCTTTACGTGGATTATTGATGCCACATATCTTTCATGTAAGGGAAGTAATGTCTATCACCTCTCCAGGCCCTTTCTGAGATGGCATAGAGTAAACAGGTGTGAAAAGGACAGCGCCATGTTATAAGCTGGAATATAGTGTACCTGTTGTGCAAAGGGTAACAAACAAATACAAAACTGAAGAGAAAGCAGTAAAGGCCCACACCTATCCCCCCCCCCCCACTATATAGGAACACATCCAATAAAGCCCCGAAAGGGAGAAACAAAGAACTAAACAATCCCAATGAGGCTACTGCAGTGTTCTCCATGGGGGAGAGTTGACGTGTTTGCTTGGTGTGGCCCGTTACTAGAGGAATAGCTGAAACAGAAAGGAAGAATCAACTACATATAAACAGCATTTGTATGGAAAAAGTAATGAGAAGGCAATGATGAGCAAAGCATACTGTCTGAGGCAGTCCACAGGTGTTATGCAGAAGTAGTCCCTATTTTGAGGGAGAATCCAAATACTGCAGGCCATATCAGCTCTAAGGGGACTAAGGAGCAGGAGCCGGAGATCCAGTACTTTGTAGCGTGTTCTGTCTAGAAGAGGAGGACTTGAAAGCAAAGTGTTTGCAAAAGTCGTTTGCCTCTGCTGGGTTGTCAAAGGAGCGAGGCTTCCCATTGACCTCAACTCATAGACAGGCAGGGTAGAGCATATCATATTTAAAGCCCAACTTGCGGAGAGAGTTCTTAACATCGCTGAATTTCCACCAGTTTCAAAACCTTCAAGGTGGGGAGTCATACCCTGGGTAAGGTCCCAGCTTTCTCTTACCTGCTGGTGCTCTTTGATGCTAATATGAGTTTTAAACCCCTAGTTGAGGGTAGGACTTGTGATTTGGTCAAGACCACGGGGACTGTAGCTAGCGTTGCACAGAGGTTGGGCTCATGGTGACTGGAATCTCTAGTTAAGTATTTTAAGTCCAAGTGCATCTCCAAGGAGCTATATGACAGTGATGTATGGGGTTACATGACGGTCGATAACATTGAACTCACAGAAAATACATTTTAAGGTGTATTCTGCGGGTCCACAAAGTACCCCAGCTTTTTTTGTTCGTCAGAAACTTTGTTTTAGATACATTGGTGACCTTGTTGCTCTCAGACCCTTGCTGTGCTGGATCAAGACATAGACTGGGGAGGAATGCCAAATAAATAGACTGATTTTGTCTGATTGTCTGACCCTTGACAACATGCATCAAATCCCTTGGATTGCTTATATGAAGGCAGCTTTTACCAGCATGGGTTGGATGTACATATACTGCAATTATTTCTCCCCGTACCCCCTGGAACTCAAACGACGGAGAGACTTGTTTCTCAAAAGTCCCTTATTACAACATGAACACCAAGAGCTATTGAAACGCTTTGTATAGGGGCATTTATTTTTAAAAACTGCTCAGGGCATGGAGCTTTCCTTTCTCTCCAATCTAATGAAAGGGATAGATTTCTGTTGGTACGATTCAAGGTTAACGTGCTGCATCATCTTTTGGCCACATCTAGTGGTCGGTCTCTTTAGACACTTAGGGCCCTGTGGATGCAACAATATGTCTCCACAGGCTACCCTACGTTTTGTTGTGCAAATATTTGAGCTTGCCTAGGAAGCAGTTCCTTTTCCCGTTACTGAAAGTTCTGAACTTCTCACAAGGATACCTGACACTTATGTATCTGCAGCTCCTGATGATCAAGCATTATCTTTTTGCTGTTTCATGCTTTCCACATGCTGCTTTGAGATCAAGACAATTTAGACCTGATTAACCTTGATGTGATGCATGAGATTATATAATGTATTGTTACTTCTGACACATTCGTATTTCTTTAAAAAATGTTAAGCCTACTAGTTTTTACCATTTTAGAAACATATGATTTTATGTTCTTGTACGGTTGTGATTATAGCCAAATAAATATTTGTATGCTGACAATATGTTTATATAGATGTATGCCATGTTACCTACTGGCGGACGCCAGTAGGTAGTTATAGTTTGGACAATTGGACCATGTTTCCATAGGAAAAGGGTTTTGTAACTTGTCTATATCTTTGGCGTAGTTTGACAAATCTTCACTATAAGTGGGTGTGTGAGTGGCTTTATTGATGAGTAAGTGGTTGTGTGAGTACTTGTATGGGTCTGTGAGTGATTGTGTGGGTGTGTGAGTGGGTGCATGAGAGGTTATATAGGAGTGTGAGAGGGTGTGTGAGTAGTTCTGTGGATAATGTCATTAGTGATGTCCTCAGTGAGGTCACTGACCATGTCATGAGTGATGTAATATGTGAGGTAATAAACAGTGCATTGCGGGCCCGTAAGTTATAGTTAGATCAGATTTTGTATAAGTGGAATCTGAGCCTAACTATAACGTTCCTGTACCCTTTGTTTTTATGGTGAATAATAGATCTATCTATAGATCTATCCCCTCTCCATATGCACTTGAGGAACAAAAAATGGCCAGAGACACTGCACGGCTTGAAATCTGAAGAGACAACCATTGCAAGAAGGACTGAGAGTATAGGGATCCTTTGTTTGTTTATTTACATATATTTTTAAATCACCTACTGGCATTTGCCATTAGGTAGGAGGACCCAAAACAACTTTTCCTCATGTAATTTCCCATAGGAATTTTGAACGTGACTATAGCCCAAACTGCTGAATGGAATTACACCAAATTTGACAGAAAGCATGCTCTCGTAATTTGGTTTAAATCTGTTCAGTAGTTTTTAAGTAAAACAAATATATATGTATATATAGAGACGCAGAGGGTCTGAAGATCTGACAGTTCTCATAGTGAGATCTGATTGGCTGCCAACACTTCTACTAGAAAGTAGTGGTAGACATCTTGGGACTCAGGACTTGGCCGAACTCAGGCAAGATGGCCGCCGTGAGGTTGTGGTGAGAAGTCACTCCAGACCTCTCTCCCAGTGACACCCAGATGGCTTTGGAATAAGGACTACTATACCCCCTTATGGATTTGAGTAGCTGGTTGCAGATAGGACTGATCAGGATTTGTCCAAAATACCCAGTAGTTAAAGAACAATTCAGCCGATTTTTGCGAAAAGCATCGGAGTTGAGAGCGGTGATTCGAGAACAACTGACAAGGATGCCGGCACGTATAACTAAAGCCGACAAGGATAAGGAGAAGGCAAAGCTGCAACAGGACACGTCAACAAACCTGCAAGGAACGGGTGGTAAAGGTGCCCATGCAAGCGCAAAAAGAAGCAGCAATGATCTACCCCCAGGTCTACAACAACGGGGGCCTGGCGCCGTACGGAAGATAATACCCCCGGCTCAAAAGGGGAAGAAAATCGAGAAAGCTGAGAAAGCAGAGAAGGCGGAGGTGCGCTTAAATTGTGATACAGCGGCAGCGGCAGCAGTAAGGAACGATCGGCCCCCGGATCACTTCACCGAAGACACTGCAATAGTTACAAAACAAGGCTCGAGCAAAGGAAAAGAAGCGGCACTAAGGCAGCCTACCTTGATGGAGGCGTTCACCTCTAGGAGAAGCTCCCAGCCGGACATGGAGCTAACCGCAAACAGAGACGTCCTCGAGGACGCAGCAGCGGCAGCAGCAGACGCTCCCAGCGCGGAAGCAGCGGTCGCTAGGCAACTCAGAGACCTGGCAACAACACTCAACAGCAGCGGCAGCGGAGACGGAGGTAACGCAGAAGCCGCAGCACCGAAGGTAATGCCGATAACAGAACTAACCAACAGCGGGCTGAAGGAGGCTAAGGGGCCTAGTAATGTTATAACACCAGCTACAAGTCGGGGACCACAAAAACCTGGGTCAGCAGGAAGCGCATACATGATGGAGGCGCTAATTCAACTGGAAGCAGAGATGAGCAGCAAAAAGACAAAAGAAATAAACAATGGGGCCAATAGTCCAACGGTAGCAGGAAAAAGTGCTTTAATAGGTGCAGATAATAAAACTTTGGGATTGGAGAAAAGAGAGGGAGCCTCATTGGAAGGGGAATGCTTCTTTTCAGTGAATGAAGATACCGATACTACCCAGACAAGCAATGAGACTTCAGAGGAGGGGGAGCTAGATGAAGATTCAAGCTCTGGTTCAAGCTCATCAATGAAAGATACCACGCAGAAAAAGAGAAGGTTAAAGGGTAGAAGGCATGGTGGAGGATTGGAATCACCTGTAGCAGGGGGGAAGAAGTTAGACTGAGACTATTCTGCAACGTCACAGACCTACGTAGAGGAAGGTAACTCACAGGCTTCAGGTAGTACCCCCATCCCAGCGCAGTATCTGGCTCCCTTTGACACAATATGCTCCACACTGAAACAGATGCAAGGGGAAGCAAGGTCAGAAAGTCGAAGGGCTAGACAAGCTACAAAAAAGATCCATAATACCCTTAGGATAGTTAACAAGCTGTATGAAGGTCTCAGCGAGAGAGTGACTGAGGTGGAGGCACGGACTGGGAAGCTAGAGGATGATGTTGGGGGATGGCAGGACTTCAAAATGGAGCAGGAAAAATTGACGACCGATTTGCAATGGAAGCTGGAGCATTTTGAAAACCGCCAGAGGCGGAATAACATTCGCATTTTGGGGGTGGAGGAAGGAGCAGAGGGAGACGACATTATGCACTTTGTTGTTAACTTGCTAAGAGGAGCTTTCCCCGAATCGCAGTGGGAGTGGGAGAGAGAGATTTAACGAGCCCACAGACTTCCCTTCACCATCAGAAAAGGCAGAGGGGCCGAGAGGCAGGCAGGTCAACAGGCACTGCCTAGAGCCATTTTGATATATGTTGGGAACTACCTGCTCAGGGAGGAAATAATGGATAAGGCTAGACCGGACAGGAAAAAATCCTTTGAGGGAACCACCTTCTTCGCCAGGCCAGATTTCTGCCACGTAACCGGCGAGAGAAGATGGAGACTCAGGCAGCTTATTAAACCCTTCCAGGCTCTAGGCTCCGAGGCATTTCTTTTATTTCCTGCTAGGCTGAAAGTGGTTACAAGGGGTAGAACAAATATCTTCCTGTCCGAGATCAAGGCCCAACAGTTCTTGGAGGAGATTAAAACGCAGAAAGGGGGCTGAGTAGTATAGAACTGTTAAACTCCAAGGATTTGGAATGAGGTAAAGCTAGGTATATGCACTGGGAGAGGAAGATATTAGACCTTGGTATACTGATGTTTGGACTATTGTCAAGGGGATAGAACATACAAAATAGTGAAATAGCTAAGAGAAAAACACAGAGGGGGGGGTATACGACACACAGGGTGATGGGTGAAGGGGAGAGAGAGGAGCGATCCCCATAAGCTACCGCGGCTACACATAGGTCTTATGGACCTATTTGCCAGTAAAGGGGGGGAGGGAGTGGGAGACAGAAGGGGGCAGGGTGGAAGCAGGGGGAATAGGGGGCAAAAAGAGGGTTAAAAACGTTTAAAAAAAGTGAGGTAGGATGTAAGAAGCAGCACAGGAAAGCACAGTCCATCGCGCAGGGAGCTCACTCTTTACATTATGCATTAGCCAAAAGGAGGAGGACAAGCGTTAACCATCGGATCCATTATCAAATTAAAGTGCTAGATTGGCTAAGGTATGCAGAGTCGGACAAAACTTATGAGGTATTTTAATGACTTGTAGGATTGCTACTATTAATATCTGCGGCCTTAATGATGCGGGTAAAAGACTTAGGGTGGCGGCATTACTTAGGACACTTAAGCTGGATTTGGTTTGTCTCCAAGAAACACACGTTGAAGCCTCTAAGGCGTATCTTATGGACCAATTAGGGTTTGCTGTGCTGGCAAATACTAAGCAAGGGACGAAACATAGGGGGGTTGCTGTACTAGGGAGATCCACTGATATAGAGGTGTTAAGGAAAATGGAGGACCGATGGGGAAGGTGGGTAATATTGGAGATAAAAATCAAGGGGTAAAAATGCACCATAGTTTCTGTCTATGGCTCGACAGAGGATGATCCTGAAATCTTCCAGTTTCTAGACACTGAGTTGGCACTTTGGCCTGAGCCAATTATATGCTGTGGGGACTTTAATATTCATGACCCCAGTAGTTCATTTGTACATACGGGGGGGTATATGTAGGGAGAAAAAAGAGAACCCATAGGGCTCTCTCTCATTTGGTGTCAAATAATTCCTTAGTGGATCCATGGATTAAATTGAATCCAGGTATTGATTGTAGTACATTTTATTTGGCCCCCCATAAGATACTTGTTAGGCTGGATTATTTTCTGATTTCACCCTCCTTGCTGTGAGAGGCACAAATAGAAAAACAACCTCAAATTGTTTCAGATCATAGCCCTCTGATTTTAACCATTAGATTGGGCCAGGCATGCCGAAAAGATATGCAGTGGACATTTGATAGAGCCCTTTTGAAGGATGAAGGATACAAGATACACATGACAGACTGGATCAGGGCCTATTGGGAAATTAATAAAGGTACGGCTCCCGTAGGAGTGGTATGGGATGCCTTTAAGGCCGGGATACGGGGTGAGACGATGAGTTATGTGTTTTCAGCCCAGAAAAGGACACGACTTAAAATTAAGGAGGTTTACCAAAAGTTGATAAGGGTTGAGGAGGAATTGGCGCAGGATTTAAAATATAGTGCACCAATAGAATCACATCTGCTAAAAATAGTGGCTCTTAGGGCGGAAGTGGTAGAAAGTATCTAAAAAAAAGCAGCAGAGAATTATCTAACTAAGAGGGAAGCTGCTTATGAGTTAAGCGAGAAGGTAGGCCACCTATTAGCAGTACGTACCAGACAGAGACTAGCAGCATCAGACATTGGGGAGATTACGGATGTGAATGGAATTAGGGTCTCTGAAACAACTAAAGTAAGGGAAGTGTTCAGACAGTATTATGAAAAACTATATACTAGGGATAGGGTAGGAACCGCAAGAGAGGTTGAAAGCTATCTTGGCGATATTACTCCTCCGGGTATATCTGTGGAAGAAAAGGATAGATTGGACTCCCCCTTTAGCCTGGAGGAATTCCTTACGGCATGAAGCATGTTACCATCAAGTAAAGCAGCCGGCCCAGACCAGCTCCCAGTGGAGTTCTACAAAGTGTTTTACCAAGCTCTGGGAATAGATATGTTTAATGTTATGCTGGAGGCGCAGAAGGGGGATAAGATACCCGAGTCATGGGGTGAAGCGGATATCATTGTCATCCTAAAAAAAGGTAAAAACTCGACACTCCCGGGGTCATATAGGCCTATTACACTGATGAACGCAGATACTAAGGTGTACTCTAAGATACTAGCAAGAAGGCTTGCAGAGGTAATAGAGGGACTAGTAAGCCACACTCAACACAGGTTTATTCCTGGCAAAGGCACGACGCAACACATTAGGCAGGAGATTACAACTTTCGACGCTGGAGGTGTCCTGGGGGACCCTATCGCGGCTCTTTTTCTGGATGCCGAGAAGGCGTTCGATAGAGTCTCCTGGGAATACCTATGGCAAATATTAAAATGGAATGGATTGGGGAATAGTTTTATAACCGCAATGCAGACTCTGTACAAGAATCCGACAGGAAGGATCAGAGTTAATAGAGGTAAATCGGCAGCAGTCAGGTTTGGGAGAGGGACTAGGCAGGGGTGCCCATCCTCCCCATTTCTATTCGCTCTTTACCTGGACCCATTGATAAAGAAAATGGAGGGCAATGAAAGGATTCCTCCAATAAGGCTGAACGGATGCGAGGTAAAAACTCTCGCCTATGCCGACGACGTGGCCATTTTAACACCCAATCCCAGCATGGCCATAGGGGAAATTGAGTCCAAAGCACAAAGATTTGGGCAAATATCCGGATACAGCTTAAATAGGTCTAAAACTCAAATAGTATGTGACCAATATGTTGTGCTTAGTGATCAAAGAGTTGTGGACTCAGCGGTATATATGGGGGTTGCAATCACAGCTGACTTAGACTTGCTGGTACAGAATAATCTAACACCCTTGATGCTAAAGGTCAAGACGGATCTGGATCGAATGAACAATCTCCATTTGTCGTTAGTGGGTTGCACTAACGTTATAAAAATGTTAATATTGCCAAAATTTCTGTATTTTTATAGGACAATACCGTTATTTTTCGAGGTGAAATGGTTTAAAGATTTAGAAAATATGTTGAATAGATTTATTTGGGCCCAGGGCAAGACCCGTAGGGCATATCGCTTTATGTCCTTGCCCAGAGAGAGAGGAGGTTGGGGAGCGCCTGATTTCAGATTATATTACTGGGCATCGGCACTGCAATATATGCGAGGGCTGATAGGTGGGGGTGGTTTGGATTATAGAACATCAAATGATTCATCTAGGATATACTCTATAGTGCTGGGACTGGAGGTGGATAATTCTTTTCTTAAATGTATTGACTTCGCATATTACAAGAGAACCAGATTTAAGTCAGTCCAAGCCGCAATTAAAATTTGGAACGCCGTGATGAAGAGAATTGGACTGGGACGATATAATTGGTACACCAGATTTTTTAAAAATGTTTCCCTCCCAATGCAGATTTTTGGGGATACCACAATGGCGGGCTGGATGGAGAAGGGGATAATACAGATTGGGGATGTGAGGAGTACGGAGGGTGTGTTTCAATTTACAGAGCTAATGAGCAAATTTGGACTAGACAGGAGGTATTTTTTTAAATTTCTGCAGGTAAGAAGTTATTTGGGGAATAAGCAGGGTGGGAGTGTGGGATTTGGTAAGGTAGAAATATTGGAGAAAATAAGGTTAGGGGGGGACTGTTCTATTCGGAGTTTTTATGCGAATTTGTTAACAGGAAAACCAGATGATATGGACAAATATAGTGAAAAGTGGGCAGACAAGTTGGAAGGTGAGGCCAGTTGGTTCAAAGAGTCACTGGATTTAGGGCGTACTCTGCTCTGTTCAGCACCGCTGCAATCACAGCAGTACAAAACCCTCTACTCACTATACTTCACCCCAGCAAAGATAGCAAAATGGGGGGGTATCGTAGGTATCACATGCCCAAGATGTAGTTCCCCTGATGCAGACCTAATACATGTATTTGCTGTATGCCTGCAGCTACAAACAGTGATAAAAGAGATAGAGAGGTTTCTTGATGCCTCCCTGAATATCCGGATTACCCTAAAACCCCCAGAAATACTGTTAGGGAGAGTCACAGATACTAATATTAATCAAAGGGAGTTTATTTTTGTCGCAATGGCAGTTTATAGGCTCTGTATAGCCAGGGCCTGGCTCGATAAAAACCCCCCAGTAATGCAAGTCTGGCTGTCTAATCTTTTATCAACTTATAATCTGGAAAAAAATAGCTATGCCCGGAAAGGTAGAAAAGGGAGGAGATAGGGGTTAAAGATATGGGACCCCATTATATGATGGAGAGAGGGTCTGGGATTGCAGGATGAAGGTAGGAAGGCCTTGGATGAATATGTGGTAGCGGCTGCAGGAATTTGAGATGATATCAATTGATTGAAATAAGTAGGATGATTCGAAGAATTTTATGTATGATGTATGATGTAATATGTTATATGATTTGTAATGTAATAATGGAGAATGCGCGATGTAAATGTGCTAACTGTGCAATGGATAAAATAAAAATATTTAAAAAAAAAAAAAGGACTTGGCCAAACTCACAAACAAAACGGGAAAAAAATGCAATGGAGCGGGGTAGGAATACTCTGACCCCCTAGGACTGGTTGCGGGGGCCCCAGGTAACCGTGTCTTTGAAAAAATGTTTAGATTTAAATTTTTCTCTGATTTTCCAGAGGATCTGTGGCCAAATAAAAATAAAAATAAACAAGTACAGTCTCCTGTGCTTGTTTTGTTTAATTCCCTGGGCGGGTAAGGTCCCATGTTTTTTGTTTTTTTACAGAGTTTTATATAGCGCGAACCTGACCCGAATCAGGTATCAAAGCGCTTTACATAGCACCAGTTGTATTACTTGAGGGCACATTCATTTTTGCATATGCATATAGGTCAGGGGCGTACGTGGCCCACTTCCCAAGGATGAGCCAACCCTGATGTCCCCCTTTCCCGGGGCCCAGCTTTATAAAATATTGAGAGGGCAGCACATAGGCCCCTTACCGTTTTCAGCCTCGGACCCCATCTTCTGGGGTACAGATATAGGTAAGAAGGGCGAGGGGGCACGCAGACCCCCTCCCCGGGCTGATTCAAGCCCTTGGGACCCCATGGCCCGACCCTGTTACTACAGGGGAGTAACTATACCTTGTGCCCTAAGGCAACTATAACTCGCAAGGTCACCATGCACCTCACATTTTACTTCACTCGTGACATCTTCTCTGATATTATTGATGATATCAGTGCAACTTTTGCTGTCAAATTGTTGATGAGATAACAGTTCATGGTGGGGTTGAGTTATAATTACCTTAGGCACAAGTTATAGTTACTTGAGATAACTCTAGCTATAACTGCTGAATTTCTATGGTTTTGAGTGTGGAAAATCTGAACCTAACTGTAACCTCCCTATAACCTTTGGTTTTTAATGAATATATATACCCAATCTACCTTTACCTAAAGCTATCCCATTTAGTAATAACTATTACTTGTTTTCCAGCCACTCACTCCCATCCCTCCCACGGGTAGTACAACATTATAGTTGTATGTGTAGGGCTAAGATCTCGCAGTAAAGATAAGAGAGGTGGAGGCAGAGGTCTTCAGACAAAGGTTTTGGGATAAGCATTTTGCAGTATGTTGCAGTTTGTGAATAAGTTCCTGATTGACTCTGTTAATCACATGTATGAAATGTACTTTTTCTTCCAGTTAACACCCCTGAAGGAATTAGCCATTGTACATTGTATGTATACTACCATCACTCAAAGGGAGGTGACAATGAGCAACATGTTGGTGACTGCTGACACTCTGGATAGCATCTTGACGGACTCGGTAAGCAACAGGTTCTCACAGACAGATGGTGATCGTTCATTCAGTCTTGGAAAACCTCAGAACCTTCAGGGCAAAGCAGAATTACTTCTGATCATTCAGTCAGAACTTTGGTATTCCAGATAGTTCCATCATGGTCTGCAGCCGGTATGGAAAATAGCAGTGTTGCGATTGAATGGTTAACAGGGTTATAAAGATGGCCCTCTCAAAGTATCTGAAAAATTTTGCATAGGATGATTACATTGTCGCCACAATGGATGTGAGTAGAGAGCCTGGCAGAAGTAGTGCATGGGAGACGCAATGGGGCACAAAAAAGCCAAGATATTAGATAAGTCTAATCAGTTACCCAAAGGAAATAGAAGGGATTTTGTTGGATTGGGGATATCATGGGAGCTACAAGAAATATAGCAGCTCTTATAACGAGAAGACTGTCTTAGTTTTACAGTGGGCGGGAATGTAGAAATCAACAGAACTATATATCAGAATATTACATACTAGCAGCCCGTCCCGACCTTGTCCGGGTGCTTTCAGGCTTCCCCCTACCCCCGCCTGCCCTGACATTGCCCAGCAGCCCGTGCCCCCGCCCGCCCTGTCCCCCGCCTGCCGCCTGGCCCGACCCTCGCCTGGAGGTGTTCGTCCCCGTCCCCCTCCTGCCCCGAACCTCGCCTGCCCCGACATTGCCTTTAGTAACTCCCTGTCCCCCGCCTGGCCCGACATCCGCCTGCTTACCTCATTCTCCGCTCCTGAGTTGACAGGTTCTCGCCGCTCTGCTCCTCACCGCCTGTCCGCCGCCGCTCCTCCGCCACACCATGTCCGCCTCTCCGCTGGTCTCTCACCGCCGCTGGCCTGTCCGCTGCTGCTCACGTGACCACTCCTCCCCCGCGCCATGTCCGCTGAGCCTCTGACGCCGCTCCTCAACGTGAGCACGCACGTCGCGGCCGGCGCTACTTTGGGGGGACTATTTTTTTTTAATTAATTTTTTTAAATAAGGTTTTTTTTAAAGTTTATATAGCCTATAACCATCTACACACCCTGCCGATTTCTACGGTGCATCGGGTGTGTAGATTGGCGCAGTGGTTCCCGCATTTACTTGCCTCAAAGCCTGCAAGTTTCTCCTTTATTATAGTAGTATAGATGTAACAAAAAGATGTCAATATGTCACTTCTGTTGTTGGATTTTCGACACAATAAAATACACATAATCTTCACAAACGTTATTTACAAAACTTTAAGCTATTGCCATTATAAATTACAATAACTTTTATTTAAGTATTAATTATTGAAAAGAAATTAAAAGCCATTGTTATTTGTAATATCAATACATGTAAGCCACGTAAATACAACACATATTGCATTACAAATGCTATAGGTGTCACATTTGCGAAAGGTATAACTATTGGCATTGTAAATGACAAAACTATTAATTTAGCTATTTTCAAATACAAAACATAAATACAAAATTTGTAATGTACAATACCAATAGCCCAAACTTTCCTAATGCGAGACCTATTGCATTGCAAATGCTTGTTTCTAACACTTCCCTGCCACACACACACAAATACCACCACAGCCCCATATCAGCCACCACTAACCTCAAAACCTCGTCTGGGGTAGCAAGCACTTTATAAATGCAATTACAATTACACCTCGGGCATCTGGGTGTTACGCACTCCACGTACAGCTAGCTGTCCTATGTTTTTTACCCCTACATGTTCAGCACTCTGCCTTATTAACCCTTCGCATCATACACTGCCTCTGTGTTGCTCTTCCCCAACTTGCCTCTGTCCTGTAGAGGCCTCGCATAGTTTTGTAAAATTTCTCTAAGACCCTACATTTCCACTCCTGGACGTTCCTTTAACAACATATTGTAGTTTCAAACTTATGCCCACAGTGTGCATATGACCTTACACAAAACTACAATTCCCAGAATGACTTCTTTTGTTCAGGGACAGGACGGACACTGTTCTGACAGAGTCTTCTGGTAGCTGTGGCTGCCCACAGTTCTGTTGCTTCTAAGCGCTGTGCAGTCCCCCCCGAAGCCCCCTCCTCGAGCAGCTGTGTTGCTCAGACTGGGAAGGAGAGACTTTGATGTTCTCTGCACGGGCTTATTTCCTCGGGTGTAATTGCAGCCGCTGAGCGCGGCAACAGGCGGTTTAATTAGTGAGATATAATTCAGCACTTGACGCACTATTTGATGACGGCTATAAAGTGCTGTTAGCAGGCTGGGGGTAGGGAGAGGAGATGGGGGAAATAGACAAGGCGAGGAAAGTGAGGAGGCAAAGAGGGAGGGGGGAGAGAAGAGCAGAGGAGAGGTAGATACAGAAAAGGAGAAAAAGGATAGAGCGAAGGGAGGCATAATGAAAGCACCGCCTCTCTAACCTTGTGGATGCTGGTCTCTCACCGCCGCTGGCATGTCCGCTGCTGCTCACGTGACAGCCCCTCCCCCGCGCCATGTCGGCCGGTCCTCTGACGCCGCTCTGACGCCACTCCTCGACGTGAGCACGCACGTCGCGGCCGGCGCTACTTTGGGGGGACTTTTTTTTAATTAATTGTTTTAAATAAGGTTTTTTTTTAAGTTTATTTAGCCTATAACAATCTACACACCCTGCCGATTTCTACGGTGTATCGGGTATGTAGATTGGCGCAGTGGTTCCCGCGTTTACTTGCCTCAAAGCCTGCAAGTTTCTCCTTTATTATAGTAGTATAGATATAATCATTCAGTGTTTTTAAAGTCAGTTTACCTTTTGTTCGGCTCAAAAAGATATTGCAGTCTCTAAGGCCAGTATTGTGTTGAAAAGAGGTTAAATATTTCACAAACTCATTACCACTGTACAGATATTTTATAAGTAGAAAACACTAAGTTAATCCAGGTCTAGAGAATAGCCAAATAGAATTAATTATTTCTGATGATATATGACCCATGCCAATACAGAAAGCCACTAGGTCGAATAGCTCGCACCTCTCAGCCTGTACCAAGCAATACATTTGGTGCACATCCTAAATGGTATCAGTCACTTTTGGATACCTCTGCAGTGCAGAAAGACATGCATTTATAAAAAAGAAAAGCCTTTTTGATGTGAAATTAAGAAAAGACAAGAATTTCTGATATTTTGATGGACTTATTTATTCATTCATTGGGTGTACCAATATATTTATAATTTTATTATGACCCATTTTTATCCTGTAAACTTTCTTGCTGCTAGGGGTCAAGAAATCTCAGGCTACAGCCTTATGTTCAATCTGTTTTGGCAACTGCTGGTTCTACTTGGTCTATTTCAAGGAGTGATTACATTGTTGTTATTTGCTCCGCTTCTATCTTATTGATAATTGAGTCTTAGGACCTGATTAGGAGTTTGGAGTACAGCTTTACTCCATAACAAACGTGAGGGATATCCCGACCTCCGTATTACAATTCCATTATATCCTATGGATGGAACATGTAATATGGCGGACGGGATATCCGTCACGTTTGTGACGGCGTATCCCATCCGCCAAACTCATAATCAAACCGTTATTGATTTGTTCAGGCATCTCCTGTTTCACAATATTCCCTCTATACCTGATCCATGGTACTTAATACTTGTTTTGGATTTGTTTTTCTCCTCTTGTTCGTCACAAATGTTTCAAATTACCAATATTTCCTATTTTTGCATATTTAGGAGAATGCGCCTGAACTTGAAAGGATGGCTTTAATGTGTCAAATTACACTTACCAAGTGGATACCACAGTCAATATCATCTAAGATTGTAAATCTGTTTACGGTGCCTTCTATTCGAGAGGAGATTGCGTTTTGGGCCATTCATCAAATGGCAATTCAATACGGTAATTTGAAAAAATGCTATTTTGTTGTCAAACACTGTGCTCTGTGGCGGTCTACCGGATTCTACATTCATTTTAGGTCTGTCTGCCAATAGTTTTATCTGTCTATGGCTCATGTCATCACAACACTCAAATACACAGAGTGGGCTCTGAAGCATGCGGCAACATGTTCTTTTAGTTCCCTTACTTCATTGTTTGTTTAAAGTATTTCTACATTTTGTACAAAACCCATAACATTATGGTGAATTTATGCATTTTACAGTGGTGATTGAGAATGGATCAATCACTAGCATTGCATATACAATGCAAATTGAAAGTGGAAAGAAGCCACAGGGTATATTTAAGTTATTTTCCACATATATTTCAAACTGATTGTGACACTCAGAATAGAGTCCCATGCCCATGCTTTTGCCATTTCATCCCGTATAGTTAAAACAATTAATTCTTTGAGGAAGTGACAATTAATTGGAAGGAAATGTGTTGCAACCCCATGTCATAATGGTAATTCAAATAAGCTCTAAAATGATTACTTTCTGTACAGTGCTAATTAAAGAAACAAGCATCTCCGTGCTTATGCCATCAGAAGGCTTCAAAATATGGATCTCCAGCAAGAGGCCTTAGAAGTGAATGGTTGCATCTTAAATACAGGTCCACTGACAGCCACTTTTGAAAGATGCAAATGTATTGCTGCTATTTTGGTTATTATGTTCAAATGATACATATTGTTTTAGATTTGTTGAAATGTAGTAATTTCACACTGTAGATTCACATTTTAGCACCACATACCAGCACCAGATGTCCCTTACAGGTTTTGTTTCATTATGTCTCTTGAGGAAAAACTGTTAAAAACTGAAACAGCTCTACACCAACCAGCTACTTAACTATTAAGCCTTTATTTGTACAAGGATTTAGAATTTCTGTAAATGCAGCAACTTTGCTATAATGCCGAACTCCTTCATCACGTCATAAAAAGGTGCGAGTGAATCCTGGAAAAAGACAATGTGAAACGTTCTTTAATGCTTATTGCATTACGTTTTATGTTCTGCTGGGTGGAAAATATGCAAAGCTATGCATCAAGATTTTTTTACAATATGTTTCATGACCAACACCACCTTTGCAGCACACTCATCATCTTAAGTTGGTATTAGTCTTTAGTTTAATTAATATTGTTTATCCTATTTTCTCTCACAGGACCAGAAATGGAACCATATCTAGATCTGATGATCAGAACGTTCGTTCCTGTAATGAAGACGGCTTCTACAATCAACCAGAAATATTGGTTTAGCCTTGGTGTGCACCTGCGCTGGTGGAGCGGTCGGGTTCGGTTTGAGGGTTGGGAGAGTGTGGGGAGAGGACACCTTTATTAAGTTCACTTTTGTGACATTTCCTGAGAGCACCCTTCATGTAAAGAGATGCAATTTCTTATGTCTGATTGGTGCAGAGAATAACAGTCCCTATTCATCCCATTGTTTTCAACAACGGATTACTTATCTGCATTAAACTTCCATTTGTGGCACAAATCAGAACTCAACTGCAACATTGTCTGCATAATGTGTAACTCCACTACTTTCTAGTATATTTGCCAATTGAACTGGCATGCTGAGCTGCTGTGTCAAGTTTGCCGTATAATGACTGGAACACATCTCTAATCTGTATAGTGCACCTCCGGGAAACACCCTATTCTTTTCAGTAATAAAAAACTAAGGGCGTGATTTAGAGTTTGGTGGACAAGTTGTATCCTATTGTATGTGTAATAAGAGGGACGGGCTATCCCATCACGTTTGTGACGAGATACCCATCTGCCACAGCCTGAATCAGGCCTTATGTTGTGAACTTACCTCCCTAGGAAGTAGAGCATTAAAACCTGTAGAAAATGTACATCATTTCTCAGAGGTAATTGTTCACTTCAATGGCACAGACATCTTGTTGCAACCTAGAGCTCACACAATTGCAAACTAGTCACCGTGTTAAGTAAAGATTTAGACTGGTGCAAATCATGGAGTAAATATATTTTTACAATTTTTGCCTCTTGAAAAATAGAGAATGCAGGAAGCAAGATTTGCTCCCAACTAAACATTTTCAATATTAGGACAGAAAAAGGGGCAATGTGATTTCACACGTTTTGCTATGCTTAATGTAGGAAATTGAATGAATCAGTGTTTATTTAGATGTGAGATTAAAACCAGTGTAGTGTCTTCCTGCCTGATTAGCAGAATAGTGCAAAATCATTACACCACTTTTTTACTCTGGTGATATCTGAACCAGCACTTCTTTGTTGACCACATAAAATGATTCACAAAATTACTGATAAGGAATGCTTGGATGCATCCTCTTTTATATTTTTACATACTTTTTTTTATTTTGCCAAGAGGGCAAATATCGTCATACAGTAATAACTTGTGCAAAATCTGATTACTCCACTTTTATTTCATAAACAACAAAACTGTACAAACTAAATTGCTTTGTTGTTAATTGAATGTAAAAAGTACAATGGTGACACATATTCTGCCTTCCCTTCATTTTAGTTCAATGCAATGAGTTGCAGTAATGTGGAATTATCATATATTGTCTAGAATGCTTCAAAAGTGCAATAGGATGCATGATCGAAATGGATACCATTACAGTATCTATGAGAGTCTGAGAATACCTATGTGAATTGAGTCTAATACCTGCTAAAAATCATTTCCTATCAGCAGACGCATTGCACTGTTTTTGCTCAGTATGTCCTATGCACTACCAGACAAGGTGGTACATATGTAGATTAATGCAACACTTAAGCCTTTGAACTTAACTGTAATTTTTTTGTTTTTGTGCAGTCATTGAGATGTTATCAGGCCAGTTTGCTTCCAGTGTAGACACTCCTCTAGTCGCACTTTTCTTTGAAGCCTACTCAACCTGTAAGGTATTTCTTCTTGAAACCATCCCCAGTGTCCAGGAGGTGAGTTGGTAAAGTGGGGAAAGAACAGAGTGCAGTGGATGAAGGTTTAGAGCTGTTATGTTTTGTGAGATAACTGATGCATACACATTTACTGCCCCTTCCTCTGCCTTTGCATATATACTTCATTTGATGAAATACAAAAAAATATGAAATTCATTCCCTTGACCCAGACTTGTGATCTCTATTTATGTAGCTGAATAAAATGTGTAAAAAATTTTATTGAACCCGACCAAGTATAAAATTCCTATCAGGTCAGATATATAAAAAAAATCTAAGCTAAACCATGCTATAATACTTAAGTATTAGGGAACAGTAAGTGTAATAAGTATTTTTGAAAAAGAAAGTGACAGAATAAGATTCTAGGGCAATTTAATAAAATCGCAGCTGCAGTAGTGTATTTTCTATGTCTACCACAACCTGTCCATGAATAGGAGGCAGGGGAAATATATTTTTTAAAAAGAGCTGGGGAGAGGGAGAAAATAGAGAGAGTGGGTGGGGAACCCTCATCCAAATAAGACAAGAGCGAAACAAATTCATGGATAACATTTCTATTTTAGAGAATCAATTTTGTCTATTGGAATATTCTGCCAGTGAAACATACCACTGCCTTTGCATGACAGAATCACTTCCTAGTGAACAGATGTCAAGTGCAGCTGCCTCTCCAGGGAACCCTATACTTCCACATGTGGCTCATCTTATCTTAGTAGTTAATGTCTAGTGTGTGGAACTGAAAACCTGGTGCAATTTACCTTAACAGGTCTGGGGGCAGGTCATCACCACTCTGGGACATTTGGCCTCCGTTCTGCCAGAGGAGCAACTAGATAAGGAGCTTCCTTGGTTGGTCAATGAAGTTGAAAGGCTCCAGTCCCAGCTGCCTGCTGATATGGCATTTTGTTTGCTCACGGTGAGTGTGACCTTTATTTGCTGTCCATGCTTGCCACTTCAACCAATCCCAAATGATCCACTCATAATGAACACTGTATCCCATAATGAGAGATTAGCTGCAATGAAACACTACATTATTGAGAAATGAGGGTTGAATACAGAACTACAGTATTACATTGGTGAGTTAGTTACACCACAGGTGGAGTTGTGAGATGGTTCAGGACTCCATCATGTGTACATTGGGCCAACATATTGGCATTTCGCTCCCGACAGTAGCAATGTTGTGGGTATCAGAAATTTTGGGATGTAGGAAAAATGTATGATTCCAAGTTTTCCCCTTGGGTACCCCTGAGAAATAGAACCACCGCACCAATTCGGACAGTAATTCCCCGCTATTTGACACATTCATGCCTGGTAATTATTTCAGTTTTGAGCTGGTGTATTGTTTTGGGAGATGAAGGGATTACAGGGAATATAGTTTTCCAACATTAATTCCAAATACTGAACCAGCTCAATTGTGATTAGCACACAATCCATGAAGGCAGCCAGAGAAGCAAAATGCACATTTGTATTTGTTACATATGAAATCGGGATTAATAAAGGAGAAATGTGTACCAAAGCAATTGTGCTAGAATTTAAATAAACATCAACAGTGCTGAAATTTGCTTCACCTGTTGGTGTGATACTGGGTAAGTAAAATTGGTTATGGAAGTGAAATTGAGCATACTGACACTCCATCTTGATGCGTTAATCATAACAAAATAGCAGATCTTCAGTCACTAGAGCCCTGACATAGGTCCCAAGCAGTAATTGGGCTTACTAAAGCCCTAATGACCTCTTATAACAAACAGTGTGCCATTTCATTTTCTCTAGTCTGAGAGGCTGCTTACACCCTGTGAAATACAAGTACATTTACAAATGACCTTCACTAAGGAGCCCCGTGACTTTACATTGCACTCCTGGTGACCGAACATACAGGTACATCAGTGAAGTCTTAAGAGGAGCACTGGAAATGTATCATGTTGGTAATCAATAATGTTTTGGAATTATAGAATACTACTTTTAGTTGCTATAAAAACAAATATTAGCAAAGGAAAGAGTCCGTAGTTAGAGACGTGCGAACTGTATTAGCTGAAAAAGCAAGAGTGACGTAGACCTTGGTGGACACACTAGTAGAATCATTACGTCTCCAATCTGCCAATTTTCATTTCCACAGAACTATTGTTTTTGAGGCTTGAGAATTGTAGATTAATGTTGAGGATCTAAGTGGAACAGTTTCTGCTAGGTCTGAGCACTTACAGTTAAAAAGACAGGATGTTCAAATTTCCTTACAAGTCCTTCTTTTGACAGTCTCCACTTGTAATAGAATACCAGCTACAAACATAAAAACATGACAGAATTTTGTTGTATGGCATATTGACCATATACATAATTTGAGGTTGTTCCCCAAATGAGTCTTCCAAGCCTTCATTGCAGGTGATCATTCTCCTCATTAGCATCTGTGTAGCTAAATGTGTTCCTAAAACTGCTTTTAGTCGTCGCCCATCTTCTGTGTTGCAGCTCCTGCCTCCACCTTGCCTTTGATTCTCATAAGCAAACACTATCCTTTTAGGCTCCTCTGTACTCCCATGGTTCACAGTGTGCAGGGGTGCAAGAGGGACATTGAGCAATCCTGGTCCACAACTGTTAATAGTGAAACAGATGTAGCGGCACATACATGGATCCAGGTTTTAGAGGAGCACCCTAATTATGTCTGTATTTTACTATCTAACATGAACAAATGGGGAACATGTATTTCCAATAGTGTTCATCCACACATGCTACATCTAAGTGTGCCCTTTGGCTTGAGGGTGTATTTTGCTGACTTGGGATGAGACTAAATCAGTGGAGTGTGGATCACTTGGAGAAGCAGGCAGATAACTAGAGGACCTGTAGGATGAACAGGGAGAAACAGGAGGGTGAAAGGGAGGTCAAACAGAGGAGGAGGACAAGTGAACAAGACTCTCCAAAAAGTTCAGTACAACTGAATGGAGGAGGAGGAGGACCAAGATCACTAGCAGGATTAGGAACACACGGTACTGGATTTCCAAGATAATGAAGAGAAAGCAATAGCAGGAGGACCGTGGGAAAAACCTGGAGGATCAGGCAGCCAAAAACCACAGTCGACCAGGATGACTGAGACCCCACGGACATAAGGCCCAGCATGCCCAAGACAAAGAGGAGGATCAGTAAAACCAGGAGAATAAGTAGAATGAAGTAGACCAGAAGGACCTGAACCAGGAGGCCAAAGAGGAGAAGAAGTACAAGTAGCCACTTTATTAAGCGCCATAGAAGCCAGAAACTAGCTGACTCCAAACCCTTTCGTGGTATAACAATGAATGTATGCAAGCAAGAATTGCCCTTGGCAATGCTACCGGGGTTGGGGAAATGGGTACTGTCCGTACTGCAAGATATGAATAAAAAAAGCTATCCATAAAGCCAAGTGCCTATGAGATGAGCTTAGATGGCAGGACCAAAAAGAAGCTAGTTTGCAGAATAATGCCAAATTATTCTGGAATATCATTAAGTGAGGCAGAGGGGGTCAACATGATCAGCCCCTAAGTCATGTCTCCCATGAAGGATGGGTTAATTACTTTAGGCCCCAATATGCGCGTAACCCTTTAGAGGATCAAATGGAAGAAGTTAGTTATGTTTTTTATACTGATGAGGCTTTTAATGACAAAGAAGTTTTAGCAGCTCTTAGTGCAGTTGCTGGAGGTAGAGCACCAGGACTCGATGGTGTCCCTGCGGATGTGTTCCTCTACAACAAAATACGATGGGGTAGATACAACTTGTTGATGGCAAATGCAACAGCCCAGGGTGCCCGATCCTTGTTTCCTGGAAAGGGGCCGTGATAATTCCAGTATATAAAAAAGGAGATAAAACTCAACCGGGGAATTACAGACCTATCAGCTTGATAGATACGATTCAGAAGGTAGTTTGGGAGGTTGATCCTGAACAATATCTTAGACTGGATTGAAGAGAATAGTATATTGTCCCCTTTCCAAGAGGGTTTCCGTAAATACACTAGCACCATTGATCAAGTCATTAATTTTATTCTTTTATAGTGGAAGACTGTGACATTGGGCAAGGGCAGCCTTTATGCTGCCTTTGTTGATTTACGTTCAGCTTTTGACCTTGTCCCCCGTTCCCTGTTATGGGTGACGTTGAGGGAATTAGGCCTTTCGGACGACATCCTAACTTTCATAATAAGGCTACACAAGGGCAATCATGCTAGAATCCGCTGGGGAGGGCAGGGTAGGGTCACCACCCAGTTTCTGGTTGAACGAGGGGTACGGCAAGGCTGTGCCATGGCACCAACGTTATTCTCTTTGTATATTAATGGAATAGTGGACCGTTTGTTGCCAGTGAATTCAGATGCCCCTTCTCCAGCAGGTGTACAAATTCTGATTTTAATGTTTGCAGATGACCCATTAATTATTTCCAAGACTCCTAGTGGCCTCCAGCGAGCTCTATCAATTTTTAAAGATTTTTGTGCTGCTCAAAGCCTGGAAGTTAATGTGTCAAAAATTAAATTAATGGCTTTTAATCCGCATTGAAGTTTTAAGGGGAGGGTTTTTATGAATAAACAACCACTTGAACTGGTCAGGGCTTTTACCTATTTGGGTATACAGTTAGAGAAGAACCTGAAGTGGGACTGCCATATAGCTTTAGCAGCCCTGAAACATCGACAAGTTACGGGAGCTTTAAGCCTGGAGTATAAAAGGTCTCTAACAAAACCAATTAGACCAGTCCTCCAAGTTCATGAATCTAAAGCTGTTAGCTCCGCGCTTTATGGCACCGAATTATGGGGGTTTGAGGAAGCAGCTCCTTTAACTCTTTCTGAAAATAAGCTCCTCCGTAGCATTACCAATCTCCCACAAAGCACCCCTCTTAAGCCACTTAGATAGGATTTATGTGGAAAAGCTATTATTGATGTCGCCAATTTACGTCCGATTTTATATTGGCGCAGGTTGTGAACGACACCTGAACTCTCATCATATGCCTCAGGTTTTCTGGATGTAATAAAATCTGATGCCTTCCACAAAACCGGTTGGTTAAGAGGTGTTAGGATTAGCCTGATTGGCCTGGAAATGAGAATGCTATGGGAGAACCCATTAGAGGCTTCTTTTCCCTCTGAAAACATCCTAAAAGAGAAGTATTGGGAGTGGGCTGCTTTTAATGCTTGGAGTAACTCTGACTTATCTTCTATGGTGGGAATCTTCTTAGAAACAAAACTCACACCCAGATTAGAATCCTATTGGGATAATATCACAAGGCCGAGAGATAGGAAGCTTTACTTCCAACTCAGGGCAGGCTCCTTACCTTTAAAGTCCCTTATGTCCAGGTGGACTCCCACAGGTAATAACATCTGTCCTGCCTGTGGGAGTCATAGCGAAACAGTTGCCCACCTGAGTTTTGCCTGTTCCGCCTATGCACTCCCTAGGCGAGTTTGGCTGGCTCCAGTGTGCAAACTACTTTGCACATTTAGGAGCGCCGAAGCGGAAAGGCTTATGCGCACCAGCGCTTTACAATTTATCACAATAGCGGTAGCCAAATTCCTAGGATGGGCGTGGGCTATAAGGCTGAAACCTAAATCTGGGTCATTCTTTGGTGAGCATTAATTTGAACTTCCCTAGCCTGGCCACTGAACGTGATTGATTATTTTAATTGGGTGTAACTTTTATCTCGTCCATTTGCTCTGAGATCTAAGTTTTATCAAACATTTTCAACTATCCAGCCAAGGCATTTTTAACTATATCTAAATGTTTTTTGTTTTGTGCTTTTATGAGTATACTTCGAATAAAGCTACTTTGGAATGGAATGAAATGGAGAAGGATTAGCAAGTGGAAAGGGAGGGTCATCAGGAGGACCAGTACCACCAGAACAAGAAGGAAGAAGATGGGCAGGTCAACATGGAGAACCTACACCACTGTGAAGACCCTACACAGAATGAGGAGGAAGATGGCCATGAGGATGAGTAGAAGGGGAGGTGAGGGTCCAGGACAGCCAAGAAGTTTAGAAACTCCAGGACCACCAGAAGGATTTGGAAAACTTGAACCAACAGGAGACCAATACCATGTACAAGAACTAGGAAAACCAAGAGGATCAAGACCAGGAAGAATAGGAAAAGGATTTCTAAGAGGACTAGGAAAATAAGGAGGAAAACCAGGAGGAGGGAGACCAGTAAGAGGAAGAAGACCATGAAGAGAAAGCAGAGGCTAGGAGGTCCAGAACAGCAGCCACCACCATGACCACCATGACAAACCTGAAGGCCAACACCAGGACTGCTAGGAGTAACAGCACCAGAGGATCCAGAGGACCTTGGAAGAGGATGGCCAAGATTAGCTGGACCATGAACATAAGGACAATGAAGATCATGAGGACCAGCAGGACTGGGACCAGAAGAATGAAAAGATTGAAGAACACCAGGGCAAGAGCACCAGAAGAACAACTAGGAGGGACACAGCAATAAGCACCATGGTAAAGATAATCCTTTTAACAGAAGTAGGATCTCAGGAGGATAAGGGCTACTTATGGCCAATGGCCAATACCTAGAAGACCAGGACCAAGAATATGTAGATGAAGACCAGAAGGATGATTTTGGGGAAAATATGAGTTGACAGAAGGGAAAGTAGAATAAGAGGATGATCAGGAGGAAGAGACCTAGAAAAAGTAGAACATGAAAATCAATACGAAGATTAGGAGAACTATGAAAAGGAAGACCTGGTAAACCAGGAGCATGAAGAGGAAAACCTATAGGTGGAAGACCAGGAAGAGGAGAATGACCAAGAGGAGTAGAGGGACCAGGGCAACCAGGAAGTCCAGGAGCACTAGTATTACCAGGTCCACCAAGAGGACACAACTATCAAGGGAATCACAACGGGACACACATCAGGAGAACTAGGTACAGGAAAAGCAAAGGCAGAATGGTGATTTGAAAAGGAAAGAGAGATCAACAAAATGGGGAACATCCTTTACGACGCGGATGTTACCCCGCAGTACCGTTACAACGCGTATTTTAGAACGCAAGTCGTAACCACGACTTGCGCTGGAGGGCGCTAAAGGACAAGGAATAGTAGATTTACTATTCCAACACCTTCCCTACTGTACGTAGGCTGGTGTTGGAATAGTAAATTAAACTAGTACTAAGTCCGCACCCCTACAGCGCAAGTCGTGGTAACGACTTGCGTTGTAAAATACGCGTTGTAACGGTACGCGTGGTAATACCACGCGTCGTAACAACGTACATCCCAACAAAACTGATGGGTACCATTAAGGCCAAGACCAGCAGGAAGACCAGGAGCAGGAAGACCAAGGCCATGAAGGAAGGGACTAAGATGGCCAAGAGGATCTCGACAGTGCCATAAGAAGAAGGAGTAGCAGACAACCAAGAGAACTAGAACCACCAAGAGAACTAGGAAACCAAGGCAAGAGCCATCATCAACAGTGGCTAAGAATACAGGACCTATGATGACGAGTGAGTCTAGGCTACATGTGTTAGGGCATGCCCCTGTTAAATGCTGAACATGTTCTCTTCTGGTTCTTTGATGGACTTAAATCCAACATCTGACTCCAACAGATAACCTCTACAGAAATCACTATGTGGATCTGAGAGATCTTAAGGCACTGTGAGTCAAGAAAACAGAGCAACCAGGAAAGAAAAAAGGGACATAAGCAGGGTCATCTGTCAAAATCTATTTGTGGTCATATGTATTTAGAATTAGTACACAAGAGAGCTCATTCACACACCAACTCACTCTTGCATTCAGACAGAATTTACACTTTGAAGTTTGTAATTCACCACTGACCATCATCATTTGTACAAACTGCCCTTTGGCCTCATCTCAATTTTCTTATCTCCTTGCAGACCCTTGAGTTATGCATCAAGGCAGCTGTTACTAAGAGTTGCAGAGCGCTGAATGGAACTGTGCCAACCGTGCTTGCCGTCCTGCATCACCTGGTAAGTATATACATGAGGACAAACAAAGTATTTCAGTGGGAGGTGCCAGACATTTCCTGTGTAACATATTGTAACAAATAAAGTTTCTACCTTAATCCAATTTATAGTAGGAGTGTTTTTAAAGGGCAACATTTGGGAACTCTCTTGCATAAAATATTAAATTATAATCCATAAAAATCCTGTATGAACCAATTTGCTTCTAGGATGCAAAGAACGAAGACAATGGATATAAATCTGTCAGTGTTGAGAGCTCCTGTGCCAGAACCCCCCATAACTCTGCCTCCCGGCAGCTCTGGCTCTGATAATAGGTAACAGAGGAACAGAGTGACAGGGAAAGGGAAGGGACCCAGGGGGAACACCAAGGATGGGGACCTGAAAGAAAAAAACTGTACCCAATAACAATGGTTTACAACAGAGACATAATACTAACAAAGCTTATCTCGGAGGTTCAATTGCCCAGTTAGACTTTATTATATAACATATACTGGACTCTTCATGACATTCCCAACAACAGTACACCCAATCTTAAATCTATATATTTAATATTAATAAGGCTATATCATATACATTTGATTAATGCCATCAATCAAAGGAAATTCAGTATTTATCCCACTAAGGTTCCTAAAGTCAATATGTGCAGAAACTACCCCACAATTTAGTTCAAATAACCCAAATACACAACATTTCTGGAATATCCTTACAATCCAAACTTGAAGCATTCAAGACCCCAGTCCATATATAAGAAGGCCCTCTGAAAACAGGTGCACAACTTGACGGCCATAAGCATGAAATAGCAATGCTGGCATGTGGAATCTGGAATGAATGGGAAACAAAAGACAAGCATCTCTGATGAGGACCAAAGTGCGAGAACTGAATGCCGGTAAAGAAAAAAAAATGAAGTGGTACAGCAGAAACAACGAGTGGCAGTGAGAACAGAAAAAGGCCCTAATGAAGCCACCGACAGAAACAATCGCTCCCCACTCTGGGCACGGAACAGAAACTGCCCTTATTACAGCGGTGGAGGAACTCAGACAAGTACTGGACAACGGATCGAAGGCCGCCTTGATATTACTTGATCTATCGGCGGCCTTCGATACAGTCAGCCATGAGATCCTCATAACACGCCTGAAAACAGCACAACTACATGAATCAGCTTGTGCACTCATCGCCTCCTATCTAGAGAATAGAACTTTCTCAATAGAATCGGGAGAGGCAAAATCTAATCAATTCAACCTACCATGTGGAGTCCCGCAGGGCTCCTCGATGAGCCCCACTCTTTTTAATTTGTATGTAACTCCCCTTGCACAACTAATAAGGAACTGTGGCTTCACCCCAATATCCTACGCTGACGATACCCAAATTGTGGTTTCAATAAATGAAGACGTAGACAACACAGCAGAAAAATTTCAAATCTGCATGGTACAAATCAGCCAATGGATGAGAACAAATTGTCTAAAACTAAACGGGGACAAAAGTGAGGTCATGATACTAGGAGGGGACAAAAAAATATGGTCCCACTCATGGTGGCCAAAAGAACTAGGAGGATGTCCTGAACCAACAGAAAAGGTAAAAAATCTGGGAATCACTCTAGATACTAATCTCTCCTTTGATGCCCAAGCGAATAAACTGGCATCATCACTGTGGTACATTCTAAAAATGATTAAGAAAATCCTACCCGACCTACCACATGACTCACGTAAGACAGTGGTGACAGCATTAGCCTTGTCCAGACTGGACTACGGGAACGGCCTATATGCTGGAGCCAGGAAGAAAATCCTAATCAAACTCCAACGTCTGCACAATACAGCAGCCAGGCTGATACTAGGGATACCAAAATTTGAAAGAATCAGCCATAAACTTAGAGATCTACACTGGCTACCAATCGAAAAGAGGATACAATTCAAAACATTATGCCTAGCATATAAAGCAATCAATGGAATTGGATCACAATTTCTAAAAACCCATTTAAAACTATATGAGCCAAATAGACCTCTCAGATCCAGCCAAAAGAAAACAATCACGGTACGAAGATTCAAGAGAGCAAACTGGGGCGGAAGAAGCTTCCTGGTACACACGGCAAGAATCTGGAACCAACTACCGCTTGATATAAAAAACAGTCCATCATTGAAATCATTCAGAAAGGAAGTTAAAACGTGGCTTTTCTCAGTATATCCCTAAATCAACATCTTCAAGAGTCAGAGCTGAATCACAGCGCCAAGACGCCTTTGGGCATTCGCGCGCTCTACAAATGCATAAATCAAATCAAACTCTGCTGACTAGAGACCTGGGACGCAAAATGGGCAAAAAGTGAAGCAAAAAAGGCCTGCTCTGAAAAGCATGCAACCCACTATGCTTGCCAGACACTGTAGGACGCAAAAGGGGAACAGCTTTACTATCCCCAGAGATAAACCAAGATGAAGTGTAACAACAGCCTTCGTCTTGATTACGTTGAATAGCCGCCACTAGTGCCAGCTTTGTTAAAAGCATTAAGTACCACTACCTTCTGCAATCTTGCCAGACTTTTGAGTCTACAAACTATCCAAAAACCATAGGAAACTAAGGCATCCATCTTAGAGTGGTAACTGAGAATTTGCACTTCCACCAATATCGGGCACCCTGAATATGATGTATTCCGCACAATTAATTTTTCTGTAGTGTGGTATGGATCTTGGCCCAACAAGTCCTGACAAACTCCTATGCTGTCATTCCCCCACTGGAAGTTATTTGCTGTCTGGATGTATGGGATTGGCTTTCAGATAGCCTAGCTTCCATTATTATTTATTATGGCTTTGTTATTGGCAGATCTGCACACCCTCAAGTGGGATTTCCGATGAAACAGAAGAGCCACTCAAGTTGTCCACGGCTATTATCCTGTCACTGGGTGAGTTGATCATAAATGTATGTATGTATATATTTGTGATACTGCAAGTATATATTGGCCTTTACTAGGGATCAGGTCCTCTGTAACATTAATTTCTGTACACTGCCCTGCACGTAACTTGATCGTCTTAAAAGCTACTATTGCTTCAGTAATTATCCCCCCCCAGTACATTGGTTGGCTTGCTACTGGAATATGGTGCCCAGTGTACGAGATACAGCTATAGTAGTCACGTGAGTACCATGTGCTCGTAAGATCATCATTAAATGTTGCAGACCATTGATAACATACCTCCTGGACATGCGTTGAAGAATGGCCTTGATGGGCTGCTCCCCTGCGTTGAGTTCCTTCTTGCATAATTTTATGTTGTGTTATTTTTCAATTATGTCTATTTTTTCTTTTCACTTTACTCCTGCAGCCCATTCTCACTCTAGTGAGGTCCTTAAATATTTCGAAAGTAGCTTGATGCGGATAGGTGCAGAGTCCCGTGCCACAACATTACAGCTGCTCTGCAAGCTCCTTTCGGAAACTGGTAAGACTGTCAGTGGGTGGGTGGCAGTGTGTGATGTAGACAGGGAAAATAGTTAAAGGGATATAATGCTTGTCATAGAATACGGAGCCCTAAGTTGTACTTACTCCCTTACTTGTCCAACATGGTGCAGCTATAAGCAAAATACTTCAATTTTATATTCTTCAGCTACATTAACTGCCAACTTTTCCTGGTAGAGCACTGCAATTTACGAATAAAGTCTTGTTTACATCAACTTCAATTATGTGAATCATGGTGAAGAAATAAAGGAGTGCCACTGTTTTCTTTTCGGTTAATTGTTCCCATTGTGAGCCATTAATGGAACAGGGACACTGTGAAAACCGATCCTGACATAGACACTGGACAGGAACAAAAAGGGAAATAAAATATGGAGCAGGTCGACACAGACACGCTCAGTGCAACATGATGACACAGACATGCACGGCGAAACAGGAATGCATTGATAGCCCCATGGGGCTCACAGTCACAGACTCACAAACCAAAACTGAAAGACAGGATCCTCAGGGTGGTAATCACAGTTGATAGTGGAAACTTCACTACTTATGTATTAATCTTGATCTTACTAGAAAAAGTCAATATCTATGTGTTATGAACATTTGGTGTATGGCTTTATTTAATAGATTCAGAAGGTGCCTTTTATCTGGATGCTGTCCGTCACGTACTTGAGGATGACAATCGCAAGGTACCATCAAGCTATTATACGTGTGTTAAAGCACTTTCATAATTAGCAACTCAATCTAATTAAAGTTATGCAGTTTTTGCATAGTGCAGTAGTCCTACTTACATGGACTCAGAGCTGTGGTTTGCACACCACAATCTGTTGACTTTCTCTAAGGCAAGTCTTCAGTGGAGGTGTTGGGTCATGCAACCTCCAGCCATTTCTGTCAGTTCAGTGTGTCTTGTGTTCCATTGTCTCCCTATCCAAGTGGACATATCCCAGTTTTCCTGCCTTAGTCTGTGTCAATGCATTATTTTCAGACCCAATCCCAGAGGTTGTTGATCCCTAATTGTTTAATAAATGTGTGTTAAAAAAAAGTTTGTGTATGCTGTTAACATATTTGGTCGTATTTCACATTGAGTTGATCTGTAATACCCCTCACTGAGGAGGAGAATGTTGATGATCAAATAAGGGGTTTTGAAGTTCAGAATATTAAAATCTCCTCAAATCTTTAACAACCGTGGTGTAAGGTATTTCAAATGTCTCTTCCAAGAATAATATTTGGGCTATGTCTTAGCAAAATCTCACCAAACGTGGATCGATAATACAGGATAATATTCAATGTGCACGTTTGAAAAGTCTGATTGTGATATAAAAGATGTATTTTATGTAGAAATTGGAATATATGTGACTTTCTTGATGCCATGTATGTCCACAAGGTGCCTGGCTTCTGTGCTATGGAGAAAGCAAGTAACTCAGCATCAGAATCACTATGTTCAGCATGTTAGCAAGCACAGGACATAGGCACAAAGGAAAATCAACAAAGCTGTTTTCTTTTGATAACGAACAAAAGGCTGTATTGCCATAACTTTGTCTCTATTGGATTCTCTTTGAGAGGTGTATTGGGTTTGTCATTTTTAACCTCAGGGCACGATATAAACCAAGTTATCCTTAGATATTTTTCAGATTAAACCAGGAACATCAGAGACAGGACTCTGCTAGGAATGTTAGAATCACAGAAATCAAGCATGGATGTATTCTTTGGCAGTTGAAGCCATTGTGGCCAGATTGTGCAAATATACAGCGTACAGAACCATGTTGGGGATGTCAATTTTAACTCAATACTGGATACAGGAGACTGTGACTATTTACGGTCTTGAGCCAAAATGACTTCTTGAAAGTGATATGGATCAACCAAACAACAAGGCGTGGGACAATGAACTCTAAGTACTGCAGCCCATTTGTTATCTGCTGTCCGTGTGGGGATGTCTGCTCAATCTTACAGGTGGAGTTAGGCAGCGGCCTTCATTCTTCCCACAGACCACTCTAGTTTTTTTTTATTCCCTCAGCAGTGGAATCCACAGCCTATTGAATTCTCATTTGCATTTTTGTAATCAATATCAGGTCCTGAGAGCTTTTTTGTTGGTTGTAACCTACCTAGGCATATTTTGCAATGTTTTTTTTAAATCTTTTATCAAATCTCAGGCACCTATACAAGGTGTAGCCCACCTGGAATATTTGAATATTCCCTCAATCACACTTCAGTCAGACACTCTGTAAAAACAGTTTAATTAAATTGACTCAAGTTTCATTCTCAGATTGTCATAATAGCCCTTTTTACAACATACGTTAAAAGGTTGTATCCAGGTACTGGCTTTCCACAGATAAAAATGTATATCTGTTTACTCTGTGGACAAAAGGAAGGAGAGAATGCATGGTTTTCTCACACTCCCTTGCTACTTTCTCACTGGAATGTGTGATTTTCTCCTATTCATACACCAAAAGGGTTTCTCACTAACCATGCTTACCTTTTTTCTCAATTACAGGTTATTCTTGCCACTTTAAGTTTAATGTCCAGTTTAACAGCCAAAGGTTTTTATGATGTGAACGGAAGAGCTGTGATGGATTATGTGCTTAAAAAAACCAACCTCCTTATCAAAGAGCAGGTAAGTGGCAGATGTACATATTTGGGTAGGTAAATGTGTTAGGGAACAGCAACAGTAGTCAGCACACAAGAAATAAGTGGACCTTTTAGCCCCCTTGTATCCCAATGTAGTTACTTTGCCATATAATATACATCGGCAGTGTCACATATTTGCCCCTGGTGGTGGAATATAGACCTCATGTCCCTCTCGTTAGTTCCCATAGTCTCACCTTGACATTCGATGTTCTTCATTTGAGCTTGATGTTCCCTACTTCCACTCCAGTGCGTCTTTCTCCTTCCGTCACTTTTATGGGTGTCCCTTATCCATTTGTCTGCTTACATTTGCACCTGAAATTCAGCAGCTGCCCATCAGTGCCAACACTGTACATGCCTTTTCTTCATGTCTTGTCATTCCAGGGTGCCCATGATGTGAACCAAACCACTCAAGTGAATTTACTTATAGCTTTCACTTCAAGAGTCATTCTTCCAGTACACCCAATCTATGTTTTTTCCATTATTGTAAAAAAGTTTAACCTAGTGTACCCTTACTATTGTGGGGTCTGAGTTAGTGATGTCAACTGCAAGTGGAGTCATTGTCCCGAAGTTCAACTATTGCAGCTGGTTTGATTCGTACTGGGGCACTTCTGGCAATTTTATAACTTTTATCCTGCTCTTATGTTGTGCACTGTTGTGATCAACGAGTTTCAGAAAGTGGTCTGATAATATCCTTTAGTTATTCTCTTTCTCCTTCATTGCCCTCCTCTTCCACAGGCCTCATGTATGATTTTGTATTGGGCACTTCTTCTGTTTCTTCTCTTTTCTTGGACCATCTCAAGTCCTTTGGGCAGTTACCCTTTGATCCTATCTCTAGTAGCTGGAGGAAACACCTGTCATCTGACTAGGGGCCAGGAATGGGTGTTGGATCAGTGCTCTTCACTGGTGCTTGTGGGGCTGCAGGTGATATGTGGCAGCATGGGCAATGGCAGGTGGCATGGTGTCTGAAAACTGGAGTATTCTTGGCTTTGTCAGTGTCTCTGGGAGAGTAGGCCACAGTGGTTTATGGTCTCACCAATTCCTCCATAACAGCAGAGGTGCCATGACCTTCTTGATCACTGTGAACCAGGTAGGACTTCCTCAAGCTTGGCCAATGCATCCATGTTACAGAGTAGTTGTACCAAGATGCACAACTCAAGTCCATGCTCAGTAATATGTGTGGGGATTGGGCACCACTGATGACGTCTGGTATCCATCTCCTTGGGGCCTGACCATAATCCAGAGTGTCTGCAGTCCATGCTTAATCTTAATCTTGGGTTCCCATTAAGCTCAACTAATAGATGAGCCAGACACTGTCCATAGTTTTTTTTTTACCACAGGCCAGAGGCAGCATGCCAGGAACAATTCAGATGCCTGTCCTTATGTTGCATCGCATTGTAACAATGGTGCTTGAATACCTAGATCCCAACTTAGTAACCAGATGCACATGTTGACTGGCATGAGTGCAAAGAAATAAGATGCTCAGACACTGTGAGAATGGGACTCGCTCCATACACGTCTCAACAGCAGTGCTCACATGCAGTACATAGGCCTACCACACAATCCAGCCTATGTGAGACAACTGGCCCTTAGACTTTGCCGGGGCTAACTGGGAAATTTCTTGGGTGATTGGGCAAGGCACATGGGCATTCAGCGAATGCACTGATAAGCTGTGTTTTTCACTGATAATACATTATCTAGTGGGCTCCTTCCTGTGACATACCCAGCTTTGTCGTTGAAATGCCTAACAGGGCAAACTACCAAATTCTACACAAAGTAGCACAAACATACTTCAAATCAGTATTTCATATCAACACTGCCTCCCAAAATGTAGTTCCCGGTTTTGTCTTATTGAGTGTAAGAAGTACCATAATGCAGCAAGGGGAGGGCTCATGGGGCATCACAATCTTTGTAGTGAGCAAGAGAGACTGCCTTGTGGTGCCAGAGGTGCAATGTCTCAGATGTAGTGCCCAGTGCATCAGAACCTTACATATTATAAGTGGGTCCACCGGTATTTTGACTGTATCTGAATGCTATACACTTCTCCGCCAAATGACCATATACCTTTATTCTCTGTAGAGCGGAGCATGGGTGCATGACCTCATTTATACATTTTTATTAAAATGTTTGCGGCTAGTGATTTTAATTTCACATTTGAATTTAAGCCAAGAGGTTCTCTCTGTGAATACAACCTTGCTTTGAAAATTGTGATGTTTTCACTCTCAAATCTCTTGACCCTCCATGAGGAGAGAAAACACCGTGAAAATGATGTAAAAATATATGTTACTTTACTTCTCTTGCTTTTCCACATTTTCACAGGGCACTAGTCGCATGGATCCTGACTCTGATGTTGAAGAAGAGACCATCCACATCCAAATCTCTCAGCTCCTCAATAAGATTGCATTACGCCATAAAAATACTGACGAGGTAAGTGAGAAGGAAGTGAAATAAGGTGGGTCAATAGACTAGACGTGTACAAAATATAAATTGCAGAATGTCCAAAGACTCCTCAATTCCCAGGTTATCTTCATTATCCTCTAACTCACATAATAGTATGTTTTAGTAAAGCTCTCTCTGCTGCAGGTTTGTATGTGGGAATTATGCACAGAGTGATCTGAACCATGAATGCATGTTTAAAATGCATTCCTTTTCCACCCTCTTTCCTTGCCTTATCATTTATTGTTGTCTCCTCCTCATCTAGTTGTAAAGCGCTCCGATACACTCGGGTCTGGCCAGCGCTATAGAAAACTTCCAAAATAAAAATAAATAAAAAATACCATGATTTGCCTTCGGAAAGCACTGGACTTTGGAATAGTATTTACTATTCCAACTCCAGTCTGTGCAACTGTAGGGAAAGAGTTGGACTTAAAGTACAACATTAGTCCAACAACGCTTTCCTTCAGGGAAGTGGTTGTATTGGCTTGCTTGATAAAGGAATGCATTGAAAAGACACATTAGGGCACGTACAGCAATTACGAGTCTTGCAGGGCAATGTGTTGGGACCTTAAATACCTTAAAAACATCTTGTCTTCCTGCCAGAAGCTGCCAGAAAGACAGTGGTCCAGTCTTTAATCATGTTGAGACTGTATTACTGCATTGTTCTGTATCTCGGAGTGTCACAGACATGATGAAGAAGACGACAGTCGGTGCAGAATATGGCAGCTTGGCTGCTATTTCATCTGCCTAGGCACTCACCATCAGCCCCAGCTCTACCAATGCTGCTCTGGCTTCCGTTAAGGCATTGGGTATATTTCAACGCCATGTGCTATTGTCACAAGATTCTCAATCATAAAGGCCCTAAATATCTTCACCTCTGATCACACCTTATCTTCCTAATAGAAATCTGAGATCAGCTGATGCCTCTCTTGCATCTATCCCCAGAATCAAAAGTGCTCACATTGGAGGCCATTCCTTCAACTACTTGCAGGCAAGATGTGGAACTCCCTACCACTTTGGCTTAGGCAAGAAAAATCTCAAATACGATATCGCAAGAATTTAAAAACATGTTTTTTCAGGCTAACTTAGATTAGGGGAATTCATATTCTTACTCTGTATAATAGGACTGATACCCCAGTGCTGGGACACGCAGCTGACGCAGCTATGTGCTTTATAAATCTCATTATTATTATTATTAGTGGTTTGGACCATGTTGTTAAGGCACAGCGTGATTTGAGACGCGATGTAAAGTCTGTTTCCTCTGCTGCAGGGATAGAGGTATGCTGTCACATGCAGTCCTCATTCCCAGCATTTCCGGCATTCATAGAAGATTGTCGAATCCTACCTCATTTTTTTTAATGAGGCAGGAGGTTTTCCAAATTATTCTAAATAGCCACTTTCAAACGAGATTGAATGGCACATCTGTCGCATTGCAAAACAAACTCAATCTGCATCTCCTATTTGCTACTTGCCCGATGATACAACAAGCACCAATATTTCTTTTCAACAGGGTCGTTCATTTTCAGCCATAGCTTTACACACTCTGGCACATTTATAAAGATAGTTCTGTTTTGTGATTGGTATGAGGATAACAGCAGATAATGAGATAATTTACAAAGCAGCTTGCTCACAGGGTTTTTGGAGAATAAATGTTTCACTCATTCTCTGCAAATAATTGCTCGGATATAGAATCACGGATTGTAGCATTGAACAGGGTTGGTGCTACATCAGTGTAATACCAGCGATCTGTCTTGGTCCCCATCAGCAAGGAATGGTATCAGGAAGGGGATAATTCAAATTTAGCCCCATCTCCAGAAGACCCACCAGAAACCCTCCCACCGGCTATAACTGTTTATCTGTGGGAATGCAGCCTTATTAAATGCTAATGATACTAATAACACATTCGCTGCTCTTTCTTGCAGGGATTTTGGAAGGAGATTTTGAGCTACATGCTGGAAGATGACTATACTTCATCTGTGCCAGCACTGTGCCAGATGCTACTTGTTGTAGATAAGCAAGCAAGCATCAACTTTCATGAATGTGGTGAGTCTTAAGCATCCTACTCATTGACACAGTGGGATCTACCATTGAAGGTGGTTAATGCTTCCTCCTCCACTTCCCAGATCCCCTCTTACTTTGTCATGATCAGGCATGAGTTGAAGAACCAGTCCATTAGCTCAGGATGTTATGGTTGAGTTACTATAGAATGTGGGTGTCAACATTTCAAATAACATTTATTGCTCTCCTTTTAGAGATATATGTGTCTGTGCTGATGTTGCTGCTCGCTGTGAGCCTTATTCACAAGGAATTAACCAATTGCTGTGTCTCAAGCCATTTGGCTGTGCCACGCTGCGTTAATTCCGAACCACCGGGATGCTTCATATCTACAATGATATAATGGATCCCTTTGCTCTCCCAGTGCTGGTGCATAATTAGCTGCCATGAACCTATGAAGGCACCCTTGTACCATGGTGCAAGGGTGGCTGCGTCACAGGGATGATTTTTTGTGTGCAGTAAGGCATATCTTTGTTTTTATGCAGTTAGGCATACCTTTGTGCACAAAAACAATCACAATAGGTAATTTCCTCTTCCTAAATGTGCTGCAGTATGCAGTACGCGTAGAAAGAGGTAAACAACGAGGAGAAATAAAAATATTTGTTCTTGTTGCACCTCCCTATACCTCCCCCTGGGGAGGTGTAGCATTCTGACACATTTCCAGGTGTACTATTTCTTGTAAATCTGGAAATGCGGCAGAAGCCTTGGGTGTTGCGCAGGAAATCTCACAGCAAAACCCATGGCACAACTGTTCCACACAAAGTGTTGCGTGTAAAGGGCCATATTTACAAGGGCATTAAAAGCCACACCGGGTGGCTTTACCTGTCCTTGTAAATATGAAGCATCAGGTTGCACTGCTGGTGTGTCTCAAAAAGTGATGCACAGGTGGCACAAGGGGCTTGTAAATAGTCCCCATATACTTTTTGTAGTTTGTCAGACATAAAGTGACTTTCCTTTTTGTTTCAGCTCTTAGTCTGGTTAATGCTCCTACCCCCTAAATGCAATGTACTAACTATCCCAGGTTTCCACACACCATGAGGCTACTCGGGGCTCTAATGCTCCTCTTCAAACCTTGGAGTATTCTTGCTCTCCATGATGTTACTTCTGTCTAGTATGTTGATCATGCCCTGCTGGGTATGGTACCTATGTATGTGTTGTTACTTTTGCCGACCACAACAGGGATGTATTTTATTTCTCCATGGAGTTACTTTTAGTTATGATATTTGTCTCTGCAATGTTTCTGGTTCAACATTTTGGACTTCAGCTCCATAATAAAATGCTAGTTATTGGCCCTCACTTGTAAGCAGGGATGCATGCTCAATGATGGTAAGTGAAAATAAATATTTTGACTGACTCCAAGGTTACGAAGGATATTCGCATCTGGTGGTGAATACCTGTAATTGCTATAATTCCAGGGATCCAATTAGCTCTCCCCGCAACTTTCCAGTGGATGTGTTGATAAAGTGCAAGTGACCTGGGCAGATGGTATCCTAGTCTATTTATATATCACTCATCTTAGGATTCCTGAGCAGAATGGAACAGGTAAAATATGTGCTCGTTCTTGCTTGCCCCAGGTCGTTAACCTCATTAGAAAATAGATATGCAAGAACATGCTCTGGAGTCCTCTTTTCTTCTGGGGTATCCGCTGTCAGAAAATGGCTCCCATTTTTCCATGGTCCGTCAGGATGTAAAGCACGTCCACGGCTCATGACGCATCCTCTCTTATCCCACTGGAGTCTTCTATCCCTCAATGAAAGCTGTAGCAGGAACCTGTGCATGGCAGCTTAGGTAGCTCCTCCTCCAGCTTTCATTTCTTGACAGCAACCGCTAAGGGAGGGAGGAAGAGAATTGCAGCATAGGCTGTCAAGGTACTGTACACCCCTGGGCGCTCCTTAGTGGTAGGTGTGCCTTTGCCAGTATTTGCAGGAATTTCAAAGCATCCTCATGACTGCTAGAGGCTCATTGAAATGCCACCCATCACCCATCATCTTCTTTACAGGTACCGCTGGGTGTCTTAAGTGTGTGTGTCAGCCATATGTCTTCCTTTGGCAAGTATTGCTCAGTAATTCATGGATTGAGTATGACATTGTCTTCGTTCTTTTGTACCTAAACAGCTAAAGAAATTCCAATACACAGACTCTTCATAAGATTGCTGGTGAGTATCACATTCCACCCCCATCATATTCCACCAGATCCCTCTTCCCAAGTTGTTTGCTGCCATTTCTATGCAACCTACTAATAGAGATCTTAAATTCAACTCAGCATTTATCCTTTTGAATTTGATGGTTTTATTTCCAGTAAATTGGTTATCAGTACGACATGCTACTTACATTGTACAGAAACAGCCAAAATGTGGTTGGTACTAAGTACTGTGTAGAGAACAAGGTAGTATTTCCAGGAGTTTTAAAGGCTAGAGAATAGGAACTCATGAAAGAATCACTTTCTGAATTCTTTGTTGTGGGTTTTCAGGTAATTTCTTCATATCCTCGCTGTGATGTCGAAAGGGGAACTTCAGTCTTGGCTCTTCTCGAGCGCCTGATTCCTTCAAATTACCCATTTCTAGCAAAACTCCTCAAAATGAAGATCCCCCCGCTGATAACATATTTAGAAGGTGAGACCCCAAAGCATGAACCAGTGAGCACACAATTTAAACAAGTATTAATGGCATTTCAAACAACCATTGACCAATGACAAAGCCATTAGGTCTGGTGTTGGCTGCTAGCTTTTAGACCTTGTCCACTCATGTTTTTTTCACGGTTTTTATAAACTTGTATTGTGGGAGGGGATGCCAGGTACATACCAAGATAAAAAATACTGTTTTGGTCTCAAAATGTCACATTCTTATTGTTGTCCCTGGATCTAAATGAAAATAATTTGTGTGTGGATGTGCTCCTTGTGAAAAAGCAGAACGCCATTGTTCACAGTGAAGTTAGCCAATGGCAGAATTGGCCCATGATGTATGCTGTGGAGGACAGAAAAGAATGTGAATGATAGGACACGTTAGACCAGCAGATGAGGAGGTCTGGCTGAAGGCTTGTATAAGTAAGCAAAAAAAGAAATAGTCACAGTCTTTCTTTGTAGCTGGCCGATGCCATACTCCAAACCGAATGAGGGAATAACAGAAACGGAGTCAGGTATCTTCTTGCAAGTTCTTGGTTTCTTCCGCATATAACAGAAAGGCAGTTGACACATTGGTTTACCGAAAAAATCAGTTTAATACAAAGCTTCCGCCATGAAGCGCTTCATCTGTCAGACGTAGCCTTGATCACATAAGAATGCGGCATCTTGATTCAGTGTTTCAAAGTACATATGTGCCAAAAAATTCCATAAACATAGAAAAAAATATTTCTTTAGTATATCCAAGGTAAACATTATTTTAGAGCACTACCTGTTTTGGCACCTTTTCTTTTATTTCAATTGTGACTTATTGTAACAACTCAGTAGCACCAACTCTTCTAATGACTAAACTTGAAACCAAGACTCCTGGTGGCCTCAATACAGAAGAGATTTAGCACACACATTTATAAACACCAAACGCTCTCGCTGCGTTTATATTAGAAGTAGGTATTAGTCAGGGTACATGGTAGGTTAGATTAGTCTACTCGGGCATAACATTGTTTGTGTGATGACTAAGGATGAACAGGGTATTTCACAGAAATTAATATGAAAGAAAATGTTAGAACTCTGGTACAACCATATGTTGCAGTTAAAAGTAGTAGTTTAAAAGTTGCATAATTGAATCCTACTATGTGAGAAGTTCACACGGAGGAACATTTAGAAAGGTTGGTGATATTATGTTATTAATAAATTGATTGATACATAATTCTGTAAGGTTAAACACCCTTGTTTTCTGAAAAACAAGATTTGTATTTCAGCCTGTGTAGCAGATATCATGCGGAAGTGTTTTATTGTGTTTTTAAGGTAGAATTAATTGCAAATTATAATGTCACTTATGTGAATTAGTCGGGTAGTTCCTACAAATCTATAAAGGATCTCCACGTTTTAGACAACATAAACTAAGGGATTGGTATCCAGACTGATTCCAGACACCCCAAAGGATATGTTAGTATGTAGACCAGCTAGCTCACAGTGCCACTATAAGCCCCACACTCTTACCAAGGAGAAAATAGTTTCTGGCATCTATCGAGCATGAGAACCCTGACCCCTCAGGGATCATGGAAACAGTACAATACTTTTTGCTTGGTCACTTGTGCTCACTTTATCTCAGAGAGATACACAGACTAAATGGTGGGGGCGTTTTCAATAAGTATTTATTGAACCAGAGTCATTCTAGCATAAAACACATGTGCTGCAACAACCACAAGACAGAAACAGATATAGACGATTACAAGCACCAATATAGTAAATAAAAAGTAGAATTCTACCATGTTGCTAAAATAGTGAATATATGCAGACATATAAATACATGAAGTTAATAGTGCGTACTCCTATGATGCAAACCCTAACTAGATGTACCTAAGTGTACCTAGCATGTATGTTGGTGTATAGCCAAGAACCTCCTAGGAAAGAGCAAACCCCAATACCTGATGTGAGAAAGCAAAGGACCCCATCTTGGTCTCGAGTGGACAACCCACAAGTAATGTCAGACGACTGCTAACTGGAGTGTCTGCATGCAGGGACTTCAGCGTCTCGTGTCAGCATGTCAGCATAGAATCTTTTTCTCCTCCGGCTTGCCCAGCAAAGATGTTCTACTTATATACCCGAAAGGTACCATCAAGGGTTCTACCTAGACGTGCCATGGTACTGTGGGCATGTCAGCCAAGGATGACGAGAGTGGTGACCCTTATACAGAGTTATTATGCACAAGATTGTAATCCTGCTGTGATACTAAGAATCCTCATGCATAATAAATTAGGCTAGTTTTTTGAGAAAACTACACAACATTTATGCAGCACCTAACTAGGTAAAAGGTCAGGGCCAGAACTGTTATGTAGAGCAAGGTAGGACAAATGTCAGTAAAAGCTTGTGCGACTACCTAGGCCTATATTGGGGTACACTGGGTATTATAGCAAATTAAGAAGTGTTACAAAATATTTTGGTCTTTGATATAATAAAGGAGTATTTTTCTATGTGTATGTAATTTTAGAGCACATATGCACTTTTTTACTCGTGAACCACAACGGCGATCCCCTATGTGATCAAGGCTTCATCTGACAGCTGAAATGCTTATTTGGCAGTAGCTCTGTAATAAACTGATTTTCTGCAAACAAGTGGTGTGGTGACCTTCCTGTTATATAAGAAAGGAAACCAGAATATATAAACCTAAAATTACAACCAGATATAAGGAGCTAAGAGTGACATCAAGGGCACATGAACAACTAATGACCATGAACTCAATTCCGAGGACAGGCTGAGCCAACAAACACATTTTGCACACTTTGAATTGTGTGAATCTACTTCTGCTAGTGCTTGGTATGTAAACACATTGCCTTTGAAATGTTGCTTGCTATTCACTTTTACTTACATATATTTCTTTTTTACCAACTACTATTTCAGCTTCCACGGAAAGAACCTTTGACTTGGCAAAGTGGAAATGCACGCTTGTTTCGGTAAGGATGAATTGCTAATGAATGTCTCACATGACGCTTGTCTCTCTGTTTTCCATAGCCACTCATTCAGCGTGAATATATGCAGATAATAAATTCACCCCATCATAGTGCTGTTCTCCTATGAGGTTGCACTATTCTCCCCATATTCCTATTATTTCTATGGATTATGATCGTTACTATGATATTGATTATGATTGGGCACAGAGGGGAGCAGCTGTACTCGGTGCATAACATTTCCCTAATATGCAATATTTACCAGAAGCATTAAAAACATTATTGGCCCAAGTTGACATTCATAAAACTGGAAATTGCATGCTTACGACACCTAGTCCTACATGTATCAGAGTTTATCTGCATGTTTTACCCAGGTAAATTACAGGCTCTACAGTGATCATTGCATTACTCATAAATCTGACTGTTGTTGCACAGGGCTACAAATGTATCTTCTCAAAATCACTGCAGACGCCAGCCGTGGATACTTCATTTACGTTTCTATTACTGCATTAAAGTCTCTCACTGTTTTCCTTGCAGTTCCTGGGGACTATCCTAAAACAAGCCCCATACAGAGAATGGCATGTCTCTTTTATGGAAGAACTCACCGAACAGATTGACAGTTTTGCCCATCATGTGAATGAGGAGGTTAGTGTTCTCAAGGGTCAGTATTGAACCATTGGGGAAGTCAATTTAACACAAAGTCGGAGAAGGGTAGAACTGTGTATTCCATTAGTAAAGGTAATTTTTATAATATGGGTACACAGCATTGGGCTTAGCCTGTTGGGAAAATCAGGTATGGTTCTCCCGCTCCCTGGAAGGACTGACCTACTAAGAAGCAGATGGAGATGAACTCCCTGAGATAATCCTCTCCACTTGAATCAATAAAAGCCACAACATTTCAGGGCTATACTCATTTCCCTAATAGATCTCCTTTAGCCAATAGGTAGTCTTCATGTTAGAGCCAATCCCCATTCAGGGGATGTGAGGCCATATTCATGCAAAAAGCAGTGGAGATATTGTTCCTATCAAAAAGCAAAGAAGAAAGGAAGGCTGGCAAAGAAGGGGGAATCTTAAGGATTCTTTCTTGGTGCCCTCACACATCACTGAGTATGTAATACTTCATAGTGGGCTTGCTTCTCATAGGTCTAGCGCTATAATGCCCTACGGGCCCCATGAAAGGTCACTTTAAGGGAGATCTTTTTCTTTTTGCTGTCTGATGAGAAGTGCTTGTGTAAGGGCATTTTGAATGTGAGGGGTGGAGTACATGTGTACAGTGAAGTAAAGGGAGACTAAAACTATCTAAGAGATACCAAACTGAACTGTAATGTGATGGTTCCCTTGGTAGGATTAAAAAAATATAATTTGGTTGGGGCTAAAACAGGGGTGTGATGTACCCAAGTAGACTAAATCTGTGAGTGTGGTCAGGTTTCGATGGCCTAAAAAGGTTCCACAATGATTCGTCAGGACCAAAAATACGGGGGATAGTCCGACCCCACACCTAAGACATGATATGCTGCTAAGGTATTCCTTTAGAAGAAAATACCTGGTTCAAAATGTTTAGAACTGATCATCTAACCTAGAAAATAAATGAAAAATTAAAGAAAACACTCATTAAACAAATGTTTGTATGTTTGGTTCAATGTGTCACCAGAATCGATTTTCCAACTCACTGTATCATAGTGTCTCTAAAGGTAGACATGTGCATGCTATTTTTGGCGCTGACCAGTCACCACAACGTGAAAGAAGGGAAAAACACACAAGTACATATAATATAACAGAATAAGCAAGTGAACATACATGGAACAGACAAAATAAACCAATCTGTGTTTGTGTTACTCAGCGTATCATAAGTTATTGGATGTCCTCCATTGTGAGTGACGGGTCTTACCCTTTGGATCAATTAATTATGCCCTATAGGTCAAAAGCAGAGGGTAGTGCTCAGCTGCTGACAGTGGAAAAAACTATGATGGTCAGTAAAAAGAAACAGTAAATCAAGGGGACCCAAATGACTTAGTGTTAAAAGAAAAAGAAAAAGTTTTCAAGAGAAGCAACCATATTCACATGGTTTCTGCACGGAGAGCACAAGAGGCCTACCCTCCTCTGCTCGCCTGGCTCGAGACTGAGCAGAGGAGAAGACCTGTCATTGAAGGTACGGGCAATTGGAGCGATTGTCCTCAGGTGTGGTGTGGGCAGCAGCTGGAAGGAGTGATGACCTAGTGGACATGAGGAGAGGAGAGGAGGGGAGGGGCGAGCTTGAGCCAAAAGGAGTGAGCTTCTCACGTGCTGATGTAACAGAGGTATCATGCCTCAGTGGCGCCTATCCCAGAGTGTGCAGTGGTTAAAAGCTGGGCATCCCAAAGTCATCCATGGTTTTTGTAAGGTGGCCTCTAAGTAGTAAAGTAAGACAGTTGAATGTTTTGTTAATCAAGGGTAATGGTAAGAGAAATGAATAGTAAACCTAAGTACTCTTGTATATACAGTGATGGAGAGCAAATCAGGTGCACATAACTCCTAGCGATCCCTCATGGTGGAATCTAGGCATAATGGCATCTGTTTTCATGTTGGAAATCTAGGCTACCTCATGTAATAAGTAACACGAGGCGGCCAAGTGGTCTATTCCCAATGGATTAGGATACTTGGTGAGCACTATTGGGAAATGTCAAATGAAGAGAAGAGGAAAGAGAAGAGGTAGGCTGGAGCCAATAGGAGCAAGCCCCTCATGTGCTTGTGTAGCAAAAGTATCATCCCTCCGTGGTGGACAACTTGGAGTGTGTAGCGGTCAAATGCAGGCCGACCAAAGTTGTCAATGGTATTAGTAAGGCGGCTTCTGATGGATACAACTGCTAGTGGATTCCTCACCTTGTGAATATCCCCCTGCGTCAGCAACGTTCTGAAAATTCTTTGTAGCTCGCCGGCGTGGACGACGTTACAGGAACGCAGGACATCGCGCACGGCTCCGCTGACGTCACCGACTCCATAATAGGCCTACGCTGGCGTGATGCCATCAGTTCCCTTTTTTCCACGTCGTCGACGCTAACGGTTTCGGGGTACCTCGGTAGCTGTTAGTAACTTTGTTACTGTTTTTCTCTGTTTGGTGTCTTCTTGCTTCTTTGTTTCTCGCTGAAGATGTCGTCTAAGAAGACCGAGTTCAAGCCATGTGGGGAGTGCGGCAAGATGATGTCGATTACGGACCCGCGCAAGGATTGTATCTGATGCCCGAGTTAGAACTACGATGTCAAATGCTGTTCTTCGTGTAAGAAGATGAACACGAAGGCTCTTCGAGAGAGGGAAGCAAAACTTCTGGTGGGGAAGTTGAAAGGTAGAAAGGAGAAGAAGACTTTGAGATCACGTTCGAGTAGGGCGAGGTCTAAGTCGAGGTCGGGGTCGAGGTCCCGCATGGCGTCGCCTTCGAGGTCGTCATCTGGTCATGCTTCGAGGTCAACGAAGAAGAAGCATAAGAAGCGAAGGCATGGATCTCGACATCACTCTGGTAAGGACTCGGAGTCGAGACCGAAGTCGCCTAAGAGGAGGCATATAAAAGATGAGGTGTCTCCTTCACCTGGTGTTCCAGAAGGTGAGGCTTCGCCCTTGGAGTCGCCAGTGCGTTCTCCGGCTCCGGTATTGGATCCCTCTCCGTGCTGTCTCCGGCTCGAGAGGAAGAAGAGGCTCCATTACCTGAGGGCTCGATGACTCCAGTCCATCCGCCTGTGGAAGAGGAGGCGAAACTGGAACCTCCGAGAGAGCATCCTGTAGGTCCTTACCTGCCCTTCCCAGCTCAAGGTCAAGACCCTTCTTCGTTTTTAAACACAATGTATGGAGTCTACGCAAGAGCTTTGTACCCCTCTGGGGCACCTTCGGGTCCCATGGGTCCATTGGCATATAATTTAGTAGTTCCCCACTCCTATGCTCCAGCTCCTTCTATGCCATTTATACCGGTGCCGGCTCCGCCTTGGCATTTCTCGGAGCCTCCGAGGTCGTCAAAGCCAATTCCATCGTCGCCGGTTCCGGCTCGACCTCATGAGCAGCGACCTGGGCTTCCGGATCCGATCTCAACGCCGGCACCGGCTCCGTCGGAGTCGGTCACGGATTCGGCGGCGAGACTCTTAAAGGAGAGATCGAGGCGAGAAGTTCAGCGCCTTATAGAGGAGCAAAGATTTAGAGAGGCTGAGGCTGAGGTGGAAGAAGGTGAGCTTCAGGAGGACTGTTTTGATGATTTGAGGGATGCTAGTGGTTTGGAGCTTTCCCCTGAATGGAAGCTGTCCTCTGTACCTGATTCCCCTTCAAAGGGCGTTGCACCATACCATGTGGTCATCAAAAAAGCTGCGGATCTTTTAAATTTGACTTTGCCTACAGCTGAATACAAGTCTAATCTTTTGACTTAGGTCCTCCATTCCCCATCTTCAGTTGTGGAACCATTGCTTCCTTTTAATGAGGCTTTGACTAAGCCTATATTGGAGGTTTGGAACAGGTCTCTTACAGCTCCTGCAGTGGCTAAGGGTGTTGCAAGGAGGTAAAGGGTCGCACCTGGTGATCCTGAGTTTCTATCCTCACATCCTTTGCCTAAAAGTCTGGTTATACAGGCAGCCTGTTCGAAGAAGACTGTTGGTGCTTTCCCTCAAGGGCCTGGGTATAAGGAGTCCAAGAAACAGGATCAGACTGCGAAGAAGATTTTCTCTTCGGCAAGTATGGCTCTAAAATCGACCAATGCCACATGTCTCTTGGGGAGATATATACATGCCCTGATGGACTCTGTACAGCAGTTGGCTCCTAAAATTCCTGAGGACAGCAGAAAGGATTTTAATGAGGTGTTGGCCGATACACAGGCGGCTGCACGTCAAGTGATTCAAAGTGGTCTTGACACTGCTGATTCAGTTGCTCACATTATGGGAACTTCTGTTGCCTCTAGAAGGGCTGCCTGGCTGAAGTCATCTGACTTTTCTGCGGACGTTCAGGCAGCCTTGTTGGATTTGCCATTTGATGGTGCTGGACTATTTGGCAAAAAATCTGATGCAACTTTGGAAAGATTTAAGGACAGTAGGGCTACTGCCAGATCTTTGGGGCTGCAGTCCAGAGGCTCTGCGACTAAGCGGTATGGAGGTTTTGGACATTCGTCCTTTCATCCCTACCGTCAAACTCAACAGCAGCAGCAACAGCAAAATCCACTATATAAATCCTACAGGGGCAAACAAAGAGCTCGTCCTCGAGGACGTCAAGCCTCCTCCTCTGCCCAACCCCCTTCACCATCAGCAAAGCAGCCCTAGATCCGCCATTCTGGATCATGCGGGTCCTGTAGGGGGTTGGCTTACCCATTTTCTACGGAATTGGGAATCGGTTACATTAGATCTTTGGGTTCTCAATCTTGTAGAGAATGGGTATGCTCTTACCTTTCGGGAATTTCCTCCAGATTACCCTCCTTGCCAAAGATTTTGCTCAGAGGACCACCTACTTCTCCTGCAGGAGGAAGTCCTGTCACTGTTATGAAAGGGTACGATAGAGGTGGTTCCGGAGCAGGAAAGGGGTCAGGGATGCTACTCCTGGTATTTCCTGATTCCCAAGAAGGGTGGCAGACTTCGTCCAATCTTGGATCTTAGGATCTTGAACCTTTACCTGAAACAGGAGAAGTTCAAGATGCTCACCCTTGCTCAGGTTCTTCAGGCGCTGCTGGAAGAATTCCGAATGGTGTCGATCGACTTGCAGGATGCTTATTTCCATATTCCTATCCTGAAGTCGCACAGAAAGTATCTCCGTTTCCTGGTGGGATCGTAACATTACCAGTTTGCGGTCCTTCCATTTGGTCTTACTACTGCACCTCGAGTTTTCACCAAGGTCATGGCTGTGGTGGCAGCACATCTCAGAAGGTCGGGATACCTGTATTCCCTTATCTGGACGATTGGTTGATCAAAGCAGAATCTCCAGAGACAGTGCTCCATCATCTGCAAGTCACAACTCAGTTGTTGTACAGGTTGGGTTTTTCAATAAATGTACCCAAATCTCACCTGGTGCCCTCCCAGTTCAACCTGTTCATAGGTGCGATACTGGACACAACTGTATGTCGAGCATTCCCTCCACCTCAAAGGATTCTCGACATACGGGGAATGATTCTTTTTTTTCACAATGGAGCGGTCGTTCCAGTCCTGAAGGTCCTTCGCCTGCTCGGTCTGAAGCCTTCCTGCATTCTGTTGGTCAACCATGCACGCTGGCACATGAGGGCATTCCAGTTGTGTCTCCGCAGGCAGTGGTATCAACACAACGGAGATCTCAGGGAGTCTGTGAGGATCTCCAGAGAAGCTGCAGTGGATGTCTCTTGGTGGAGGGTGGAAGGCAATCTGTATCAAGGAAAGCCTTTCCATCTACCTCCATCGGTTGCCACGGTGATAACGGATGCATCCACTCTAGGGTGGGGTGCTCATCTGGGGGATCTGGAGATCAAGGGTCTTTGGTCTCCAGAGGAAAGGTTGCTTCACATCAACCTTCTAGAGTTGCGGGCGATACGTCTAGCACTCAAGGCCTTTCTCCCTTCCCTTTGCGGGTGGTCGGGTCATGTCCTGACGGACAACACCACCGCGATGTGGTATGTCAAAAATCAGGGAGGAGTCGGGTCGCAGTGTCTCTGCAGTGAGGCTCTGCGTCTCTGATCCTGGGTTCAGGACCATCAGATTTGTCCGATGGAAAATCATCTGGCCGGAGTTCTGATTGTGCGTGCAGACAGTCTGTCGGCAGTTCTCGGCCGACCACGAGTGGAGGCTTCATCCAGAGGTAGTTTGTCACGTCTTTCTGACGTGGGGAACTCCTCAGGTGGACCTGATCGCCACTCACGAGAATGCTCACTGTCCGTCATTCTGCAGTCTCCAGTATCCGATGCACGGAGCTTTGGGGGACACGTTTCAGTTGAGTTGGGGCTCACAACTCCTTTACGCGTTTCCTCCCATACCCTTGATTCCTCAGGTTCTGAGAAAGATTCGCCAAGACCGGGCCCAAGTCATATTGATCGCCCAGGATTGGCCAAGAAGAGTGTGGTACACAGATCTTCTCCACCTCTCCTCGTGCCCGCCGCTCCGTCTCCCTCTCAGGGCAGATTTCCTCTCTCAGATGGAGGGCAGGTTCAACACCCCCACCTCCAGACCTTACACCTTCATGCCTGGAGATTGAACGGGGCAACCTGAATTCCTTTTCTATATCCACATGATGAGGTGGATGTCATAATTTATCGGCCAGACGTGACTCCACCAAGTCTATCTATTCTTATAGGTGGTCTCGGTTTGTTTCATGGTGTGGGGAGAAATCCATTGATCCTTTGAGGGCTCGTTTATCAGCTATACTTCAATTTGCTCTTTCTTTAGCGCAGCAAGGGTTTGCTGTTGCTACAGTCAAATGTTATCTTTCGGCTTTGTCGGCATTTCTCTGCCTGCCGAATCAGCCGTCCTTATTTAAGTCTGCTGTTGTTTTAAGATTTCTAAAGGGCCTTACGAATAAATTTCATCCTACTCCCTTTTTTGTACCTCAATGGGACTTGAATCTGGTGCTTACTGGGTTCTCCTTTCGAACCTTTGCACAAGTGTCCCTTGAGACTTTTGTCTTTTAAGACGGTCTTACTGGTTGCTATTACCTCGGCAAGGAGGGTAAGTGAGCTTCAAGCTCTTATTTCGAAGCCCCCATTCTTGACCATTCATGCTGAACGAATGGTTCTTAGGACCAGGGTTGCTTTTCTGCCTAAGGTGGTGACTCCCTTCCATCTAGTACAGTCTATTACCCTTCCTACCTTCTATCCTCCCCCTCACCCTTCCAAGGAGGAGGAACGGCTTCCCCGTCTGGACCCTAAGAGGGCGGTGAGCTTTTATCTTGATAAGACAAAGGACTATCAGGTGGATGACCGGTTGTTTGTTGGATTTGCTGGCTGTAGAAAAGGAAGAGCTGTGCATAAGCGCACACTTTCAAGATGGATTATTCTATGCATCAAGATCTGCTACGCCCTGGCTGGTAAGGAACCTCCAGAGGGTATAAGAGCTCACTCTACTAGAGCAAAGTCATCAACATCTGCTTTGTCTAGGGGTGTTCCTGTAGAGGACATTTGTAGAGAGGCAACTTGGGCTTCCCTCCACACTTTCGCAAAGCATTTCTGCTTGGATACCGAAGTGAGGAGGGACGGCCACTTTGCGCGTTCTGTCCTTCAGGACTTTCTGGTATAGAGGAGTGGACACCCTCCTCCTGGAGTGGGGACTGCTGTGGGAATCTATTCACAAGGTGAGTAATCCACTGGCAGATGTATCCATCAGAAGAAAAAGTTACTTACCTTCGGTACGCTTTTTCTGGTGGATACAGTATCTGCCTGTGGATTCCTCACATGCCCACCCGCCTCCCCGTTGTTCACTCTTCCATACCTGAATTTCTGGTAATGTTTTTTTAATGTATACAAGTTATCCTCAAAGGAAGTGTGTTCTTGTACATGATTTACTATGTTATATTCACACTATGTGTGTTAACTTGACTAGTTTGTACTGTGTATACTGTGTATATATCTATTGTTGTTGGTCCGTCCGTGTTCCTCGAAGGCACGGAAAAAAGGACCGAACTGATGTCATCACGCCGGTGTAGGCATATTATGGAGTCAGTGACATCAGAGGAGCCGGTGCGATGTCGTGCGTTCCTGTGCCGTCGTCCACGCCGGCGAGCTACAAAGAATTTTCAGAACGTTGCTGAGGCATCGGGATATTCACAAGGTGAGGAATCCACAGGCAGGTACTGTATCCACCAGAAAAAGCGTTACCGAAGGTAAGTAACTCAAACAGTAGACTAAGACAGTTAAATGGTTACTTATTGGAGGGTACCACCTCATTGGTATCAACAGAATCATTTGTGTTACTGAAGAAGAGACCAATGCCAAGTCGCAAAATGCTTATCATAAGCACTGCTTAGTGTGGTGTCTGGGACTCCATAGCCGGGCATTCCATATGTGACATGGTGTCAATGGTGATATGGTATATCAGGTCCCATGTATGAAGAAAATGTCAATCCAGCCATAGTAAGAGAGTATCTGATTTCACAGGGGACTGAATTACACCTCGCACTAGAGGATTTCATCTTTTAAACCTTTGCTGTTGGTGGAGAGACATAAAATCCACCCTTGCTCTTCTGAAATGGTTTAAAGGGCTCCATGAATTAATAGCTTCCAAAATTATCTGCCAGAGGTCATCTGGAGAGTGGTTGGAGTTGGAAAAGTGATGGCACATTTTTGTAGTGCTGTGTCTGCAGCATTTGTTGCTCCAGTACTCCATTATTCTTGGTTCGATAGCGCTCGTGGTCATTCCCGCGTAATGAAGGCCACAAAGGCAGGTGATCAGGTAAACACAGTTTTTTGTACTGCAGTTACTGTGACTTTTCTGTTTCCAGGCGAATTGGGGACCCAACCTGACCTCTTAGGAATGTTTAGTCAGTGGGCATACCCCGTAGGACCCACAGGGAAAATGCCCTGTGACAGGTGGCAAGGCCCACAAGGTGTTCGGCATGTGGGACTGTTGAATATGAGGTCTGGTGTTTACCAGGAGGTCCTTCGGTTTCTGGATACACTTAAACGCGAATCATGGCTCTGGAATCTCAAGGGGCCCAGTGCGTCATCACTCCTTCCCACGGTCGCATGCACCCCACCCAAGGACAATCACTACAATTACCTGCACCTTAAAAGACGGGTCTTCTCTCCTGATCAGTCTCAATCCAGATGAACAGAGGATGGTAGGTCTCCTGCGCTCTCTGTACAGAAACCACATGAGTATGGTTGCCTCTCTTGAAAACTCTCTGTTTTTCTTTTTTTTCTCACCCCAAGGCAACTTGGGTCCACTTGACTTGCTGTTTCTTTATGTTGACTATCATTGTTCTTTCCACAGTTAGCAGCTGAGGGCTACACTCTGCTTTTGACCTATGGGTCACTGATCCAAAGGGTAAGACCCTTCACTCACTCCTGAGGACAACTTGTGATACACTGTGTAACATCAACGCTGATTGGTTTTATGTTGTCTGTTACCTGTATGTCCACTTGCCTGTTCTGTTATATTGCATGTACTAGTGTGTTTTTTACTTCCTTCACATTGTGGCGCCTGATCAGCCATAACAATAGCATGCACATACAGTGTCCCGGAAAAGCGATCCTGGAGACACATTGGTCCATACATGCAAAACATTTGTTTACTGTGTGTTTTCTTCATTTTCTTATTTTTTTCTAAGTTGGACGATCAATTTTAAACTTTTTGAACAAAGGTATTTTCTTTTAGGGGATTACCTACACTTTATATCACATCTTAGATGTGGGGTAGCATTAGCTCTCTCTTTTTTAGGTCCTGAAGAAGTGGTACAGATACTTTTTGGGCCAACAGGCAAGAAACACGTTAACCTGACCACATTCACAGATTTCGGCTACTTGGATACATTACCTCCCTGTAGTCGCCCGTACCTAGTTATGTTTTTTTAAACCTGCCAAGGAAACCATCAGTTTAAATTCCAGTTGAATACCTCTTTTTAGTCTCTCTTCACTTCACTATACACATTCACTCAACCTCACACATTCAAAACGCCCTCACACTGGCACTTTCATCAGATGGCAAAAATGAAAAGATCTCTGTTAAAGCGACCCTTCGTGGGGCCCATAGGGCATTGCATTGCCAGCCCTATGAAGAACACCCTTGATGATGAGACATTACATGCTCATGTATTTGTGAAGGCACCAAGAAAAAATCCTTAGGATTCCCCTTTCTTTGTCCGCCTTTCTTTCTACTTTGCTTTCTGAAAGGAGCAGTATTTCCACTGGTTTCTGCATTAGCACTTTCAGAGCCTAGGTAATGGACCTTCATTGGCTCACATTACCCCTCACTTCCTTGTTTTGAGTCATATTCAGGACCATATACAAATCTCTACAATGTCCAGAAAATATAACTATACTATACATAAGATAACAAACATTTCACTCAACTTATTAAGTGCTATGTGAAAGTGTGAGACAAATATGTGCGTAGAGTGAATCAAAGATGAATACTCCAATATAAGTAAGACTTTCATAGAGTGAGCAGGAGATGCTGTTTATTCTTAACTCAGACTGTCTTTAATTCACTCCCATATTAGGGTTTTATTTTCCAGTGCCTTGGTAAGTGCATGGCCAGCTGTGATGATACTGCACTGATCTTACCCTTCCTTCGAAGCATGTTCGAATCTACTAGGTTCATCGCTACGCCTTACCATGCAGTAAGTATCAAGTGCATTTCTTACAATTATCATAGATTTATTTCCCTAGGGTATTTCACCCTGTACGACCACAACAAAAACAAGTTGAGAAGGTAGTAATATGGGGCTGTGGAGCATCTGGTTGTACATTGTGTAGATTTGTAACTTCATTCATAGAGCTTGATGGTAAATTATTGATGACCGGTGAAACATTCCTCACTCAGTACTTCCTCTCACCCAAAAGTGTGATTTTGTACTCCGTGCATAGGCAAATTATAGTAGAGTGAAACCCCTCTACAGAGTAGATGTGGACTAAGTTAGCAGAAACTGAATGTAGAGCTCCTTTTTTCAGGTGACTAATAATGCATTTCATCAGGGATAGTTAGGAGCCACTTTAGGTGATCTCTCTTGATAGAAGCCAGTGTTTGAACAAGATAAATCAAGTTTAATCAATGTAGCAGATAAAGTGGTGAAAGACATAAAGCTATGTGAAGGCTTTGAAATGACTCTCTCAGAAAGGCCTTCAAAATAGACAACAGTAGACATGAGGAAGAAAGGATAAGCACCACTTCTAAAGAAATCACACTCCTTTGTTGTAAAGAAGGCTTGTGTATTGAACTGTCCTTGCAGTTCCTTTATGTGAAACACCAGAGAGAACAAAGTGACAGAAAACAAATAGTGACGAAACTCTCATCTTATTGTCCAAAGATGCTTTTTAAGTAGCATGGTAAAGGCCCTCCAGCATAGCTGTATAAAGGTATCCTTAAATCATGCTTTCAGGCCACTGAATATATTTGCTTTACTAGTTGACAATGATTCACCAATACCAGCTGTAAACACTGAATGTGAAATCAAGAACCAGCTTTATCCTTTCTTTCTAATATGAAATCTCTTGTACTAAATGTCTGTGTTTGGTTAATGTCTATTATCTCCCAGAGGCTGTGAGTTGTCTTTCCCTATTTGCAGGGCATAGTAATTGGTTTCCAAACATGTGCCAAGGTTCATCCTTTCGCATGCCGGCAGGTACTTGAAGCGTACAAGGGTTGTCTTTCTGATATTGAGCTGGTAAGAACCATGCATCTCTTTCTGTCTCATATTTCAAACTTTCCTCAGCAGCGGCGGTTCACATTTATTAAATGTATTTTACAATTAGATAAAAGTTTACGAGAAAGAAAAGCTAAAATATGTCTAAAGACGTAGGCAGTCTACAATTCCGAAAACAAAATTGTATCAAATAAATGCCCAGTGCAGCTTCCATTCCTCATGTGTATATAACATTTGTTGAAGAAATTTGTTTAGAAAATTTATTTTGAAGGGGCTTATGATACCAAATGCAAGAATCTCTTAAATTTACCATAAAAACAAGCCATTCAACCTTTACTTTCTCCTTTGATTTACTCATGACTTCAGAAGTAATAGAGCACCAACGGAAATGCCACCCTCCAAGACAACTTACATTTAGGAATGTGGGTGTTCAATACAAGACCGGGTCTAAGACCAGGCCCTGGACTCAAGGGGGGAGTGGTACTCGATATCAAACAACAGGCCTGGGTAAAGGCTGGTCTCTGTATCTACAGAATACAGTTACATTGAGGAAAGGTATACGGCTGAGTCCATATTCTATAGCACACAGCTTACTGTGTTCTAAACTCCTACTGAAATGGTGACTTGCCCGGGCCAGGAGGCAACCGGCACCAGCACTGGTGTGTTGTGTTACAGGACTACCTCTCCTGTCTGAGGATGGGCCTTCATGAGGCCAACGTGAACAACCCACTCTGACACATGGGTAAGGCAGTGTGATTGCATTGTAGGGGCAGAGAACCACACATATCCCCTATGCCTAGGACAAGGCCAGGGAGGATCATTGTATTTGGGGGCTGGGTGACACTGAGGCCAAGGTTGATTTAGGCAGCTGGGTAAGGCAATATTCACTGGATCATTGGTTTTGCAGGGCATTTTCTTTGTGGCCTTCCTGCCACCTTTGAGGTTGGGTGTGTGTGTGTGTGAATAAGAGTTAGGGTAAGGGTAATGGTACTCATTAAAGTTAGGTGTAGAGTTAATGTAAGCATAAAGGATGGAGATTGACTTCAGGTTGCGTAAATTGTGCCAGTTACGGAAGTTCAAGTTCAAGTTCAGGAATTTGTATAGCGCACTACTCACCCAGAGGGTCTCAAGGCGCTTGGGGGAGGGTTGTACATTACTTATCAAATAGCCAGGTTTTAAGCTGCTTTCTGAAGGAAAGGTGGTTCTGTGTAAGGCGGAGGTGAGTGGGGAGAGAGTTCCAGGTTTTGGCCGCTAGGTAGGAGAAGGATCTTCCTCCCATGGTGGATCTGTGGCTGCGCGGAATTGCGGCGAAGGCTTGATTGGATGATCGTAGTTGGCGGGTGGGTGTGTAGAAGGACAGACGTGTGTTGAGGCATTCGGGACCTAGGTCGTAGAGGGCCTTGTGTGCGTGAGTGAGGAGACGGAACGTTATTCTCTTGTTGACGGGGAGCCAGTGGAGGTCTTTTAGGTGATCGGTAATGTGAGCTTGACGGGGGATGTCCAATATGAGTCTGGCTGAGGCGTTTTGGATGCATTGGAGTTTTTTCTGTAGTTTGGCTGTGGTTCCGGCGTAGAGGGTGTTTCCATAGTCCAATCGGCTAGTGACCAGTGTGTGGGTGACAGTCTTTCTTGTTTCGGTGGGGATCCAACTGAAGATTTTTTTGAGCATGCAAAGTACGTTGAAGCATGAGGATGAGACGGCGTTGATTGTTTGGTCATCGAGAGGGATGAATCTAGGATGAAGCCCAGGTTACGTGCGTGGTCTTTAGGTATGGGTGCTGTACCCAGGGCCGGTGGCCACCACGAGTCGTCATAGGCAGAGGGGGATGATCCTAAGATGAGGACTTCCGTTTTGTCCGAGTTTAGTTTTAAGCGGCTGTTCTTCATCCATTCTGCTACTTCTTTCATTCCTTCGTGAAGATTGGTTTTGCGGTGTCAGGGTCTTTGGTGAGGGAGAGGATCAGCTGGGTGTCGTCTGCGTAGGAGATGATGTTGAGGTTGTGTTGTCGCACGATGGATGCGAGGGGACTCATGTAGACGTTGAAGAGGGTGGGACTGAGTGATGATCCTTGTGGTACTCCGCAGAAGACTTCGGTGGCCTCTGATTTGAATGGGGGGAGGCGGACTCTCTGGGTTCTCCCGGCGAAGAACAAGATGATCCAGTCCAATGCTTTTCCATGTATTCTGATGTTTCTGAGGCGTTGTATGAGGGTGCTATGACAGACTGTGTCGAATGCGGCGGAGAAGTCAAGTAGGATGAGGGCAACTGTTTCTCCCTTGTCCAGTAGCGTTCAGATGTCGTCTGTAGCTGCGATGAGGGCGGTTTCGGTGCTGTGTTTGGCTCGGAAGCCGGACTGTGAGGTGTCGAGGGAATTGTTGGATTCAAGGAAGGTGGCGAGCTGACTGTTGACGGCTTTCTCAATGACTTTGGCAGGGAATGGGAGGAGTGAGATGGGGCGGTAGTTCGTAAGTTCTGAGGGGTCTGCTGTGGGTTTCTTCAGGAGGGTGCTGAGTTCGGCATGTTTCCAGTTTTCTGGGAAGGTGGCGGAGTTGAAGGAGCAGTTGATGACATCGCGGAGATGGGGTGCAATGATGGAGTCTGCTTTGTTGAAAATGTAGTGGGGACATGGGTCGGTTGGCGATCCTGAGTGGATGGAGTTCATCAGGCGGATGGTGTCTTCAGTAGTGATTGGGTTCCAGGCGCGAAGGTTGTGAGAGTTCTGTTTTGGTTCTGGGGTGGGTGGAGAGGACTGTTCCTCGGACTGGTTTTCAAAGCTGTTATGTATGTCGGCGATTTTATTGTGGAAGAAAGAGGATAAGGAGTCACAGAGGTCTTGGGAGGGAGTGATGTTGTTCGTGCCGGCGGTGGGGTTGGTAAATTCTTTGACGATGTTGAATAGTTCCTTGCTGTTGTGGGCGTTGTTGTCGAGTCGGTTCTTGAATGCTGATTTCTTGGTGGATCGGATCAATTGGTGGTGTTTGCGGGTGGCGGCCTTGAAGGTGGTCAGGTTGTTAGTGGTTGGGTTTTTTCTCCAGGTTTTCTCGAGAGTACGGCATAACTTCTTGGATTTCTTGAATTCATCGTTGAACCAGGGGGCCTTTTTGCAACCTAGTTTGATTTGGTGGTTTTTCATGGGTGCTAGTTCGTCAGCGCTGTGGGTGATCCATTGTGTGAGTTTGGAGGCAGCTTGGTTTGGATCCGATGATATGGCAGGAGGGTTTTGGTTAAGCGATGTGAAGAGTTGTTCGGCGGTGATTTTGTTCCAGTTTCTTCAAGGAATAGGTTGTGGGGGGTTGTGGGTCAAGGACTTTTTGTAGTTGAAGTGAACCCAGCTGTGGTCCTTCCAATGGAGAGCTGTGGTGTGGTCGAAGGAGATGTGCTTGCTGGAGGTGAAGATGGGGTCGAGTGTGTGTCCGGCAAGGTGGGTGGGGGTGTCAACAAGTTGTTTGAGTCCGAGATTGGCCAGGTTGTCCAGAAGGGTGGTGGTGTTGCTGTCGTTTTTCTTTTCCAGGTGGAAGTTGAGGTCTCCCAGTAGGATGTAGTTCTCGGAGTTGAGGGCATGTGGGCTGATGAAGTCAGCGCTCTTCCGGACTCTTACACAAAATGGTTCTCCACTGATACATTACTTTCAGTTTGGCAGGGTACATCAGCATATATTGAATGTCCTTAGCCCTAACTTCTCACTTAACCTCTAAGAAAGATGTAAGAAGGGGCTGCACTTTACCTGCGTAATCGGGTCAGAGCATAACCATAGAGTTGGTGCAATGGACGTTGTTGTGCCTGCCGCAGGATATAGTCTGTCCATAAGGTACAGTATACTGATGGTAATGCCTCTAGGTGGTCTCCCTGGCTGTGGCCTTAGGGCCAGTGCCCTGTGCGCCCTTTCCAGAATGAAGTAGGAGGATAGCTCACAATCCATGATGCAGGTTCTGAAGTATTCTGTGGGGAATTTCTCTCATGTTGCCCTCCCCCTCTTTTCTACTCTGGGCCACCAAATCAGCTGGGCTGTCACAAGCCCATGGGGGGTTGATTAAAATGAAAGGTGGTCTCTACCACTCCCCTCCCATTTGGCTGTATCCTCTCCATTGCGAGTCAAGAGTCAATGCAGAGGTAGAGGTAAGTCGCTGCAGTGAGATTGCAGTTCCAGGTTGTGTCTGTTGGCGGAATGTCCATCTCCCGGCAGGTCGTTGTTTGCCTCATAAGTTTCTCTCATCCTCGACTCCCTACATAGGCTTAGGTTGGCCAAAGGGGACAAATGTAGCGGGCACCACATGGATGTTTTCATCCAAGAAAAGTTTGCCCCATAGTTGGCTCAATCAGGCTGCAGTTTCAGTCCTAGCCATGTGTGGTGACCAGTCCATCTCCTCCACTCTAAGGTGCCCGTTACATTGTTACAGGCCACCACCTGGAAGTGAAAGCAGCAATGTGCCACACCTCAGCCATGCGCCTGTCTTCTCTCCCTCTCACGCTCCAGGAGTCGATGCAGAGAGGGTTTGCCACTGTGGGTTCACAGCTCCAGGTGGTGTTTGCCTCTGGCAGGCACACCCAGGCCGTCGATTGCAGAAATTCGCTCTCTCATCCAGGGCTCCCTGGATAGGTTCGGGTGGGCCAAAGGGGGTGATTATAGGGCCACTGCACTGGTGCCTGCAACTGAAAATATGTACCTAAGGTTCGGATTCAGCAAGGTTCTAGGAGCTGGCATGTAGCTCGCTCAAAATGCGGCTACCATCTTGGGCTGCTTGGCCACGCCCCCCAGTAATTTCTTTCTTGATTTCTTTACAATGTAGTGGAGGTGAGTGATCTGTCAATGGTAGGCGAGCCTTTTGGGAGCCAGGATGGTATTTATCAGATAAGGTAGAAACTGTATTGTTTAGAAAGAGCCATACAAGATTTCTTAGGTAAAGAGCAGAGTGAGCACGTATGGTAGCAGCACACGTATACACTGCCAAATCACTATTATTCACTGTTACTGCATCTTTGATCCATTACTCACAAAAGCAATATTTCACTCACACATATGTTCTGCTTTTAGGTGATGAGTACAAGGTGCTAAGGATGTGAAATGCCAAAATAGGAGTGAACATAGTATGCTGTTTCTTGTACATATGTTTTTTATTTGCTTGAGATGTGCAGCCTTTCATGACTTTCTTCTTCAAGACTCATGACAGTCTACATTTGTTTACAAGGGTCTTGGTAATGCTGATCTTTTTTACTATATTGTCAGGATCCGGACAATCTGCTTGAAGAAGTACCACCACCAGAATACAGGGATGACTTCCACATCCCCAACTTTTCACCTGAGAAACATGTGAGTTACAATACCGTCATGTTCATGTGCCTTCTCTCTCAAATTCTGTTTCTTCCATACCATCTTCACAAAGTACATCCACATGATATCTCACGAATAACTTCCCATGGAAACTATACTCCATTCTCAGAAAATCAAGGAATTCTTTACGTTATTAACAAGGAGTGAATGGTGTAGCAACTCAATCCGTCTCTCATCCACTGGTACCCTTAGAGAGCTAGAGCTGATTTCTTAACTTCAAAGCTGGTTTTAGTGCACAGTGTAAATGTACAGAGGTGGAATTTATCTCCTGAAGGAAAAAGAGATTATTTAAAACAATTACCCTTCTGACTACTAGACTAACCTCTTCTGCGAAACAAAATACACTGGGGTTGATCCAATTTGTGGGCGAGCAAGGATCTATGGGCTAACAATTCCCTTTCACAATAGGAGCAAATTTAGCTTTTTCTATCCTCACTTCTAGACTAGACAAAGACTTTGGCTGGCCTTGGCTTTAATCAATGGAGAAAAAAGCTCCTAGTCCTTGGGGTCAACCATTTACTGGCAATGCCCACTATTTGCGTTTTTGGAGAAAAATAAGTCAACTACTATACATGTTGTCATGTCTAAATAGCCTTCTTGTTTCCATTCTCTCTATCTACCAGCTTGCGGACATGATCAAAATGATGAAAAGCACTCTCAGGTTGTGCGAGTTCATACTTTCTAAGTAGGGTGAGGTAAGATTTTGGTGCTTTTTTCCTGTCAATGTGAGAGTGTGAGTACTATCAGACTAAAAGGATCACACAACAAACCATCACTTATCGATGGGGGTCACTGGAATGTAATGTAAATGTAGGGTGGATCTGTAGAGAGCTGCTTGTCACCTGTGAGGGTCCCAAGGCACTTCTTCCATACAATAATGGGTTTACTATACTTACCAAACAATCCACCCTATGCTACATAGTTTACATTTTTTTACAAATAAATGTTTTGCTAGTTTAGAAGAATCAAATTACACATGGTGTTGCTCTGTGGCAAACGTTAACTACTCACCTGAATTTATCACCCATGTGTTATACTGGTACTAGAGAGGCAAAACATTTTGCGAGAACAACATTAATATTTGATAAAACAGCAAAAAAGTATTGTCACAGAATGTACTACATTATGCTGCATAATTTGCATTGTGTTCCATAATTTGGCCTTCCTATGTGTCTCATGAATAACAATATTGTGGGACACTAATATCATTGATAAAAAAATCAACAGACAAAATATCAAAAGGTAAGTATGTAACGATTTTCTGTACCTACTTCACCTTATGTGTACCAAAATACATATACATATATCTTCATTTATTTGGAGTTAAGAATGGCAAATGCATATGTCCCTTTGTGCATTTACCCTTTAATATTTTGTCCCTCGATATTTTGTCCACAGTATTACTGTGCCACAATATTCTTGTACTAGACGTTCAAGAGTACAATCGGCCCTTCTTAGTCTCATAATTCCAGAGCCACTTATAATATAAGGCCTTTGGTTACTGTTTTAAATTACATTGCAGTTATGAGGGTTGAAAAGGAACGAAATACATAGGTTTTCAAGAGCCTAGGGAAATATGTAACCAACAATGGAACTAGCGAGACTGAGCGATCACATCCTATTGGTGCTGGAGGAGGAGAGATTTCGGGGTAGGGTTGTCCAAAGCACTCATCATCATAAAAGAAACACCTCTATTTTGGGGAAGACTGGGTGGGAATAGAGCCACCAAGAGCGTGGCTGTAATTCCTCTATGGATGCTTTGTGATTGCACACAAGAGCAAAATAATTCTGCAAATGTGGTACAGATACAAAGGGGGGGGCCATGAGTAAGCATCGTTATCAGCCCCCTTGAGTCCGCCCAACAATGTCATGGAAACATGGACCGACTGACCTCTAGTTGGCAGTCCCGACCGCCTAATTATGATGCAAGCACACATGGTGCGGTCGCATACTTACATTTCCCGATGAGAGCATGTGTTGTGGCTATAAATCAGCTGTTGCACAAGCTCCCATAGAGAAATGGGAGGCCGTGTTCCTCCTGGCACCTTGTGGCAGACACCTCAAGGTGCCTGCCACACGGTGCTGGGATCAACGTGCCCCATTGGACCCCAACCGGAGGCCGCAACAGAAGGGGCCCAGCTAGAGGCCCCCAAACACACTTTCCAACAGGCTTTCCATGTCGGAAGCCGGCATGGAAAGTATGCCCCAGAAATCGTGTTAGGTCTCACGGTTTTATGGTATTTATTATTTGAACATTTCCGTCTGTATTTGTCCATATTTATTTTTTGGCCAGCTGATTGGTATTTATCCATATTTAATTTGTGTTGTTTAAATAAATGAGGTGATAACTCGTGTATTTCTGCATTTATTTAACAGATAAATGTGGCCTCATACTTAAATGCCTGTCAGGTTCTAGCACATTACACAGTAAAAAATATAAACATAATACACCCACATTAAAGAAATAGTGTAATAACACATATACATGTTGAGATATGCAGTAATTTAAGGACATATCATTGAGTTTTGTAGCTCCCCTTGCTGTCATTATGTACAGCTACTGGCCTGAAAGTGATTAATCTCAGCATGATGAATCACTCAAAAGAAGCTAAATTATCTGTATTTTTCCACTTTCAAAAATAAATACAGACAGGGGAGACAGTGTTTTCTGTCTGTGTTTATCTGTAAAAATCAGACAATGCGGAAATCAGGGAACCCTAATCATAATATGGACAGTATAAAAATGCATCCATATGAATTACGGGCCAGACTCCGACAGGCCGACGGGCTCCTTGAGCCTGTTGGAAGCCAGCTGGAATGACTGGCCAGTTTCATTTCCGACAACCGAAATTGTATTTAGGGGGTCAATAGTGAAACCAACCATCTCGGTCGGAAAGCTTCCGTTTCGACCGAGATCGTAATCGACCCCTAGGACTGACATTTATCAGGCCTGTTTCACATTGTTAAAAATAATCTGTATGATTCCAAACCAACAGGGTGTGACACTGGAGAAGCAAGAGGCACCTGCTGGAGTACAATATTGTATGGCAGCACATTTTTATAAACTGCCTTACCTCTTGTCGTGTTTGAAGAGTCACAATCTCTTCAGTGCTGACTCCCCCATCACCTTGGTTAACGTTATTCAAATTCTTTGCAAGCCAAAGTTGAACACAGAGCAAAATATATTTTATGAGCTCCTGGTGCCTCCATTGCTTGCTGGACTGTGAGGATGGGCAATTGCCTACTTGACCTATCTGACCTTGTTCTTTTCAACTTTCAGGTTTCAACCTACTTACCATTTCTTTGGCCTTTGATTCGACCACTGCGACTGATACCACTGACAAAATGTATTGAGGATCCCTAACCATCTCCCTTTCTCATAAACATTCATTGCTGAAACACAATATCCCACCAGAGGACATCCAGAGAACCATTAGAAATCATTGAACAGTAAAGCTACACCAGCCATAGAGAAACATGAAGATTTAACTTTTGTGATTTGGCGAAGGACGACAACTGCATCTCAGGAGTATGGCTGAGGATCACTTCGAATGATAACAAAGTACTACTTCCCCCTGGTCTGGTGCTCCTACATCAAATCATTCACCAATATCATCCATGACATGTTAGTTCATAATAACTTGAGCAATATTAAGCAGTTGTTCAATAGTCACTGTACAGCCATGGTGAATTTTAAATTGCTTACTATTTGTAATGTAAATCTTACTGTTTAACATGTTTGTATTGCAAATGCTCTTGTGCAAACCTCGGAATGTGAACAGGCGTGAGAGCCCTGCGGCGACTGAAACGATCAGGAATCTGCCACAGGGGCGAAGCGGCTTACCGGAACTCAGCGAGAAGCAACTGATGCGGAGGCATAGGTCCAGCGACGAGATCACCGAGTTGGGGGTCCGAGGTGCAGAGGAGCGGAGGAACAACGTGGAGCCGGACCAGCTTCGCGATACGGAGTGAGGCGGGAGAGCGCGCCAACTTGGAACCGTGGAACGGTGGACACGAGGCGGCTGGAGAGGCTGCAAAGTAGGAACCGGAACGGAATGAAGTCCGCAGCACAGCGCGGAAGCGTAGGGCGATGATGGAAATAGAGGAGAGACTGCAGTGAGCAGAGGTGAGGGATCGCGGCGATATCAAGAGGCATCCATCAGAAGTGGCCAGAGACAAGATCCATGATGTGCCTTCAAGATACATGATGCATTGGAGAATCACCGAGGAATTGTTGCTTCGCTGTAGACGAGGTGAAACCATGAAGTGGTGTGCCTGACCTTAAGATGACGGCCGCAACAGACACTCAGTCGAAATACATAAGCATAGTGCAGTTCCTTCTGTCTAGTACGACCAGGGACCAAAAATAATTGAAAATAGATCCCAAAATGGCGGAAAACAACTCATAGATAACAAAAGTGGGCATATAAAGAGTGTAAACCATCTACAACAGGAGAAAGTAAAAGAGGACTCCTAACAGGGGCAAGGAGAAAGGAGCAAATCCCATGGTCCAAACAAATCTATGGAAAGTGAAAAGGACCAAAACTACAAAAACAAAGAAAGGAGCTTATCCCTTGGTCTAAACCAAGCCATGGGAAGTGAAAGAGGACTAAAACTACAGAAACAGAGGAAGGCATCAGCACAAAAGTGATACAATCACGGCGGACATCTTGAAAAGTCCTCACAATTAAATATAAAGCACAACAAAAGAAGAAAAGGCATTTAATTAACCACAAATATGGAGGAAAACTACCTGGAACTAATAAGTGGGAACGCCTACATCATAAAATAACCAACCTATTTTTCTAAGAATGCAGCCAAAACATTTAAGCATAACATCATGAGGAAAAACCCTGACACATTAATATGTGACACTTCTGTGTGCATGGCCAAAGGAGTCATCACGAAAGATATGATATTCTTCATCAGAAAAAGGGCGAAATGGCGCATTGCCTTTACAACGTTGCTCTATATAAAATCCACAACTAACATCCCTCATGGTACAAAATATATGACAAAAGCATCACCCAACCTGAGAGCGGACCTCTGCATTACTATCTTCAAGACTTGGATAGTGATGATCCATGCATCTAACAACGACCTAGAAAAATTCGACAACTTTTTTGCATCCTTAAAAAGAAACATAGAGGCCATGAAGCCACTAATACACCGGAGAAACACAGAAGTCAACCTGGTCACACCCAACTACACCAATATAATAAGCACCGCAACTTGGGTCCGCCAGGAACCTGTTCAAGTCATGCAATCAAGAGTCAATAGGCCTTTACAACTCCAGAGTCCGTCAGAAAACATCACAGTCTCATCCGACGCTATCTCCACAATTAGTATCCCAACCAGGGACCAACAGGAACCTGAACAAATCAGCACTCCATCTAGAGACCTCCAGGAACAGACCAAATCAACCAGGAGCTTTATGCGGAACAGAAAGTACGCTGGCCAGGAATGAAAACGAAAGAACGCGAAATGCAAACAACTTCAACAACAGTGGATCGCCAAGCCTAGACAGAACGTCCAACTCAGCAATTAAGGTCCAAGGAGAAAACAGACTAAAGGAGAGAAATAAGAAGAAAATGAGACATGGGTCCGAACGGAAACTCAGGAACAGAAAATGTGAAGATCGAATCATACAGAGGAATAATCACACTCAGTCACCTAAGGTCATGAGAAAAATTCTCGAGATTCAAACACAAATCAGTATCATGTCGCAGGAATTATCAAACACCTTGAAAGGTATAGAAAGACTACGTGATATTACAGAAAACACTGTGTATCAAAAAAGGGGGAAAGGGCGGATCACGTCAAGATCCTAGGGCTCAGTTTACCATTCAGGAAACCTCAGAATGGAAGGTCCAGCCACAGTCGGAGCCCAAAGGGACAATGTAAGGCAAAGACAGACTAGGCTGTTCCTATAGACTAGAGAGTTATAGGAAGTAAAGATACGGTCACAAGGGGAGAGAAGGTAGTGCTCAGTGGAGGGCTACCCTGGGTATCCAATATGATGGTATTAATGGCCTCACACACCCTTGCGAGTGTCATGCTTCATCATTGGCGGTTGCTCCTCGTCGGGCAGGCGGTGCAATGCCCCACGGGCTCACCTCAAAGAGGGGCTCTTTAGCGGAGATCTTTTTACCAACTGCCTCGGGTGAAGTGCGGGTGAGGGGCCAGAAAGGAACGGATAGTGTAAGTATGTGAGTTAAAATGTGACATGAGGTACCTGAGATCAATTTATTCTGGTGGTCCCCTGTCACAGTTAAAAACAGTGGGTAGCCTATGATCGCTGGAAATTAGGATTCCACGTGACGATCCAGGGCTACAGATTTTATCGTGAGGTCAACATGTTTCTCGCTTTAGCCCTCTGGCTGCGATTCTTCAGGACCTAGTGGTTTACATCTATCCTCAAACAAACATGACCTAGTTAAGTGTCAGTTTAAAGGTTGTACTACCTGTATGGGACAGCTCTTGCCTATGGAGACAAAAGAGATCATTACCATGGTTACGTTACAACAAACGCCTTGTGGTGACCGTGAACACGCAGTGCTGTGAGGGGTGCAGTAAATTACAAAAAACAATTTGATGGACAGAATGTAGATCAATGTCTTACATTCACCCCAGTACAAGGATCTGGGCCTAAATCCATCGTTTTTTGCACTCCACACCACCCTGGGTCAGATAATGGCTTTATGCAAATCAGCTCTGACCCTGTGCCCCATGGGAACAGTCCAGTCCGAACTACAACAGCCATATCTTTCCCAGACCGGAATCAAGCATCCGAGGACCGGACCGGTTTCGAGGTAACACCTCTCATCAGCCCGGCTAGCTTGACTCCAGTGGTGTGGAGGCTCTGGGACCCACGTCTGAGCTACCCCAGTACACTCAGGGAGAAAATTACAAAAAACAATTTGATGGACAGAATGTAGATCAATGTCTTACATTCACCCCAGTACAAGGATCTGGGCCTAAATCCATCGTTTTTTGCACTCCACACCACCCTGGGTCAGATAATGGCTTTATGCAAATCAGCTCTGACCCTGCGCCCCATGGGAACAGTCCAGTCCGAACTACAACAGCCATATCTTTCCCAGACCGGAATCAAGCATCCGAGGACCGGACCGGTTTCGAGGTAACACCTCTCATCAGCCCGGCTAGCTTGACTGCAGTGGTGTGGAGGCTCTGGGACCCACGTCTGAGCTACCCCAGTACACTCAGGGAGAAAATTACAAAAAACAATTTGATGGACAGAATGTAGATCAATGTCTTACATTCACCCCAGTACAAGGATCTGGGCCTAAATCCATCGTTTTTTGCACTCCACACCCCCCTGGGTCAGATAATGGCTTTATGCAAATCAGCTCTGACCCTGTGCCCCATGGGAACAGTCCAGTCCGAACTACAACAGCCATATCTTTCCCAGACCGGAATCAAGCATCCGAGGACCGGACCGGTTTCAAGGTAACACCTCTCATCAGCCCGGCTAGCTTGACTCCAGTGGTGTGGAGGCTCTGGGACCCACGTCTGAGCTACCCCAGTACACTCAGGGAGAAAATTAAAAAAAACAATTTAATGCATAGAATGTAGATCAATGTCTTACATTCACCCCAGTACAAGGATCTGGGCCTAAATCCATCGTTTTTTGCACTCCACACCACCCTGGGTCAGATAATGGCTTTATGCAAATCAGCTCTGACCCTGTGCCCCATGGGAACAGTCCAGTCCGAACTACAACAGCCATATCTTTCCCAGACCGGAATCAAGCATCCGAGGACCGGACCGGTTTCGAGGTAACACCTCTCATCAGCCCGGCTAGCTTGACTCCAGTGGTGTGGAGGCTCTGGGACCCACGTCTGAGCTACCCCAGTACACTCAGGGAGAAAATTACAAAAAACTATTTGATGGACAGAATGTAGATCAATGTCTTACATTCAGACCAGTACAAGGATCTGGGCCTAAATCCATCGTTTTTTGCACTCCACACCACCCTGGATCAGATAATGGCTTTATGCAAATCAGCTCTGACCCTGTGCCCCATGGGAACAGTCCAGTCCGAACTACAGCAGCCATATCTTTCCCAGACCGGAATCAAGCATCCGAGGACCGGACCGGTTTCGAGGTAACACCTCTCATCAGCCCGGCTAGCTTGACTCCAGTGGTGTGGAGGCTCTGTGACACACGTCTCAGCTACCCCAGTACACTCAGGGAGAAAATTACAAAAAACAATTTGATGGACAGAATGTAGATCAATGTCTTACATTCACCCCAGTACAAGGATCTGGGCCTAAATCCATAGTTTTTTGCACTCCACACCACCCTGGGTCAGATAATGGCTTTATGCAAATCAGCTCTGACCCTGTGCCCCATGGGAACAGTCCAGTCCGAACTACAACAGCCATATCTTTCCCAGACCGGAATCAAGCATCCGAGGACCGGACCGGTTTCAAGGTAACACCTCTCATCAGCCCGGCTAGCTTGACTCCAGTGGTGTGGAGGCTCTGGGACCCACGTCTGAGCTACCCCAGTACACTCAGGGAGAAAATTACAAAAAACAATTTGATGGACAGAATGTAGATCAATGTCTTACATTCACCCCAGTACAAGGATCTGGGCCTAAATCCATCGTTTTTTGCACTCCACACCACCCTGGGTCAGATAATGGCTTTATGCAAATCAGCTCTGACCCTGTGCCCCATGGGAACAGTCCAGTCCGAACTACAACAGCCATATCTTTCCCAGACCAGAATCAAGCATCCGAGGACCGGACCGGTTTCAAGGTACCACCTCTCATCAGCCCGGCTAGCTTGACTCCAGTGGTGTGGAGGCTCTAGGACCCACGTCTGAGCTACCCCAGTACACTCAGGGAGAAAATTAAAAAAAACAATTTGATGGACAGAATGTAGATCAATGTCTTACATTCACCCCAATACAAGGATCTGGGCCTAAATCCATCGTTTTTTGCACTCCACACCACCCTGGGTCAGATAATGGCTTTATGCAAATCAGCTCTGACCCTGTGCCCCATGGGAACAGTCCAGTCCGAACTACAACAACCATATCTTTCCCAGACCGGAATCAAGCATCCGAGGACCGGACCGGTTTCGAGGTAACACCTCTCATCAGCCCGGCTAGCTTGACTCCAGTGGTGTGGAGGCTCTGGGACCCACGTCTGAGCTACCCCAGTACACTCAGGGAGAAAATTACAAAAAACAATTTGATGGACAGAATGTAGATCAATGTCTTACATTCACCCCAGTACAAGGATCTGGGCCTAAATCCATCGTTTTTTTCACTCCACACCACCCTGGGTCAGATAATGGCTTTATGCAAATCAGCTCTGACCCTGTGCCCCATGGGAACAGTCCAGTCCGAACTACAACAGCCATATCTTTCCCAGACTGGAATCAAGCATCCGAGGACCGGACCGGTTTCGAGGTAACACCTCTCATCAGCCCGGCTAGCTTGACTCCAGTGGTGTGGAGGCTCTGGGACCCACGTCTGAGCTACCGGCTGATGAGAGGTGTTACCTCGAAACCGGTCCGGTCCTCGGATGCTTGATTCCGTTCTGGGAAGGACATGGCTTTTGTAGTTCGGACTGGACTGTTCCCATGGGGCAACAGGGTCAGAGCTGATTTGCATATCGCCATTGTCTAACCCAGGGTGGTGTGGAGTGCAAAAAAACGATGGATTTGGGCCCAGATCTTTTGACTGGGGGAATGTGTGACATTGATCCACATTCGGTCCATCACTTGTTGTTTTTGCTATTGCTGCCCTAAGTGCGCTGGGGATGCCCAGACGTGGGTCCCAGGCACTCCACACCACTTGGAATCAAGCTAGCCGGGCTGATGAGAATTGTTACCTCGAAACCGGTCCGGTCCTCGGATGCTTGATTCCGTTCTGGGAAGGACATGGCTTTTGTAGTTCGGACTGGACTGTTCCCATGGGGCAACAGGGTCAGAGCTGATTTGCATATCGGCATTGTCTAACCCAGGGTGGTGTGGAGTGCAAAAAAATGATGGATTTGGGCCCAGATCTTTTGACTGGGGGAATGTGTGACATTGATCCACATTCGGTCCATCACTTGTTTTTGCAATTGCCGCCCTAAGTGCGCTGGGGATGCCCAGACGTGGGTCCCAGGCACTCCACACCACTTGGAGTCAAGCTAGCCGGGCTGATGAGAGGTGTTACCTCGAAACCGGTCCGGTCCTCGGATGCTTGATTCCGTTCTGGGAAGGACATGGCTTTTGTAGTTCGGACTGGACTGTTCCCATGGGGCAACAGGGTCAGAGCTGATTTGCATATCGCCATTGTCTAACCCAGGGTGGTGTGAAGTGCAAAAAAACGATGGATTTGGGCCCAGATCTTTTGACTGGGGGAATGTGTGACATTGATCCACATTCGGTCCATCACTTGTTGTTTTTGCAATTGCCGCCCTAAGTGCGCTACGGATGCCCAGACGTGGGTCCCAGGCACTCCACACCACTTGGAGTCAAGCTAGCCGGGCTGATGAGAGGTGTTACCTCGAAACCGGTCCGGTCCTCGGATACTTGATTCCGTTCTGGGAAGGACATGGCTTTTGTAGTTCGGACTGGACTGTTCCCATGGGGCAACAGGGTCAGAGCTGATTTGCATATCGGCATTGTCTAACCCAGGGTGGTGTGGAGTGCAAAAAAACGATGGATTTGGGCCCAGATCTTTTGACTGGGGGAATGTGTGACATTGATCCACATTCGGTCCATAACTTGTTGTTTTTGCAATTGCCGCCCTAAGTGCGCTGGGGATGCCGAGACGTGGGTCTCAGGCACTCCACACCAGTTGGAGTCAAGCTAGCCGGGCTGATGAGAGGTGTTACCTCGAAACCGGTCCGGTCCTCGGATGCTTGATTCCGTTCTGGGAAGGACATGGCTTTTGTAGTTCGGACTGGACTGTTCCCATGGGGCAACAGGGTCAGAGCTGATTTGCATATCGCCATTGTCTAACCCAGGGTGGTGTGAAGTGCAAAAAAACGATGGATTTGGGCCCAGATTTTTTGACTGGGGGAATGTGTGACATTGATCCACATTCGGTCCATGACTTGTTGTTTTTGCAATTGCCGCCCTAAGTGCGCTGGGGATGCCCAGACGTGGGTCCAAGGCACTCCACACCACTTGGAGTCAAGCTAGCCGGGCTGATGAGAGGTGTTACCTCGAAACCGGTCCGGTCCTCGGATGCTTGATTCCGTTCTGGGAAGGACATGGCTTTTGTAGTTCGGACTGGACTGTTCCCATGGGGCAAAAGGGTCAGAGCTGATTTGCATATCACCATTGTCTAACCCAGGGTGGTGTGGAGTGCAAAAAAACGATGGATTTGGGCCCAGATCTTTTGACTGGGGGTATGTGTGACATTGATCCACATTCGGTCCATCACTTGTTGTTTTTGCAATTGCCGCCCTAAGTGCGCTGGGGATGCCCAGACGTGGGTCCCAGGCACTCCACACCACTTGGAGTCAAGCTAGCCGGGCTGATGAGAGGTGTTACCTCAAAACCGGTCCGGTCCTCGGATGCTTGATTCCGTTCTGGGAAGGACATGGCTTTTGTAGTTCAGACTGGACTGTTCCCATGGGGCAACAGGGTCAGAGCTGATTTGCATATCGCCATTGTCTAACCCAGGGTGGTGTGGAGTGCAAAAAAACGATGGCTTTGGGTCCAGATCTTTTGACTGGGGGAATGTGTGACATTGATCCACATTCGGTCCATCACTTGTTGTTTTTGCAATTGCCGCCCTAAGTGCACTGGGGATGCCCAGACGTGGGTCCCAGGCACTCCACACCACTTGGAGTCAAGCTAGCTGGGCTGATGAGAGGTGTTACCTCGAAACCGGTCCGGTCCTCGGATGCTTGATTCCGTTCTGGGAAGGACATGGCTTTTGTAGTTCGGACTGGACTGTTCCCATGGGGCAACAGGGTCAGAGCTGATTTGCATATCGCCATTGTCTAACCCAGGGTGGTGTGGAGTGCAAAAAAACGATGGATTTGGGCCCAGATCTTTTGACTGGGGGAATGTGTGACATTGATCCACATTCGGTCCATCACTTGTTGTTTTTGCAATTGCCACCCTAAGTGCGCTGGGGATGCCCAGACGTGGGTCCCAGGCACTCCACACCACTTGGAGTCAAGCTAGCCGGGCTGATGAGAGGTGTTACCTCGAAACCGGTCCGGTCCTCGGATGCTTGATTCCGTTCTGGGAAGGACATGGCTTTTGTAGTTCGGACTGGACTGTTCCCATGGGGCAACAGGGTCAGAGCTGATTTGCATATCGCCATTGTCTAACCCAGAGTGGTGTGGAGTGCAAAAAAACGATGGATTTGGGCCCAGATCTTTTGACTGGGGGAATGTGTGACATTGATCCACATTCGGTCCATGACTTGTTGTTTTTGCAATTGCCGCCCTAAGTGCGCTGGGGATGCCCAGACGTGGGTCCCAGGCACTCCACACCACTTGGAGTCAAGCTAGCCGGGCTGATGAGAGGTGTTACCTCGAAACCGGTCTGGTCCTCGGATGCTTGATTCCGTTCTGGGAAGGACATGGCTTTTGTAGTTCGGACTGGACTGTTCCCATGGGGCAACAGGGTCAGAGCTGATTTGCATATCGCCATTGTCTAACCCAGGGTGGTGTGGAGTGCAAAAAAACGATGGATTTGGGCCCAGATCTTTTGACTGGGGGAATGTGTGACATTGATCCACATTCAGTCCATCACTTGTTGTTTTTGCAATTGCTGCCCTAAGTGCGCTGGGGATGCCCAGACGTGGGTCCCAGGCACTCCACACCACTTGGAATCAAGCTAGCCGGGCTAATGAGAGGTGTTACCTCGAAACCGGTCTGGTCCTCGGATGCTTGATTCCGTTCTGGGAAGGACATGGCTTTTGTAGTTCGGACTGGACTGTTCCCATGGGGCAACAGGGTCAGAGCTGATTTGCATATCGGCATTGTCTAACCCAGGGTGGTGTGGAGTGCAAAAAAACGATGGATTTGGGCCCAGATCTTTTGACTGGGGGAATGTGTGACATTGATCCACATTCGGTCCATCACTTGTTGTTTTTGCAATTGCCGCCCTAAGTGCGCTAGGGATGCCCAGACGTGGGTCCCAGGCACTCCACACCACTTGGAGTCAAGCTAGCCGGGCTGATGAGAGGTGTTACCTCGAAACCGGTCCGGTCCTCGGATGCTTGATTCCGTTCTGGGAAGGACATGGCTTTTGTAGTTCGGACTGGACTGTTCCCATGGGGCAACAGGGTCAGAGCTGATTTGGATATCGCCATTGTCTAACCCAGGGTGGTGTGAAGTGCAAAAAAACGATGGATTTGGGCCCAGATCTTTTGACTGGGGGAATGTGTGACATTGATCCACATTCGGTCCATGACTTGTTGTTTTTGCAATTGCCGCCCTAAGTGCGCTGGGGATGCCCAGACGTGGGTCCCAGGCACTCCACACCACTTGGAGTCAAGCTAGCCGGGCTCATGAGAGGTGTTACCTCGAAACCGGTCCGGTCCTCGGATGCTTGATTCCGTTCTGGGAAGGACATGGCTTTTGTAGCTCGGACTGGACTGTTCCCATGGGGCAACAGGGTCAGAGCTGATTTGCATATCGCCATTGTCTAACCCAGGGTGGTGTGGAGTGCAAAAAAACGATGGGTTTGGGCCCAGATCATTTGACTGGGGGAATGTGTGACATTGATCCACATTCGGTCCATCACTTGTTGTTTTTGCAATTGTCGCCCTAAGTGCGCTGGGGATGCCCAGACGTGGGTCCCAGGCACTCCACACCACTTGGAGTCAAGCTAGCCGGGCTGATGAGAGGTGTTACCTCGAAACAGGTCCGGTCCTCGGATGCTTGATTCCGTTCTTTGAAGGACATGGCTTTTGTAGTTCGGACTGGACTGTTCCCATGGGGCAACAGGGTCAGAGCTGATTTGCATATCGCCATTGTCTAACCCAGGGTGGTGTGGAGTGCAAAAAAACGATGGATTTGGGCCCAGATCTTTTGACTGGGGGAATGTGTGACATTGATCTACATTCGGTCCATGACTTGTTGTTTTTGCAATTGCCACCCTAAGTGCGCTGGGGATGCCCAGACGTGGGTCCCAGGCACTCCACACCACTTGGAGTCAAGCTAGCCGGGCTGATGAGAGGTGTTACCTCGAAACCGGTCCGGTCCTCGGATGCTTGATTCCGTTCTGGGAAGGACATGGCTTTTGTAGTTCGGACTGGACTGTTCCCATGGGGCAACAGGGTCAGAGCTGATTTGCATATCGCCATTGTCTAACCCAGGGTGGTGTGGAGTGCAAAAAAACGATGGCTTTGGGCCCAGATCTTTTGACTGGGGGAATGTGTGACATTGATCCACATTCGGTCCATCACTTGTTGTTTTTGCAATTGCCGCCCTAAGTGCGCTGGGGATGCCCAGACGTGGGTCCCAGGCACTCCACACCACTTGGAGTCAAGCTAGCCGGGTTGAAGAGAGGTGTTACCTCGAAACCGGTCCGGTCCTCGGATGCTTGATTCCGTTCTGGGAAGGACATGGCTTTTGTAGTTCGGACTGGACTGTTCCCATGGGGCAACAGGGTCAGAGCTGATTTGCATATCGCCATTGTCTAACCCAGGGTGGTGTGGAGTGCAAAAAAACGATGGATTTGGGCCCAGATCTTTTGACTGGGGGAATGTGTGACATTGATCCACATTCGGTCCATGACTTGTTGTTTTTGCAATTGCCGCCCTAAGTGCGCTGGGGATGCCCAGACGTGGGTCCCAGGCACTCCACACCACTTGGAGTCAAGCTAGCCGGGCTGATGAGAGGTGTTACCTCGAAACCGGTCCAGTCCTCGGATGCTTGATTCCGTTCTGGGAAGGACATGGCTTTTGTAGTTCGGACTGGACTGTTCCCATGGGGCAACAGGGTCAGAGCTGATTTGCATATCGCCATTGTCTAACCCAGGGTGGTGTGGAGTGCAAAAAAACGATGGATTTGGGCCCAGATCTTTTGACTGGGGGAATGTGTGACATTGATCCACATTCAGTCCATCACTTGTTGTTTTTGCAATTGCCGCCCTAAGTGCGCTGGGGATGCCCAGACGTGGGTCCCAGGCACTCCACACCACTTGGAATCAAGCTAGCCGGGCTAATGAGAGGTGTTACCTCGAAACCGGTCCGGTCCTCGGATGCTTGATTCCGTTCTGGGAAGGACATGGCTTTTGTAGTTCGGACTGGACTGTTCCCATGGGGCAACAGGGTCAGAGCTGATTTGCATATCGGCATTGTCTAACCCAGGGTGGTGTGGAGTGCAAAAAAACGATGGATTTGGGCCCAGATCTTTTGACTGGGGAAATGTGTGACATTGATCCACATTCGGTCCATCACTTGTTGTTTTTGCAATTGCCGCCCTAAGTGCGCTGGGGATGCCCAGACGTGGGTCCCAGGCACTCCACACCACTTGGAGTCAAGCTAGCCGGGCTGATGAGAGGTGTTACCTCGAAACCAGTCCGGTCCTCGGATGCTTGATTCCGTTCTGGGAAGGACATGGCTTTTGTAGTTCGGACTGGACTGTTCCCATGGGGCAACAGGGTCAGAGCTGATTTGCATATCGCCATTGTCTAACCCAGGGTGGTGTGAAGTGCAAAAAAACGATGGATTTGGGCCCAGATCTTTTGACTGGGGGAATGTGTGACATTGATCCACATTCGGTCCATGACTTGTTGTTTTTGCAATTGCCGCCCTAAGTGCGCTGGGGATGCCCAGACGTGGGTCCCAGGCACTCCACACCACTTGGAGTCAAGCTAGCCGGGCTGATGAGAGGTGTTACCTCGAAACCGGTCCGGTCCTCGGATGCTTGATTCCGTTCTGGGAAGGACATGGCTTTTGTAGTTCGGACTGGACTGTTCCCATGGGGCAACAGGGTCAGAGCTGATTTGCATATCGCCATTGTCTAACCCAGGGTGGTGTGAAGTGCAAAAAAACGATGGATTTGGGCCCAGATCTTTTGACTGGGGGAATGTGTGACATTGATCCACATTCGGTCCATGCCTTGTTGTTTTTGCAATTGCCGCCCTAAGTGCGCTGGGGATGCCCAGACGTGGGTCCCAGGCACTACACACCACTTGGAGTCAAGCTAGCCGGGCTGATGAGAGGTGTTACCTCGAAACCGGTCCGGTCCTCGGATGCTTGATTCCGTTCTGGGAAGGACATGGCTTTTGTAGTTCGGACTGGACTGTTCCCATGGGGCAACAGGGTCAGAGCTGATTTGCATATCGCCATTGTCTAACCCAGGGTGGTGTGGAGTGCAAAAAAACGATGGATTTGGGCCCAGATCTTTTGACTTGGGGAATGTGTGACATTGATCCACATTCAGTCCATCACTTGTTGTTTTTGCAATTGCTGCCCTAAGTGCGCTGGGGATGCCCAGACGTGGGTCCCAGGCACTCCACACCACTTGGAATCAAGCTAGCCGGGCTAATGAGAGGTGTTACCTCGAAAACGGTCCGGTCCTCGGATGCTTGATTCCGTTCTGGGAAGGACATGGCTTTTGTAGTTCGGACTGGACTGTTCCCATGGGGCAACAGGGTCAGAGCTGATTTGCATATCGGCATTGTCTAACCCAGGGTGGTGTGGAGTGCAAAAAAATGATGGATTTGGGCCCAGATCTTTTGACTGGGGGAATGTGTGACATTGATCCACATTCGGTCCATCACTTGTTTTTGCAATTGCCGCCCTAAGTGCGCTGGGGATGCCCAGACGTGGGTCCCAGGCACTCCACACCACTTGGAGTCAAGCTAGCCGGGCTGATGAGAGGTGTTACCTCGAAACCGGTCCGGTCCTCGGATGCTTGATTCCATTCTGGGAAGGACATGGCTTTTGTAGTTCGGACTGGACTGTTCCCATGGGGCAACAGGGTCAGAGCTGATTTGCATATCGCCATTGTCTAACCCAGGGTGGTGTGAAGTGCAAAAAAACGATGGATTTGGGCCCAGATCTTTTGACTGGGGGAATGTGTGACATTGATCCACATTCGGTCCATCACTTGTTGTTTTTGAAATTGCCGCCCTAAGTGCGCTACGGATGCCCAGACGTGGGTCCCAGGCACTCCACACCACTTGGAGTCAAGCTAGCCGGGCTGATGAGAGGTGTTACCTCGAAACCGGTCCGGTCCTCGGATACTTGATTCCGTTCTGGGAAGGACATGGCTTTTGTAGTTCGGACTGGACTGTTCCCATGGGGCAACAGGGTCAGAGCTGATTTGCATATCGGCATTGTCTAACCCAGGGTGGTGTGGAGTGCAAAAAAACGATGGATTTGGGCCCAGATCTTTTGACTGGGGGAATATGTGACATTGATCCACATTCGGTCCATCACTTGTTGTTTTTGCAATTGCCGCCCTAAGTGCGCTGGGGATGCCCAGACGTGGGTCCCAGGCACTCCACACCACTTGGAGTCAAGCTAGCCGGGCTGATGAGAGGTGTTACCTCGAAACCGGTCCGGTCCTCGGATGCTTGATTCCGTTCTGGGAAGGACATGGCTTTTGTAGTTCGGACTGGACTGTTCCCATGGGGCAACAGGGTCAGAGCTGATTTGCATATCGCCATTGTCTAACCCAGGGTGGTGTGAAGTGCAAAAAAACGATGGATTTGGGCCCAGATCTTTTGACTGGGGGAATGTGTGACATTGATCCACATTCGGTCCATGACTTGTTGTTTTTGCAATTGCCGCCCTAAGTGCGCTGGGGATGCCCAGACGTGGGTCCCAGGCACTCCACACCACTTGGAGTCAAGCTAGCCGGGCTGATGAGAGGTGTTACCTCGAAACCGGTCCGGTCCTCGGATGCTTGATTCCGTTCTGGGAAGGACATGGCTTTTGTAGTTCGGACTGGACTGTTCCCATGGGGCAAAAGGGTCAGAGCTGATTTGCATATCGCCATTGTCTAACCCAGGGTGGTGTGGAGTGCAAAAAAACGATGGCTTTGGGCCCAGATCTTTTGACTGGGGGAATGTGTGACATTGATCCACATTCGGTCCATCACTTGTTGTTTTTGCAATTGCCGCCCTAAGTGCGCTGGGGATGCCCAGACGTGGGTCCCAGGCACTCCACACCACTTGGAGTCAAGCTAGCCGGGCTGATGAGAGGTGTTACCTCGAAACCGGTCCGGTCCTCGGATGCTTGATTCCGTTCTGGGAAGGACATGGCTTTTGTAGTTCGGACTGGACTGTTCCCATGGGGCAACAGGGTCAGAGCTGATTTGCATATCGCCATTGTCTAACCCAGGGTGGTGTGGAGTGCAAAAAAACGATGGATTTGGGCCCAGATCTTTTGACTGGGGGAATGTGTGACATTGATCCACATCCGGTCCATGACTTGTTGTTTTTGCAATTGCTGCCCTAAGTGCCCTGGGGATGCCCAGACGTGGGTCCCAGGCACTCCACACCACTTGGAATCAAGCTAGCCGGGCTGATGAGAGGTGTTACCTCGAAACCGGTCCGGTCCTCGGAGGCTTGATTCCGTTCTGGGAAGGACATGGCTTTTGTAGTTCGGACTGGACTGTTCCCATGGGGCAACAGGGTCAGAGCTGATTTGCATGTCGGCATTGTCTAACCCAGGGTGGTGTGGAGTGCAAAAAAACGATGGATTTGGGCCCAGATCTTTTGACTGGGGGAATGTGTGACATTGATCCACATTCGGTCCATCACTTGTTGTTTTTGCAATTGCCGCCCTAAGTGCGCTGGGGATGCCCAGACGTGGGTCCCAGGCACTCCACACCACTTGGAGTCAAGCTAGCCGGGCTGATGAGAGGTGTTACCTCGAAACCGGTCCGGTCCTCGGATGCTTGATTCCGTTCTGGGAAGGACATGGCTTTTGTAGTTCAGACTGGACTGTTCCCATGAGGCAACAGGGTCAGAGCTGATTTGCATATCGCCATTGTCTAACCCAGGGTGGTGTGAAGTGCAAAAAAACGATGGATTTGGGCCCAGATCTTTTGACTGGGGGAATGTGTGACATTGATCCACATTCGGTCCATCACTTGTTGTTTTTGCAATTGCCGCCCTAAGTGCGCTGGGGATGCCCAGACGTGGGTCCCAGGCACTCCACACCACTTGGAGTCAAGCTAGCCGGGCTGATGAGAGGTGTTACCTCGAAACCGGTCCGGTCCTCGGATGCTTGATTCCGTTCTGGGAAGGACATGGCTTTTGTAGTTCGGACTGGACTGTTCCCATGGGGCAACAGGGTCAGAGCTGATTTGCATATCGCCATTGTCTAACCCAGGGTGGTGTGGAGTGCAAAAAAACGATGGATTTGGGCCCAGATCTTTTGACTGGGGAATGTGTGACATTGATCCACATTCAGTCCATCACTTGTTGTTTTTGCAATTGCTGCCCTAAGTGCGCTGGGGATGCCCAGACGTGGGTCCCAGGCACTCCACACCACTTGCAATCAAGCTAGCCCGGCTAATGAGAGGTGTTACCTCGAAACCGGTCTGGTCCTCGGATGCTTGATTCCGTTCTGGGAAGGACATGGCTTTTGTAGTTCGGACTGGACTGTTCCCATGGGGCAACAGGGTCAGAGCTGATTTGCATATCGGCATTGTCTAACCCAGGGTTGTGTGGAGTGCAAAAAAACGATGGATTTGGGCCCAGATCTTTTGACTGGGGGAATGTGTGACATTGATCCACATTCGGTCCATCACTTGTTGTTTTTGCAATTGCCGCCCTAAGTGCGCTGGGGATGCCCAGACGTGGGTCCCAGGCACTCCACACCACTTGGAGTCAAGCTAGCCGGGCTGATGAGAGGTGTTACCTCGAAACCGGTCCGGTCCTCGGATGCTTGATTCCGTTCTGGGAAGGACATGGCTTTTGTAGTTCGGACTGGACTGTTCCCATGGGGCAACAGGGTCAGAGCTGATTTGCATATCGCCATTGTCTAACCCAGGGTGGTGTGAAGTGCAAAAAAACGATGGATTTGGGCCCAGATCTTTTGACTGGGGGAATGTGTGACATTGATCCACATTCGGTCCATGACTTGTTGTTTTTGCAATTGCCGCCCTAAGTGCGCTGCGGATGCCCAGACGTGGGTCCCAGGTACTCCACACCACTTGGAGTCAAGCTAGCCGGGCTGATGAGAGGTGTTACCTCGAAACCGGTCCGGTCCTCGGATGCTTGATTCCGTTCTGGGAAGGACATGGCTTTTGTAGTTCGGACTGGACTGTTCCCATGGGGCAACAGGGTCAGAGCTGATTTGCATATCACCATTGTCTAACCCAGGGTGGTGTGGAGTGCAAAAAAACAATGGATTTGGGCCCAGATCTTTTGACTGGGGGTATGTGTGACCTTGATCCACATTCGGTTCATCACTTGTTGTTTTTGCAATTGCCGCCCTAAGTGCGCTGGGGATGCCCAGACGTGGGTCCCAGGCACTCCACACCACTTGGAGTCAAGCTAGCCGGGCTGATGAGAGGTGTTACCTCGAAACCGGTCCGGTCCTCGGATGCTTGATTCCGTTCTGGGAAGGACATGGCTTTTGTAGTTCAGACTGGACTGTTCCCATGGGGCAACAGGGTCAGAGCTGATTTGCATATCGCCATTGCCTAACCCAGGGTGGTGTGGAGTGCAAAAAAACGATGGCTTTGGGCCCAGATCTTTTGGCTGGGGGAATGTGTGACATTGATCCACATTCGGTCCATCACTTGTTGTTTTTGCAATTGCCGCCCTAAGTGCGCTGGGGATGCCCAGACGTGGGTCCCAGGCACTCCACACCACTTGGAGTCAAGCTAGCTGGGCTGATGAGAGGTGTTACCTCGAAACCGGTCCGGTCCTCGGATGCTTGATTCCGTTCTGGGAAGGACATGGCTTTTGTAGTTCGGACTGGACTGTTCCCATGGGGCAACAGGGTCAGAGCTGATTTGCATATAGCCATTGTCTAACCCAGGGTGGTGTGGAGTGCAAAAAAACAATGGATTTGGGCCCAGATCTTTTGACTGGGGGAATGTGTGACATTGATCCACATTCGGTCCATCACTTGTTGTTTTTGCAATTGCCGCCCTAAGTGCGCTGGGGATGCCCAGACGTGGGTCCCAGGCACTCCACACCACTTGGAGTCAAGCTAGCCGGGCTGATGAGAGGTGTTACCTCGAAACCGGTCCGGTCCTCGGATGCTTGATTCCGTTCTGGGAAGGACATCGCTTTTGTAGTTCGGACTGGACTGTTCCCATGGGGCAACAGGGTCAGAGCTGATTTGCATATCACCATTGTCTAACTCAGGGTGGTGTGGAGTGCAAAAAAACGATGGATTTGGGCCCAGATCTTTTGACTGGGGGTATGTGTGACATTGATCCACATTCGGTCCATCACTTGTTGTTTTTGCAATTGCCGCCCTAAGTGCGCTGGGGATGCCCAGACGTGGGTCCCAGGCACTCCACACCACTTGGAGTCAAGCTAGCCGGGCTGATGAGAGGTGTTACCACGAAACCGGTCCGGTCCTCGGATGCTTGATTCCGTTCTGGGAAGGACATGGCTTTTGTAGTTCGGACTGGACTGTTCCCATGGGGCAACAGGGTCAGAGCTGATTTGCATATCGCCATTGTCTAACCCAGGGTGGTGTGGAGTGCAAAAACACGATGGCTTTGGGCCCAGATCTTTTGACTGGGGGAATGTGTGACATTGATCCACATTCGGTCCATCACTTGTTGTTTTTGCAATTGCTGCCCTAAGTGCGCTGGGGATGCCCAGACGTGGGTCCCAGGCACTCCACACCACTTGGAGTCAAGCTAGCCGGGCTGATGAGAGGTGTTACCTCGAAACCGGTCCGGTCCTCGGATGCTTGATTCCGTTCTGGGAAGGACATGGTTTTTGTAGTTCGGACTGGACTGTTCCCATGGGGCAACAGGGTCAGAGCTGATTTGCATATCGCCATTGTCTAACCCAGGGTGGTGTGGAGTGCAAAAAAACAATGGATTTGGGCCCAGATCTTTTGACTGGGGGAATGTGTGACATTGATCCACATTCGGTCCATGACTTGTTGTTTTTGCAATTGCCGCCCTAAGTGCGCTGGGGATGCCCAGACGTGGGTCCCAGGCACTCCACACCACTTGGAGTCAAGCTAGCCGGGCTGATGAGAGGTGTTACCTCGAAACCGGTCCGGTCCTCGGATGCTTGATTCCGTTCTGGGAAGGACATGGCTTTTGTAGTTCGGACTGGACTGTTCCCATGGGGCAACAGGGTCAGAGCTGATTTGCATATCGCCATTGTCTAACCCAGGGTGGTGTGGAGTGCAAAAAAACAATGGATTTGGGCCCAGATCTTTTGACTGGGGGAATGTGTGACATTGATCCACATTCGGTCCATCACTTGTTGTTTTTGCAATTGCCGCCCTAAGTGCGCTGGGGATGCCCAGACGTGGGTCCCAGGCACTCCACACCACTTGGAGTCAAGCTAGCCGGGCTGATGAGAGGTGTTACCTCGAAACCGGTCCGGTCCTCGGATGCTTGATTCTGTTCTGGAAAGGACATGGCTTTTGTAGTTTGGACTGGACTGTTCCCATGGGGCAACAGGGTCAGAGCTGATTTGCATATCGCCATTGTCTAACCCAGGGTGGTGTGGAGTGCAAAAAAACGATGGATTTGGGCCCAGATCTTTTGACTGGGGGAATGTGTGACATTGATCCACATTCGGTCCATCACTTGTTGTTTTTGCAATTGCTGCCCTAAGTGCGCTGGGGATGCTCAGACGTGGGTCCCAGGCACTCCACACCACTTGGAGTCAAGCTAGCCGGGCTGATGAGAGGTGTTACCTCGAAACCGGTCCGGTCCTCGGATGCTTGATTCCGTTCTGGGAAGGACATGGCTTTTGTAGTTCGGACTGGACTGTTCCCATGGGGCAACAGGGTCAGAGCTGATTTGCATATCGCCATTGTCTAACCCAGGGTGGTGTGGAGTGCAAAAAAACAATGGATTTGGGCCCAGATCTTTTGACTGGGGGAATGTGTGACATTGATCCACATTCGGTCCATCACTTGTTGTTTTTGCAATTGCCGCCCTAAGTGCGCTGGGGATGCCCAGACGTGGGTCCCAGGCACTCCACACCACTTGGAGTCAAGCTAGCCGGGCTGATGAGAGGTGTTACCTCGAAACCGGTCCGGTCCTCGGATGCTTGATTCTGTTCTGGGAAGGACATGGCTTTTGTAGTTCGGACTGGACTGTTCCCATGGGGCAACAGGGTCAGAGCTGATTTGCATATCGCCATTGTCTAACCCAGGGTGGTGTGGAGTGCAAAAAAACGATGGATTTGGGCCCAGATCTTTTGACTGGGGGAATGTGTGACATTGATCCACATTCGGTCCATCACTTGTTGTTTTTGCTATTGCTGCCCTAAGTGCGCTGGGGATGCTCAGACATGGGTCCCAGGCACTCCACACCACTTGGAGTCAAGCTAGCCGGGCTGATGAGAGGTGTTACCTCGAAACCGGTCCGGTCCTCGGATGCTTGATTCCGTTCTGGGAAGGACATGGCTTTTGTAGTTCGGACTGGACTGTTCCCATGGGGCAACAGGGTCAGAGCTGATTTGCATATCGCCATTGTCTATCCCAGGGTGGTGTGGAGTGCAAAAAAACGATGGATTTGGGCCCAGATCTTTTGACTGGGGGAATGTGTGACATTGATCCACATTCGGTCCATCACTTGTTGTTTTTGCAATTGCCGCCCTAAGTGCACTGGGGATGCCCAGACGTGGGTCCCAGGCACTCCACACCACTTGGAGTCAAGCTAGCCGGGCTGATGAGAGGTGTTACCTCGAAACCGGTCCGGTCCTCGGATGCTTGATTCCGTTCTGGGAAGGACATGGCTTTTGTAGCTCGGACTGGACTGTTCCCATGGGGCAACAGGGTCAGAGCTGATTTGCATATCGCCATTGTCTAACCCAGGGTGGTGTGGAGTGCAAAAAAACGATGGGTTTGGGCCCAGATCATTTGACTGGGGGAATGTGTGACATTGATCCACATTCGGTCCATCACTTGTTGTTTTTGCAATTGCCGCCCTAAGTGCGCTGGGGATGCCCAGACGTGGGTCCCAGGCACTCCACACCACTTGGAGTCAAGCTAGCCGGGCTGATGAGAGGTGTTACCTCGAAACAGGTCCGGTCCTCGGATGCTTGATTCCGTTCTGGGAAGGACATGGCTTTTGTAGTTCGGACTGGACTGTTCCCATGGGGCAACAGGGTCAGAGCTGATTTGCATATCGCCATTGTCTAACCCAGGGTGGTGTGGAGTGCAAAAAAACGATGGATTTGGGCCCAGATCTTTTGACTGGGGGAATGTGTGACATTGATCTACATTCGGTCCATGACTTGTTGTTTTTGCAATTGTCGCCCTAAGTGCGCTGGGGATGCCCAGACGTGGGTCCCAGGCACTCTACACCACTTGGAGTCAAGCTAGCCGGGCTGATGAGAGGTGTTACCTCGAAACCGGTCCGGTCCTCGGATGCTTGATTCCGTTCTGGGAAGGACATGGCTTTTGTAGTTCGGACTGGACTGTTCCCATGGGGCAACAGGGTCAGAGCTGATTTGCATATCGCCATTGTCTAACCCAGGGTGGTGTGGAGTGCAAAAAAACGATGGCTTTGGGCCCAGATCTTTTGACTGGGGGAATGTGTGACATTGATCCACATTCGGTCCATCACTTGTTGTTTTTGCAATTGCCGCCCTAAGTGCGCTGGGGATGCCCAGACGTGGGTCCCAGGCACTCCACACCACTTGGATTCAAGCTAGCCGGGCTGATGAGAGGTGTTACCTCGAAACCGGTCCGGTCCTCGGATGCTTGATTCCGTTCTGGGAAGGACATGGCTTCTGTAGTTCGGACTGGACTGTTCCCATGGGGCAACAGGGGCAGAGCTGATTTGCATATCGCCATTGTCTAACCCAGGGTGGTGTGGAGTGCAAAAAAACGATGGAGTTGGGCCCAGATCTTTTGACTGGGGGAATGTGTGACATTGATCCACATTCGGTCCATCACTTGTTGTATTTGCAATTGCCGCCCTAAGTGCGCTGGGGATGCCCAGACGTGGGTCCCAGGCACTCCACACCACTTGGAGTCAAGCTAGCCGGGCTGATGAGAGGTGTTACCTCGAAACCGGTCCGGTCCTCGGATGCTTGATTCCGTTCTGGGAAGGACATGGCTTTTGTAGTTCGGACTGGACTGTTCCCATGGGGCAACAGGGTCAGAGCTGATTTGCATATCGCCATTGTCTAACCCAGGGTGGTGTGGAGTGCAAAAAAACGATGGATTTGGGCCCAGATCTTTTGACTGGGGGAATGTGTGACATTGATCCACATTCGGTCCATGACTTGTTGTTTTTGCAATTGCCGCCCTAAGTGCGCTGGGGATGCCCAGACGTGGGTCCCAGGCACTCCACACCACTTGGAGTCAAGCTAGCCGGGCTGATGAGAGGTGTTACCTCGAAACCGGTCCAGTCCTCGGATGCTTGATTCCGTTCTGGGAAGGACATGGCTTTTGTAGTTCGGACTGGACTGTTCCCATGGGGCAACAGGGTCAGAGCTGATTTGCATATCGCCATTGTCTAACCCAGGGTGGTGTGGAGTGCAAAAAAACGATGGATTTGGGCCCAGATCTTTTGACTGGGGGAATGTGTGACATTGATCCACATTCAGTCCATCACTTGTTGTTTTTGCAATTGCCGCCCTAAGTGCGCTGGGGATGCCCAGACGTGGGTCCCAGGCACTCCACACCACTTGGAATCAAGCTAGCCGGGCTAATGAGAGGTGTTACCTCGAAATCGGTCCGGTCCTCGGATGCTTGATTCCGTTCTGGGAAGGACATGGCTTTTGTAGTTCGGACTGGACTGTTCCCATGGGGCAACAGGGTCAGAGCTGATTTGCATATCGGCATTGTCTAACCCAGGGTGGTGTGGAGTGCAAAAAAACGATGGATTTGGGCCCAGATCTTTTGACTGGGGAAATGTGTGACATTGATCCACATTCGGTCCATCACTTGTTGTTTTTGCAATTGCCGCCCTAAGTGCGCTGGGGATGCCCAGACGTGGGTCCCAGGCACTCCACACCACTTGGAGTCAAGCTAGCCGGGCTGATGAGAGGTGTTACCTCGAAACCAGTCCGGTCCTCGGATGCTTGATTTCGTTCTGGGAAGGACATGGCTTTTGTAGTTCGGACTGGACTGTTCCCATGGGGCAACAGGGTCAGAGCTGATTTGCATATCGCCATTGTCTAACACAGGGTGGTGTGAAGTGCAAAAAAACGATGGATTTGGGCCCAGATCTTTTGACTGGGGGAATGTGTGACATTGATCCACATTCGGTCCATGACTTGTTGTTTTTGCAATTGCCGCCCTAAGTGCGCTGGGGATGCCCAGACTTGGGTCCCAGGCACTCCACACCACTTGGAGTCAAGCTAGCCGGGCTCATGAGAGGTGTTACCTCGAAACCGGTCCGGTCCTCGGATGCTTGATTCCGTTCTGGGAAGGACATGGCTTTTGTAGTTCGGACTGGACTGTTCCCATGGGGCAACAGGGTCAGAGCTGATTTGCATATCGCCATTGTCTAACCCAGGGTGGTGTGGAGTGCAAAAAAACGCTGGATTTGGGCCCAGATCTTTTGACTGGGGGAATGTGTGACATTGATCCACATTCGGTCCATGACTTGTTGTTTTTGCAATTGCCGCCCTAAGTGCACTGGGGATGCCCAGACGTGGGTCCCAGGCACTACACACCACTTGGAGTCAAGCTAGCCGGGCTGATGAGAGGTGTTACCTCGAAACCGGTCCGGTCCTCGGATGCTTGATTCCGTTCTGGGAAGGACATGGCTTTTGTAGTTCGGACTGGACTGTTCCCATGGGGCAACAGGGTCAGAGCTGATTTGCATATCGCCATTGTCTAACCCAGGGTGGTGTGGAGTGCAAAAAAACGATGGATTTGGGCCCAGATCTTTTGACTGGGGGAATGTGTGACATTGATCCACATTCGGTCCATCACTTGTTGTTTTTGCAATTGCCGCCCTAAGTGCGCTGGGGATGCCCAGACGTGGGTCCCAGGCACTCCACACCACTTGGAGTCAAGCTAGCCGGGCTGATGAGAGGTGTTACCTCGAAACCGGTCCGGTCCTCGGATGCTTGATTCTGTTCTGGGAAGGACATGGCTTTTGTAGTTCGGACTGGACTGTTCCCATGGGGCAACAGGGTCAGAGCTGATTTGCATATCGCCATTGTCTATCCCAGGGTGGTGTGGAGTGCAAAAAAACGATGGATTTGGGCCCAGATCTTTTGACTGGGGGAATGTGTGACATTGATCCACATTCGGTCCATCACTTGTTGTTTTTGCAATTGCCGCCCTAAGTGCACTGGGGATGCCCAGACGTGGGTCCCAGGCACTCCACACCACTTGGAGTCAAGCTAGCCGGGCTGATGAGAGGTGTTACCTCGAAACCGGTCCGGTCCTCGGATGCTTGATTCCGTTCTGGGAAGGACATGGCTTTTGTAGCTCGGACTGGACTGTTCCCATGGGGCAACAGGGTCAGAGCTGATTTGCATATCGCCATTGTCTAACCCAGGGTGGTGTGGAGTGCAAAAAAACGATGGGTTTGGGCCCAGATCATTTGACTGGGGGAATGTGTGACATTGATCCACATTCGGTCCATCACTTGTTGTTTTTGCAATTGCCGCCCTAAGTGCGCTGGGGATGGCCAGACGTGGGTCCCAGGCACTCCACACCACTTGGAGTCAAGCTAGCCGGGCTGATGAGAGGTGTTACCTCGAAACAGGTCCGGTCCTCGGATGCTTGATTCCGTTCTGGGAAGGACATGGCTTTTGTAGTTCGGACTGGACTGTTCCCATGGGGCAACAGGGTCAGAGCTGATTTGCATATCGCCATTGTCTAACCCAGGGTGGTGTGGAGTGCAAAAAAACGATGGATTTGGGCCCAGATCTTTTGACTGGGGGAATGTGTGACATTGATCTACATTCGGTCCATGACTTGTTGTTTTTGCAATTGTCGCCCTAAGTGCGCTGGGGATGCCCAGACGTGGGTCCCAGGCACTCCACACCACTTGGAGTCAAGCTAGCCGGGCTGATGAGAGGTGTTACCTCGAAACCGGTCCGGTCCTCGGATGCTTGATTCCGTTCTGGGAAGGACATGGCTTTTGTAGTTCGGACTGGACTGTTCCCATGGGGCAACAGGGTCAGAGCTGATTTGCATATCGCCATTGTCTAACCCAGGGTGGTGTGGAGTGCAAAAAAACGATGGCTTTGGGCCCAGATCTTTTGACTGGGGGAATGTGTGACATTGATCCACATTCGGTCCATCACTTGTTGTTTTTGCAATTGCCGCCCTAAGTGCGCTGGGGATGCCCAGACGTGGGTCCCAGGCACTCCACACCACTTGGATTCAAGCTAGCCGGGCTGATGAGAGGTGTTACCTCGAAACCGGTCCGGTCCTCGGATGCTTGATTCCGTTCTGGGAAGGACATGGCTTCTGTAGTTCGGACTGGACTGTTCCCATGGGGCAACAGGGGCAGAGCTGATTTGCATATCGCCATTGTCTAACCCAGGGTGGTGTGGAGTGCAAAAAAACGATGGATTTGGGCCCAGATCTTTTGACTGGGGGAATGTGTGACATTGATCCACATTCGGTCCATCACTTGTTGTATTTGCAATTGCCGCCCTAAGTGCGCTGGGGATGCCCAGACGTGGGTCCCAGGCACTCCACACCACTTGGAGTCAAGCTAGCCGGGCTGATGAGAGGTGTTACCTCGAAACCGGTCCAGTCCTCGGATGCTTGATTCCGTTCTGGGAAGGACATGGCTTTTGTAGTTCGGACTGGGCTGTTCCCATGGGGCAACAGGGTCAGAGCTGATTTGCATATCGCCATTGTCTAACCCAGGGTGGTGTGGAGTGCAAAAAAACGATGGATTTGGGCCCAGATCTTTTGACTGGGGGAATGTGTGACATTGATCCACATTCGGTCCATGACTTGTTGTTTTTGCAATTGCCGCCCTAAGTGCGCTGGGGATGCCCAGACGTGGGTCCCAGGCACTCCACACCACTTGGAATCAAGCTAGCCGGGCTAATGAGAGGTGTTACCTCGAAACCGGTCCGGTCCTCGGATGCTTGATTCCGTTCTGGGAAGGACATGGCTTTTGTAGTTCGGACTGGACTGTTCCCATGGGGCAACAGGGTCAGAGCTGATTTGCATATCGGCATTGTCTAACCCAGGGTGGTGTGGAGTGCAAAAAAACGATGGATTTGGGCCCAGATCTTTTGACTGGGGAAATGTGTGACATTGATCCACATTCGGTCCATCACTTGTTGTTTTTGCAATTGCCGCCCTAAGTGCGCTGGGGATGCCCAGACGTGGGTCCCAGGCACTCCACACCACTTGGAGTCAAGCTAGCCGGGCTGATGAGAGGTGTTACCTCGAAACCAGTCCGGTCCTCGGATGCTTGATTTCGTTCTGGGAAGGACATGGCTTTTGTAGTTCGGACTGGACTGTTCCCATGGGGCAACAGGGTCAGAGCTGATTTGCATATCGCCATTGTCTAACCCAGGGTGGTGTGAAGTGCAAAAAAACGATGGATTTGGGCCCAGATCTTTTGACTGGGGGAATGTGTGACATTGATCCACATTCGGTCCATGACTTGTTGTTTTTGCAATTGCCGCCCTAAGTGCGCTGGGGATGCCCAGACGTGGGTCCCAGGCACTCCACACCACTTGGAGTCAAGCTAGCCGGGCTGATGAGAGGTGTTACCTCGAAACCGGTCCGGTCCTCGGATGCTTGATTCCGTTCTGGGAAGGACATGGCTTTTGTAGTTCGGACTGGACTGTTCCCATGGGGCAACAGGGTCAGAGCTGATTTGCATATCGCCATTGTCTAACCCAGGGTGGTGTGGAGTGCAAAAAAACGCTGGATTTGGGCCCAGATCTTTTGACTGGGGGAATGTGTGACATTGATCCACATTCGGTCCATGACTTGTTGTTTTTGCAATTGCCGCCCTAAGTGCACTGGGGATGCCCAGACGTGGGTCCCAGGCACTACACACCACTTGGAGTCAAGCTAGCCGGGCTGATGAGAGGTGTTACCTCGAAACCGGTCCGGTCCTCGGATGCTTGATTCCGTTCTGGGAAGGACATGGCTTTTGTAGTTCGGGCTGGACTGTTCCCATGGGGCAACAGGGTCAGAGCTGATTTGCATATCGCCATTGTCTAACCCAGGGTGGTGTGGAGTGCAAAAAAACGATGGATTTGGGCCCAGATCTTTTGACTGGGGGAATGTGTGACATTGATCCACATTCGGTCCATCACTTGTTGTTTTTGCAATTGCCGCCCTAAGTGCGCTGGGGATGCCCAGACGTGGGTCCCAGACACTCCACACCACTTGGAGTCAAGCTAGCCGGGCTGATGAGAGGTGTTACCTCGAAACCGGTCCGGTCCTCGGATGCTTGATTCTGTTCTGGGAAGGACATGGCTTTTGTAGTTCGGACTGGACTGTTCCCATGGGGCAACAGGGTCAGAGCTGATTTGCCTATCGCCATTGTCTAACCCAGGGTGGTGTGGAGTGCAAAAAAACGATGGATTTGGGCCCAGATCTTTTGACTGGGGGAATGTGTGACATTGATCCACATTCGGTCCATCACTTGTTGTTTTTGCAATTGCTGCCCTAAGTGCGCTGGGGATGCTCAGACGTGGGTCCCAGGCACTCCACACCACTTGGAGTCAAGCTAGCCGGGCTGATGAGAGGTGTTACCTCGAAACCGGTCCGGTCCTCGGATGCTTGATTCCGTTCTGGGAAGGACATGGCTTTTGTAGCTCGGACTGGACTGTTCCCATGGGGCAACAGGGTCAGAGCTGATTTGCATATCGCCATTGTCTAACCCAGGGTGGTGTGGAGTGCAAAAAAACGATGGGTTTGGGCCCAGATCATTTGACTGGGGGAATGTGTGACATTGATCCACATTCGGTCCATCACTTGTTGTTTTTGCAATTGCCGCCCTAAGTGCGCTGGGGATGCCCAGACGTGGGTCCCAGGCACTCCACACCACTTGGAGTCAAGCTAGCCGGGCTGATGAGAGGTGTTACCTCGAAACAGGTCCGGTCCTCGGATGCTTGATTCCGTTCTGGGAAGGACATGGCTTTTGTAGTTCGGACTGGACTGTTCCCATGGGGCAACAGGGTCAGAGCTGATTTGCATATCGCCATTGTCTAACCCAGGGTGGTGTGGAGTGCAAAAAAACGATGGATTTGGGCCCAGATCTTTTAACTGGGGGAATGTGTGACATTGATCTACATTCGGTCCATGACTTGTTGTTTTTGCAATTGTCGCCCTAAGTGCGCTGGGGATGCCCAGACGTGGGTCCCAGGCACTCCACACCACTTGGAGTCAAGCTAGCCGGGCTGATGAGAGGTGTTACCTCGAAACCGGTCCGGTCCTCGGATGCTTGATTCCGTTCTGGGAAGGACATGGCTTTTGTAGTTCGGGCTGGACTGTTCCCATGGGGCAACAGGGTCAGAGCTGATTTGCATATCGCCATTGTCTAACCCAGGGTGGTGTGGAGTGCAAAAAAACGATGGATTTGGGCCCAGATCTTTTGACTGGGGGAATGTGTGACATTGATCCACATTCGGTCCATCACTTGTTGTTTTTGCAATTGCCGCCCTAAGTGCGCTGGGGATGCCCAGACGTGGGTCCCAGACACTCCACACCACTTGGAGTCAAGCTAGCCGGGCTGATGAGAGGTGTTACCTCGAAACCGGTCCGGTCCTCGGATGCTTGATTCTGTTCTGGGAAGGACATGGCTTTTGTAGTTCGGACTGGACTGTTCCCATGGGGCAACAGGGTCAGAGCTGATTTGCCTATCGCCATTGTCTAACCCAGGGTGGTGTGGAGTGCAAAAAAACGATGGATTTGGGCCCAGATCTTTTGACTGGGGGAATGTGTGACATTGATCCACATTCGGTCCATCACTTGTTGTTTTTGCAATTGCTGCCCTAAGTGCGCTGGGGATGCTCAGACGTGGGTCCCAGGCACTCCACACCACTTGGAGTCAAGCTAGCCGGGCTGATGAGAGGTGTTACCTCGAAACCGGTCCGGTCCTCGGATGCTTGATTCCGTTCTGGGAAGGACATGGCTTTTGTAGCTCGGACTGGACTGTTCCCATGGGGCAACAGGGTCAGAGCTGATTTGCATATCGCCATTGTCTAACCCAGGGTGGTGTGGAGTGCAAAAAAACGATGGGTTTGGGCCCAGATCATTTGACTGGGGGAATGTGTGACATTGATCCACATTCGGTCCATCACTTGTTGTTTTTGCAATTGCCGCCCTAAGTGCGCTGGGGATGCCCAGACGTGGGTCCCAGGCACTCCACACCACTTGGAGTCAAGCTAGCCGGGCTGATGAGAGGTGTTACCTCGAAACAGGTCCGGTCCTCGGATGCTTGATTCCGTTCTGGGAAGGACATGGCTTTTGTAGTTCGGACTGGACTGTTCCCATGGGGCAACAGGGTCAGAGCTGATTTGCATATCGCCATTGTCTAACCCAGGGTGGTGTGGAGTGCAAAAAAACGATGGATTTGGGCCCAGATCTTTTAACTGGGGGAATGTGTGACATTGATCTACATTCGGTCCATGACTTGTTGTTTTTGCAATTGTCGCCCTAAGTGCGCTGGGGATGCCCAGACGTGGGTCCCAGGCACTCCACACCACTTGGAGTCAAGCTAGCCGGGCTGATGAGAGGTGTTACCTCGAAACCGGTCCAGTCCTCGGATGCTTGATTCCGTTCTGGGAAGGACATGGCTTTTGTAGTTCGGACTGGACTGTTCCCATGGGGCAACAGGGTCAGAGCTGATTTGCATATCGCCATTGTCTAACCCAGGGTGGTGTGGAGTGCAAAAAAACGATGGCTTTGGGCCCAGATCTTTTGACTGGGGGAATGTGTGACATTGATCCACATTCGGTCCATCACTTGTTGTTTTTGCAATTGCCGCCCTAAGTGCGCTGGGGATGCCCAGACGTGGGTCCCAGGCACTCCACACCACTTGGATTCAAGCTAGCCGGGCTGATGAGAGGTGTTACCTCGAAACCGGTCCGGTCCTCGGATGCTTGATTCCGTTCTGGGAAGGACATGGCTTTTGTAGTTCGGACTGGACTGTTCCCATGGGGCAACAGGGGCAGAGCTGATTTGCATATCGCCATTGTCTAACCCAGGGTGGTGTGGAGTGCAAAAAAACGATGGATTTGGGCCCAGATCTTTTGACTGGGGGAATGTGTGACATTGATCCACATTCGGTCCATCACTTGTTGTATTTGCAATTGCCGCCCTAAGTGCGCTGGGGATGCCCAGACGTGGGTCCCAGGCACTCCACACCACTTGGAGTCAAGCTAGCCGGGCTGATGAGAGGTGTTACCTCGAAACCGGTCCGGTCCTCGGATGCTTGATTCCGTTCTGGGAAGGACATGGCTTTTGTAGTTCGGACTGGACTGTTCCCATGGGGCAACAGGGTCAGAGCTGATTTGCATATCGCCATTGTCTAACCCAGGGTGGTGTGGAGTGCAAAAAAACGATGGATTTGGGCCCAGATCTTTTGACTTGGGGAATGTGTGACATTGATCCACATTCGGTCCATGACTTGTTGTTTTTGCAATTGCCGCCCTAAGTGCGCTGGGGATGCCCAGACGTGGGTCCCAGGCACTCCACACCACTTGGAGTCAAGCTAGCCGGGCTGATGAGAGGTGTTACCTCGAAACCGGTCCAGTCCTCGGATGCTTGATTCCGTTCTGGGAAGGACATGGCTTTTGTAGTTCGGACTGGACTGTTCCCATGGGGCAACAGGGTCAGAGCTGATTTGCATATCGCCATTGTCTAACCCAGGGTGGTGTGGAGTGCAAAAAAACGATGGATTTGGGCCCAGATCTTTTGACTGGGGGAATGTGTGACATTGATCCACATTCAGTCCATCACTTGTTGTTTTTGCAATTGCCGCCCTAAGTGCGCTGGGGATGCCCAGACGTGGGTCCCAGGCACTCCACACCACTTGGAATCAAGCTAGCCGGGCTAATGAGAGGTGTTACCTCGAAACCGGTCCGGTCCTCGGATGCTTGATTCCGTTCTGGGAAGGACATGGCTTTTGTAGTTCGGACTGGACTGTTCCCATGGGGCAACAGGGTCAGAGCTGATTTGCATATCGGCATTGTCTAACCGTAGGGTGGTGTGGAGTGCAAAAAAACGATGGATTTGGGCCCAGATCTTTTGACTGGGGAAATGTGTGACATTGATCCACATTCGGTCCATCACTTGTTGTTTTTGCAATTGCCGCCCTAAGTGCGCTGGGGATGCCCAGACGTGGGTCCCAGGCACTCCACACCACTTGGAGTCAAGCTAGCCGGGCTGATGAGAGGTGTTACCTCGAAACCAGTCCGGTCCTCGGATGCTTGATTCCGTTCTGGGAAGGACATGGCTTTTGTAGTTCGGACTGGACTGTTCCCATGGGGCAACAGGGTCAGAGCTGATTTGCATATCGCCATTGTCTAACCCAGGGTGGTGTGAAGTGCAAAAAAACGATGGATTTGGGCCCAGATCTTTTTACTTGGGGAATGTGTGACATTGATCCACATTCGGTCCATGACTTGTTGTTTTTGCAATTGCCGCCCTAAGTGCGCTGGGGATGCCCAGACGTGGGTCCCAGGCACTCCACACCACTTGGAGTCAAGCTAGCCGGGCTGATGAGAGGTGTTACCTCGAAACCGGTCCGGTCCTCGGATGCTTGATTCCGTTCTGGGAAGGACATGGCTTTTGTAGTTCGGACTGGACTGTTCCCATGGGGCAACAGGGTCAGAGCTGATTTGCATATCGCCATTGTCTAACCCAGGGTGGTGTGGAGTGCAAAAAAACGCTGGATTTGGGCCCAGATCTTTTGACTGGGGGAATGTGTGACATTGATCCACATTCGGTCCATGACTTGTTGTTTTTGCAATTGCCGCCCTAAGTGCACTAGGGATGCCCAGACGTGGGTCCCAGGCACTACACACCACTTGGAGTCAAGCTAGCCGGGCTGATGAGAGGTGTTACCTCGAAACCGGTCCGGTCCTCGGATGCTTGATTCCGTTCTGGGAAGGACATGGCTTTTGTAGTTCGGACTGGACTGTTCCCATGGGGCAACAGGGTCAGAGCTGATTTGCATATCGCCATTGTCTAACCCAGGGTGCTGTGGAGTGCAAAAAAACGATGGATTTGGGCCCAGATCTTTTGACTGGGGGAATGTGTGACATTGATCCACATTCAGTCCATCACTTGTTGTTTTTGCAATTGCTGCCCTAAGTGCGCTGGGGATGTCCAGACGTGGGTCCCAGGCACTCCACACCACTTGGAATCAAGCTAGCCGGGCTAATGAGAGGTGTTACCTCGAAAACGGTCCGGTCCTCGGATGCTTGATTCCGTTCTGGGAAGGACATGGCTTTTGTAGTTCGGACTGGACTGTTCCCATGGGGCAACAGGGTCAGAGCTGATTTGCATATCGCCATTGTCTAACCCAGGGTGGTGTGGAGTGCAAAAAAACAATGGATTTGGGCCCAGATCTTTTGACTGGGAGAATGTGTGACATTGATCCACATTCGGTCCATCACTTGTTGTTTTTGCAATTGCCGCCCTAAGTGCGCTGGGGATGCCCAGACGTGGGTCCCAGGCACTCCACACCACTTGGAGTCAAGCTAGCCGGGCTGATGAGAGGTGTTACCTCGAAACCGGTCCGGTCCTCGGATGCTTGATTCCGTTCTGGGAAGGACATGGCTTTTGTAGTTCGGACTGGACTGTTCCCATGGGGCAACAGGGTCAGAGCTGATTTGCATATCGCACTTGTCTAACCCAGGGTGGTGTGAAGTGCAAAAAAAAGATGGATTTGGGCCCAGATCTTTTGACTGGGGGAATGTGTGACATTGATCCACATTCGGTCCATGACTTGTTGTTTTTGCAATTGCCGCCCTAAGTGCGCTGGGGATGCCCAGACGTGGGTCCCAGGCACTCCACACCACTTGGAGTCAAGCTAGCCGGGCTGATGAGAGGTGTTACCTCGAAACCGGTCCGGTCCTCGGATGCTTGATTCCGTTCTGGGAAGGACATGGCTTTTGTAGTTCGGACTGGACTGTTCCCATGGGGCAACAGGGTCAGAGCTGATTTGCATATCACCATTGTCTAACCCAGGGTGGTGTGGAGTGCAAAAAAACGATGGATTTGGGCCCAGATCTTTTGACTGGGGGTATGTGTGACATTGATCCACATTCGGTCCATCACTTGTTGTTTTTGCAATTGCCGCCCTAAGTGCGCTGGGGATGCCCAGACGTGGGTCCCAGGCACTCCACACCACTTGGAGTCAAGCTAGCCGGGCTGATGAGAGGTGTTACCTCGAAACTGGTCCGGTCCTCGGATGCTTGATTCCGTTCTGGGAAGGACATGGCTTTTGTAGTCCGGACTGGACTGTTCCCATGGGGCAACAGGGTCAGAGCTGATTTGCATATCGCCATTGTCTAACCCAGGGTCGTGTGGAGTGCAAAAAAACGATGGATTTGGGCCCAGATCTTTTAACTGGGGGAATGTGTGACATTGATCCACATTCGGTCCATCACTTGTTGTTTTTGCAATTGCCGCCCTAAGTGCGCTGGGGATGCCCAGACGTGGGTCCCAGGCACTCCACACCACTTGGAGTCAAGCTAGCCGGGCTGATGAGAGGTGTTACCTCAAAACCGGTCCGGTCCTCGGATGCTTGATTCCGTTCTGGGAAGGACATGGCTTTTGTAGTTCGGACTGGACTGTTCCCATGGGGCAACAGGGTCAGAGCTGATTTGCATATCGCCATTTTCTAACCCAGGGTGGTGTGGAGTGCAAAAAAACGATGGATTTGGGCCCAGATCTTTTGACTGGGGGTATGTGTGACATTGATCCACTAACGGTCCATCACTTGTTGTTTTTGCAATTGCCGCCCTAAGTGCGCTGGGGATGCCCAGACGTGGGTCCCAGGCACACCACTTGGAGTCAAGCTAGCCGGGCTGGTGACAGGTGTTACCTCAAAACCGGTCCGGTCCTCGGATGCTTGATTCCGTTCTGGGAAGGACATGGCTTTTGTAGTTCGGACTGGACTGTTCCCATGGGGCAACAGGGTCAGAGCTGATTTGCATATCGCCATTGTCTAACCCAGGGTGGTGTGGAGTGCAAAAAAACGATGGATTTGGGCCCAGATCTTTTGACTGGGGGAATGTGTGACATTGATCCACATTCGGTCCATCACTTGTTCTTTTTGCAATTGCCGCCCTAAGTGCGCTGGGGATGCCCAGACATGGGTCCCAGGCACTCCACACCACTTGGAGTCAAGCTAGCCGGGCTGATGAGAGGTGTTACCTCGAAACCGGTCCGGTCCTCGGATGCTTGATTCCGTTCTGGGAAGGACATGGCTTTTGTAGTTCGGACTGGACTGTTCCCATGGGGCAACAGGGTCAGAGCTGATTTGCATATCGCCATTGTCTAACCCAGGGTGGTGTGGAGTGCAAAAAAACGATGGCTTTGGGCCCAGATCTTTTGACTGGGGGAATGTGTGACATTGATCCACATTCGGTCCATCACTTGTTGTTTTGGCAATTGCCGCCCTAAGTGCGCTGGGGATGCCCAGACATGGGTCCCAGGCACTCCACACCACTTGGAGTCAAGCTAGCCGGGCTGATGAGAGGTGTTACCTCGAAACCGGTCCGGTCCTCGGATGCTTGATTCCGTTCTGGGAAGGACATGGCTTTTGTAGTTCGGACTGGACTGTTCCCATGGGGCAACAGGGTCAGAGCTGATTTGCATATCGCCATTGTCTAACCCAGGGTGGTGTGGAGTGCAAAAAAACGATGGCTTTGGGCCCAGATCTTTTGACTGGGGGAATGTGTGACATTGATCCACATTCGGTCCATCACTTGTTGTTTTGGCAATTGCCGCCCTAAGTGCGCTGGGGATGCCCAGACGTGGGTCCCAGGCACTTCACACCACTTGGAGTCAAGCTAGCCGGGCTGATGAGAGGTGTTACCTCGAAACCGGTCCGGTCCTCGGATGCTTGACTCCGTTCTGGGAAGGACATGGTTTTTGTAGTTCGGACTGGACTGTTCCCATGGGGCAACAGGGTCAGAGCTGATTTGCATATCGCCATTGTCTAACCCAGGGTGGTGTGGAGTGCAAAAAAACGATGGCTTTGGGCCCAGATCTTTTGACTGGGGAATGTGTGACATTGATCCACATTCGGTCCATCACTTGTTGTTTTTGCAATTGCCGCCCTAAGTGCGCTGGGGATGCCCAGACGTGGGTCCCAGGCACTCCACACCACTTGGAGTCAAGCTAGCCGGGCTGATGAGAGGTGTTACCTCGAAACCGGTCCGGTCCTCGGATGCTTGATTCCGTTCTGGGAAGGACATGGCTTTTGTAGTTCGGACTGGACTGTTCCCATGGGGCAACAGGGTCAGAGCTGATTTGCATATCGCCATTGTCTAACCCAGGGTGGTGTGGAGTGCAAAAAAACGATGGATTTGGGCCCAGATCTTTTGACTGGGGGAATGTGTGACATTGATCCACATTCGGTCCATCACTTGTTGTTTTTGCAATTGCCGCCCTAAGTGCGCTGGGGATGCCCAGACGTGGGTCCCAGGCACTCCACACCACTTGGAGTCAAGCTAGCCGGGCTGATGAGAGGTGTTACCTCGAAACCGGTCCGGTCCTCGGATGCTTGATTCCGTTCTGGGAAGGACATGGCTTTTGTAGTTCGGACTGGACTGTTCCCATGGGGCAACAGGGTCAGAGCTGATTTGCATATCGCCATTGTCTAACCCAGGGTGGTGTGGAGTGCAAAAAAACGATGGATTTGGGCCCAGATCTTTTGACTGGGGGAATGTGTGACATTGATCCACATTCAGTCCATCACTTGTTGTTTTGGCAATTGCTGCCCTAAGTGCGCTGGGGATGCCCAGACGTGGGTCCCAGGCACTCCACACCACTTGGAATCAAGCTAGCCGGGCTAATGAGAGGTGTTACCTCGAAACCGGTCTGGTCCTCGGATGCTTGATTCCGTTCTGGGAAGGACATGGCTTTTGTAGTTCGGACTGGACTGTTCCCATGGGGCAACAGGGTCAGAGCTGATTTGCATATCGGCATTGTCTAACCCAGGGTGGTGTGGAGTGCAAAAAAACGATGGATTTGGGCCCAGATCTTTTGACTGGGGGAATGTGTGACATTGATCCACATTCGGTCCATCACTTGTTGTTTTTGCAATTGCCGCCCTAAGTGCGCTGGGGATGCCCAGACGTGGGTCCCAGGTACTCCACACCACTTGGAGTCAAGCTAGCCGGGCTGATGAGAGGTGTTACCTCGAAACCGGTCCGGTCCTCGGATGCTTGATTCCGTTCTGGGAAGGACATGGCTTTTGTAGTTCGGACTGGACTGTTCCCATGGGGCAACAGGGTCAGAGCTGATTTGCATATCACCATTGTCTAACCCAGGGTGGTGTGGAGTGCAAAAAAACGATGGATTTGGGCCCAGATCTTTTGACTGGGGGTATGTGTGACATTGATCCACATTCGGTCCATCACTTGTTGTTTTTGCAATTGCCGCCCTAAGTGCGCTGGGGATGCCCAGACGTGGGTCCCAGGCACTCCACACCACTTGGAGTCAAGCTAGCCGGGCTGATGAGAGGTGTTACCTCGAAACCGGTCCGGTCCTCGGATGCTTGATTCCGTTCTGGGAAGGACATGGCTTTTGTAGTTCAGACTTGACTGTTCCCATGGGGCAACAGGGTCAGAGCTGATTTGCATATCGCCATTGTCTAACCCAGGGTGGTGTGGAGTGCAAAAAAACGATGGCTTTGGGCCCAGATCTTTTGACTGGGGGAATGTGTGACATTGATCCACATTCGGTCCATCACTTGTTGTTTTTGCAATTGCCGCCCTAAGTGCGCTGGGGATGCCCAGACGTGGGTCCCAGGCACTCCACACCACTTGGAGTCAAGCTAGCTGGGCTGATGAGAGGTGTTACCTCGAAACCGGTCCGGTCCTCGGATGCTTGATTCCGTTCTGGGAAGGACATGGCTTTTGTAGTTCGGACTGGACTGTTCCCATGGGGCAACAGGGTCAGAGCTGATTTGCATATAGCCATTGTCTAACCCAGGGTGGTGTGGAGTGCAAAAAAACAATGGATTTGGGCCCAGATCTTTTGACTGGGGGAATGTGTGACATTGATCCACATTCGGTCCATCACTTGTTGTTTTTGCAATTGCCGCCCTAAGTGCGCTGGGGATGCCCAGACGTGGGTCCCAGGCACTCCACACCACTTGGAGTCAAGCTAGCCGGGCTGATGAGAGGTGTTACCTCGAAACCGGTCCGGTCCTCGGATGCTTGATTCCGTTCTGGGAAGGACATGGCTTTTGTAGTTCGGACTGGACTGTTCCCATGGGGCAACAGGGTCAGAGCTGATTTGCATATCACCATTGTCTAACTCAGGGTGGTGTGGAGTGCAAAAAAACGATGGATTTGGGCCCAGATCTTTTGACCGGGGGTATGTGTGACATTGATCCACATTCGGTCCATCACTTGTTGTTTTTGCAATTGCCGCCCTAAGTGCGCTGGGGATGCCCAGACGTGGGTCCCAGGCACTCCACACCACTTGGAGTCAAGCTAGCCGGGCTGATGAGAGGTGTTACCTCGAAACCGGTCCGGTCCTCGGATGCTTGATTCCGTTCTGGGAAGGACATGGCTTTTGTAGTTCGGACTGGACTGTTCCCATGGGGCAACAGGGTCAGAGCTGATTTGCATATCGCCATTGTCTAACCCAGGGTGGTGTGGAGTGCAAAAACACGATGGCTTTGGGCCCAGATCTTTTGACTGGGGGAATGTGTGACATTGATCCACATTCGGTCCATCACTTGTTGTTTTTGCAATTGCCGCCCTAAGTGCGCTGGGGATGCCCAGACGTGGGTCCCAGGCACTCCACACCACTTGGAGTCAAGCTAGCCGGGCTGATGAGAGGTGTTACCTCGAAACCGGTCCGGTCCTCGGATGCTTGATTCCGTTCTGGGAAGGACATGGTTTTTGTAGTTCGGACTGGACTGTTCCCATGGGGCAACAGGGTCAGAGCTGATTTGCATATCACCATTGTCTAACCCAGGGTGGTGTGGAGTGCAAAAAAACAATGGATTTGGGCCCAGATCTTTTGACTGGGGGAATGTGTGACATTGATCCACATTCGGTCCATGACTTGTTGTTTTTGCAATTGCCGCCCTAAGTGCGCTGGGGATGCCCAGACGTGGGTCCCAGGCACTCCACACCACTTGGAGTCAAGCTAGCCGGGCTGATGAGAGGTGTTACCTCGAAACCGGTCCGGTCCTCGGATGCTTGATTCCGTTCTGGGAAGGACATGGCTTTTGTAGTTTGGACTGGACTGTTCCCATGGGGCAACAGGGTCAGAGCTGATTTGCATATCGCCATTGTCTAACCCAGGGTGGTGTGGAGTGCAAAAAAACGATGGATTTGGGCCCAGATCTTTTGACTGGGGGAATGTGTGACATTGATCCACATTCGGTCCATCACTTGTTGTTTTTGCAATTGCCGCCCTAAGTGCGCTGGGGATGCCCAGACGTGGGTCCCAGGCACTCCACACCACTTGGAGTCAAGCTAGCCGGGCTGATGAGAGGTGTTACCTCGAAACCGGTCCGGTCCTCGGATGCTTGATTCCGTTCTGGGAAGGACATGGCTTTTGTAGTTCGGACTGGACTGTTCCCATGGGGCAACAGGGTCAGAGCTGATTTGCATATCGCCATTGTCTAACCCAGGGTGGTGTGGAGTGCAAAAAAACGATGGATTTGGGCCCAGATCTTTTGACTGGGGGAATGTGTGACATTGATCCACATTCGGTCCATCACTTGTTGTTTTTGCAATTGCTGCCCTAAGTGCGCTGGGGAGGCTCAGACGTGGGTCCCAGGCACTCCACACCACTTGGAGTCAAGCTAGCCGGGCTGATGAGAGGTGTTACCTCGAAACCGGTCCGGTCCTCGGATGCTTGATTCCGTTCTGGGAAGGACATGGCTTTTGTAGTTCGGACTGGACTGTTCCCATGGGGCAACAGGGTCAGAGCTGATTTGAATATCGCCATTGTCTATCCCAGGGTGGTGTGGAGTGCAAAAAAACGATGGATTTGGGCCCAGATCTTTTGACTGGGGGAATATGTGACATTGATCCACTTTCGGTCCATCACTTGTTGTTTTTGCAATTGCCGCCCTAAGTGCACTGGGGATGCCCAGACGTGGGTCCCAGGCACTCCACACCACTTGGAGTCAAGCTAGCTGGGCTGATGAGAGGTGTTACCTCGAAACCGGTCCGGTCCTCGGATGCTTGATTCCGTTCTGGGAAGGACATGGCTTTTGTAGTTCGGACTGGACTGTTCCCATGGGGCAACAGGGTCAGAGCTGATTTGCATATAGCCATTGTCTAACCCAGGGTGGTGTGGAGTGCAAAAAAACAATGGATTTGGGCCCAGATCTTTTGACTGGGGGAATGTGTGACATTGATCCACATTCGGTCCATCACTTGTTGTTTTTGCAATTGCCGCCCTAAGTGCGCTGGGGATGCCCAGACGTGGGTCCCAGGCACTCCACACCACTTGGAGTCAAGCTAGCCGGGCTGATGAGAGGTGTTACCTCGAAGCCGGTCCGGTCCTCGGATGCTTGATTCCGTTCTGGGAAGGACATGGCTTTTGTAGTTCGGACTGGACTGTTCCCATGGGGCAACAGGGTCAGAGCTGATTTGCATATCACCATTGTCTAACTCAGGGTGGTGTGGAGTGCAAAAAAATGATGGATTTGGGCCCAGATCTTTTGACCGGGGGTATGTGTGACATTGATCCACATTCGGTCCATCACTTGTTGTTTTTGCAATTGCCGCCCTAAGTGCGCTGGGGATGCCCAGACGTGGGTCCCAGGCACTCCACACCACTTGGAGTCAAGCTAGCCGGGCTGATGAGAGGTGTTACCTCGAAACCGGTCCGGTCCTCGGATGCTTGATTCCGTTCTGGGAAGGACATGGCTTTTGTAGTTCGGACTGGACTGTTCCCATGGGGCAACAGGGTCAGAGCTGATTTGCATATCGCCATTGTCTAACCCAGGGTGGTGTGGAGTGCAAAAACACGATGGCTTTGGGCCCAGATCTTTTGACTGGGGGAATGTGTGACATTGATCCACATTCGGTCCATCACTTGTTGTTTTTGCAATTGCCGCCCTAAGTGCGCTGGGGATGCCCAGACGTGGGTCCCAGGCACTCCACACCACTTGGAGTCAAGCTAGCCGGGCTGATGAGAGGTGTTACCTCGAAACCGGTCCGGTCCTCGGATGCTTGATTCCGTTCTGGGAAGGACATGGTTTTTGTAGTTCGGACTGGACTGTTCCCATGGGGCAACAGGGTCAGAGCTGATTTGCATATCACCATTGTCTAACCCAGGGTGGTGTGGAGTGCAAAAAAACAATGGATTTGGGCCCAGATCTTTTGACTGGGGGAATGTGTGACATTGATCCACATTCGGTCCATGACTTGTTGTTTTTGCAATTGCCGCCCTAAGTGCGCTGGGGATGCCCAGACGTGGGTCCCAGGCACTCCACACCACTTGGAGTCAAGCTAGCCGGGCTGATGAGAGGTGTTACCTCGAAACCGGTCCGGTCCTCGGATGCTTGATTCCGTTCTGGGAAGGACATGGCTTTTGTAGTTTGGACTGGACTGTTCCCATGGGGCAACAGGGTCAGAGCTGATTTGCATATCGCCATTGTCTAACCCAGGGTGGTGTGGAGTGCAAAAAAACGATGGATTTGGGCCCAGATCTTTTGACTGGGGGAATGTGTGACATTGATCCACATTCGGTCCATCACTTGTTGTTTTTGCAATTGCCGCCCTAAGTGCGCTGGGGATGCCCAGACGTGGGTCCCAGGCACTCCACACCACTTGGAGTCAAGCTAGCCGGGCTGATGAGAGGTGTTACCTCGAAACCGGTCCGGTCCTCGGATGCTTGATTCCGTTCTGGGAAGGACATGGCTTTTGTAGTTCGGACTGGACTGTTCCCATGGGGCAACAGGGTCAGAGCTGATTTGCATATCGCCATTGTCTAACCCAGGGTGGTGTGGAGTGCAAAAAAACGATGGATTTGGGCCCAGATCTTTTGACTGGGGGAATGTGTGACATTGATCCACATTCGGTCCATCACTTGTTGTTTTTGCAATTGCTGCCCTAAGTGCGCTGGGGAGGCTCAGACGTGGGTCCCAGGCACTCCACACCACTTGGAGTCAAGCTAGCCGGGCTGATGAGAGGTGTTACCTCGAAACCGGTCCGGTCCTCGGATGCTTGATTCCGTTCTGGGAAGGACATGGCTTTTGTAGTTCGGACTGGACTGTTCCCATGGGGCAACAGGGTCAGAGCTGATTTGAATATCGCCATTGTCTATCCCAGGGTGGTGTGGAGTGCAAAAAAACGATGGATTTGGGCCCAGATCTTTTGACAGGGGGAATATGTGACATTGATCCACTTTCGGTCCATCACTTGTTGTTTTTGCAATTGCCGCCCTAAGTGCACTGGGGATGCCCAGACGTGGGTCCCAGGCACTCCACACCACTTGGAGTCAAGCTAGCCGGGCTGATGAGAGGTGTTACCTCGAAACCGGTCCGGTCCTCGGATGCTTGATTCCGTTCTGGGAAGGACATGGCTTTTGTAGCTCGGACTGGACTATTCCCATGGGGCAACAGGGTCAGAGCTGATTTGCATATCGCCATTGTCTAACCCAGGGTGGTGTGGAGTGCAAAAAAACGATGGATTTGGGCCCAGATCTTTTGACTGGGGGAATGTGTGACATTGATCTACATTCGGTCCATGACTTGTTGTTTTTGCAATTGCCGCCCTAAGTGCGCTGGGGATGCCCAGACGTTGTTCCCAGGCACTCCACACCACTTGGAGTCAAGCTAGCCGGGCTGATGAGAGGTGTTACCTCGAAACCGGTCCGGTCCTCGGATGCTTGATTCCGTTCTGGGAAGGACATGGCTTTTGTAGTTCGGACTGGACTGTTCCCATGGGGCAACAGGGTCAGAGCTGATTTGCATATCGCCATTGTCTAACCCAGGGTGGTGTGGAGTGCAAAAAAACGATGGCTTTGGGCCCAGATCTTTTGACTGGGGGACTGTGTGACATTGATCCACATTCGGTCCATCACTTGTTGTTTTTGCAATTGCCGCCCTAAGTGCGCTGGGGATGCCCAGACGTGGGTCCCAGGCACTCCACACCACTTGGATTCAAGCTAGCCGGGCTGATGAGAGGTGTTACCTCGAAACCGGTCCGGTCCTCGGATGCTTGATTCCGTTCTGGGAAGGACATGGCTTTTGTAGTTCGGACTGGACTGTTCCCATGGGGCAACAGGGGCAGAGCTGATTTGCATATCGCCATTGTCTAACCCAGGGTGGTGTGGAGTGCAAAAAAACGATGGATTTGGGCCCAGATCTTTTGACTGGGGGAATGTGTGACATTGATCCACATTCGGTCCATCACTTGTTGTTTTTGCAATTGCCGCCCTAAGTGCGCTGGGGATGCCCAGACGTGGGTCCCAGGCACTCCACACCACTTGGAGTCAAGCTAGCCGGGCTGATGAGAGGTGTTACCTCGAAACCGGTCCGGTCCTCGAATGCTTGATTCCGTTCTGGGAAGGACATGGCTTTTGTAGTTCGGACTGGACTGTTCCCATGGGGCAACAGGGTCAGAGCTGATTTGCATATCGCCATTGTCTAACCCAGGGTGGTGTGGAGTGCAAAAAAACGATGGATTTGGGCCCAGATCTTTTGACTGGGGGAATGTGTGACATTGATCCACATTCGGTCCATGACTTGTTGTTTTTGCAATTGCCGCCCTAAGTGCGCTGGGGATGCCCAGACGTGGGTCCCAGGCACTCCACACCACTTGGAGTCAAGCTAGCCAGGCTGATGAGAGGTGTTACCTCGAAACCGGTCCGGTCCTCGGATGCTTGATTCCGTTCTGGGAAGGACATGGCTTTTGTAGTTCGGACTGGACTGTTCCCATGGGGCAACAGGGTCAGAGCTGATTTGCATATCGCCATTGTCTAACCCAGGGTGGTGTGGAGTGCAAAAACACGATGGCTTTGGGCCCAGATCTTTTGACTGGGGGAATGTGTGACATTGATCCACATTCGGTCCATCACTTGTTGTTTTTGCAATTGCCGCCCTAAGTGCCCTGGGGATGCCCAGACGTGGGTCCCAGGCACTCCACACCACTTGGAGTCAAGCTAGCCGGGCTGATGAGAGGTGTTACCTCGAAACCGGTCCGGTCCTCGGATGCTTGATTCCGTTCTGGGAAGGACATGGTTTTTGTAGTTCGGACTGGACTGTTCCCATGGGGCAACACGGTCAGAGCTGATTTGCATATCACCATTGTCTAACCCAGGGTGGTGTGGAGTGCAAAAAAACAATGGATTTGGGCCCAGATCTTTTGACTGGGGGAATGTGTGACATTGATCCACATTCGGTCCATGACTTGTTGTTTTTGCAATTGCCGCCCTAAGTGCGCTGGGGATGCCCAGACGTGGGTCCCAGGCACTCCACACCACTTGGAGTCAAGCTAGCCGGGCTGATGAGAGGTGTTACCTCGAAACCGGTCCGGTCCTCGGATGCTTGATTCCGTTCTGGGAAGGACATGGCTTTTGTAGTTTGGACTGGACTGTTCCCATGGGGCAACAGGGTCAGAGCTGATTTGCATATCGCCATTGTCTAACCCAGGGTGGTGTGGAGTGCAAAAAAACGATGGATTTGGGCCCAGATCTTTTGACTGGGGGAATGTGTGACATTGATCCACATTCGGTCCATCACTTGTTGTTTTTGCAATTGCCGCCCTAAGTGCGCTGGGGATGCCCAGACGTGGGTCCCAGGCACTCCACACCACTTGGAGTCAAGCTAGCCGGGCTGATGAGAGGTGTTACCTCGAAACCGGTCCGGTCCTCGGATGCTTGATTCCGTCCTGGGAAGGACATGGCTTTTGTAGTTCGGACTGGACTGTTCCCATGGGGCAACAGGGTCAGAGCTGATTTGCATATCGCCATTGTCTAACCCAGGGTGGTGTGGAGTGCAAAAAAACGATGGATTTGGGCCCAGATCTTTTGACTGGGGGAATGTGTGACATTGATCCACATTCGGTCCATCACTTGTTGTTTTTGCAATTGCTGCCCTAAGTGCGCTGGGGAGGCTCAGACGTGGGTCCCAGGCACTCCACACCACTTGGAGTCAAGCTAGCCGGGCTGATGAGAGGTGTTACCTCGAAACCGGTCCGGTCCTCGGATGCTTGATTCCGTTCTGGGAAGGACATGGCTTTTGTAGTTCGGACTGGACTGTTCCCATGGGGCAACAGGGTCAGAGCTGATTTGCATATCGCCATTGTCTATCCCAGGGTGGTGTGGAGTGCAAAAAAACGATGGATTTGGGCCCAGATCTTTTGACTGGGGGAATATGTGACATTGATCCACTTTCGGTCCATCACTTGTTGTTTTTGCAATTGCCGCCCTAAGTGCACTGGGGATGCCCAGACGTGGGTCCCAGGCACTCCACACCACTTGGAGTCAAGCTAGCCGGGCTGATGAGAGGTGTTACCTCGAAACCGGTCCGGTCCTCGGATGCTTGATTCCGTTCTGGGAAGGACATGGCTTTTGTAGCTCGGACTGGACTGTTCCCATGGGGCAACAGGGTCAGAGCTGATTTGCATATCGCCATTGTCTAACCCAGGGTGGTGTGGAGTGCGAAAAAACGATGGATTTGGGCCCAGATCTTTTGACTGGGGGAATGTGTGACATTGATCTACATTCGGTCCATGACTTGTTGTTTTTGCAATTGCCGCCCTAAGTGCGCTGGGGATGCCCAGACGTTATTCCCAGGCACTCCACACCACTTGGAGTCAAGCTAGCCGGGCTGATGAGAGGTGTTACCTCGAAACCGGTCCGGTCCTCGGATGCTTGATTCCGTTCTGGGAAGGACATGGCTTTTGTAGTTCGGACTGGACTGTTCCCATGGGGCAACAGGGTCAGAGCTGATTTGCATATCGCCATTGTCTAACCCAGGGTGGTGTGGAGTGCAAAAAAACGATGGCTTTGGGCCCAGATCTTTTGACTGGGGGACTGTGTGACATTGATCCACATTCGGTCCATCACTTGTTGTTTTTGCAATTGCCGCCCTAAGTGCGCTGGGGATGCCCAGACGTGGGTCCCAGGCACTCCACACCACTTGGATTCAAGCTAGCCGGGCTGATGAGAGGTGTTACCTCGAAACCGGTCCGGTCCTCGGATGCTTGATTCCGTTCTGGGAAGGACATGGCTTTTGTAGTTCGGACTGGACTGTTCCCATGGGGCAACAGGGGCAGAGCTGATTTGCATATCGCCATTGTCTAACCCAGGGTGGTGTGGAGTGCAAAAAAACGATGGATTTGGGCCCAGATCTTTTGACTGGGGGAATGTGTGACATTGATCCACATTCGGTCCATCACTTGTTGTTTTTGCAATTGCCGCCCTAAGTGCGCTGGGGATGCCCAGACGTGGGTCCCAGGCACTCCACACCACTTGGAGTCAAGCTAGCTGGGCTGATGAGAGGTGTTACCTCGAAACCGGTCCGGTCCTCGGATGCTTGATTCCGTTCTGGGAAGGACATGGCTTTTGTAGTTCGGACTGGACTGTTCCCAAGGGGCAACAGGGTCAGAGCTGATTTGCATATCGCCATTGTCTAACCCAGGGTGGTGTGGAGTGCAAAAAAACGATGGATTTGGGCCCAGATCTTTTGACTGGGGGAATGTGTGACATTGATCCACATTCGGTCCATGACTTGTTGTTTTTGCAATTGCCGCCCTAAGTGCGCTGGGGATGCCCAGACGTGGGTCCCAGGCACTCCACACCACTTGGAGTCAAGCTAGCCGGGCTGATGAGAGGTGTTACCTCAAAACCGGTCCAGTCCTCGGATGCTTGATTCCGTTCTGGGAAGGACATGGCTTTTGTAGTTCGGACTGGACTGTTCCCATGGGGCAACAGGGTCAGAGCTGATTTGCATATCGCCATTGTCTAACCCAGGGTGGTGTGGAGTGCAAAAAAACGATGGATTTGGGCCCAGATCTTTTGACTGGGGGAATGTGTGACATTGATCCACATTCGGTCCATCACTTGTTGTTTTTGCAATTGCCGCCCTAAGTGCGCTGGGGATGCCCAGACGTGGGTCCCAGGCACACCACTTGGAGTCAAGCTAGCCGGGCTGATGAGAGGTGTTACCTCGAAACCGGTCCGGTCCTCGGATGCTTGATTCCGTTCTGGGAAGGACATGGCTTTTGTAGTTCGGACTGGACTGTTCCCATGGGGCAACAGGGTCAGAGCTGATTTTCATATCGCCATTGTCTAACCCAGGGTGGTGTGGAGTGCAAAAAAACGATGGCTTTGGGCCCAGATCTTTTGACTGGGGGAATGTGTGACATTGATCCACATTCGGTCCATCACTTGTTGTTTTTGCAATTGCCGCCCTAAGTGCGCTGGGGATGCCCAGACGTGGGTCCCAGGCACTCCACACCACTTGGAGTCAAGCTAGCCGGGCTGATGAGAGGTGTTACCTCGAAACCGGTCCGGTCCTCGGATGCTTGATTCCGTTCTGGGAAGGACATGGTTTTTGTAGTTCGGACTGGACTGTTCCCATGGGGCAACAGGGTCAGAGCTGATTTGCATATCGCCATTGTCTAACCCAGGGTGGTGTGGAGTGCAAAAAAACGATGGCTTTGGGCCCAGATCTTTTGACTGGGGGAATGTGTGACATTGATCCACATTCGGTCCATCACTTGTTGTTTTTGCAATTGCCGCCCTAAGTGCGCTGGGGATGCCCAGACGTGGGTCCCAGGCACTCCACACCACTTGGAGTCAAGCTAGCCGGGCTGATGAGAGGTGTTACCTCGAAACCGGTCCGGTCCTCGGATGCTTGATTCCGTTCTGGGAAGGACATGGCTTTTGTAGTTCGGACTGGACTGTTCCCATGGGGCAACAGGGTCAGAGCTGATTTGCATATCGCCATTGTCTAACCCAGGGTGGTGTGGAGTGCAAAAAAACGATGGATTTGGGCCCAGATCTTTTGACTGGGGGAATGTGTGACATTGATCCACATTCGGTCCATCACTTGTTGTTTTTGCAAGTGCCGCCCTAAGTGCGCTGGGGATGCCCAGACATGGGTCCCAGGCACTCCACACCACTTGGAGTCAAGCTAGCCGGGCTGATGAGAGGTGTTACCTCGAAACCGGTCCGGTCCTCGGATGCTTGATTCCGTTCTGGGAAGGACATGGCTTTTGTAGTTCGGACTGGACTGTTCCCATGGGGCAACAGGGTCAGAGCTGATTTGCATATCGCCATTGTCTAACCCAGGGTGGTGTGGAGTGCAAAAAAACGATGGCTTTGGGCCCAGATCTTTTGACTGGGGGAATGTGTGACATTGATCCACATTCGGTCCATCACTTGTTGTTTTGGCAATTGCCGCCCTAAGTGCGCTGGGGATGCCCAGACATGGGTCCCAGGCACTCCACACCACTTGGAGTCTAGCTAGCCGGGCTGATGAGAGGTGTTACCTCGAAACCGGTCCGGTCCTCGGATGCTTGATTCCGTTCTGGGAAGGACATGGCTTTTGTAGTTCGGACTGGACTGTTCCCATGGGGCAACAGGGTCAGAGCTGATTTGCATATCGCCATTGTCTAACCCAGGGTGGTGTGGAGTGCAAAAAAACGATGGCTTTGGGCCCAGATCTTTTGACTGGGGGAATGTGTGACATTGATCCACATTCGGTCCATCACTTGTTGTTTTGGCAATTGCCGCCCTAAGTGCGCTGGGGATGCCCAGACATGGGTCCCAGGCACTCCACACCACTTGGAGTCAAGCTAGCCGGGCTGATGAGAGGTGTTACCTCGAAACCGGTCCGGTCCTCGGATGCTTGATTCCGTTCTGGGAAGGACATGGCTTTTGTAGTTAGGACTGGACTGTTCCCATGGGGCAACAGGGTCAGAGCTGATTTGCATATCGCCATTGTCTAACCCAGGGTGGTGTGGAGTGCAAAAAAACGATGGCTTTGGGCCCAGATCTTTTGACTGGGGGAATGTGTGACATTGATCCACATTCGGTCCATCACTTGTTGTTTTGGCAATTGCCGCCCTAAGTGCGCTGGGGATGCCCAGACATGGGTCCCAGGCACTCCACACCACTTGGAGTCAAGCTAGCCGGGCTGATGAGAGGTGTTACCTCGAAACCGGTCCGGTCCTCGGATGCTTGATTCCGTTCTGGGAAGGACATGGCTTTTGTAGTTCGGACTGGACTGTTCCCATGGGGCAACAGGGTCAGAGCTGATTTGCATATCGCCATTGTCTAACCCAGGGTGGTGTGGAGTGCAAAAAAACGATGGCTTTGGGCCCAGATCTTTTGACTGGGGGAATGTGTGACATTGATCCACATTCGGTCCATCACTTGTTGTTTTGGCAATTGCCGCCCTAAGTGCGCTGGGGATGCCCAGACGTGGGTCCCAGGCACTCCACACCACTTGGAGTCAAGCTAGCCGGGCTGATGAGAGGTGTTACCTCGAAACCGGTCCGGTCCTCGGATGCTTGATTCCGTTCTGGGAAGGACATGGCTTTTGTAGTTCGGACTGGACTGTTCCCATGGGGCAACAGGGTCAGAGCTGATTTGCATATCGCCATTGTCTAACCCAGGGTGGTGTGGAGTGCAAAAAAACGATGGCTTTGGGCCCAGATCTTTTGACTGGGGGAATGTGTGACATTGATCCACATTCGGTCCATCACTTGTTGTTTTGGCAATTGCCGCCCTAAGTGCGCTGGGGATGCCCAGACGTGGGTCCCAGGCACTTCACACCACTTGGAGTCAAGCTAGCCGGGCTGATGAGAGGTGTTACCTCGAAACCGGTCCGGTCCTCGGATGCTTGACTCCGTTCTGGGAAGGACATGGTTTTTGTAGTTCGGACTGGACTGTTCCCATGGGGCAACAGGGTCAGAGCTGATTTGCATATCGCCATTGTCTAACCCAGGGTGGTGTGGAGTGCAAAAAAACGATGGCTTTGGGCCCAGATCTTTTGACTGGGGGAATGTGTGACATTGATCCACATTCGGTCCATCACTTGTTGTTTTTGCAATTGCCGCCCTAAGTGCGCTGGGGATGCCCAGACGTGGGTCCCAGGCACTCCACACCACTTGGAGTCAAGCTAGCCGGGCTGATGAGAGGTGTTACCTCGAAACCGGTCCGGTCCTCGGATGCTTGATTCCGTTCTGGGAAGGACATGGCTTTTGTAGTTCGGACTGGACTGTTCCCATGGGGCAACAGGGTCAGAGCTGATTTGCATATCGCCATTGTCTAACCCAGGGTGGTGTGGAGTGCAAAAAAACGATGGATTTGGGCCCAGATCTTTTGACTGGGGGAATGTGTGACATTGATCCACATTCGGTCCATCACTTGTTGTTTTTGCAATTGCCGCCCTAAGTGCGCTGGGGATGCCCAGACGTGGGTCCCAGGCACTCCACACCACTTGGAGTCAAGCTAGCCGGGCTGATGAGAGGTGTTACCTCGAAACCGGTCCGGTCCTCGGATGCTTGATTCCGTTCTGGGAAGGACATGGCTTTTGTAGTTCGGACTGGACTGTTCCCATGGGGCAACAGGGTCAGAGCTGATTTGCATATCGCCATTGTCTAACCCAGGGTGGTGTGGAGTGCAAAAAAACGATGGATTTGGGCCCAGATCTTTTGACTGGGGGAATGTGTGACATTGATCCACATTCAGTCCATCACTTGTTGTTTTTGCAATTGCTGCCCTAAGTGCGCTGGGGATGCCCAGACGTGGGTCCCAGGCACTCCACACCACTTGGAATCAAGCTAGCCGGGCTAATGAGAGGTGTTACCTCGAAACCGGTCTGGTCCTCGGATGCTTGATTCCGTTCTGGGAAGGACATGGCTTTTGTAGTTCGGACTGGACTGTTCCCATGGGGCAACAGGGTCAGAGCTGATTTGCATATCGGCATTGTCTAACCCAGGGTGGTGTGGAGTGCAAAAAAACGATGGATTTGGGCCCAGATCTTTTGACTGGGGGAATGTGTGACATTGATCCACATTCGGTCCATCACTTGTTGTTTTTGCAATTGCCGCCCTAAGTGCGCTGGGGATGCCCAGACGTGGGTCCCAGGTACTCCACACCACTTGGAGTCAAGCTAGCCGGGCTGATGAGAGGTGTTACCTCGAAACCGGTCCGGTCCTCGGATGCTTGATTCCGTTCTGGGAAGGACATGGCTTTTGTAGTTCGGACTGGACTGTTCCCATGGGGCAACAGGGTCAGAGCTGATTTGCATATCACCATTGTCTAACCCAGGGTGGTGTGGAGTGCAAAAAAACGATGGATTTGGGCCCAGATCTTTTGACTGGGGGTATGTGTGACATTGATCCACATTCGGTCCATCACTTGTTGTTTTTGCAATTGCCGCCCTAAATGCGCTGGGGATGCCCAGACGTGGGTCCCAGGCACTCCACACCACTTGGAGTCAAGCTAGCCGGGCTGATGAGAGGTGTTACCTCGAAACCGGTCCGGTCCTCGGATGCTTGATTCCGTTCTGGGAAGGACATGGCTTTTGTAGTTCAGACTGGACTGTTCCCATGGGGCAATAGGGTCAGAGCTGATTTGCATATCGCCATTGTCTAACCCAGGGTGGTGTGGAGTGCAAAAAAACGATGGCTTTGGGCCCAGATCTTTTGACTGGGGGAATGTGTGACATTGATCCACATTCGGTCCATCACTTGTTGTTTTTGCAATTGCCGCCCTAAGTGCGCTGGGGATGCCCAGACGTGGGTCCCAGGCACTCCACACCACTTGGAGTCAAGCTAGCTGGGCTGATGAGAGGTGTTACCTCGAAACCGGTCCGGTCCTCGGATGCTTGATTCCGTTCTGGGAAGGACATGGCTTTTGTAGTTCGGACTGGACTGTTCCCATGGGGCAACAGGGTCAGAGCTGATTTGCATATAGCCATTGTCTAACCCAGGGTGGTGTGGAGTGCAAAAAAACAATGGATTTGGGCCCAGATCTTTTGACTGGGGGAATGTGTGACATTGATCCACATTCGGTCCATCACTTGTTGTTTTTGCAATTGCCGCCCTAAGTGCGCTGGGGATGCCCAGACGTGGGTCCCAGGCACTCCACACCACTTGGAGTCAAGCTAGCCGGGCTGATGAGAGGTGTTACCTCGAAACCGGTCCGGTCCTCGGATGCTTGATTCCGTTCTGGGAAGGACATGGCTTTTGTAGTTCGGACTGGTCTGTTTCCATGGGGCAACAGGGTCAGAGCTGATTTGCATATCACCATTGTCTAACTCAGGGTGGTGTGGAGTGCAAAAAAACGATGGATTTGGGCCCAGATCTTTTGACTGGGGGTATGTGTGACATTGATCCACATTCGGTCCATCACTTGTTGTTTTTGCAATTGCCGCCCTAAGTGCGCTGGGGATGCCCAGACGTGGGTCCCAGGCACTCCACACCACTTGGAGTCAAGCTAGCCGGGCTGATGAGAGGTGTTACCTCGAAACCGGTCCGGTCCTCGGATGCTTGATTCCGTTCTGGGAAGGACATGGCTTTTGTAGTTCGGACTGGACTGTTCCCATGGGGCAACAGGGTCAGAGCTGATTTGCATATCGCCATTGTCTAACCCAGGATGGTGTGGAGTGCAAAAACACGATGGCTTTGGGCCCAGATCTTTTGACTGGGGGAATGTGTGACATTGATCCACATTCGGTCCATCACTTGTTGTTTTTGCAATTGCTGCCCTAAGTGCGCTGGGGATGCTCAGACGTGGGTCCCAGGCACTCCACACCACTTGGAGTCAAGCTAGCCGGGCTGATGAGAGGTGTTACCTCGAAACCGGTCCGGTCCTCGGATGCTTGATTCCGTTCTGGGAAGGACATGGCTTTTGTAGCTCGGACTGGACTGTTCCCATGGGGCAACAGGGTCAGAGCTGATTTGCATATCGCCATTGTCTAACCCAGGGTGGTGTGGAGTGCAAAAAAACGATGGATTTGGGCCCAGATCTTTTGACTGGGGGAATGTGTGACATTGATCTACATTCGGTCCATGACTTGTTGTTTTTGCAATTGCCGCCCTAAGTGCGCTGGGGATGCCCAGACGTGGGTCCCAGGCACTCCACACCACTTGGAGTCAAGCTAGCCGGGCTGATGAGAGGTGTTACCTCGAAACCGGTCCGGTCCTCGGATGCTTGATTCCGTTCTGGGAAGGACATGGCTTTTGTAGTTCGGACTGGACTGTTCCCATGGGGCAACAGGGTCAGAGCTGATTTGCATATCGCCATTGTCTAACCCAGGGTGGTGTGGAGTGCAAAAAAACGATGGATTTGGGCCCAGATCTTTTGACTGGGGGAATGTGTGACATTGATCCACATTCGGTCCATGACTTGTTGTTTTTGCAATTGCCGCCCTAAGTGCGCTGGGGATGCCCAGACGTGGGTCCCAGGCACTCCACACCACTTGGAGTCAAGCTAGCCGGGCTGATGAGAGGTGTTACCTCAAAACCGGTCCAGTCCTCGGATGCTTGATTCCGTTCTGGGAAGGACATGGCTTTTGTAGTTCGGACTGGACTGTTCCCATGGGGCAACAGGGTCAGAGCTGATTTGCATATCGCCATTGTCTAACCCAGGGTGGTGTGGAGTGCAAAAAAACGATGGATTTGGGCCCAGATCTTTTGACTGGGGGAATGTGTGACATTGAGCCACATTCAGTCCATCACTTGTTGTTTTTGCAATTGCCGCCCTAAGTGCGCTGGGGATGCCCAGACGTGGGTCCCAGGCACTCCACACCACTTGGAATCAAGCTACCCGGGCTAATGAGAGGTGTTACCTCGAAACCGGTCCGGTCCTCGGATGCTTGATTCCGTTCTGGGAAGGACATGGCTTTTGTAGTTCGGACTGGACTGTTCCCATGGGGCAACAGGGTCAGAGCTGATTTGCATATCGGCATTGTCTAACCCAGGGTGGTGTGGAGTGCAAAAAAACGATGGATTTGGGCCCAGATCTTTTGACTGGGGGAATGTGTGACATTGATCCACATTCGGTCCATCACTTGTTGTTTTTGCAATTGCCGCCCTAAGTGCGCTGGGGATGCCCAGACGTGGGTCCCAGGCACTCCACACCACTTGGAGTCAAGCTAGCCGGGCTGATGAGAGGTGTTACCTCGAAACCAGTCCGGTCCTCGGATGCTTGATTCCGTTCTGGGAAGGACATGGCTTTTGTAGTTCGGACTGGACTGTTCCCATGGGGCAACAGGGTCAGAGCTGATTTGCATATCGCCATTGTCTAACCCAGGGTGCTGTGAAGTGCAAAAAAACGATGGATTTGGGCCCAGATCTTTTGACTGGGGGAATGTGTGACATTGATCCACATTCGGTCCATGACTTGTTGTTTTTGCAATTGCCGCCCTAAGTGCGCTGGGGATGCCCAGACGTGGGTCCCAGGCACTCCACACCACTTGGAGTCAAGCTAGCCGGGCTGATGAGAGGTGTTACCTCGAAACTGGTCCGGTCCTCGGATGCTTGATTCCGTTCTGGGAAGGACATGGCTTTTGTAGTTCGGACTGGACTGTTCCCATGGGGCAACAGGGTCAGAGCTGATTTGCATATCGCCATTGTCTAACCCAGGGTGGTGTGGAGTGCAAAAAAACGATGGATTTGGGCCCAGATCTTTTGACTGGGGGAATGTGTGACATTGATCCACATTCGGTCCATGACTTGTTGTTTTTGCAATTGCCGCCCTAAGTGCGCTGGGGATGCCCAGACGTGGGTCCCAGGCACTACACACCACTTGGAGTCAAGCTAGCCGGGCTGATGAGAGGTGTTACCTCGAAACCGGTCCGGTCCTCAGATGCTTGATTCCGTTCTGGGAAGGACATGGCTTTTGTAGTTCGGACTGGACTGTTCCCATGGGGCAACAGGGTCAGAGCTGATTTGCATATCGCCATTGTCTAACCCAGGGTGGTGTGGAGTGCAAAAAAACGATGGATTTGGGCCCAGATCTTTTGACTGGGGGAATGTGTGACATTGATCCACATTCAGTCCATCACTTGTTGTTTTTGCAATTGCTGCCCTAAGTGCGCTGGGGATGCCCAGACGTGGGTCCCAGGCACTCCACACCACTTGGAATCAAGCTAGCCGGGCTAATGAGAGGTGTTACCTCGAAAACGGTCCGGTCCTCGGATGCTTGATTCCGTTCTGGGAAGGACATGGCTTTTGTAGTTCGGACTGGACTGTTCCCATGGGGCAACAGGGTCAGAGCTGATTTGCATATCGGCATTGTCTAACCCAGGGTGGTGTGGAGTGCAAAAAAACGATGGATTTGGGCCCAGATCTTTTGACTGGGGGAATGTGTGACATTGATCCACATTCGGTCCATCACTTGTTGTTTTTGCAATTGCCGCCCTAAGTGCGCTGGGGATGCCCAGACGTGGGTCCCAGGCACTCCACACCACTTGGAGTCAAGCTAGCCGGGCTGATGAGAGGTGTTACCTCGAAACCGGTCCGGTCCTCGGATGCTTGATTCCGTTCTGGGAAGGACATGGCTTTTGTAGTCCGGACTGGACTGTTCCCATGGGGCAACAGGGTCAGAGCTGATTTGCATATCGCCATTGTCTAACCCAGGGTGGTGTGGAGTGCAAAAAAACGATGGATTTGGGCCCAGATCTTTTGACTGGGGGAATGTGTGACATTGATCCACATTCGGTCCATCACTTGTTGTTTTTGCAATTGCCGCCCTAAGTGCGCTGGGGATGCCCAGACGTGGGTCCCAGGCACTCCACACCACTTGGAGTCAAGCTAGCCGGGCTGATGAGAGGTGTTACCTCAAAACCGGTCCGGTCCTCGGATGCTTGATTCCGTTCTGGGAAGGACATGGCTTTTGTAGTTCGGACTGGACTGTTCCCATGGGGCAACAGGGTCAGAGCTGATTTGCATATCGCCATTGTCTAACCCAGGGTGGTGTGGAGTGCAAAAAAACGATGGATTTGGGCCCAGATCTTTTGACTGGGGGTATGTGTGACATTGATCCACATTCGGTCCATCACTTGTTGTTTTTGCAATTGCCGCCCTAAGTGCGCTGGGGATGCCCAGACGTGGGTCCCAGGCACACCACTTGGAGTCAAGCTAGCCGGGCTGATGAGAGGTGTTACCTCGAAACCGGTCCGGTCCTCGGATGCTTGATTCCGTTCTGGGAAGGACATGGCTTTTGTAGTTCGGACTGGACTGTTCCCATGGGGCAACAGGGTCAGAGCTGATTTGCATATCGCCATTGTCTAACCCAGGGTGGTGTGGAGTGCAAAAAAACGATGGCTTTGGGCCCAGATCTTTTGACTGGGGGTATGTGTGACATTGATCCACATTCGGTCCATCACTTGTTGTTTTTGCAATTGCCGCCCTAAGTGCGCTGGGGATGCCCAGACGTGGGTCCCAGGCACTCCACACCACTTGGAGTCAAGCTAGCCGGGCTGATGAGAGGTGTTACCTCGAAACCGGTCCGGTCCTCGGATGCTTGATTCCGTTCTGGGAAGGACATGGCTTTTGTAGTTCGGACTGGACTGTTCCCATGGGGCAACAGGGTCAGAGCTGATTTGCATATCGCCATTGTCTAACCCAGGGTGGTGTGGAGTGCAAAAACACGATGGCTTTGGGCCCAGATCTTTTGACTGGGGGAATGTGTGACATTGATCCACATTCGGTCCATCACTTGTTGTTTTTGCAATTGCCGCCCTAAGTGCGCTGGGGATGCCCAGACGTGGGTCCCAGGCACTCCACACCACTTGGAGTCAAGCTAGCCGGGCTGATGAGAGGTGTTACCTCGAAACCGGTCCGGTCCTCGGATGCTTGATTCTGTTCTGGGAAGGACATGGTTTTTGTAGTTCGGACTGGACTGTTCCCATGGGGCAACAGGGTCAGAGCTGATTTGCATATCGCCATTGTCTAACCCAGGGTGGTGTGGAGTGCAAAAAAACAATGGATTTGGGCCCAGATCTTTTGACTGGGGGAATGTGTGACATTGATCCACATTCGGTCCATGACTTGTTGTTTTTGCAATTGCCGCCCTAAGTGCGCTGGGGATGCCCAGACGTGGGTCCCAGGCACTCCACACCACTTGGAGTCAAGCTAGCCGGGCTGATGAGAGGTGTTACCTCGAAACCGGTCCGGTCCTCGGATGCTTGATTCCGTTCTGGGAAGGACATGGCTTTTGTAGTTTGGACTGGACTGTTCCCATGGGGCAACAGGGTCAGAGCTGATTTGCATATCGCCATTGTCTAACCCAGGGTGGTGTGGAGTGCAAAAAAACGATGGATTTGGGCCCAGATCTTTTGACTGGGGGAATGTGTGACATTGATCCACATTCGGTCCATCACTTGTTGTTTTTGCAATTGCCGCCCTAAGTGCGATGGGGATGCCCAGACGTGGGTCCCAGGCACTCCACACCACTTGGAGTCAAGCTAGCCGGGCTGATGAGAGGTGTTACCTCGAAACCGGTCCGGTCCTCGGATGCTTGATTCCGTTCTGGGAAGGACATGGCTTTTGTAGTTCGGACTGGACTGTTCCCATGGGGCAACAGGGTCAGAGCTGATTTGCATATCGCCATTGTCTAACCCAGGGTGGTGTGGAGTGCAAAAAAACGATGGATTTGGGCCCAGATCTTTTGACTGGGGGAATGTGTGACATTGATCCACATTCGGTCCATCACTTGTTGTTTTTGCAATTGCTGCCCTAAGTGCGCTGGGGATGCTCAGACGTGGGTCCCAGGCACTCCACACCACTTGGAGTCAAGCTAGCCGGGCTGATGAGAGGTGTTACCTCGAAACCGGTCCGGTCCTCGGATGCTTGATTCCGTTCTGGGAAGGACATGGCTTTTGTAGTTCGGACTGGACTGTTCCCATGGGGCAACAGGGTCAGAGCTGATTTGCATATCGCCATTGTCTATCCCAGGGTGGTGTGGAGTGCAAAAAAACGATGGATTTGGGCCCAGATCTTTTGACTGGGGGAATATGTGACATTGATTCACTTTCGGTCCATCACTTGTTGTTTTTGCAATTGCCGCCCTAAGTGCACTGGGGATGCCCAGACGTGGGTCCCAGGCACTCCACACCACTTGGAGTCAAGCTAGCCGGGCTGATGAGAGGTGTTACCTCGAAACCGGTCCGGTCCTCGGATGCTTGATTCCGTTCTGGGAAGGACATGGCTTTTGTAGCTCGGACTGGACTGTTCCCATGGGGCAACAGGGTCAGAGCTGATTTGCATATCGCCATTGTCTAACCCAGGGTGGTGTGGAGTGCAAAAAAACGATGAATTTGGGCCCAGATCTTTTGACTGGGGGAATGTGTGACATTGATCTACATTCGGTCCATGACTTGTTGTTTTTGCAATTGCCGCCCTAAGTGCGCTGGGGATGCCCAGACGTGGGTCCCAGGCACTCCACACCACTTGGAGTCAAGCTAGCCGTTCTGATGAGAGGTGTTACCTCGAAACCGGTCCGGTCCTCGGATGCTTGATTCCGTTCTGGGAAGGACATGGCTTTTGTAGTTCGGACTGGACTGTTCCCATGGGGCAACAGGGTCAGAGCTGATTTGCATATCGCCATTGTCTAACCCAGGGTGGTGTGGAGTGCAAAAAAACGATGGCTTTGGGCCCAGATCTTTTGACTGGGGGACTGTGTGACATTGATCCACATTCGGTCCATCACTTGTTGTTTTTGCAATTGCCGCCCTAAGTGCGCTGGGGATGCCCAGACGTGGGTCCCAGGCACTCCACACCACTTGGAGTCAAGCTAGCCGGGCTGATGAGAGGTGTTACCTCGAAACTGGTCCGGTCCTCGGATGCTTGATTCCGTTCTGGGAAGGACATGGCTTTTGTAGTTCGGACTGGACTGTTCCCATGGGGCAACAGGGTCAGAGCTGATTTGCATATCGCCATTGTCTAACCCAGGGTGGTGTGGAGTGCAAAAAAACGATGGATTTGGGCCCAGATCTTTTGACTGGGGGAATGTGTGACATTGATCCACATTCGGTCCATGACTTGTTGTTTTTGCAATTGCCGCCCTAAGTGCGCTGGGGATGCCCAGACGTGGGTCCCAGGCACTACACACCACTTGGAGTCAAGCTAGCCGGGCTGATGAGAGGTGTTACCTCGAAACCGGTCCGGTCCTCAGATGCTTGATTCCGTTCTGGGAAGGACATGGCTTTTGTAGTTCGGACTGGACTGTTCCCATGGGGCAACAGGGTCAGAGCTGATTTGCATATCGCCATTGTCTAACCCAGGGTGGTGTGGAGTGCAAAAAAACGATGGATTTGGGCCCAGATCTTTTGACTGGGGGAATGTGTGACATTGATCCACATTCAGTCCATCACTTGTTGTTTTTGCAATTGCTGCCCTAAGTGCGCTGGGGATGCCCAGACGTGGGTCCCAGGCACTCCACACCACTTGGAATCAAGCTAGCCGGGCTAATGAGAGGTGTTACCTCGAAAACGGTCCGGTCCTCGGATGCTTGATTCCGTTCTGGGAAGGACATGGCTTTTGTAGTTCGGACTGGACTGTTCCCATGGGGCAACAGGGTCAGAGCTGATTTGCATATCGGCATTGTCTAACCCAGGGTGGTGTGGAGTGCAAAAAAACGATGGATTTGGGCCCAGATCTTTTGACTGGGGGAATGTGTGACATTGATCCACATTCGGTCCATCACTTGTTGTTTTTGCAATTGCCGCCCTAAGTGCGCTGGGGATGCCCAGACGTGGGTCCCAGGCACTCCACACCACTTGGAGTCAAGCTAGCCGGGCTGATGAGAGGTGTTACCTCGAAACCGGTCCGGTCCTCGGATGCTTGATTCCGTTCTGGGAAGGACATGGCTTTTGTAGTCCGGACTGGACTGTTCCCATGGGGCAACAGGGTCAGAGCTGATTTGCATATCGCCATTGTCTAACCCAGGGTGGTGTGGAGTGCAAAAAAACGATGGATTTGGGCCCAGATCTTTTGACTGGGGGAATGTGTGACATTGATCCACATTCAGTCCATCACTTGTTGTTTTTGCAATTGCCGCCCTAAGTGCGCTGGGGATGCCCAGACGTGGGTCCCAGGCACTCCACACCACTTGGAGTCAAGCTAGCCGGGCTGATGAGAGGTGTTACCTCAAAACCGGTCCGGTCCTCGGATGCTTGATTCCGTTCTGGGAAGGACATGGCTTTTGTAGTTCGGACTGGACTGTTCCCATGGGGCAACAGGGTCAGAGCTGATTTGCATATCGCCATTGTCTAACCCAGGGTGGTGTGGAGTGCAAAAAAACGATGGATTTGGGCCCAGATCTTTTGACTGGGGGTATGTGTGACATTGATCCACATTCGGTCCATCACTTGTTGTTTTTGCAATTGCCGCCCTAAGTGCGCTGGGGATGCCCAGACGTGGGTCCCAGGCACACCACTTGGAGTCAAGCTAGCCGGGCTGATGAGAGGTGTTACCTCGAAACCGGTCCGGTCCTCGGATGCTTGATTCCGTTCTGGGAAGGACATGGCTTTTGTAGTTCGGACTGGACTGTTCCCATGGGGCAACAGGGTCAGAGCTGATTTGCATATCGCCATTGTCTAACCCAGGGTGGTGTGGAGTGCAAAAAAACGATGGCTTTGGGCCCAGATCTTTTGACTGGGGGTATGTGTGACATTGATCCACATTCGGTCCATCACTTGTTGTTTTTGCAATTGCCGCCCTAAGTGCGCTGGGGATGCCCAGACGTGGGTCCCAGGCACTCCACACCACTTGGAGTCAAGCTAGCCGGGCTGATGAGAGGTGTTACCTCGAAACCGGTCCGGTCCTCGGATGCTTGATTCCGTTCTGGGAAGGACATGGCTTTTGTAGTTCGGACTGGACTGTTCCCATGGGGCAACAGGGTCAGAGCTGATTTGCATATCGCCATTGTCTAACCCAGGGTGGTGTGGAGTGCAAAAACACGATGGCTTTGGGCCCAGATCTTTTGACTGGGGGAATGTGTGACATTGATCCACATTCGGTCCATCACTTGTTGTTTTTGCAATTGCCGCCCTAAGTGCGCTGGGGATGCCCAGACGTGGGTCCCAGGCACTCCACACCACTTGGAGTCAAGCTAGCCGGGCTGATGAGAGGTGTTACCTCGAAACCGGTCCGGTCCTCGGATGCTTGATTCTGTTCTGGGAAGGACATGGTTTTTGTAGTTCGGACTGGACTGTTCCCATGGGGCAACAGGGTCAGAGCTGATTTGCATATCGCCATTGTCTAACCCAGGGTGGTGTGGAGTGCAAAAAAACAATGGATTTGGGCCCAGATCTTTTGACTGGGGGAATGTGTGACATTGATCCACATTCGGTCCATGACTTGTTGTTTTTGCAATTGCCGCCCTAAGTGCGCTGGGGATGCCCAGACGTGGGTCCCAGGCACTCCACACCACTTGGAGTCAAGCTAGCCGGGCTGATGAGAGGTGTTACCTCGAAACCGGTCCGGTCCTCGGATGCTTGATTCCGTTCTGGGAAGGACATGGCTTTTGTAGTTTGGACTGGACTGTTCCCATGGGGCAACAGGGTCAGAGCTGATTTGCATATCGCCATTGTCTAACCCAGGGTGGTGTGGAGTGCAAAAAAACGATGGATTTGGGCCCAGATCTTTTGACTGGGGGAATGTGTGACATTGATCCACATTCGGTCCATCACTTGTTGTTTTTGCAATTGCCGCCCTAAGTGCGCTGGGGATGCCCAGACGTGGGTCCCAGGCACACCACTTGGAGTCAAGCTAGCCGGGCTGATGAGAGGTGTTACCTCGAAACCGGTCCGGTCCTCGGATGCTTGATTCCGTTCTGGGAAGGACATGGCTTTTGTAGTTCGGACTGGACTGTTCCCATGGGGCAACAGGGTCAGAGCTGATTTGCATATCGCCATTGTCTAACCCAGGGTGGTGTGGAGTGCAAAAAAACGATGGCTTTGGGCCCAGATCTTTTGACTGGGGGTATGTGTGACATTGATCCACATTCGGTCCATCACTTGTTGTTTTTGCAATTGCCGCCCTAAGTGCGCTGGGGATGCCCAGACGTGGGTCCCAGGCACTCCACACCACTTGGAGTCAAGCTAGCCGGGCTGATGAGAGGTGTTACCTCGAAACCGGTCCGGTCCTCGGATGCTTGATTCCGTTCTGGGAAGGACATGGCTTTTGTAGTTCGGACTGGACTGTTCCCATGGGGCAACAGGGTCAGAGCTGATTTGCATATCGCCATTGTCTAACCCAGGGTGGTGTGGAGTGCAAAAACACGATGGCTTTGGGCCCAGATCTTTTGACTGGGGGAATGTGTGACATTGATCCACATTCGGTCCATCACTTGTTGTTTTTGCAATTGCCGCCCTAAGTGCGCTGGGGATGCCCAGACGTGGGTCCCAGGCACTCCACACCACTTGGAGTCAAGCTAGCCGGGCTGATGAGAGGTGTTACCTCGAAACCGGTCCGGTCCTCGGATGCTTGATTCTGTTCTGGGAAGGACATGGTTTTTGTAGTTCGGACTGGACTGTTCCCATGGGGCAACAGGGTCAGAGCTGATTTGCATATCGCCATTGTCTAACCCAGGGTGGTGTGGAGTGCAAAAAAACAATGGATTTGGGCCCAGATCTTTTGACTGGGGGAATGTGTGACATTGATCCACATTCGGTCCATGACTTGTTGTTTTTGCAATTGCCGCCCTAAGTGCGCTGGGGATGCCCAGACGTGGGTCCCAGGCACTCCACACCACTTGGAGTCAAGCTAGCCGGGCTGATGAGAGGTGTTACCTCGAAACCGGTCCGGTCCTCGGATGCTTGATTCCGTTCTGGGAAGGACATGGCTTTTGTAGTTTGGACTGGACTGTTCCCATGGGGCAACAGGGTCAGAGCTGATTTGCATATCGCCATTGTCTAACCCAGGGTGGTGTGGAGTGCAAAAAAACGATGGATTTGGGCCCAGATCTTTTGACTGGGGGAATGTGTGACATTGATCCACATTCGGTCCATCACTTGTTGTTTTTGCAATTGCCGCCCTAAGTGCGATGGGGATGCCCAGACGTGGGTCCCAGGCACTCCACACCACTTGGAGTCAAGCTAGCCGGGCTGATGAGAGGTGTTACCTCGAAACCGGTCCGGTCCTCGGATGCTTGATTCCGTTCTGGGAAGGACATGGCTTTTGTAGTTCGGACTGGACTGTTCCCATGGGGCAACAGGGTCAGAGCTGATTTGCATATCGCCATTGTCTAACCCAGGGTGGTGTGGAGTGCAAAAAAACGATGGATTTGGGCCCAGATCTTTTGACTGGGGGAATGTGTGACATTGATCCACATTCGGTCCATCACTTGTTGTTTTTGCAATTGCTGCCCTAAGTGCGCTGGGGATGCTCAGACGTGGGTCCCAGGCACTCCACACCACTTGGAGTCAAGCTAGCCGGGCTGATGAGAGGTGTTACCTCGAAACCGGTCCGGTCCTCGGATGCTTGATTCCGTTCTGGGAAGGACATGGCTTTTGTAGTTCGGACTGGACTGTTCCCATGGGGCAACAGGGTCAGAGCTGATTTGCATATCGCCATTGTCTATCCCAGGGTGGTGTGGAGTGCAAAAAAACGATGGATTTGGGCCCAGATCTTTTGACTGGGGGAATATGTGACATTGATCCACTTTCGGTCCATCACTTGTTGTTTTTGCAATTGCCGCCCTAAGTGCACTGGGGATGCCCAGACGTGGGTCCCAGGCACTCCACACCACTTGGAGTCAAGCTAGCCGGGCTGATGAGAGGTGTTACCTCGAAACCGGTCCGGTCCTCGGATGCTTGATTCCGTTCTGGGAAGGACATGGCTTTTGTAGCTCGGACTGGACTGTTCCCATGGGGCAACAGGGTCAGAGCTGATTTGCATATCGCCATTGTCTAACCCAGGGTGGTGTGGAGTGCAAAAAAACGATGGATTTGGGCCCAGATCTTTTGACTGGGGGAATGTGTGACATTGATCTACATTCGGTCCATGACTTGTTGTTTTTGCAATTGCCGCCCTAAGTGCGCTGGGGATGCCCAGACGTGGGTCCCAGGCACTCCACACCACTTGGAGTCAAGCTAGCCGGGCTGATGAGAGGTGTTACCTCGAAACCGGTCCGGTCCTCGGATGCTTGATTCCGTTCTGGGAAGGACATGGCTTTTGTAGTTCGGACTGGACTGTTCCCATGGGGCAACAGGGTCAGAGCTGATTTGCATATCGCCATTGTCTAACCCAGGGTGGTGTGGAGTGCAAAAAAACGATGGCTTTGGGCCCAGATCTTTTGACTGGGGGACTGTGTGACATTGATCCACATTCGGTCCATCACTTGTTGTTTTTGCAATTGCCGCCCTAAGTGCGCTGGGGATGCCCAGACGTGGGTCCCAGGCACTCCACACCACTTGGATTCAAGCTAGCCGGGCTGATGAGAGGTGTTACCTCGAAACCGGTCCGGTCCTCGGATGCTTGATTCCGTTCTGGGAAGGACATGGCTTTTGTAGTTCGGACTGGACTGTTCCCATGGGGCAACAGGGGCAGAGCTGATTTGCATATCGCCATTGTCTAACCCAGGGTGGTGTGGAGTGCAAAAAAACGATGGATTTGGGCCCAGATCTTTTGACTGGGGGAATGTGTGACATTGATCCACATTCGGTCCATCACTTGTTGTTTTTGCAATTGCCGCCCTAAGTGCGCTGGGGATGCCCAGACGTGGGTCCCAGGCACTCCACACCACTTGGAGTCAAGCTAGCCGGGCTGATGAGAGGTGTTACCTCGAAACCGGTCCGGTCCTCGGATGCTTGATTCCGTTCTGGGAAGGACATGGCTTTTGTAGTTCGGACTGGACTGTTCCCATGGGGCAACAGGGTCAGAGCTGATTTGCATATCGCCATTGTCTAACCCAGGGTGGTGTGGAGTGCAAAAAAACGATGGATTTGGGCCCAGATCTTTTGACTGGGGGAATGTGTGACATTGATCCACATTCGGTCCATGACTTGTTGTTTTTGCAATTGCCGCCCTAAGTGCGCTGGGGATGCCCAGACGTGGGTCCCAGGCACTACACACCACTTGGAGTCAAGCTAGCCGGGCTGATGAGAGGTGTTACCTCGAAACCGGTCCGGTCCTCGGATGCTTGATTCCGTTCTGGGAAGGACATGGCTTTTGTAGTTCGGACTGGACTGTTCCCATGGGGCAACAGGGTCAGAGCTGATTTGCATATCGCCATTGTCTAACCCAGGGTGGTGTGGAGTGCAAAAAAACGATGGATTTGGGCCCAGATCTTTTGACTGGGGGAATGTGTGACATTGATCCACATTCAGTCCATTACTTGTTGTTTTTGCAATTGCTGCCCTAAGTGCGCTGGGGATGCCCAGACGTGGGTCCCAGGCACTCCACACCACTTGGAATCAAGCTAGCCGGGCTAATGAGAGGTGTTACCTCGAAAACGGTCCGGTCCTCGGATGCTTGATTCCGTTCTGGGAAGGACATGGCTTTTGTAGTTCGGACTGGACTGTTCCCATGGGGCAACAGGGTCAGAGCTGATTTGCATATCGGCATTGTCTAACCCAGGGTGGTGTGGAGTGCAAAAAAACGATGGATTTGGGCCCAGATCTTTTGACTGGGGGAATGTGTGACATTGATCCACATTCGGTCCATCACTTGTTGTTTTTGCAATTGCCGCCCTAAGTGCGCTGGGGATGCCCAGACGTGGGTCCCAGGCACTCCACACCACTTGGAGTCAAGCTAGCCGGGCTGATGAGAGGTGTTACCTCGAAACCGGTCCGGTCCTCGGATGCTTGATTCCGTTCTGGGAAGGACATGGCTTTTGTAGTCCGGACTGGACTGTTCCCATGGGGCAACAGGGTCAGAGCTGATTTGCATATCGCCATTGTCTAACCCAGGGTGGTGTGGAGTGCAAAAAAACGATGGATTTGGGCCCAGATCTTTTGACTGGGGGAATGTGTGACATTGATCCACATTCGGTCCATCACTTGTTGTTTTTGCAATTGCCGCCCTAAGTGCGCTGGGGATGCCCAGACGTGGGTCCCAGGCACTCCACACCACTTGGAGTCAAGCTAGCCGGGCTGATGAGAGGTGTTACCTCAAAACCGGTCCGGTCCTCGGATGCTTGATTCCTTTCTGGGAAGGACATGGCTTTTGTAGTTCGGACTGGACTGTTCCCATGGGGCAACAGGGTCAGAGCTGATTTGCATATCGCCATTGTCTAACCCAGGGTGGTGTGGAGTGCAAAAAAACGATGGATTTGGGCCCAGATCTTTTGACTGGGGGTATGTGTGACATTGATCCACATTCGGTCCATCACTTGTTGTTTTTGCAATTGCCTCCCTAAGTGCGCTGGGGATGCCCAGACGTGGGTCCCAGGCACACCACTTGGAGTCAAGCTAGCCGGGCTGATGAGAGGTGTTACCTCGAAACCGGTCCGGTCCTCGGATGCTTGATTCCGTTCTGGGAAGGACATGGCTTTTGTAGTTCGGACTGGACTGTTCCCATGGGGCAACAGGGTCAGAGCTGATTTGCATATCGCCATTGTCTAACCCAGGGTGGTGTGGAGTGCAAAAAAAACGATGGCTTTGGGCCCAGATCTTTTGACTGGGGGAATGTGTGACATTGATCCACATTCGGTCCATCACTTGTTGTTTTTGCAATTGCCGCCCTAAGTGCGCTGGGGATGCCCAGACGTGGGTCCCAGGCCCTCCACACCACTTGGAGTCAAGCTAGCCGGGCTGATGAGAGGTGTTACCTCGAAACCGGTCCGGTCCTCGGATGCTTGATTCCGTTCTGGGAAGGACATGGTTTTTGTAGTTCGGACTGGACTGTTCCCATGGGGCAACAGGGTCAGAGCTGATTTGCATATCGCCATTGTCTAACCCAGGGTGGTGTGGAGTGCAGAAAACGATGGATTTGGGCCCAGATCTTTTGACTGGGGGAATGTGTGACATTGATCCACATTCGGTCCATCACTTGTTGTTTTTGCAATTGCCGCCCTAAGTGCGCTGGGGATGCCCAGACGTGGGTCCCAGGCACTCCACACCACTTGGAGTCAAGCTAGCTGGGCTGATGAGAGGTGTTACCTCGAAACCGGTCCGGTCCTCGGATGCTTGATTCCGTTCTGGGAAGGACATGGCTTTTGTAGTTCGGACTGGACTGTTCCCATGGGGCAACAGGGTCAGAGCTGATTTGCATATCGCCATTGTCTAACCCAGGGTGGTGTGAAGTGCAAAAAAACGATGGATTTGGGCCCAGATCTTTTGACTGGGGGAATGTGTGACATTGATCCACATTCGGTCCATGACTTGTTGTTTTTGCAATTGCCGCCCTAAGTGCGCTGGGGATGCCCAGACGTGGGTCCCAGGCACTCCACACCACTTGGAGTCAAGCTAGCCGGGCTGATGAGAGGTGTTACCTCGAAACCGGTCCGGTCCTCGGATGCTTGATTCCGTTCTGGGAAGGACATGGCTTTTGTAGTTCGGACTGGACTGTTCCCATGGGGCAACAGGGTCAGAGCTGATTTGCATATCGCCATTGTCTAACCCAGGGTGGTGTGGAGTGCAAAAAAACGATGGATTTGGGCCCAGATCTTTTGACTGGGGGAATGTGTGACATTGATCCACATTCGGTCCATCACTTGTTGTTTTTGCAATTGCCGCCCTAAGTGCGCTGGGGATGCCCAGACGTGGGTCCCAGGCACTCCACACCACTTGGAGTCAAGCTAGCTGGGCTAATGAGAGGTGTTACCTCGAAACCGGTCCGGTCCTCGGATGCTTGATTCCGTTCTGGGAAGGACATGGCTTTTGTAGTTCGGACTGGACTGTTCCCATGGGGCAACAGGGTCAGAGCTGATTTGCATATCGCCATTGTCTAACCCAGGGCGGTGTGGAGTGCAAAAAAACGATGGATTTGGGCCCAGATCTTTTGACTGGGGGAATGTGTGACATTGATCCACATTCGGTCCATCACTTGTTGTTTTTGCAATTGCCGCCCTAAGTGCACTGGGGATGCCCAGACGTGGGTCCCAGGCACTCCACACCACTTGGAGTCAAGCTAGCCGGGCTGATGAGAGGTGTTACCTCGAAACCGGTCCGGTCCTCGGATGCTTGATTCCGTTCTGGGAAGGACATGGTTTTGTAGTTCGGACTGGACTGTTCCCATGGGGCAACAGGGTCAGAGCTGATTTGCATATCGCCATTGTCTAACCCAGGGTGGTGTGGAGTGCAAAAAAACGATGGATTTGGGCCCAGATCTTTTGACTGGGGGTATGTGTGACATTGATCCACATTCGGTCCATCACTTGTTGTTTTTGCAATTGCCGCCCTAAGTGCGCAGGGGATGCCCAGACGTGGGTCCCAGGCACTCCACACCACTTGGAGTCAAGCTAGCCGGGCTGATGAGAGGTGTTACCTCGAAACCGGTCCGGTCCTCGGATGCTTGATTCCGTTCTGGGAAGGACATGGCTTTTGTAGTTCGGACTGGACTGTTCCCATGGGGCAACAGGGTCAGAGCTGATTTGCATATCGCCATTGTCTAACCCAGGGTGGTGTGGAGTGCAAAAAAAGATGGCTTTGGGCCCAGATCTTTTGACTGGGGGAATGTGTGACATTGATCCACATTCGGTCCATCACTTGTTGTTTTTGCAATTGCCGCCCTAAGTGCGCTGGGGATGCCCAGACGTGGGTCCCAGGCACTCCACACCACTTGGAGGCAAGCTAGCCGGGCTGATGAGAGGTGTTACCTCAAAACCGGTCCGGTCCTCGGATGCTTGACTCCGTTCTGGGAAGGACATGGTTTTTGTAGTTCGGACTGGACTGTTCCCATGGGGCAACAGGGTCAGAGCTGATTTGCATATCGCCATTGTCTAACCCAGGGTGGTGTGGAGTGCAAAAAAACAATGGATTTGGGCCCAGATCTTTTGACTGGGGGAATGTGTGACATTGATCCACATTCGGTCCATCACTTGTTGTTTTTGCAATTGCCGCCCTAAGTGCGCTGGGGATGCCCAGACGTGGGTCCCAGGCACTCCACACCACTTGGAGTCAAGCTAGCCGGGCTGATGAGAGGTGTTACCTCGAAACCGGTCCAGTCCTCGGATGCTTGATTCCGTTCTGGGAAGGACATGGCTTTTGTAGTTCGGACTGGACTGTTCCCATGGGGCAACAGGGTCAGAGCTGATTTGCATATCGCCATTGTCTAACCCAGGGTGGTGTGGAGTGCAAAAAAATGATGGATTTGGGCCCAGATCTTTTGACTGGGGGAATGTGTGACATTGATCCACATTCGGTCCATGACTTGTTGTTTTTGCAATTGCCGCCCTAAGTGCGCTGGGGATGCCCAGACGTGGGTCCCAGGCACTCCACACCACTTGGAGGCAAGCTAGCCGGGCTGATGAGAGGTGTTACCTCAAAACCGGTCCGGTCCTCGGATGCTTGACTCCGTTCTGGGAAGGACATGGTTTTTGTAGTTCGGACTGGACTGTTCCCATGGGGCAACAGGGTCAGAGCTGATTTGCATATCGCCATTGTCTAACCCAGGGTGGTGTGGAGTGCAAAAAAACAATGGATTTGGGCCCAGATCTTTTGACTGGGGGAATGTGTGACATTGATCCACATTCGGTCCATCACTTGTTGTTTTTGCAATTGCCGCCCTAAGTGCGCTGGGGATGCCCAGACGTGGGTCCCAGGCACTCCACACCACTTGGAGTCAAGCTAGCCGGGCTGATGAGAGGTGTTACCTCGAAACCGGTCCAGTCCTCGGATGCTTGATTCCGTTCTGGGAAGGACATGGCTTTTGTAGTTCGGACTGGACTGTTCCCATGGGGCAACAGGGTCAGAGCTGATTTGCATATCGCCATTGTCTAACCCAGGGTGGTGTGGAGTGCAAAAAAATGATGGATTTGGGCCCAGATCTTTTGACTGGGGGAATGTGTGACATTGATCCACATTCGGTCCATGACTTGTTGTTTTTGCAATTGCCGCCCTAAGTGCGCTGGGGATGCCCAGACGTGGGTCCCAGGCACTCCACACCACTTGGAGTCAAGCTAGCCGGGCTGATGAGAGGTGTTACCTCGAAACCGGTCCAGTCCTCGGATGCTTGATTCCGTTCTGGGAAGGACATGGCTTTTGTAGTTCGGACTGGACTGTTCCCATGGGGCAACAGGGTCAGAGCTGATTTGCATATCGCCATTGTCTAACCCAGGGTGGTGTGGAGTGCAAAAAAACAATGGATTTGGGCCCAGATCTTTTGACTGGGGGAATGTGTGACATTGATCCACATTCAGTCCATCACTTGTTGTTTTTGCAATTGCCGCCCTAAATGCGCTGGGGATGCCCAGACGTGGGTCCCAGGCACTCCACACCACTTGGAATCAAGCTAGCCGGGCTAATGAGAGGTGTTACCTCGAAACCGGTCCGGTCCTCGGATGCTTGATTCCGTTCTGAGAAGGACATGGCTTTTGTAGTTCGGACTGGACTGTTCCCATGGGGCAACAGGGTCAGAGCTGATTTGCATATCGGCATTGTCTAACCCAGGGTGGTGTGGAGTGCAAAAAAACGATGGATTTGGGCCCAGATCTTTTGACTGGGGGAATGTGTGACATTGATCCACATTCGGTCCATCACTTGTTGTTTTTGCAATTGCCGCCCTAAGTGCGCTGGGGATGCCCAGACGTGGGTCCCAGGCACTCCACACCACTTGGAGTCAAGCTAGCCGGGCTGATGAGAGGTGTTACCTCGAAACCGGTCCGGTCCTCGGATGCTTGATTCCGTTCTGGGAAGGACATGGCTTTTGTAGTTCGGACTGGACTGTTCCCATGGGGCAACAGGGTCAGAGCTGATTTGCATATCGCCATTGTCTAACCCAGGGTGGTGTGAAGTGCAAAAAAATGATGGATTTGGGCACAGATCTTTTGACTGGGGGAATGTGTGACATTGATCCACATTCGGTCCATGACTTGTTGTTTTTGCAATTGCCGCCCTAAGTGCGCTGGGGATGCCCAGACGTGGGTCCCAGGCACTCCACACCACTTGGAGTCAAGCTAGCCGGGCTGATGAGAGGTGTTACCTCGAAACCGGTCCGGTCCTCGGATGCTTGATTCCGTTCTGGGAAGGACATGGCTTTTGTAGTTCGGACTGGACTGGACTGTTCCCATGGGGCAACAGGGTCAGAGCTGATTTGCATATCACCATTGTCTAACCCAGGGTGGTGTGGAGTGCAAAAGAACGATGGATTTGGGCCCAGATCTTTTGACTGGGGGTATGTGTGACATTGATCCACATTCGGTCCATCACTTGTTGTTTTTGCAATTGCCGCCCTAAGTGCGCTGGGGATGCCCAGACGTGGGTCCCCGGCACTCCACACCACTTGGAGTCAAGCTAGCCGGGCTGATGAGAGGTGTTACCTCGAAACCGGTCCGGTCCTCGGATGCTTGATTCCGTTCTGGGAAGGACATGGCTTTTGTAGTTCGGACTGGACTGTTCCCATGGGGCAACAGGGTCAGAGCTGATTTGCATATCGCCATTGTCTAACCCAGGGTGGTGTGGAGTGCAAAAAAACGATGGCTTTGGGCCCAGATCTTTTGACTGGGGGAATGTGTGACATTGATCCACATTCGGTCCATCACTTGTTGTTTTTGCAATTGCCGCCCTAAGTGCGCTGGGGATGCCCAGACGTGGGTCCCAGGCACTCCACACCACTTGGAGTCAAGCTAGCCGGGCTGATGAGAGGTGTTACCTCGAAACCGGTCCGGTCCTCGGATGCTTGATTCCGTTCTGGGAAGGACATGGCTTTTGTAGTTCGGACTGGACTGTTCCCATGGGGCAACAGGGTCAGAGCTGATTTGCATATCACCATTGTCTAACCCAGGGTGGTGTGGAGTGCAAAAAAATGATGGATTTGGGCCCAGATCTTTTGACTGGGGGTATGTGTGACATTGATCCACATTCGGTCCATCACTTGTTGTTTTTGCAATTGCCGCCCTAAGTGCGCTGGGGATGCCCAGACGTGGGTCCCAGGCACTCCACACCACTTGGAGTCAAGCTAGCCGGGCTGATGAGAGGTGTTACCTCGAAACCGGTCCGGTCCTCGGATGCTTGATTCCGTTCTGGGAAGGACATGGCTTTTGTAGTTCGGACTGGACTGTTCCCATGGGGCAACAGGGTCAGAGCTGATTTGCATATCGCCATTGTCTAACCCAGGGTGGTGTGGAGTGCAAAAAAACGATGGCTTTGGGCCCAGATCTTTTGACTGGTGGAATGTGTGACATTGATCCACATTCGGTCCATCACTTGTTGTTTTTGCAATTGCCGCCCTAAGTGCGCAGGGGATGCCCAGACGTGGGTCCCAGGCACTCCACACCACTTGGAGTCAAGCTAGCCGGGCTGATGAGAGGTGTTACCTCGAAACCGGTCCGGTCCTCGGATGCTTGATTCCGTTCTGGGAAGGACATGGCTTTTGTAGTTCGGACTGGACTGTTCCCATGAGGCAACAGGGTCAGAGCTGATTTGCATATCGCCATTGTCTAACCCAGGGTGGTGTGGAGTGCAAAAAAACGATGGATTTGGGCCCAGATCTTTTGACTGGGGGAATGTGTGACATTGATCCACATTCGGTCCATGACTTGTTGTTTTTGCAATTGCCGCCCTAAGTGCGCTGGAGATGCCCAGACGTGGGTCCCAGGCACTCCACACCACTTGGAGTCAAGCTAGCCGGGCTGATGAGAGGTGTTACCTCGAAACCGGTCCGGTCCTCGGATGCTTGATTCCGTTCTGGGAAGGACATGGCTTTTGTAGTTCGGACTGGACTGTTCCCATGGGGCAACAGGGTCAGAGCTGATTTGCATATCGCCATTGTCTAACCCCGGGTGGTGTGGAGTGCAAAAAAACGATGGATTTGGGCCCAGATCTTTTGACTGGGGGAATGTGTGACATTGATCCACATTCGGTCCATCACTTGTTTTTGCAATTGCCGCCCTAAGTGCGCTGGGGATGCCCAGACGTGGGTCCCAGGCACTCCACACCACTTGGAGTCAAGCTAGCCGGGCTGATGAGAGGTGTTACCTCGAAACCGGTCCGGTCCTCGGATGCTTGATTCCGTTCTGGGAAGGACATGGCTTTGTAGTTCGGACTGGACTGTTCCCATGGGGCAACAGGGTCAGAGCTGAATTGCATATCGCCATTGTCTAACCCAGGGTGGTGTGGAGTGCAAAAAAATGATGGATTTGGGCCCAGATCTTTTGACTGGGGGAATGTGTGACATTGATCCACATTCGGTCCATCACTTGTTGTTTTTGCAATTGCTGCCCTAAGTGCGCTGGGGATGCTCAGACGTGGGTCCCAGGCACTCCACACCACTTGGAGTCAAGCTAGCCGGGCTGATGAGAGGTGTTACCTCGAAACCGGTCCGGTCCTCGGATGCTTGATTCCGTTCTGGGAAGGACATGGCTTTTGTAGTTCGGACTGGACTGTTCCCATGGGGCAACAGGGTCAGAGCTGATTTGCATATCGCCATTGTCTATCCCAGGGTGGTGTGGAGTGCAAAAAAACGATGGATTTGGGCCTAAATCTTTTGACTGGGGGAATGTGTGACATTGATCCACATTCGGTCCATCACTTGTTGTTTTTGCAATTGCCGCCCTAAGTGCACTGGGGATGCCCAGACGTGGGTCCCAGGCACTCCACACCACTTTGAGTCAAGCTAGCCGGGCTGATGAGAGGTGTTACCTCGAAACCGGTCCGGTCCTCGGATGCTTGATTCCGTTCTGGGAAGGACATGGCTTTTGTAGTTCGGACTGGACTGTTCCCATGGGGCAACAGGGTCAGAGCTGATTTGCATATCGCCATTGTCTAACCCAGGGTGGTGTGGAGTGCAAAAAAACGATGGGTTTGGGCCCAGATCATTTGACTGGGGGAATGTGTGACATTGATCCACATTCGGTCCATCACTTGTTGTTTTTGCAATTGCCGCCCTAAGTGCGCTGGGGATGCCCAGACGTGGGTCCCAGGCACTCCACACCACTTGGAGTCAAGCTAGCCGGGCTGATGAGAGGTGTTACCTCGAAACCGGTCCGGTCCTCGGATGCTTGATTCCGTTCTGGGAAGGACATGGCTTTTGTAGTTCGGACTGGACTGTTCCAATGGGGCAACAGGGTCAGAGCTGATTTGCATATCGCCATTGTCTAACCCAGGGTGGTGTGGAGTGCAAAAAAACGATGGATTTGGGCCCAGATCTTTTGACTGGGGGAATGTGTGACATTGATCTACATTCGGTCCATGACTTGTTGTTTTTGCAATTGCCGCCCTAAGTGCGCTGGGGATGCCCAGACGTGGGTCCCAGGCACTCCACACCACTTGGAGTCAAGCTAGCCGGGCTGATGAGAGGTGTTACCTCGAAACCGGTCCGGTCCTCGGATGCTTGATTCCGTTCTGGGAAGGACATGGCTTTTTTAGTTCGGACTGGACTGTTCCCATGGGGCAACAGGGTCAGAGCTGATTTGCATATCGCCATTGTCTAACCCAGGGTGGTGTGGAGTGCAAAAAAACGATGGCTTTGGGCCCAGATCTTTTGACTGGGGGAATGTGTGACATTGATCCACATTCGGTCCATCACTTGTTGTTTTTGCAATTGCCGCCCTAAGTGCGCTGGGGATGCCCAGATGTGGGTCCCAGGCACTCCACACCACTTGGATTCAAGCTAGCCGGGCTGATGAGAGGTGTTACCTCGAAACCGGTCCGGTCCTCGGATGCTTGATTCCGTTCTGGGAAGGACATGGCTTTTGTAGTTCGGACTGGACTGTTCCCATGGGGCAACAGGGGCAGAGCTGATTTGCATATCGCCATTGTCTAACCCAGGGTGGTGTGGAGTGCAAAAAAACGATGGATTTGGGCCCAGATCTTTTGACTGGGGGAATGTGTGACATTGATCCACATTCGGTCCATCACTTGTTGTTTTTGCAATTGCCACCCTAAGTGCGCTGGGGATGCCCAGACGTGGGTCCCAGGCACTCCACACCACTTGGAGTCAAGCTAGCCGGGCTGATGAGAGGTGTTACCTCGAAACCGGTCCGGTCCTCGGATGCTTGATTCCGTTCTGGGAAGGACATGGCTTTTGTAGTTCGGACTGGACTGTTCCCATGGGGCAACAGGGTCAGAGCTGATTTGCATATCGCCATTGTCTAACCCAGGGTGGTGTGGAGTGCAAAATAACAATGGATTTGGGCCCAGATCTTTTGACTGGGGGAATGTGTGACATTGATCCACATTCGGTCCATCACTTGTTGTTTTTGTGATGGGTGCAGTGACATAAAGGTAGTGACATACCAGTGAAACATTGGTGACCAGTATTCATTTGACTATATATCACATCATGGCTACTTTGCACCGCACTACTAACTAAAACCAAAAGGTAACGTTTAAAAACAGCAGCAATTAAAGAAAATCTTCCGTCTAAAACCTGTGGACAGGGTAACATGTTTACTCACCTAATAGTCAAAGTGTCTAGGTGTCAACAGTACCCGGTAGGTTTTACTTCAAGGGGAAAGAACCATAGGGGTTTAAGGCTAAAAAGGAGGAACAAGCACAACAGCAAACTGTATGAATCATTTCCAGTAGTCATCTTATCACACAGTCGCCTAATGGTGTCAGAGGTGTGGGGAAAATTAAGTAGGTCGGCTATGAATCCAGCCCTACTATAGCCCATAGTAACAAATGGTATAAGCTCTGGTTAAACTTGCATAGGTTACAGTCAGATCTTAGCAGCCCCATGTTAAAGAGGGTTCATTATATGGCTACCTCTCTCTGCCCATCGTGTTTGGCTGTCTTTGTGTCCCTTCGACCACTTAGTAGTGATCATACTAACAACAGTAACTTAAACAGAGGACATGGGTCAATTAAACTTTCTCCTCATTGTGCCCGTATTAGAGTGTTATCAAATCCTTTTATAATGCCCACATACCGTGAACTAGATCGTACATGTTAACGATTTGAAGGAAATAAAATGAGGGGGCTCGAGGAATGTCCTCGTTATTTAATATCGCGTTGCGGGGTTGGACACATTGCCCAGTTAAACGCTTTCCCATAGCAATCCCCGGACGGCATGGAAGGCGCTCAAATGCCGACGAGTTGGAAGCTCTGCCAAAGTGTTCAGTGGTGGTTTGTCGGGTGTAATATCACACACCGGTCTTAGCTCGATGCTTTTGTAGTTATCAAGTGTTGTGGGTAATGCGGACGCATTGCCATGTTATTGTTATGTGAAATGGCCAGCTACGGGGCGCAATATCATAGGGCTAGGGAGTTAAGCACGGTGTAGGACCTATGTAAAAGGTTAAGCGAGTAGCAAAACGGACATATTTAAGCTCCGGGGCACAATGTTACAGCGCTAGGGAGCTAAGCGCGGTGTAAATTGTCGCATCGGCGCGGGGGTAGAAGCGGCTAAAGGGGGAGTCACTTACTTCCTGCTGCCTTGGTCAGCGCCGTCTGCCTACCCATCCTACCGGGATCCGAATAGCTCAGAGACAACGGGCAAGCACCTTAATGAGTGATTTGTTGGGGGCGTGGTCAATTCTCCTAGGAGGTCATGTGTGAATGGGAGTTACCAAGGGGGCCATCTTGGAAGGGACCAAATTTCGATGAGCACAATGCAGTTACATGGAGGTTGGGTTTACGGATAGATCCTTTGTTGAATAAAACAATTCACAAGAGTAACAACTAATGTATATCAATGTTTCATATATCTTATACCATAAACGGCCAAGGGGGCAAGGTTAGTGTTATGTTTATATAGTATGTTGATATAGTAGTCGTTGTTACAGTGCACTCCACGGAATGTCCTCATTGAGACCCCGCCTGTCAGAAGAAAGCCTGTGAATCCACCTCTGTTCCTTCTGGAACAGGTTCTGTTTGGATTTGTTACTTGGTGTCTCTAAGATAAGCCATCTCAGTGAGTCAGCAGTGTGATTAAGGTCTACAAAGTGCTTGCACATCTTTTTTTGTTTTTCTTGCAGCAGAAGTTGCTTCTGTGTTCCGCGATGCGGATCTTGATAGGGCGCGTGGTCATGCCCACGTATTGGAGGTCACAGGAGCATCTAAGTAAGTAGATGCAATTGGGGGTATTGCAATTAGTGTGACATCGAAGTTCCCACAGGAATGTCTCTGTTAGTTGAATGGATTTAGTGATACTGGTAAAAGGACATACACTACAAGACCCACAGGGGTAGTGACCTTTCACTGGTGGAAGTTGCCAGAGTGTGTTTTGTCTGTGGGTATCTGCTTGTTTTGGCCTGGTGTGAACCAAGATGTCTTAACCATTTTTGGACCTTTTGAAGGCAAACCTAGGGGTTGCAAGGTTGAGGTCTCCTGTGTTGAGGATCTGCCAGTGTCTCTTTATTATTTTCTTGATTTCTGTAGAGGCTGGAGAGAAAGTTGTAACACAGGTCAGCAGATCCTTGTCTTGTGGAGTAGGGGTATTGATCTCCAAGAGGGCCCCTCTGTGGTTGTTCTGTGCTCGTTTTTGTGCTTTATAGAACTCTCTAGCTGGGTAACCTCTCTCTCTCTCTCAGGTTACGAGATAGGATTTTGGACTCGTTTTTGTAATCTCTGAGATGGGTGCAATTGCGCCTAACTCGCAGAAATTGACCAAAGGGAAGGTTAAGCCTGAGGGCTCTGGGGTGGTGGCTCGTGAACAGGCGTAGGCTGTTTCGGTCCCATAGGTTTATGATACATAGCAGTATCAATTTTACCCCCCTCTAGTCTGATAGTCAAGTCCAGGAACGCTATCTTGGAGTTAGAGGCAGTGATGGTAAAGGTGAGGTAGTTGTTCAAGGTATTCAACCAATTAAAGAACTCTAGATAGAGGTCCTCGGTCCCTTTCCAGAGTATGAGGATGTCATCAATGAACCGCCTCCAAAGTTTGATGTTGGAATGGTAGGGGTTCATAGGGCCATTGATGTGTTTATCCTCGAAGTCAGCCATGTAGAGGCAGGCCACCGAGGGGGCAAAAGTACTGCCCATAGAAGTTCCCTGGGTCTGATGGTAATGTTGCCCTTTGAATTCGAAGAAATTTTCTGTTAGGGCAAGGTTAGCGCACTCCATAATGAAGGAGGGCGGTGTGGGCGAGGTCCATTCCTCATTGTTGAGTATTTCCTCAATCACCCCCAGTGTGGCCCTCTGTGGGATGTTGGTGTAGAGGGCCTCCACATTGAGGGTGATCAAGAAGTTAATTTGGACATTGTCTTGCAGATTATCAAGGAGGCAGAGAACATCCTTAGTATCTTGGACGTAGGACGGGATTCTCTTCACCAGTGGTTGTAGGAAGTGATCACAAAATTGCGAGAGGGGCTCTAGCACAGAGCCTATGCCTGACACAATAGGGCGTCCAGGCACTGGGGTGGTCCCCTTGCGAATTTTAGGCAGAGTGTAGAAGTAGGGCACTCTCGTATCTTTTTGCACAAGAAACTCAGCCTCTTTCTTCGAGATCCATTCCTGGCATTCTGCGGATTCAACAATTCCAGTGATTGCGGTTTTGAGTCGTTCAGTTGAGTTAGTTGGAATTGGGGTGTAGTATCGTCTATCTCCTAGTTGCCTTAGACACTCTGTTTCGTAATCTGTGGTGTCCATTATCACTGTAGCCCCACCCTTGTCTGCCTGTTTAATGGTGATGGTTCCATCATTAGCCAGGGTGTTCAGCAGCTGCATTTCTGTTTTGGACAGGTTCTGATGTCTCTGGACAGGTCTTAATGTTCCAATGTCCTTCAGTACTGCCTGCTCAAACGTCAGGATTTCATTTGGAACCATCCCGCTGTGTAGCGTGAAGGTAGAGGGGTTGTGGAGACCTGAGTCAGTAGGGGTCTCAATTGGTCTGCCGTCAAAGAACGATCTCAATCTGATCTTTCTGAAAATAAATTGAATTTCGCAGTTTAGTTCGAAATTGTCTACTTTGGGAGTCGGGACAAAGCCCAGCCCTTTCTGTAGGACTTTTTCCTCAGGTGCTGTAAGTTGGCGTGATGAAAGGTTCACTACCAAACTTACTTTCGTCCTGTCTTGCTCCTGGTTTCCATCCCTTGGGCCTGTGCATCCTCCCACTGCACCCTCTTTTCTGGAGCGTTTCCTCGCCTGCGCCCGCACCCTCTGCCCCAGCCTCTGTCTAAAAAATGTTGCTGGTTGATGCCATGTGGGGCAAAATGAGGGGGGTATTGGGGTACGAATTGTGTCATGGGGTGTTGGAAATGTGGATATTGCCACATTGGCGGCCCCTGATATGGGGGATGTGGGTAGAGGGGTTTGCCCCGTCTAGGACCTCTGTTCCCCTTGCGGGGTCCTGGTTGCCACTCATCACCACTCGAATTGCTTTCACTGTTAGAGCCTCGTCTAGAGGAGGTGGTGCTAGTATCCGAGAGGTATCCTGTTCCTGTGCCTGGGGGAACGTAATCGTCCTTAAGATAGGGATAGACCTTCTCTTTGGAGAAGCGATCGATGTCCTTCTGCAATTTGGCAACTTTTTGTTTCATTAAGAAGTCTTTGTGTTCAGAAATTTCCTTATTAAGCTCTGCCAGTTTGGTCTTAAATCCGGGGTTTTGACCCGTATTTTTAAGGGCGCTCTCTGCTGCCTGGATTTTGCTGAGAAGTTTGTCGGCCAAACGCTTGGCCGTGTTCACCAGGAAAATTAGGAGGTCATGTGTGCACTTCCAAGAAATTTGCGACCATTCAATCTTGAATTGGCCGTCCTCCCAGAAAATTCTAGGGAAGTTCTTTACAATCAAGCCGTTCGGTGCTATTTTGGCTTTAAAATACTCTGCCATGAGAGCTCCGTGCAGGGTCATTCTCACCCACTCTCTCTTCATGTCAGAGAGTGCTTTCCAGTCTGCGGAGTTGTTTGCTGTAGAGGTGTCTATATCAATGCCCAAGATGGACGGAAGTCTAAAAATGGCTGCTGCGTCATCATCCCCAAAGCTGAGTCCTGGCCCCTCCATGGTGAGGTGGCAAGGTAACAGTGGGGAGAAGAAAGGGTAGGTGGGGGATAGAACAAATCTTACCCACCTACGAAGTAAATCCCCACGGTTTTTCCGTGGGGATTTACTTCGTAGGTGGGTAAGATTTGTTCTATCCCCCACAATATTCAGTTCCTGGCTACTACCCCAAGAACTAGGTGGATACTTCCCTTCTTCCACAAGTATCAACAACCCTCTCTATTTTCACCTACCCTTTCTTCTCCCCACTGTACGCTGTTCTGACGGCGCTGACCACGGCAGAATGATGTAAGTGACTCCCCCTTTAGCCGCTTCTACCCCCGCGCCGATGCGACAATTTACACCGCGCTTAGCTCCCTAGCGCTGTAACATTGTGCCCCGGAGCTTAAATATGTCCGTTTTGCTACTCGCTTAACCTTTCACATAGGTCCTACACCGTGCTTAACTCCCTAGCCCTATGATATTGCGCCCCGTAGCTGGCCATTTCACATAACAATAACATGGCAATGCGTCCGCATTACCAACAACACTTGATAACTACAAAAGCATCGAGCTAAGACCGGCGTGTGATATTACACCCGGCAAACCACCACAGAACACTTTGGCAGAGCTTCCAACTCGTCGGCATTTGAGCGCCTTCCATGCCGTCCGGGGATTGCTATGGGAAAGCGTTTAACTGGGCAATGTGTCCAACCCCGCAACGCGCTATTAAATAACGAGGACATTCCTCGAGCCCCCTCATTTTATTTCCTTCAAATCGTTAACATGTACGATCTAGTTCACGGTATGTGGGCATTATAAAAGGATTTGATAACACTCTAATATGGGCACAATGAGGAGGAAGTTTAATTGACCCATGTCCTCTGTTTAAGTTACTGTTGTTAGTATGATCACTATTAAGTGGTCAAAGGGACACAATGACAGCCAAACACGATGGGCAGAGAGAGGTAGCCATATAATGAACCCTCTTTAACATGGGGCTGCTAAGATCTGACTGTAACCTATGCAAGTTTAACCAGAGCTTATACCATTTGTTACTATGGGCTATAGTAGGGCTGGAGTCATAGCCGACCTACTTAATTTTCCCCACACCTCTGACACCATTAGGCGACTGTGTGATAAGATGACTACTGGAAATGATTCATACAGTTTGCTGTTGTGCTTGTTCCTCCTTTTTAGCCTTAAACCCCTATGGTTCTTTCCCCTTGAAGTAAAACCTACCGGGTACTGTTGACACCTAGACACTTTGACTACTAGGTGAGTAAACATGTTACCCTGTCCACAGGTTTTAGACGGAAGATTTTCTTTAATTGCTGCTGTTTTTAAACGTTACATTTTGTTTTTCGTTAGTGGTGCGGTGCAAAGTAGCCATGTGATATATAGTCAAATGCATACTGGTCACCAATGTTTCACTGGTATGTCACTACCTTTATGTCACTGCACCCATCACAGCACTGCGTGTTCACGGTCACCACAAGGTGTTTGTTGTAACGTAACCATGGTAATGATCTCTTTTGTCTCCATAGGCAAGAGCTGTCCCATACAGGTAGTACAACCTTTAAACTGACACTTAACTAGGTCATGTTTGTTTGAGGATAGATGTAAAGCACTAGGTCCTGAAGAATCGCAGCCAGAGGGCTAAAGCGAGAAACATGTTGACCTCACGATAAAATCTGTAGCCCTGGATCGTCACGTGGAATCCTAATTTCCAGCGATCATAGGCTACCCACTGTTTTTAACTGTGACAGGGGACCACCAGAATAAATTGATCTCAGGTACCTCATGTCACATTTTAACTCACATACTTACACTATCCGTTCCTTTCTGGCCCCTCACCCGAACTTCACCCGAGGCAGTTGGTAAAAAGATCTCCGCTAAAGAGCCCCTCTTTGAGGTGAGCCCGTGGGGCATTGCACCGCCTGCCCGACGAGGAGCAACCGCCAATGATGAAGCATGACACTCGCAAGGGTGTGTGAGGCCATTAATACCAACATATTGGATACCCAGGGTAGCCCTCCACTGAGCACTACCTTCTCTCCCCTTGTGACCGTATCTTTACTTCCTATAACTCTCTAGTCTATAGGAACAGCCTAGTCTGTCTTTGCCTTACATTACAGAAAACACTCACACGGAAGTAGAACACATCAAACAGCTATTAAATACAACCAAAGACAAAAACAAGAAGAGAGCAATGCCATTGTCAGACAGACAAAACAGACCAAATAGGAATCAAAATTCTTTGTCGGAAGTAGAGATACTAGCACTATTCATGGAGTACGAGCAATCGGACCCCACCAGAGTTCAGGAAATCAAAAGAGTATCGATAGACGCAAACAGAACATCCACGGGAAATGGAAGAAACCCAATCTCAACAACTTAAAACAAATCCAACTAACCACCGACTCGTCAAACAGGATCACAGATAGAACAGAAAAATCATTAAAATGCCTTTTTCTCAACTGCCGATCGGCAGCGAAACATGCTTCGGACATAGCCGGTATCATTATCAATCAGGAAATAGACGTAACAATCCTTACCGAAACATGGCTGTCTGAATCCTCGTCCCCAGTCTTAGACTTGTTGGTGCCCCCGCACTATAACAGAATGAGACTTGACAGACGAAAAAAGACAGAAGGTGGTATTGCCTGTATCCACAGATCAAACTTAGAAATTGGCCATTTTCAATCAGACCCTCTCGAATCATGCGAATACCTTGGGCTCCACATAAGATCAGCTAACAAACAAATTTTGCAACCTACATGCCTTATATCACCCTCAGGGAAATAACATGAACTTCATTGACCAACTAATAGAGATCATCACTGCCAACTCCAGCAATGAAAGTAAGAATATATTTCTAGTTGATTTTAATCTACACTGGGATGACAACAACGACAAACAGGTCAACGCCTTTAAAGACTTTCTGACTGAGCCAAATTGATCACAAGCTTGCCTACAACCTACTCACGAGAAAGGAGCAACTTTAGACTGGATTATCTCTAAGAATAATGACATCTGAATCCTCTCAATAGAACCATGCGACTGGTCAGATCACCACACCATAACCGTCCTAATATCATCACAGGAGAAGATAAAACCATTCAATCTAGCAAAATGAAAAGATGGATACGAGAAACCAGAGACTCGTATATAGATCTTCTATTGGAAAGCTGCAAAAGAGATCTAATCCCACCTGACAACACGCAGAATGTGACGGATCTCACGAACCATTACACGACCACAATATCTCAAATAGTCAACTCCACCTTACCACTCAAATTAAAAAGAGTCACGGAAAAGATTAAAAACCCTTGGTTTAATGGAATGTTGAATGAAGAAAATTGAGACGTGCAGAAAGAAAATGGAGACAACACCCATCATCCCCTGATCTGAAATCCCTCAGAAAGATCAGAAAGGAATATAACAAAAAGATCATCAACTCGAAAAAGGAATTTATCAGATCTGAACTGGACAACGCCAAAAACAGACCACGGAAACTGTTTGAGATTATAAAATTACAATCTAATAAACTGGCAAAATCTGCCCAAGAAGTTACTAAAACACAACCAAGTTGCGAAGAAGTTTCAACCTTTTTTCAACAACAAAGCCAACGATCTGGAAAAAGAACTCAGGATCGCTGCAGATAACCCCAACTACAATACACCTGCATCACAATCTGCAACGAACTATGCAAACAATGCGACAAAAAACAAGGCACACTGGGACACTTTCAAACTTTTAGACCAGATTGAGATCACTAAAACGCTCGCTGCCACTAAACCAAAAATCACTTTAACGACCCTCTACCATCACAATGCCTGAAAGAAATCAGCCATATTATGATTCCAATATGGACTGAAATTATAAACGCCTCACTTTCCCAGGGGGTCCTCCCAGAATGCCTCAAGACAGGTCAAGTAGTCCCGATCCTCAAAAAACCCACAGCAGATCCGGCAGATCCAAATAACTATCGCCCAGTGACCAACATCCCTCTTCTTGCCAAATTAATAGAGAGATGTGTACAAAATCAGTTAAGCCGACACATCGACAACTTCTCTCTACTGGATGATTGCCAATCGGGATTCAGAACTGGCCACAGCACGGAAACAGCAATCCTCCACATAGTCGATGATGCACTTCAAGCTTTAGATCACAACCAATCTTGTCTACTCATCCTCCTAGACTTGTCATCAGCGTTTGATACAGTTAACCACGAGAAACTTCTAAACAGGCTGCACGACAGGATGTGAATTTCAGGCTCTGTGTTGGATTGGTTCAAATCATTCTTACAGAATAGAACTCAGAGATTTCTAGTAAACCAATCTCGTTCTCCTTCTTGCCCAAACTCAATTGGAGTACCCCAAGGATCGACTCTATCTCCTTCACTGTTTAACTTATATATCGAACCCCTTACAGAAATTCTGGGAGATTCTAAAATATCTTACCATATGTACGCAGACGACACGCAACTTTACATCAAGATTGTATCAATGGAAGACACAACCATTATGAATGAGGCCCTCAAAATGACGCTAAAATGGCTAACTAGCAATCATCTCAAGCTAAACGCAAGTAAAACTGAATTCTTTCTCATCGCACCACAAAAGAATCAAGCAGTAGCGAAGGAATGGTCCAAAATGATCACAGCACTAAACTGCACCCTGACTCTAGTTGAGTCAGCGAAGTCTCTAGGAATCACACTGGATGAACACCTTGATATGAAAACCCACATTAAAGTCATGGCAAAAAACGCATGCTTCCACCTGAACTACTTAAGAAAAATGATGTCATTTTTATCGGAGAATGACCTAAAACTAGCTGTGCAATCACTGGTTATCTCAAGAATTGAATATGGGTGCACAACACTAGCAGGTCTTCCAAAAATTTCCATAGCTCCTCTAAAAGCATGCCTCAATGCAGCGGCAAGACTCATCACAGGATCGAGGAAATTTGACCACATATCCCCTCATTTGAAAGCTCTAAACTGGCTACCCTACGAAGCTAGAATACAGCTGAAATTGGCATCCAGCACCCATAAAGCGATCCATCACAACACACCCAGATATCTTGCCCAGAAAATAGAAATATCAGGAGGAAACAGACCTGCCCGGAGTGCCAATTTTCTGCTGCTGAGACCACCTATTTTCAGGAAGAAAAAAACCTATGAGAGAGCGTTCTCTGGTGCAGCCCCTAGAATCTGGAATTCTCTCCCTGCGAACATCAGAAACATTTCGAACACTGCATCATTTAGGAAAGAAACTAAGATCTTTCTCATGAGCAAATTCCTCCCATAGGTAGGCAAGTTGCCTTTTGTAACTATACAGTGGGGGTCTATTAGATAACAAATCGGGATATTTATAGAAAATGTCACACGACAAGAGGACACTGGACAGAAGGCAAGAGACAATCCAGGAGAGGAGAGAAATCAATCAACTACTACCTCAGAACAGTATTATTCATGTCTTGGAATTTTATAGCAGTCTTGTATCTTTTCTTCTATTATCTAACTACATTGCTGTTTTTTACTATGCCATGTGATGTTAAGCGCTCTGATACCCAAGGGTCTAGTTCGCGCTATAGAAAACTGTTTATAAATAAATACATTGTACATTATTTTATGTAATTTAATTTAAGGGCCCTTGGCAGTATATAAAAATGTTGTAAAAATTAAATCACTCTTTTCTTTAACGATGACTCTCATATATTCTTGGCTACATGAGTGGCATAATCCTTCAAGACAGAGTTTCAAAGCGAAGTAGGTGTGGGGCATGTTGCATCAAAATGCGTCACTCTTGAAAAATCACTCCCAGCAATGTTTTTCTAAGCAGAATTTAGGATTTGGATGGAACATGCTTCTTCAATCACATTCAAAAGTTTGAAACACAGAGACTCACTGGTCTTTGTCTATTAGTTCGCTTGGCTCAGATCTGTGCAAGGGAAGCAATATGAAAAAAACAATTCTGTTCATTAGACTAATTTGTAGGCCTGGGCGGTAAACTCTGCTACCCTTGAGGAGTTTGTGAACTTTTTCTAACTCTGCACTCCGCATGGACCGCAGAGCTTCTACAAACTCAGCATATTGGGGTGCAGCAGATTCTTTCCTCTCTCATGGCTCGCCAATATTGAGCTAGCAAGAGCGAGCTAGGAAAATCCAATGCTAGACTATCTCCCGGCGAGATTTCTCATTGCGAGGGGTCGCGGTAGGTCATTACGGCTTATGTTGAGAAACCTGCCACTTGCATTGAGGAAGCTGTCACTCGAGTAGAACATCTCAAGTGGCAGAAGGATGCACCCTTATGAGCTAAAAATCAGCAGTGCAACTTACCTCACTCCATCGCTTGCGGAACTCCATGGAGAGTTTTTTGGTCACTCCGCAAACTCGGGCCAGGCCTCCTACTTTGTCCCTTGTTTACGAAAACGTTTATGCCAGCCATTAAGAATCTACTGTAAAAATAAATTCCATGTTGATCACATTTAGGAATCTTCTTTGGCTATTCTCAACGATCATCGTAATTTGGGGTGTTCAACGGACAAAAAGAATCTTACTGTTTAAACATACATCTTTCTTAAAGAAAGAAATAAAGGACAAAACTAAAAAAAGTGAATCTGTGCACAAGCCCCTAACTTGCATGAGAACTTTACCCCAAATTATGTTTTTTACTCCTAACTCATTCTAAGAAGGAAGATATATACCTCAGGGTCATATGACTTCTCTGTCACAGGTCAGAGACGAGATAATTAGAAAACAAAACCCTGCCACTGTGTGTCTCAAAATGTCCTTTGTGAGAGAGAATTTGCTTGTTGTTTAGCAAAAGTGGGAGGGATGGGATCAGATAAGCAGGATGAGAGTTTGGTGCTTTTTATGGCAGGTTTAATACTGCAATCTCTGGAGGGATTTCTCTCCTCATGATGCCCCTTATTACTTCGTCTTCACTTGATACATGAAAACTCATGTCATATGGTATAGTGCCTCACTAAAGGCCTTTACTAACTGACTCTTGGGCAAGAAAGAAGCTCCACAGCGGATCAACCAGCAAGCACCTCAAATTTCCAAAGTCCCTTAGAATATTCAGTCTTATTGTGCTGTCAACCTCCAGGACCTGCTGTGGTTTGGTCCCACTGGAATTCCAGATAGAAAATTTGAAAGAGAGTGGAGGCAGCACCAATCTTGAAGAAAATCAACAAGACCAAAGTTTTTTGTCAAAAAATATAAAAGTGCACAGGACAGCCAACGCGTTTCGCTCCCCAACCATGGGAGCTTCATCAGGGCAATTTTAATAGATATAGATATAGATAGGGTTATCGTGACGCGAAGCGACGTACGGGCAGTCCGTGATAAGCTGCTAATACATTTCTCAGAGAAAATCCGTCGTGGGCCGTCACGCTGAGATAAACCCTTGAAGCACGTGTGTATTAGCAGCTTATCACGGACTGCACGTACGTCGCTTCGCGTCACGATAACCCTATGGATATTAATATTTACCCTATGGGATAATCTGATATGCTAATTGTGTGAATAACCCGACGGTCCTCGACGCTTTGGATACCTCTATTTCTACTTGGAACCCTTTTACTCGTATATGTACCATTATATTGGCCAGTTCTTTCTTCAATTTGATTGTACAACTGTAGGAGAACCATCTATTATAATTGCCCTGACGAAGCTACCATGGTTGGGGAGCGAAACGCGTTGGCTGTCCTGTGCACTTTGAAAATACGAAAATAAAAAGAAAAATATATTTTTTGACAAAAAACTTTGGTCCTGTTAATTTATTTCAAGATTGGTGCTGCCTCCACTCTCTTTCAAACTAACTGACTCTTGGGGTACAAGTCTTGAAGGCCTAAGGAGATTTGATTGTGTGAAAATTGTCATAACAATATGATAGTGCTACTTGTATTCACTTAATCTCCCTGTGCCTTAAAAAATGAATGTGTCCCTCTGTAATGCAACTGGTGTTCATATGAGGAGCTCTGATACCTTTGGGTCAAGTGTGCCCTATATAAAACTGAAAAGAAATTGCTTCACCCAACAACAGGTTGCCAGGCTCACTCACCAAACAATGGGTTTGCATGCCGTTCAAATAGGAAACAGCATAACCAGGCGAAAGTACAATATAACCCTTTCTCTCCTAAGGAGAGGGAGAAAGGCTTTCTAGAGAACTGGGAGCAGTACTTGTTCAAAGTCCATCCCATCTGATGAGGTAGAGGCCATTCTTGGGTCGTATAAAGGAGTGCAGGTGGTTTTATATAGCTTTACTGATCTGACAACAATGGTAGGCTTGAATTCACTAACAAAATATAATATTTTGTATTTTTGTTCTTTTATCCCAAATTTATTGTGACATTGTTAGTACTGATCTTGTTGAGATGACTGTTGTAATACTTAGATAATACTAGAGGATAGGATTTAATAAAAATCCATTATATTAATTATCTATTGCCTGTATAATGAATTGAGTAGACACAATTGGGGTAGGCGCATCATGGTTCCTCCAACTACTCTGTTAGGTGTGCTCACAATGGGCTTTCTTCTAATGAGTATGGTCCTCGGGGACAGGTATGAGATGACTGTGTGCTTTCCCTTACCTGCAGTAACGCACACATATTCCTACAGCTCTGAGAACTAGCAAAACCTAGCCAGATGTGCCTTTAGAAAGGAGTGATATGAACCAGTGGTACCCTATATTGGCCAGTTCACTGGTTGCTACAAATTTCAAATTTGAGTGACATACTAATGTGTTTGGAAGACCCATGTGTACTTTAAATCTTCCATAGAATCAGGTCCCCTTATCCCTTAGGGCTTTTTAAGTGTAACAGATACAAAAGAAACCTTAGCTAAGAACCAGTACCTGAATGTTACTAAATTGTGGCTGATGAAGTAAATATTCCACAGAAAACGCATCCTGTGGTTACTATCTACTTGACAGGGAATAGAGATCCTGCTGACAGAAGAAGAGGTCTCGTTCATTATAGGGACATCTTCACTCTTTAAATCTATCATTAATGAGTAGCTGTAGCTGCAGCTGACAGTAACACCTGATGAAAAAAATCACTTGCTATTACACCTGCCCAAAATCATCCTTACTAATGCAAAGAGCTTCTCTTGGCATATTCAGAGCTCACAAAGTAATACCAGGGAGGGTTACCACATATCATGGAGCCAGGGTGGGTGAGTCTATTAACGCTAGCAGTCAGCAATGACCAGCTTTAGTGGAATACACCTCTCACCTAGCAAGAGACTGTAGGAGAGTAGGGTCTGCTATCCTATGGTCACCCCAAATGTTTGCTTTTTGCTTCACTGGTTTATGACTTAATGTGGCTGTGGGCCTGCTAATCAGACCCACAGCCTGCTGTTCTCTCTCTAAATTACTGCCAATGCACTTTAGGTGCATTACGAATTGGAACTGGTTCACCTTATTGGCCCCTGTAACAGTGTACCCTAGGTACCCAGGGCATAGGTGTTTCCAAGGCCTACCAGGGGCTGCAGGGCACCGCTGGCCTGGTCTCCATATTTGACACAACTGGCTGATCACTCAGCTGGGGTAAGTCGGTGTAATCACCCCTTACTTAGGTACAGTATGCCTGTGCCTAACCCTAAACTGGACACATATGTTCCTATCAGCCACTCCTATGGAGGGCCTCATCAATCCTGGAGGCAGAGTGCTTGGAAATATGTGAGATGGTGCTCTAGCATGAGCTGAGCCTGTCTGCAGCTGTCGGGAACCACTCCCTAAGCTGTTCCGGGATATTGCCATACCATATACTCTTAAGTGCATTATAATCCTCGCGGTTAAATGCTATCTTTGGTTTGGCTTTATCAAAACATGTCGAGTAAGGTGTCATACGAATGGGAATACTATCCCCTCGACAGTTCTGTCGACGGGGATAGCATTCCATTCTTCTAGAGGGACACGACATGTGTGTAGCCTTAACCCCGGTTAAAGTTAACCAGAGCCTCAGCATCACAAAATGGATGCTGCCACCACAGACACAAGTCTGGCCTCCTGCTGCTGACCGAAACTCAGCAGATGGTGGCCTGGACAAAGGGTTTCCTGCCTTGGGAGGTGCGAGCACCACCCCAGACAGGGTTTTGTGTATTGGGTAGGACAGGGCTGAATAGAATCAGACATGCCCGGGGCACACAAGGTGTCCCCGTGCATAGGCCAGTCCAAACCGGTCCTGGGACTTTCCAGACCCAGGCCTGGCGAGGAGCTGGACAAAGGAAAGGGGGTGTAACCGCCCCCCTTCCTGGTTCCTCCCAGAGGAGGGACCTAGTCGGTGATCCACCCCTCAGATTGGGAATAAGAGTGGGAGCAGTGCCATTGCACAGCAGATCATCCTGAATCAACTTGAAATAAAGAAGAAGACTGGACTTCGATATTCTGCTGCTCAGAAGACTGAAGAGAATCTCCCTTGTGGCCTAGGAGTGGCCACCCTGTGAATACAGGCACCAACCAGCAACTCAACGTCTGCTTTGCCGCCCCCTCCCGCCGGAGCCCGAGCCCAGAGCCCGACAAGAACCAGACTCCCAGACCTCTCAGAGCCCGATCCACAGTCCCTGCAAAGAAGGGACCCGTGGAGGCACCGAGTGACGTGGGGCCGGACCTCTTGGAAGACCCTCGAAAAGCTGACTGCGCAGCATCTGAGGCATCCTCGACGTTGTGCTTTGGGGACTGAGAACCCCCACCACTGAGCAGCCTTGCACCGAAGAAGATCCCTCCAGCATCTCCACGATCTGCGTGGGGCCCTTTTGCATTGTGCCACTCGACGATCCATCCCGGCCACTAGCCACGTGGTCAGCGGCCATCTTGGTGACAAAACCGACAAACTACACAGCAGGTCTGGTTGCTCCAGACCTACCCAAGCTCCTGTGAAAAGGAGCACTCGCTCTGACCTTGCTGGTCCGAGTGTTAAGCATCTTTCGATTCCTGCGTGGCTTGCATTAGCCAAGGCCTGTTTGCTCCGATCAGGTCGCCGACTCCGCCAACAGCGAGAAGCCTGCGTGGGACAGCTCGTGACTGACTCCTGGACGTCCTCGGCCCAGGGTGTCCACGTGGCTGCAGAGAGAAGCTACCCAACAACGCCTGTTTGCACCCGACATCGCCTGGTTCCAATCTGGTTTCACGGTAGTCACTGGCTAGTGACTTTGAACATTGTCCCCTCTGCTTTCAGGTCTTCACAACTTCAGATCCACCCTTGGATCCACCGGAACTCTTCACATCGAGCCGCCTGCAGCATCTTCAGCTCCAAGCACCATCGACCAGCGTGACGAAACCCGACACTACTTCGACCCTGTGCACCCGCTTCCTGTGGGTGAGGTAACTCAGCTCCGCCGGTGTTCCTACACTGGTACACATCTCAAGGGCCTGTGTCTTAAGTTTCAGCGTTCTAGGTCACTCGGAAGGTTCCTAACTATCTAACTTTGTACTTTTTACGCACCATAGACTTTACATTGGAAAGTGCGTGCACTTTGAACACTGCACCCGAGTCCCGCGGGCCTTTCCCGACCTAGTCACTGCTAGTCTTGAATAGCTCCAGCGATTCCCAAAGCCCTAGGCCTGTTCCCATTCCGATTGGTATCTCTTATACCACTTTCTTAGTATATGGTTTAGGTGGCCCCTAGGGCTCATCCATATTGTGCAACTTTTGTGTATTTTAAACTGTCTTGTGATTTAACGCTTGTGCTTCTGTGCTCATAAAGAGTCCAGGGGATTTTATAGTTAATAAATCAATATATATTTTCAATATATATCTGTGTGGTGTCCTTTCATTTGGTATTCAAGGGGGTTGTGTGTGGTAATACAGCTGGCTTCACATGCCTTTCAGAGTTTAGCCTAAGACTGCTTTGTCCACGTTACCACTAGGATAACTGGTCTACAAGGTTGAATTACAACCAATCATCATAAGGGTTGCTTGGCATGGTACAAAGTGATCACTAAGAATTAGTGAGCATTATATACCAGGCCAACTTCTCACAGAGATCAACAGTAATTAGTGGTCAACAAGAACCTTCTACAAGAGGTTATATATGTTTACTGACAGCTGAGACCATATGTATTCATGAACTAAGACTGCAGCAGGCCTACTTCACTTGTTACTCCTACCCCGATTAATTCATTGACTATAACGGTTACAGGGTACAATGAGATTGTCAGGAGTCACAAATTCAATTACAAAGAGTACCTGGGGCATTGGCATGCACCAGTTTACAGCTGCACTGCATACAGACAATCAATCGGCTCAGTAAAAAATCCAGTAATCTTATGAGTAATCCTTTTCATCTCTTTTTATCTGTGTTCAATTTAAAGTTCAGACAGAGACAATGTGATTTAAAATCTTTCAATGCTCCAAGAATGCCCGTCTGGGCTTTGTCCAACAGCTCCGTGTATCACATTTCAATTTGAGTAACCAGATTTAAAGTCCACCCAATGCATTTTGGGCTACAGACCCTTCGTCAGGGGTAACTGGAAATTTAGAACAACCCATCAGGAACCATGTATAAATTGTTAAACTCTTCAAAATTAATGGAAAATGTTATGCATATTGTACTCAAACATATATTTTATCAAAATATGTGTGCCTAATATCAATTACTTAACATTGAAAATTAGTGAAAAATTACCCATGCTGTTCATATATGCATATGTGCCTTTACACCGCAAAATGAACAACGCACCAAAAAGTTAATGAAACAAAAAGTGAATAAACCCTGTGTTAAAATCAAACACTATTTATAAAAAACCTAACCCAAACACCCAGCTCAAGAATTCTATGAACGTTGTTTTGAGTCATCTCTGACTCAGCCTTACAACCTTCAGTGGAGCCGCTTGTTAAATAGTACATGCCTGTAACGCATTGAAAGAATAACCTTTGGGCCACAAGCGCAGAACGGACCACAGTCAACTCTCAAGCTGTGTGAAAAAGGCTGCTTTATTGAAAACAGGTGCATCTTACAAAAAACATAACCTTGGCCTTTGCCTCCCAAAACTAAACCTCTCTATACATGCTTCATCTACGTATCCCCCTCAACCATACCTATGGTTTCCACTTCCTTCTCCTGTCTTTACAACTATTTAGCAACCCCAACTCAGTCAATCACGTTTGTCCCTTTAAACCCTGTAACCTCTTCTCCACCTGTCAAAAGATCTACCTAACTAAGTATCTCCTATCCTACTCTTATTACCTGCTCCTGGAGTAACTTGTTCCCAACTATAAAGTGAACTGTAAAATTGAACAGAACTAGCTTCCAGACGCCATGAACCTGCTTCAAGTGACAACCAATTACAATGCATTTTCACTCCCCCGATGCACCTGTACCCAACAAATTTGGCCATCCATCCCATAATAACCAAAATAACCCCCCCATCTTACCTTCTAAAGGGTCGGTAGGAGGGGATCGGAAACTGTCCCTAACTGCCGGCTGCCATGTCACCTTACAAAATGGTAACACAGCCTCTAAAATTTCCAGCTAAAACACCCAAGCACATAGCCCAAGTGCGGCCCATAGAGAGACCAATTTGTCGCAGGCTGCACCAATGGACCAAAAACCCTGGGGGTGCGAGCCTCCCTAAAGCCCCATTGGGCCACATGCCCAGAATGGACCACAATCAAATCTCAAGATGTGTGAAAAAGGACACTTTATTGAAAACAGGGGCATCTTACAAAAAACATACCCTTGTCCTATGCCTCACAAGACTAAACCCGCTATAAATCTTTCATCTACATATCCTCCACCCCCACCCCTAATGTTTCCCCGCCCTATTTAACAACCGCAACTATTTAACAACCCCAACGCCGTCAATAACTGGTGACCCTTTAAATCCTGTAACATCTTCTCTACCTGTCTAAATATCTACCTAACTAAGTATCTCCTATCCTACCCTTATTATCTGCTCCTGGAGTAACATGTTCCCAACCATAAAGTGAACAGGAAACCTGTACAGAACCAGCTGCCAGACGTCACTCAGAATCAGTCCCTATAACGTTCCTGCCAACCCCCCCCCCCCCATCACCTAGGCTATTCTTGGGTATCTTCGTATGTATAGTGCTTTGTCTAAAAAATCCTTTATTTGTATATCAGGTAAATCTCCATCCCGTAGTGAGACAAATGAACGCCATCAACCCTGAAAAAGTACACTGCAGCATATCTTAGTTCTGGTTGTTCCACTCTTCCGAAACCTGACTCACCACAAAAGACCCTCATGTCCCTGTTTATCTTCCTCCTGGCTTTATCAATGGCGGCACCCTCCATTGTCTTCCAGGGATGAATTCAGTCCAAACGACAAAGCATCCCGACCACTGCTGCCTAATCTCCCTCAAGTCCCTTTTCATTTGCTTTAGTAGGGCCAAACCCTTGCAAATCACTAAATCATTCTCCCCGAAATGTATTATTAGAACATTCGGGCATCAATTTATTCAAACTGGGATTGAGCTTGTGCCAGCGCAAACCCCCTTTCCCATGCCAACTTATTTTAAACAAGGCAGGTTCCAATCCTAAGTTAACACCTTTCCCTTTTTGAAGCTAGTGTCTCTCTGCCAACTTGACGAATGAATGCCCGACTATGCAAATGGCTAGCGCCTCCGACTCTGGCCCTGCTACTGCACCTGAAAAGACACATGTCCATGTTTGTAATACGTACCCCCATCGAACGGGACATATCAAAGCCTCTTCATTGGCCCCTAGTTATACTGTCTTCTACACACCCCTTTGGTCCATCTTCGAGTGCGTGAGGAGGATCATGACCGCTTCACACCGTGTACTTCCCTCAATGAAGGCCTGCAATCCATTTCCTCCCCAACAACTCTGATACTCTGAATGCTCCGAAATACAGCCATTACATTAAGGCAGCAAATAAATCTGCTTCCTGTAATCTAATGCATATCCTGGGTAGCTCCTCTATCATCCTGCCTTATAATGCTTTTGACACCGGCATCCTGGCCCACTGTCCTTTCCCTGCTTGCCTGGCCCAACCTTCCAGCATACACTTTCCTAATTCACCTGCCGAAGGGGCATATCCCCACCACAACTTGTCCATGAGTGCTATCCCCGCTAGCTTGGCAGCAACAGTGAACTTCACCAAAACCCTATCAGAGACATAATGAACTGTATGACATCCTCCTCTCCGGCCCAAGTCCCTGTCCTCCTCTTTGCCCCTCCTGTTATAAAGGCCTGCCAGATGCTGGCCAGATGCCCGTCTCGTAGAAACTCCTAATGACCCTACCACCAGTTACAGCATCCTTTGTCTCCTTCGGACCACATCCCCGCAGGCACCAGCGTCTTCTGAAACTCCCTCTCCGTGGCCAGTCCATGGAACCTCCTCCACTGCGAACGAGACATAGCATCTGCAATGTCATTGTCCACTCCCAGGATGTGCTTCGGCCGCAACTGTATATCACACTTCAGACAACTTAGAATGAATACTCTCATCAACTTCAGGACCTGCTCATCTCTTGCTGACTGCTTGTTGACCACCTGCACCACTGCCATGTTAACCACCCCGAAAATGACCTTTCTATGCACTAGGCTTTGCATCCACACTGTGACCGCTATAACTAAAGGAAACATCTCCAAGAAAGCAATACTCCTGCCCCCATTCTTCCATTGTTGCGGGCGTACCTCTGGGCACCACCTGCCCTGCCAGTACATCTCAAACCGGCATGCTCTTACAGCGCCGGAAAATATCTGCACGTCCCATTCGCACTCGTTTGGTGCGGACATGGGAATCCCATTGAATTCTTTTAAGAACTTGCCTCACATGTGTAAATCCTCTTTCGTCCCTATGGACAGTCACATGTGATGGTGTTGCAACATGAGTCCCGCTAATGACCTGCTCAATCTCCTGCAAAATGCCCTTCCTGACCTAACTACCCTGCATGCAAAGTTCAGATGCCCTAGCAGCACCTGTACCATCCTCACCATCCCTTTTGTCTTGGCCAACATGTCATCAATAAACAATCTCACATGCATTTTCTTATCCGCCGGCAACCTCGCTTCCATGGCCACCGAATCCAATTCAATACCTAGAAATGACAACACCGTGCTTGGACCCTGCGTCTTCCCTGGTGCCAGGAGCACACATAGTGCCCCATTGAGCTCTTGGAAATATGCCAACTGTTGCTGACAGTCCAACGAACCAGGCCATCCCACCAGGAAGAAGTAATCAAGGTAGTGTGTCACCGTCTCTTTGCCCGTTTTCCAAGGGAAGACCCATTGCAAGAAGGAACTAAACTTCTCGAACAAGGCACATGATATTGAACAGCACATGAGAAACTCCTTATCCACAAAGATGTTGCCATCCACTTGGCTGCCCAGCAGCTGGAAAATCCTCTGGGTATACTGGCATCAGATGGAAGGCAGCCTTAATGTCACATTTTGCCTTCTAGGCACCCCTGCCAACGTGTTCCACTAAGTCCCTCGATTTGCCCCCTGATGAATAGGAAACTAATGTCAGGTCCTCGATATAAAATCATTCACTAACCCTCCCTGTGGCCATGACAATTTCTGAATAAACCAATACTAGCTTGGTTCTTTCTTTGGCACCACTACCACCGGAGAAATAATCAAATCCGTTATCGGGCTAACAGTGAATGAGCCCTCCATGCGCCCTGCTTCAACTTCCTTTTTCAATTTTCCCCAAACCACTGATGTATGAGCCACCACTGACTTCAGATTCTCTGCCCATCTTGCTGTCCGAGGGGCCTCATACCCCAATTTAAAACCTTCCCTGAAACCCTTACTCAGTAACTATGCATCCTGCTCCCATGGGTAGAATATCAGCCAGGCATCCACGTAGTCATTCTAAATGGATGTATGAGCATTTGCCCATGTAACCCTGCGCCCCTCTTCCTCCCCTGCCTCTCAGCCCCCTGCTGTCCCTGCTGTCCACTATAAGCATTCTGTTGTTGGAAACCTTGCCCCCCTTGCTGTCCCCTTCCTGCATATCCTGCCCCGAAGCATTGCACCAATGGGTGCCTTCCTGCACATTTTGAGCATTCATGATGAAATCTATAATATACCTGCGTACAGGTTCTTTTAATGTAATCCCAACATACCCCCGGACCCCCCCACCTCCTTCGGTGTGTATCCTAACCCTTCCCTGGTGGGCGATTTTGAAAAGGGCAGTAAACTAAATGTAGCCCACTGGCTGTATACGTTGTCTTCCCAAAGTTGACTGCCTCCATCATCTGGTGATACAATACCTTCCCAATTTGCCTCGGAATCCCAAACTAGTCTGGCTCGGAACTCTTTGTAGTAGTGCGACCATGCATAACCCCGTATGTCAACTGTGCCCTCCTAACCACGTCCATGTATTTAAACAAGGACACACACCTGTCTGGGTATTTCTCGCAATATACACTAGCGAAAATCAGAAAAGCTGCTGTCCAGTTTTCTATGGTCCTCTTTCGATCTCTCTTTGGGCCGCAATTCCATAGGCAGGAGCTTCAACATATCCACATATTCGCCCTTCCAAATATTTTCTTTTGTGGCTAACATGATGTATGCTCCTAAACGTTTAGTTGGTTTCATTGGTTTAGTTGATTTTAGGCAATCAGACCTCTTTGCTCTCTTTGGCCCCCATCGCTTGGCTTTTTCCTCCATCTGTTTTGCCATCTCCTGTGTCATCCATCTCTGTCACTGCTGTCTGAGCTTTCCCGTCTACCTTCCTTGTGTTTCCACTAGACCCTGTCTCCCCCTCTGTCTTCCGCCCACTGTACCTACCCCTGTGTCCTGTACACATTGTCCTTTGCGCAGATTGATCTCCCCGTCCTCCCCTCATGCATCAGTTTCCGTGGACACCTTCCACCTTGGACTAACTGCCCAGCCTTTTCCCCACTTTCTTAACAGGCTTCAAGGTTGTCATCCTCACTGGATCCCGCTGCCTAACCAGTCCTGCAGAGGGTTGAGTTGCATGAAGCTTGGCCGGGACAACCGCTTCCTGCTCTGTGTCCTGCAACATACTAGGCACAAAATTACTTGTCCCCTCCTTTCTTCATCTACTATCTTCCCCTCCTCTATGCTATCTTCTTCATAATCCAATGGTATTTCTTCCCATAGCCCCCATCTTGCTCTATTTGCTCCTCCAAATGTGCCTCTGCACACTGTCGCATACGCTGAATAAATTCCTCCAAATTGGGCTCCACATGTGGCGGGAGTTTTCGCTGCCTTTCTGCCACCTCCTGCTGTCCCTGCATTGAACATGTCACCGTGGAGCTAGAGGCCGCATCGACCCAACCGGGCTGTCACCCCAACGTGACCATATCAAACCTTCACTTATCACTGAGTCCGTAGTCCCTGGCCGTGGTCCGGCTGGCCTTCCAAGACCCTGCCATCGCTTCCACTTGATACTGCGGAGCAGCATCTGGCTCACTCGAGGTGTGTGCCTCTTGCACTCGTTGATCCTATAATGAAATGGCAAGGTCCGGCGGGCAGGGTTTAGTATCCCTATCCGTCCCTGTCTCCCATTGGGCCGGGCACAACTGCTAATACCCCCTGGACCTGTACTGCTCTTCAGGTAACTGTCAGTGCCCCCTCACACCCCTGCCTCCCCAAACCGTCTGCCTAAAACCTCCTCTACTCGTTCCCGCAGAGTACCCCTCCTGTTTGCCTGGGGCCCCTACTTTTGACCCATACGCTCATATAACCTTACCAGAAACTCTTGATTTCACTCTGCTTCACTACCATAAAACTAAACGGTAGATCTCAACGTTTGGAAACTGTGATCGAAAACTGTCCCTAACTGCTGGCTGTAGTGTCAGCTTACAAAATGGTAACACAGCCCCTAATATGTCTGGCCTAAAACCCAAGCCCGAAGCCCAAATGGGATGTATGACGTTACAACGCATACTTTTACCACGCATACCTTTACAACGCGGTATTTACAACGAATACCGTTACAACGCATAGCGCTTAGAGGTGCTGGATAGTGGTAAGTATAATTTTCTATTCCAACTCCAGTCCCCGTGGACACTAGGGAAGGTGTTGGATAGAAAATTAAACTTATTCCCTATCTTAGAGCGCCCCCCAGCGCAATGCGTTGTAATGGTATGCGTGGTAATGCCTGCGTTGTAATGGTAGTGCGTTGTAAAAACTTCGTTGTAAACGTTGCATACCGACCAAATGCAGCCCAAAGAGAGCAAAATTGGGCCCGGGCTGCACCCATGGCAACAAAAAAAACCAAGGGTGTGAGCCTCCCTACTGGACAGCAACCCCCCCAAAGCCCCATTGTGAACACCGCACGTGCAACCTTTTCAAACCTGCTGTGCAACTATCCTAACGTGGGAGAACCATGTGACTTAAGTAATCATTCTTAAACTAACTTAGTAAAAATAGATCTGCTAATGAAAACAAAATGAAAATAAATCCTGCTGTTTACACCAACAAAGAAGTAATGATTGGTTGGTTGATAGCTTTATTTCGATATGCAAATATCATAAAAGCATTACAAAACAGTATATAAAAACAGCACATCGTAAGAGACTGTACATTTAAAAACAAGGCAGATAAAAACTGGCAATTTAGTCAGAAATAAATTAATTAAAAGTGGATTAAATTGATATGGACAGTCTTTTTAAGCGGATCAACCATGCCCATTTTAAAAATTTGGATACAGCACAAACTATGGGAGAGGATGTATCTGTTAATAAAATCCGTAAGGCCACCGTATGCTGGCGAGTACCCAATTGTCTACATAGGGGTTTAAGCCAGTGGGATCTTGGGCGGGCGTAGTCAGGACATTCGAAAAGGAAATGGGCCACGGTTTTGGGCCTGGCTGTACATAGGGCGCAGTGGCGTGATGCCTGCGCGGGCGTATTCCATCTTGATAGGAGGTCAGCTAGAGGTAAAGTGCCTAGTCTAAGTTGGATATAAAGTGCCCGGTCCACAGAGATTGTGATTATGTCCAGGTAGGGCTCGAAAGCAACAACGTCTTTTATTTTCAGGTAAGCTGCGGTGGAATTGCAGTGGCGCGGGTTGCTGATGAGCTTGGCAGAGACCCATTCCCAGTATAGTTTTTATAGGTTCGCCTTCGGTGGGGCAGAGTGAGTGGACCAGCAAGACCCCAGACCTAGGTCCTCCAGGAGATTTTTAATGTCCCTAACCCATTTAATCTTGTGCCAGCCACCCAAAACCATCACCTCTGACAACCCGTCTGCATAAGTTTTTAGTTCAGGAACCCTCCAGAGGCGAGCCCAAAGGAGAAGAGGCCGGAGGCGAGCCTGGTCCTTGATTGCTTTGCAGCCCACATCCAGAAGCACCGGAACTGTTGGGGTGCTCATCGGGATGGCCAGGAGGTCCTTCAGGAATTTGTTCTCGGCCATGGTCAAAACCTCCATGTTACCAAGGCCCCATAGCTCAGCCCCGTAGAGAGATGCCGGTACAGCTCTGGCTTTGTAAATGTCAATTATTGGAGCTACGCATTGTTTGGATGAATTGTTGTACTCCTTCAACAAAGCTCCCCCCACCCTTTTGTGGCTGATGGTCATTTTGTTGATATGGGGAGTCCAGCTCATGACATCGCTCATACGGATCCCCAAATAGTCAAATTCTGATACTCTTTCAAGGGGAATAGAGTTCAGTATAGGAGGGCGGCCAAGCTTACGGGGGGATGCATGATTAGATATTTGGTTTTGTCCACATTGATGACAAGTCCTCTTTTTGTGCAAAAGTCCTGGAAGCGGTTCAGGAGCTTCTGAAGGCCCTGGGGAGTTTTGGAGATAAGGAGGGTGTCGTCGGCAAACAACAGGGTTGGAATCCTTACGCCCCCCAATGATGGAGCGTCTGCTGGTTCACCTAGCAGGTGCTCTACCACCCCATTCACGTACAGGGAGAATAGGGTGGGAGCTAGTACGCAACACTGCCGGACGCCCCTAACAACCGGGATCCTGTCGGTCTTTTCCCCGTTCTGTCCCCATCGCACCTGAGCATAGTTGGCATTATGTAGTTTGATAAGGAGCATTAAGATGTAGGGGGGCATCCCAAGACCATACAAGACCCTCCAGAGTTCCTCCCTGGGAACCAGGTCAAAGGCAGTCTTCAGGTCTATAAAGGCCAAGTAAAGACTGCCTTTGCCCAGCTCCACCACCTTCCAGTAAAGTAGCAGGAGTCTAAAGACTTGCTCAATAGTTCCTGTACCGGAACGAAAGCCTGCTTGCAGGTCGGACAATATGTGGTTTTCATCCACCCACTGGAGAATCCTCCCTAAAATTGCTTTTCCCGCCACCTTCTGGGTTGAGTCAATGAGGCTTATTGGCCTATAATTCCCCGGTTGATCCCGACAGCCCTTTTTAAAAATTGGGACTACCTCTGCCCCTTTCCAAGACTCAGGTACAGATCCTCCCTCTAAAATAGCATTAAGAAGGGCGGAGATCACCACCCCCCATTCGCCCGGATAGGCTAGAAGAAGATCCCCTGGCAACCCATCCGGACCAGCTGCTTTTAATGGGGTTGAAGATTTGATCAGGTTCGTAACCTCTCGAGCAGAAAAGAGGTCAGTACCTCTGTCTAAAGAGAATGGGGGAAGGGGGAATGGGTCATTGAGTATACCTTCTACGGCAGAATATAGGGCCTTAAAATGGTTAAACCACGCCTGGGCCGTGATAGTGCAGGTCCTCAAGGTGTCACCTGGACGATTTCTGCTGCCCACCAGGTCCCAGAAACCTTTGGCGTCTCTCCCTCGGCTTGCGGCCAAGAGGTCCTGCCAAAAGCTATCCTCCCATTCCTTTTTGGCAGTTTTCAAGCAATGTGAGTATAACCTTCTGGCCTCCCTGGTCCTGATTTGTAACTTAGATTTTACTGCTTCAACGAGCAGTGTATGTCTTTGCTTTCCTACATTTACGGTTATACCAGCCCTGTCTGGCCCGGGGACGTAATTTCTTCCCGTTGAGACTAGATGGGACAATAAAAAGGTTACTTAAAGCCCGGGTTAAATTACAAAACCTGTCGGACACCTCCACCGGCCCACCCTCAGGAGAGTCAAGTTTATCTAAGGCTGCGGCTAGGAGCTGCGTTATGGAGGATATTTTCTCGACTGATAGCGTCAGCTTGGCCCACTTCAGCCGTCTACCACAGTTTGAGACAGATGACTGGTCCGGGACAGTGGCACATGGGGGCCGGCCCCCTAAACCTTCTAGCCGCCAAGGAGACAAGGCAAGCGAGAGCAGATTGTGATCGCTCTCAACGGAGGGTATAATCTCCATATCTTTTACCGAGCTCCATAGGTGGGCGTCAAGCAGAATGTAGTCAATTCTTGACGTGTGGTTAGGCCTATTATAAGTATGTGCTCCCACTTTATCAGAACTAGTCCTGCCATTGAGGGCCCTCAGGTCAAACTCCATTGTTAGGGAATTAACCTGGAGTGCCACTTCCGTCCATCTTTTAATGGGGATAAGCTCTAGAGCCGGTATCCCCCTCCTGAAGTCTTCATCCTCCTGGTCTTGGGTGACTTCTGAGCCAAGAGGCTCAAACGTGCAGTTGAGGTCGCCTGCTACCAGGGTACAAGACTTATAGGGGGAGGATCGAAGCAGACCCTCAAGACGGGCTATAGTGGGGGATTCTCTACCCCCCCTTAGTACCTCGTGCATAGATATTAAAGATGTTAGGAATAACACGTCCCTTGGGGCTTTTTAAGATGATATTAAGGCGGTCCGGGCATTTACTTTGGTGCTCCTCCACCCTACAATTAAGCGAGGAAGCTACCCAAACAAGGAGGCCACCAGAGGGACGTCCCCTGCCAGTCTCTGAGTAGACAGAGGGTATATGATGGGATGAGTACCCTACCTTGTGTAAGGGCTCCCTACTCCAGGTTTCCTGAAACAAACATATGGAGTGCTCCTCCACAAGTGCATTCCAGTCGGGCAAGGCCAGCTTCCTGTCCAGACCAGCCACATTCCAGCTGAGAACCCTAATAGATGGGTCCGTCACAGCTGCAATGCTACTGGGCTCGACGGCGCCGTCCGAGTCCACCTCTACCAAGGGAGGTTAGGGAATGGCAGGCTCGATTAGGTCCCTCCCCTCACCAGTTTCCCGTGTGTCTACTAGGGCAACCTGCTCCCCTAGAGTAGTCGGGGGGTCAGTCCACTTTACAGAAGAATAGGACTGTTCATCAGATGTTCGGCCCACCCGAGCCTCCACAAGAGAGTCAAGGAGTCAGTACCCCCTGGGACCCCAGCTCGACCTTGGCCATACCGCATGCGGCTGGACTAGAGTTGTTGCTAAATGCCATTGACCGCAGGCACAATTTTGGGAGGTGTACACGGGGGGTTGGCCTGAGCAGTTCATAACCGACCGCGGGTAGAAGTATGTTAAATCAACTGCTTCAACACCAGGACCAGCCGTGGCCTGCCCCAAACTGCATATTGAGTGGGCAGCTCTCACGTCTTGGAAGTTGACCACCACACAGTCACCCTCGAACAGTTTTTTTCCCCTGTCCAATCCATCCCACCCTGCGCACACCAAGAATCAAGGCATCCACTCCCAAGGGAAGGGGTCTGTTGTCTTTCAACCAATGGATGACTTTATTCTTTAGTGCCTGATGGGTTTCCTGCTGAGCGTCCCTCAAGGCGGGAACCTTGATAAGGACAACATCGTATGGTTGACACTCAGGGGGGAGATTAACTGGGGGACACTTTCGAGCCTCCTTCTGTGGTATAACCGCAGGGCTAGGGATTTCAGGTTGGCTAGTAACTGTTTTTGCCTTTGGTACCGGGGCTACTCCTCTGGCATCAGTGGATGGAACGGCTGGTCGTTTTAACTTGGAGCCGGCCCCTCCCTCGAGCAGCTTCCTTTGGTCAGGTTTGGGCTTTACAATCCTCACTACTGGGGGGGTACTAGCATGGACCTGTGCAACATGGGTAGTAAGTGTCGGCTTTACACTAGCAGGGGGCGCAGATGTCGCAGCCTTCCCTATGGCTAGTGCAGGAGCAGACGTTGGCGATGATGTTCCCTGTATTAAGCCCCCTGAGTCCCCTTTCCCATCATTCCCATCCGCAGTATCCTCCCTGAGTTTAGACTGTAATTTGATGAGAGTTTTTAGGGAGAAGAAGTTGTCCCGGGTGGTCTGTTCAAATCTATCTAGCGTGTCCCCCAGACTCTTAACTTGGTCAATAAGCGGGACCAGCAAAGACTTGACCAATTTCTCAATGAGCTCGGGGGAGGGCGCCTCATGTAATAATGTGGGTGGTACCAGGACCGAGTAATGGGCCAGAGGAGTTTCAACCACAGGTACCAGAGGAGCATTTCCTCCAGATGGTTCAGGCCCTCCACCATTTAGAGGAGTAGGGCCTCTGGGGGCGTGCTTCCTCGGTCGCTTGTGGAGTGAGGCACGACTCCCCTTCCGTATACTAATAACCCTTTTTCTCTTGTTACGGACCAAGCATGCTCCTGTCAAGGGCAACCGGTTATAACCCGGTGAAGAGACCTGAGGGGACTGTTGAGAATTGTGGCCAGTGGAAGTACTTATGTGTGTGACGGGTCGGGGAAGTGTGGCCACTGAGCTAGGGCTGGAGGGCAGGGGTTCTGTTATCAGACTTTCCAACCTGTCAATACTTGCCCCTATAGCTGCACTCCGTGGCTGATCGGACAGGTTCCCAGGAAGAGGGGAGGCAGGGTAGGTGGAGATAGGAGACAGGGCATGTGCAACAGCTCCTAATGAGGAGTGTTTGGAAGGGAAAGAATCTTGTGAGAGGCGACGTTCCGTCATCACTATCTCCTTTTCGATGACCGCTGCTACTCTTGTGATAAATTTATCCATTGTGCCTATCATTGAGCTCCCCGTGACACCTTCTCCCCCACCCCTCAGTGCTTTGCCAGAACGGGTAGACATGTGGGCCTCTATACCCACAGGGAGACTCCAAGCTCTTGGACCAGAAGCGGTGGATGAAAGGGGGGTGGCCCAGCCCAGCCTCTGTCAGCCCCTGACCGCCACAGACTGCCCGCCCTTTGCTCGGGCCTCGCTCGGCGTCCCGCTCGCGTCCCGCTTGGAGAAAGACCGGTGGTTAAATAGGGGGCATTGCAGGTGGGGGGGCGTGTCTCGCTGGGGGCGCGGCCGTGCACACCTGTGCAGCGCAGGGACTCCTGGTCTTGTGAGTCCCTGCTGGCGCGCTCCCTCGGCTGGCTCTCAGTTCTCCCTCCTCGCACCTGGAAACAGTAAATGCCCTGGCAGCCTCTACCCCTCGCCACAAGCAGCGCAGCGGCACCCGCAAAGCGGGTGCTGCAAGCAGTTGACAGAGCGGCGAAGGCGGCGGATGCCTCCAGTGAGATTCGGCGTTTTGAAGGTCCCAGCAGCACCCAGGTCAGTTTCGCCGTCAGAGAAGTAATGCAAATCAAGCAATAAACCAAAACAAATTTGTGATAAACACATCAAGGAATAAACCGAAACAATTTTGTGAAAAACACATTTTTGTTTTTCAATAAAACACAATGTTTGTTATCTTAATATGGCTGCTTGGTTATCTCAAATACCCTCTGAGAGAGTGCTTTTGCCTTTAAAACATATGGGGTGCAAACATTGTTCATAGGTGAAAGGTGAGAGGTGGATCCTCTGGGTTCTTTTTGTGAAGAAGGAGATGATCCATCTGAGCGCATCCCCTTAGATGCCAATATGTTAGATCCTTTCGATCAGAGTGTGGTGGGATACGGTGTAGAAGGCTGCTGAGAGGTCGAGGAGGATCAAAGCAGCTGTTTCTCCATAGTTGAGGAGGGTTCGTATGTCATCAGTGCTTGCAATTGTGCTGTGATTGCTGCGGAAGCCAGATTGGGAGGAGTCGAGTAGCAGGTGTGTCAAGAGTTGATTGTTGAAAATCCTTTCCAGTACCTTCACTGGGAATGGGATGGAAGAGGTTGTCCAGAGGTTTTTGAGTTTGCTGGGGTCAGTGGAGGGTTTTTTGAGTAGTGGTCTGACATCTGCGTGTTTCCAAGTGTCGGGAAATGTTGCGGAAGTGATAGAGGTATTGAGTAAGATGTAAGTTCTTGGCTAAACCTTTGGTTTATCAGGTTGAAGGTTTGGTGCAGGCATGGGTCTGTAGGAGCTCCTGAGTGGATGAATTTCATGGTGGAGGTGGTGTCATGGGTTGAGAGGATATTCCAGATGATCAGTGTATGGTTTGTGTCAGTTACGGTGGTGTTGTATCTGTCAAGGAAGTCCGTAGGTATGAGTTGGGGTTTGAAGTTCCTGTATAAGGTTGCGATCTTTTCAATGAAGAAGTGGTCGAGGTTGTTGCACAGCTCCTGTGATGGTGTGATGTTGTTTTTGCTGGCAGACAGGTAAGAGAATTCCTTAATAATGTTGAAAGATTCCTTGGTGTTGTTGATGCTGGTTTCCATGTGTGCGGCAAGAGCTGTCTCCTTTGTTGCCCCCAGCAGGTGGTGGTAGAGGTTGAGGGAGGGCTTGAAGGCTGCCCTGTCCGAGGTGTCCTTGAACCATCTTCTCTCCAACTGTTTGCTGTCTCATTTCACTGTCCTAACTTCTTGGATGTACCATCTGGCCTTTTTGGAGGATTTTCTCTGGATGTTGCTCTTGAGAGGGATGATTCTGTCTGTGGAATTTGTTATCCATGCATTAAAGTTTTTCACTCACTGTGCGAGGTTGGTGTCGGTAGTAAGCTTGGTGGAGTTGAGGGCATTTGCACAGTGGGTCTCAGAGATTTTGTTCTACCTCCAGTGGGTGGTGTTGGTCATCTTGGGGGTGATGGTGCGGGGGCTGGAGATGCTGAAGTGGATGATGGAGTGAGCGGTCCATGTGAATTCTATGACATGGCTGTATTTGATACGGTTGCTGAAGGTGAAAATTGGGTCCAGTGTGTGTCCAGCAGTGTGTGTAGGGTGGTGGACAATATGGGTCAATCTGAGGCTGCTCATATTTCGGGGGGTGCAGTGTTTTTGTCATTGGAGTCGTGGAAATTTAGGTCGCCGAAGAAGAGGGGTTCATTGTAGTCAGGGATGGTGCTGCAGAAACTGGAGGCAGGGCCATGGGTCAGAATGTGAGGATACCTCTGCTAGTTGTCTTGTCATCCATGTGGAGCATGAAATTGAGATGTTCCATGGGCGTGGTGGTGTTGTCGGTGGTGCTAGTACACTGTATGGTTTTGTTGTGGATAATGGATGCCCAGTGTGAGGGTGGCAAAGAGGTCCCAGAATTCAAAAGAATGCTTGCATAGTAAGCGTGGGACGAGAAGGGTGCATGCGAGTTGGTGTTTTCTACAGGTGGTGTCTGTGATGTGTTCGGGGGTAGGGCTGGTTGGTGTGCTAGTCTTTGTGCCGTGGCTGGTAAAGTAGCAGTGGGTGCACATGAAAAGTCCTAGTTCTAACATAGGAATCTAAACAGTTCATACAATTGAGAGCAAACAAATAATACAAAGTTGTGAAAGCAATAATCGCTGTGTGCTGAGACTCGTGGAACTAATCTATGCCGCTCCTCTGAGAAAGGTATAACATAGTTCTAAAATGAAAGTTAGGGCATTAGCCCTCATTGAATAAGTGGTGGGTACAATTCTTATTTGTACTCTTTTAAGTCCATCTATTCGTTCTCAAGTAACTGTGGTAAGGTGGATCGTGGATAGTACCCAATGAAATTCTCCCTGGGTGACATTAAATTTCTATCTTTGTTGTTCCTCAGGCAGACCAAGGCTGTGAGTGCCAGTAGAACATGAGACTTTATTGAATGTTGTGTTTCCTACCAACCCAACAAGTGAGATCACAGTTGCTCTGCCTCAGCCCAGTTGATGTTGCCTCAGACCAAGCCTTCTGCATGTGGTGCACCTGCCCCTTCCTGACGAAGACAGGCAGCACCACCATCAACGATGAGGAGTTTGCACTCTGCTCTCTGGTTGTGTTCCATTGAATTTTCACTGGGGCAATCTTTCTCGGACCCAAACACAACCCAGTCACCCAAACAATCAGCCCACCATATGTCACAGCCGTGACCAGAAGATAGAGACTGAGGCCACCACTGATTCTGGAGAGTGGTCTGACCTAGTGCTAAGCTGCCTAGGGCACTTTCAGATAAGGCTGTCAAATGTGATCACAATTTTTTCAGTCCAATTAATCACAGGCTCTATGTCTTCATGGGAGGGATACCACAAAATACATTTGTGGAATCCCTGGGCATGTCTCAGCTACAGGAGATACTTTCCTGGACACAAAGCAGTAATGCTGGGGTCTCGAACCCTCTCCACACAGCCTGAGGTACAGATACTTCTCTGTTTAGCAGCACACAGCTCCAAGTTGTTCCACTCCCAGTTCCTCACAGTTCACTCCTTATAGGTATGATCTTCTTCAGGCAAGAGTACCTCTAGCACTCTTCCTCAGCAGTCAGCCAGCTGCATTCTTCAAGGCAGACTCCAGCATCTCTTTTCCTGACAGATCACAAAGCACCAATTTCCATATTTCCACACATAACAAAGGGTAGCTGGCATTCAGCAGCCCCAACCTTCAAGTAAAACATTATTTTTGGGGTGCGGAAAAGATGTGCATACCCATGCGGCCTGGGTTTCAAGAAAGTGGTCCAATCAGGCGTAAGACTTATGAGCTATCGAGTAATGTGTATAGTCTCTATCACTGGGGTGGTGGCTCCGCCATACGTCCCTGAACCCACAATCCTCCTACCACTCCCTACCACTCCTTGACATAGATCCTGCCCCCCCAGTCCTCGGGTTAGAGCGGTCCATCCTTGCATCCATGACCAAATTTAAATTGCCACCCACCACAACCAAGGAGTCGGGCGTGTGGAGAACCTCGGCCAGGGCCTCAGTCAGGAACTTCTCCTGATGTTCTTTTGGGGAATAGATTGAGGTTATTGTGAGGTTGTAGGTGCTGATTTGTAGCCTCATCGCAAAGAGGTGTCCCTTAATCTCTGCCACTGAGCCCTCTATGAAACCTCTAAAGCGTTTGAAAAACAGGATGGCCACCCCACCCTTCTTACGCTTCCCTGAAGACCAGAACTGCAAGGGTAACCCCCTGGATTGCATACGGTGTCTATCTTTGTGAAGCAGGTGGGATTCTTGAAGTAAAAATATATCCTCCTCCGAATGCTCGAGTAAGGAGAGCACTGCCCTCCGCTTGGTAGGATTGATAAGGCCTCCGACATTATGGCTGACTACCTTAACTTCCATCAGGTTGTAAAGAACCATGGGGATATATGTCTTATGCTATGGAGCCGAGAAAGGGGGACAGGCCATGGAAGGGACCACACAGACAGATGTGACTGGATGGACCCTCCCAAAAGGGCCACAAGTAAAAAGCTCACCGGAGAGAGGACCCCTCAATCCAATAAAATTATAAACAAACCAGAAAACATTAAACCACCAGCAAAGGCAAACACACAAAGTCAATCTCAACTTTGCTGCCACTTGATGATAGGCAGGCTTTGGCAAACAGTTTTTCCTTGTGCTGGCAGGTCACATCCTATATTCAGGGTTGCTATATTTACTGCAGAATATATTAGGTCACTTAATAGGCATCTTGAGTAACACATCACTTTCTTTACCCACTGATTAACCAGTTCTATTTCAGTGGCTAGAGAGGCTACCATGTAAGCAGCACCCACCTCTGACAATTCAAGAGAATGCTCTAGAGTGAGCATAGCCAGTAGTGTCATTTTCACTTGGTGTAGAATTTTCTCCTTCGTTTTTGCGATTAACAGACCTGGATTATTTCAGCTCGAATTTCTTCATCTGTGTGGTCTAGCTCAGGTGTGCTGGCAGGATTGCACAGACGAGCATAGAATGAGATTACAGTTTTTTCCAGACCTTGCTTAGTTTGACAATGGACCTCTCGCAGTCAGATTTTGACTGTGTGCTGTGCTGCCCATTTATGGCTACTATTGTGGCATTATAATTATTACCCCAGCGTTTGTTTGGAAGAGTGAAGAACAGTTGTGCATTTCTCCCCCACCAGGTGAAGTGGAATAGGCCATCGGACTCGGGAGGGGAAGGCAGCAGAACAGGAGAGGAACTTTCAGAGGCGGAAAGCTCGAAAGGGCCGATAGTAACCCCACAGACATCGGATGGTATTTTCTGCGGCTGAGATAGAACTGGGACTAGATCGGGACTTCATGGTAGGGTGATATCCTGTTGATGGAGGGCGGGTTGCCGGGAGGGGGAGCTGTGTGCTTTGGAGGGGATGAAGGTGCGGGGTGCGGGCTCCGCTAGCTGGGGTCGGCGGCGACTCACCCCCCTGGGGCCCTTAAGGTCGACTGTGGTGGAGACCACAGGGTAAGAGTGTGAGAAGTTGGTTCAAGGTTTGGATGGGGGCGGCCATTGGGTTCGTGTGCTCTGTCCTGGGGAGTGGGGGTTGGGAAGTGTTTCAGTTTTGGGAATGTTCGGGGGGGGGGCAACTGCAATGGGGGGGCCATGGACCTTTGTTATTTGATTCGGACTGTACGAAGTTGGAATGGGGACATTACCTAACTTGAAATGCCTAACGTGGAATGTCCGGGGGCTGCGGACCATGGTGAAACGTCACAAAGTCCATGCATATCTGGTACGCAGGGGGGTTCAGATTGCTATGCTCCAGGAGACTCATCTCACCAAAAAAGAGTGCGCTGCCTTGCAGAAAAGATGGCGGGGCCAGGTGTTTGGCACCACTTACTCAGCGTATGCCAGGGGGGTGTTGATCTGGGTGAGGGCGGGGATACCCTTTCAAGTGCTGAACCAAGTAGTAGATCCGGATGGCAGGTTTGTGGCGGTGGAGGGGAGGTTATATGGACGGGATGTGGTTTTCTGCTGTGTCTATGCACCGAACACTGACCAAGGCTGATACTTTGATAGTCTCTCGGGGTCCTTGGCCTCTTTCCTGGCGGGTCCGATAGTGTTAGGGGGGGACTTCAACTCGATTACGGATGTTGCTCTGGATAGGTCCCATCCCCCCCTAGTAGACTCTCCGGTGCGCAGGCTGGCCGCGCACAGGAAGGACTGGCAGGAACGATGGGGGTTGCTGGATGTCTGGAGGGAGCGGCACAGGGGAGCCAGGGATTATTCCTTTTATTCCGCTCTCCATGATCTACATGTCAGGATCGATTCGGTGCTTTGCGGGGGATCTCTAGCCCCATTGATTACCCATGCGGAGTACCTGGCTAGGACTATATCCAATCATAACCCCCTATTGGTGCACATTCAGTGGCAGAGAGAGCGCTCAGTGATACCAACATGGCGGCTTCGGCCGGAGACGCTAGAGGATTCTGTGTTCAGCGATGCGGTTCGGCAAGGCATTGATAGTTATTTCGGAGTGAATGAGGGCACGGCTGCGAGTAGGTCTACTGAATGGGATGCAATGAAAGTGGTGGTGAGAGGGGTGTGTTTGGGTAGGTTCTCAAATGCTCGTACGACTGTGCTGAATGACCTAATGAAAGCGGAAGAAACTTTGAGGGACTTGGAGCGCCGCAGGCCGGCTAGGCCAGGTCTACAGGCCCAGTTGTTGGAGGCGAAGGAAGTGGTTGCCACCGAGACGGAACGTTTGAGGTGCTATGACTATAGGCAGTACATCATCAGGGCACACGCAGAAAGGGACAAGGTGGGTACCCTCTTGGCCAGACTAGCTAACCCGGAACTTAGGGGCTGCCCGATTCTCAGCTTTAATAATGCGCAGGGAGAGATGGTGTACTCCCAGGCAGCGGTATTGGAACGATTTAGGGGGTATTATGAGGAACTATACCGGAGTCAGCTGGGAGTGGGGGTTCAGGACATCGCGGAATACCTGGGGGAGAGGCAGCTCCCGGTCCTGGACGAGGAAGACGTGAGGGAGCTGGGCAGCCCGATCACGCTCACGGAAATACGGGTGGCCATCAAACATATGGCCCGCAACAAGACGCCCGGGGTGGACGGACTGCCAATTGAATTCTATCAACAATATGTGGACAGCTTGGCGCCCAGGCTGCTGGTGGTGTACACGGAAGCCTTCGAGACGGGGGCATTGCCTGGGTCCATGCGGGAGGCCTTGATTGTACCGCTCCTCAAGCCTGGCCGGGATGCCGCGGATGTGAGGTCTTATCGCCCGCTGTCCATGCTGACGGTGGATTATAAGATCCTGAGCCGAATCCTGGCCACCAGGCTGGCCCCGCATATGACGGGCCTGGTACACAGGGACCAGGCCGGGTTTATACCCACGAGGAGCACGGCGCTGAATATCCGCCGCATGGTGGGAATAATGGACGCCATCTTGGACAGGGAGGGAGCACCGGCGGTTCTGTCTGTGGACATCGAGAAGGCCTTTGATAGCTTGGAATGGCCTTTCCTGGATGGAGTGCTAGAGAGGTTTGGCATGGGCGAGGGGTTTCGGAGGTGGACGAGGGTCTTATATACCTCGGCGACGGCGAGAGTACGATTGGGCGGCCTGGTGTCTGCGGCGTACCCGGTGGGCAGGGGAACACGACAGGGATGTTCTCTCTCCCCCCTATTGTTTGCCCTGGCGATGGAACCCTTGGCGGTCCATGCGAGGTCAGGTGACCGATACACGGGGATAGTTAGTGGCGGGCAGTGGCATTATATATCGCTGTACGCGGATGACTTGCTCCTGTACCTAGCTGACACCTCGGGGGCATTGGTTGGAGCGATGGATCTGTTGTCTGAGTTCGGCCGGCTGTCGGGCCTTAAGGTCAATTGGGCGAAGACTTGTGTGTTCCCGCTGCGAGCGGGATCGCCAGCCCCTAGCAGCGATTTGGGTGTGGTATGGGAACCTTCTTGCATCACCTATTTGGGTGTCCGCATTTACCACGCAGCTGCGGACCTATTGGAGGGCAACATTGGCCGCTGTGTCCGGGCGCTGCGGGGCAGCTTGTCTTTCTGGTCGACCCTCCCGCTGACAGTCCTGGGCAGGATAGCACTGTTGAAAATGGTGGCGCTCCCCCGCTTCCTCTATTATTTCCGAACGCTGCCTGTCTGGATTCCCCAGGGGGTGTTTAGAGAACTGCGGTCAATGATAATTGGCTTTCTATGGGGGCATGGCCGCCGTAGAGTAGCCCTGAGCACGCTACTTCGCCCTAAGCTGGAAGGGGGCATGGCTGTGCCCGACCTCGAGCTGTATTATCTTGCAGCGCAGTTGCAGGTCCTTACACAGAACGTGGCTAGGGTGTTCCGGGGCCCGGAGGAGGACCGGGATCGGGGAATACAACGCCACGTGCTGTCCTACATCATCATGCAGCAGCGGCTCGAGTTACGGGCCCTCACCATGGAAGAGCGGACGCTCCGGCTGTGCTGGCAAAGGAGCCTTCGGAGAGCAAGGGCATCGCGGCCTTATGCCCCGGAGATCCCGATCGGGATGTTGACGGCATTGCCGCACGGAGGAGATTGGTCCCCGTTGCTGGATTGGGAGGAGGCGGGACTGCAGGTGGTGGGCGACTTGTACATAGATGGGGCTTTGGCGCCGTTCGAAGTGCTCCGGGACCAGTTCGGGCTGCCTGCTGGGGGCTTCCTCCTGCACGCCGCAGTAGTGGCTGCCATACAAAAGCACTGGAAAGAGGGGCTCCTGGAACCCACGACGACTATGGCGTGCCAATATGTGGTGATGGCGGCTGGTACGTTCAAAGCTGTGACGTGCCTCCATAATAGGATGCTGAACGAGGGGCTGGAACCACTCCAAGGGCTCAAGGCTAAATGGGAGGTGAGCGTCGGCCGGCCCATACCGGATACGGCATGGGGTCACATCCTGCGGCGCACGTGGAAGGGCACTAGAAACGCGCGTTTTCAGCAGGTGCATTTCTATGTGCTCCATAGGGCCTATTTAACTCCTGAGAAATTACAGCGGTACTTTCAGGTGCCGGATGCCTGTTGCCCGCGGTGTTCGTCCCCGGGAGCGGACATGGACCACTTGTTTTGGGGGTGCCCACAACTGGGGACCTATTGGACGGAGGTAGGGGAACTTCTGAATGAAGTGACTGACAGGGAGGTGGAATTCGACATGGCGGCGTGCCTATTGCTCTGGTTCCCGCATACTAAGCACACCAGGGTGACAAGCAAATTCATAGATCTGGGCCTGATATTGGCACAGAGGGAAATATCGTGGCATTGGAAGTCCAGGGGGGGACCCTCACTGCGTAGATGGAAGAATGAGCTGCTGCGGTGGTCTGACTGCGAGAGTGTGCTCCGGATGAAGCAAGCTGTGAAGTGGGGGAATGAGAAGGCATTGGATGCGGCGCGTGCATGGGAGTTAGTGGTACAGGCTTTGCGTGATTCTTTGGTAGAGGATGAGGATGGCGAGAACTAAGCCGCTGGACACCGCGGGGCGAACACAGAAGTATAGTACCACGCACTGTAGTGGACCCATCCAATTCGACAGAACGAGGCACACACCTTAGCAGTTGCCAGGGGAGGGGGGGCTTTGGGGGGGTTGGTTGTAGGGTGTTCGGGGAGGGCCGGAAGCCATTAGATGGTCGCTTGCTAGGGCCTTGGATCTACTGGGACGGTGGATACTATGTGGAGGGTAGAATGGCTGGGTAGAGCGGCCAGGTGTGACGACCCATAGCGCCTAGGGCAGGTCCCGACAAGGGCGACATCACTGACTATCACTGGGATGGCTGACGGGAATGTTGTTGTGGGTGGGGGGGTAAAAGCAGATACGCAAAACGATCTTTCAACCAGGGTCCCTATGGGACGTGCACTGTGATGTGTTCCTCTTGAGCAATATAATATGCCGCCCGGCCTCCGGGATGCGGGCTGAATGGCTGTGTACGACTGGGAATTCTTATTGGACGGGGGGATCTCACAAGTGTACTGGCTGATTAATTGTATCCTGTGGTTTATAACTCTGCAATAAAAATATATTTAAAAAAAAAAAAAAAAAGTGGAATAGGCCATTTGGTGGTAGAATAGACCTATTGGATAGATCTTTCTCTTTATTAGCCGACAGGTAGTTTTTAAAATGAGCTATCGAGATGTTCCAGCAAGAGAGTATGTCAAAAGGCTGGATCATCATATCTGCACTGTTCAACATGATTTCAATTCTGGAGTGCCAATTGTTGGCTGAAGTACGTGAGAAGACAATAGAAATGCTCCCTCTTTGGTCTTGGGTGTCATGACTGAGACTCGTCCCTCGAGAATGTCTCTCAGTGCTTGTTTTACTAGCTTTGAGCAAGTCACGTCAGTCGTAAAAGAAGCAAAAACTCAAACAGTAGCAAGAAACACAGCCAAAAACAAGTATTAGATTCTCCATTTTTGCACCTATTCCCAGTGTTACTTCCGGTTCTATGATCGGAGAACAATTGGCCCAGCTGCAGTCTCATATAGGGAAAACAGATGTTCATCACATATCAGATAGTGAGATGAATAGAGGAGAAAAGCCAAGTGTAGCTGAGAATCACCGTGGCATCCAGTACCTCCTCTCCCCTTATAGGGAAAATCAGACATGACTGCAGGTTGTGCCTTGGCACTTCTGATGTGTTAGCCTCATCCCCTTTGCTTTGATTGCTGCTGTTATTATTCACCAATGGCGTTTTCCATCTTCACAGGAAAGCCCGGTCCAACCATGCAATCTGAGTGGGACTCCCAATCCAAGTACAAAAAATTAGCAAATGGTGGTGTTCTGCACCTAGAATGAGCGAGCACCCACAAGGTCAATTTTGTATCCTTGTCAACAGCTTTGGGTTCTAATACTTTACCATGGTCATGGGTTTCATAGGCTGACAGCATATCCCAGCACAAGATCACACAAGTTCTTAGTCTCAGCTTGCACATGCAGAATTCCACACATGCCCATACATTTGTTTTAAACATATGTTGTTGCACAGAGACCATTTTGAGTGGGCTCTTAATGTGCCAGTATCCTTGTAAGTAAGACCCCTCTCAACTGTAGACCTATGTACATAATAGTTGTCCAACAATGGGCAGGCCTCTACAGACCTACAACAAACAGAAGAAGGTGGTACGAGCTCTCTTTTCTTTGGGAGGTATGTAGAGGGATACCCAGAGGGAAGTTGAGAAGGCAGACAAGATGTCAGGTAGTGGTTTAATAAATCTGATGGACCCCAAATTTTGTTTAATAAATTGGAACTGAAAGTGGTCAGATGAGCTGATCCTCTCCCTTCCCTTGTAAGAATGCATTATCACTGCTAACCGCCACTGACAAGCTCTTACCATACTATGTATGTACACTTGCACGACCTTAAAAGAGACGTTTCTGATGCTCCATCACCTCAGGAGACTAGTTTAAGAAGTGGATTATTATTTGAGGAGGGCAGCTGCCCATTTCAAGGAATAATGACAGTAGACGGCTAGGGTAAACCATAAAGTCCCTAAATAAACCTGAACTCAACCCCCTGGTAGTTGTGGCACAGAGCAGGCAGGCATACCTTAGGGTAATGTGTAAAGTACTTATGCAGTGCCAAAACAGGAGAACCAGAAGAGGTCATGAAACCTCGCTGTGACCACAGACATCCTAAGTCATACACACTCTGAACCCATAGTAACTGTCAGAGTAAATGGTGACTCGTGAACCTTCTGAATTACAGCAAGCTCTTGTCAGGGCAATCAGTTTGGCTACTTGTGGAGAAGTTACATGGCACAGGTAGGACACTTCCAAGACTCCACTCAGAGTACATACACCATAAGCGGCTCTTAAGATACCATGTCGGTCTCTTAGGCAGGACCCATCAACAAAAAGAGTGCGGTCAGATTCGGGAAGAGGTTCATCTAGCTTTTCAGGTGTCGTTTTGTGCAAAAACTTGGTAATGCTAGCACAGTTGTGGTAAAATTTGCCCTCATCATCTCCCTCTGGATTCGGCAAAAGATAAGATGGGTTTAGTGTGTTACATCTCTTGATGGAAACATTTTCTACTGCCAAAATGATTCTCTCATAGTGAGTTGAGTGGCAATTTGTCAAATGCTATGTGAGGGAATGGGTCATGATGTTCTCGATCGGGGTTCACCGCTACAACCACTTTGAGACAACTGTTGTGGAAAATGTGAAATATGAAAACATAGCGAAACAACAAACACCAGCAGAAAGCATTGCACAGTCATATATAGGGAGAGAACAGTGTGGGCCAAAATGTCGTGCAGACAAGAGAGAGGCGAAGAGTTTGGGAAACAGCCATAACAACGCATGCCTTACATCCCTTTACAATGCGGTTGTTACAACAACCGTGTTGTTACAACGTGAACCATTACATCGCAAGTTGTTTCAACGACTTGCTGTAGGGGGCGCACTGGTGTTGGATTTAGAATCCAACACCTTCCCTGCTGTTGCACAAACTGAAGTAGGAATAGTAAATTATACTATTCCTAAGTCCAGCCCGCCCCCACAGCAAGTCGTTGAAATGACTAGTGATGTAATAGTTGGTGTTGTAACAACGCGGTTGTTGTAACGACCGCGTTGTAAAGGCATGCGATGTAATGCATGTGAAGTAAAAGAATATATTCGAAGAGTTCACTTGAGGACATAATATAATAAATAACTTGAAAGCGATGCAGTTAAAAGGCAACTCATGTTTAACAAGCTTAAAGAACTGTATGGCTTTAGCACATTGGTTTATTGGCACTTATTTTGTGTTTCCAAATAGATTGAAGCTTGACTAGACAGTAAGAGCATGAGATAAAATTACTTTAAAAAAATGTACTAAGGTCTTAGGAGCACGATGATAAAGCACACATACCACTAAAATTGTATTTACCACAAATATAAATGCATTCAAGAATGAAGACTGGTTAGTTTGTTAAGCATTGTTGGAAACTGCAATAAAGACTGGGTAGAGGATTAGTTTTGAGTGTGAGGTTGCGGGGCCACGTGCATTTCAATGCTTTCTACTTTCAATCTGTAACTACTAAGTCAATTATTATTTGCTGGTCTGTAATAAAGTACTTTCTTATTTTGTATATAAGAAGCTGACTGGGAAACAGCAAATTGAGACCGGCTGCCTGCCTGTGTAAGGAGAGGCGATTTCCAGGTCCCAACAGTAAAAAGCTGTCTTTACATTGCAAAAGAGGAGTCTGTCTTTTTTTAATTTTGCTAAGTTTTAAAGTCACCCTGCCACAGTTAGCAAGCCAGCCTGGAAGTCCCTCTTGCCCTCACCTGACTGCTAAAGCCGTAAGACCACCTACCCTTGCTGCATAGATTATTGCACACCTTTTGATAGGGAAAGCAGCCACTGTGTTCTCGGAATTTCTGGCTGAACATGGGGGACTGGTAGGATCCAGAGATTGCCATCTTTTTAAGGTGAGGACAATGCAGACAATGGTCCTTGTTTTTGTATATATTGTATCAGTAGTTTCCCTTGGCAATAGTAAACACATGTAGATATACGAGATATAAGGTTATAAGAGACATAAGGGTATTGCATGCAAGATTGTGTACATGTGTTGCACAATGTCAGGAAAGGCGCTACATAACTGGTTACCTTGTTAGGCCCAATATAAAGTTGGAATTGGTCAATATGGGAAATTTGAAATTGGAAGGTGCCAATATGTGTTCCAATGTTTGACATACAGGGACACATGCAAAGCTGATGTAGCCGCACTTTAACTCCAGGTACGATCTGAACACGCAAATTACTGCCCTGGACCTTATGTCCAGAAGTCATTCGAAAGATACATGGTTTGAAAAGATTATCCTCTCTGAGCGCAGAGGCAAATGACCGGTGGTTGCCAGGTATATTTATCGTTTTGAGTGCAATAATGCTGATTAACATTTAGAAGTAGTTGAAGTGTTCATATTTCTTATGCTGATGGTGAGTGTGTGTATATAAATAAAATGTGGCCTCAGTATGATGTTGTGTAATGTTGCATAATGTTATTTTCATGTGTATTGCACAATTGATAAAGGCAAAGTTGATGAATGTTCTTGTTTTAAAAGAAATGTGTAAGTTTTAAATTAAGAGTAATATTTGACAAGAAAGATAAAAGAAATTACATTGTAGAAGAATTTGAAATATGAATAATCATGGAGACTCCCTTAGTGTATGTAGAAAAGACATTTCAAAATGATCAGAGAAAATTGCAAAAATATTATTTAGAACGGTTTAAAGCCTCCCAGAAACATACAAATCCCAGGCCAAAAGAAGGGAGACTTGACGACAAAATACTAGAGCATATTGGTACACATCTCAGAAGTAAATATGCAGGAGCCAAATTACAGAAGCGAGAAGCCACATTAGCTTTATGGCAAGATTTTTGTGAGAAGCCTAAGAACCCCTCGAAAGTTGATATCCATAGTACCCCGTCTATTCCCCCACCCCTATATGATCCTATGAACACCTCTCCCAAGGTACCTGCTATTTATTCACTGGTGCAGCTCCAGGAAACCTCAGTGGTATTTGAGAACCCCGACATTGAGACCCCTTTACAATCTATAAAAGTTACCTCTAATGTTACTCTACAAATGCCAAAGCAAAAACATGCAAGTATATCTAGGCAGCAAGTAAGGGTAGGTGACTACCAGTTTTCAGGACACCTAGAAACACATTTAACATACATTTAGATCCAGCTTCTCCCCAGGAAGACAGAAGCGAACAGCAAAGACCATGAGATAGTGATAACCAGTTACATGTTTCATCAGCAACATTGCTTTTGGTGCACAGAAGAGACACAAAAGGAAGGGTAGTTAGGAAGCAGATGTCCACCCACAGCAAAGAGATGGAGATGATGTTCGATATAGTGACAAGTGTATAGGGCTGTAGGTAAGTTGCAAAGGGCAGTATCCCAAGAAAGGAATAGGACTGAAGGTAGTCTACTTACTTGGCAGAAGGGGAACGTAATAGTTTCACCATAAAGTGTTTAAGAATGGATATCACGAAGTGAGAGTAGAAGAGAGGCAAAGGAAGTGAGGAGAGAGGGATATCACAATAATTTTTCAGGACAGATTCAGGGAAGACTTGGGCGAATAACAAATGGAAGAGTATATACATAAGCGTGTGGATAGTATGGATGAAATGCTTCAACCACCAAAGGCTAGGAACCTTACCTATGATGTTAATATTCAAGAAAAAACCCTTATCGATTTGGATCACACAAAGAGTGCAAGGCCATTGCCTGATCATCTTGATATTAAAGAAGGACTGCAGAAAATGCTTTCTAGAGTTAGGAAAACTTGAGCCACAGAGCTTGAGCGATTGCAGTTTCAGGGAACACATGGCCACCCAGACCTCAGGATGGAATCTTGTGAGGCCATTGCAGGATTGACACTACATGATAGCCCAGTACAGCAAATTAATTTTCAATCAGTTTTGCACAGCACAGATCTCACCCCTAGTAAGATAGTCGCTGAAGGAGAAGAAAATAGCTGGCACAGTGGTGTGCCATATGGGGATAATTTAGTAGATGGGACTGAAAGGTTAGCCTCACAGATGAATCCATGACCACAGAAGGGAAGGCTTGTTTGATCCATATGATATGGCGGATGCTGAGGATTGCATTCTTTTTAGTGAGGGAGATCTAGAATGGGATTATCCCTACATGCTGAAATGTTCATTTGTATGTCAGAAATATGCTAGACAGCACTATCCCCAGCGTTCTACCACTCCCTTACAGATGCGCCCTGATAAGCAGGGGACCTGGGGCACCTTGTTCTGTTCCTTGGACCCAAGAAATGACCACCGCTGCTTACAGAGGGGGCAGGGAAATGGATTTGAGCTTTCGAACAGCAAGCTGGAGGTATCACCTTGGCAGTAGGGTGCATAAAGTGTCTTCTTAGATCGCTTATAGAAGATGAAACAGACATTGATTTTCGAAAAGCTGGAGTGAGAAACGTTGCCCTCACTGACACCAGATATGATTGGTCTCCATTTGATTTGGTTAGAACAGTGGTTTGAGATCAGCTGAGGAAAGTGTATCCTGATAGGCCAGACATTAGATCTCTCATGGCTCAATCAATGTAGCAAAATGAGGATCCCGCGCAGTTCCTTGATAGGATGAAAGAAAAATGGACAAACAAGAGGTGGCATAAAAATCAGCAGCTAAATTAGTGCAGCAAAAGTTGGCAAAGAAAGGAGCAATAGAAGGAGCTTAAGTGGCAGTCAAGACTCGGATGACTGCAATATCTGTGGGATTGGTCCCAGTGACTACTAGACACCAGTACCCTCAACAACAGGATAATGTAAGGATAAAGGGAAGTATTAGAGGAGGACAAGGAGGAAAAGGTAGGCTACGGCATCAAAGGATGGATCAAGTAGGTCATTATTGTCAGAGGTATGGACATTTCATTAGAGACTTCAGAACTAAGAGATGGGATGAGCAAAATGGAGGAGCAGGAGTTTACAATCAGCCAGGAACCACAATAGTACAGCCACAGCCAAATCTGCAAATCATATATGTGCCTCAGACGGCATCACAAAATATGCAGCCACCAGTAATGCCTCAAGCACAACAGGTGGCGCCTTAGCAAAACTACAAAACACTCGCAATGGTGACTCCACCTCAACGTGAACAAGGAGGTGTCAATATGAGAGGAGGGAATCCTTTCCAGATTAATTCTGTGTGAGGAAAAACACAAGGAAGGTAACCACAGAGTATTTATATGTGTCCATTATTGTCAGTGTCATACAGGCCAGATGGGGAACCCACTGTGACAGTAGCTCTCAACGACAAAAGGTATGTATTACTCATAGATACAGGAGCAACAAGATCCTGTATTAGAGAGGGAGACCCTCTGAGGGTTCCTTTACTAAACCAGTTGAGGTGCAAGTAGGAGGGAGGTACATCAGTGGCTGTTTACTGTGATCGCCAGCTGCCCTAGCCAATTTGTTAGGGAGAAATCTTAAGGCCAAGTTAAATATGACTATTCATTTTGAATCTGATGGTACCATGAATTGTTCCACCCCTGGAGTGCTACCTTCCGGGTTCATAAAACAGTAGGGTCCTCCTGGTACGTGAGCAATGACAAATGCAACATTTAATTAGCACTTAAGGCGAACACCTACCACTCTTGAAAATTGCTAGGGGAGAATGTACATTGATTCTACACCTCCCGCATCACATGGAGCGCTTGCACAATTGTGAGGTTGCCCTACATTTCATCGCACTTCTCTCTGTCCTGATGAAGACCGGTATGCTAGGATCTAAGTCACCTTAGGCAACAGTCGGGTCGAAACATTGACTTTTTTAGACTAACAAGCCGGGACTGATTATTGAACAAGGAGAAATAAGAGACCGTACTAAATCCTGTAGACAGGCTACCTTTGTATTAATCCTTTTTTCACCTTCTCCATATCACTGCACACTTGAGCACCATCTGAAACACATCTTTTCTTTTTGGAGCAACCGTTATACAATAAATTTCATGTATTCCTTTGCTGAATTATAACTAATGAATCTTGACACAAAAACTGAATCCCATTGTTTGACTCTTCATTAAGTACATTTCATTTATGTTGTTGCCTTTTGTGTTTGAATTTGTTTTTTGCTCACCTAAAGCTCAAATTAAATGTTGTATTTGCCATTGCTCATGTACCAGTAGGACCATACTGTTTTACGTACCACATGTTACCCAGGTCCTATGAGTTATGTATGGGTTAGCCCAGTATCTTGTAATAGTACCTTCCAGGATCATGGCATTAACAGTAGATTCCTCTACCGAAGGTCAGATCAGAGCATGACCTGCATATATGGATGCATTTACTATGGTAGTATATACAATCATAGCAGAGACACAAGAGTTACCTAAAGAAATTCTATTTTGGCAACACTGGCAAGACTCTTAGATGCCTATTGCTGAATTATTACTGCAAATAGAGGCTTTAGAGGTGATACCAACTTATGGCGCTCTAACAGCCAGTGACCATAATCATGTCTTATGGGTATGCGTTATCTTCATTGAAGCAGGAAAAATGGATGAACAACTGTTTTGTGTTGATTCCATGAAAACAGTTGTCGTCTTTCAAAATGACTTACCACTGAGGACAGTATTAGAAGTAAGGATGCCCACACCAGGTAGAGTTGTTGGTTCTGTTAGGGAAGCAGATCTGTCCCATGTACCAGACACCTTGTGGACTAATAGTCCAGATGATGTAGTCTTATTCGTACTGCTTCACCATTCAGAATTACATTAAAGGAATGTGCTACCTTACCTAGCGTGAGGAAGTATACTATTTCTAAGGAGACAAATGGGGGGCGTGGCCAAGATGGCATTGTGAGCATACGTGCTTTGTAACCGTTCCGCTCCAGCCCTGGATTTTTGCACCTACATCACTGAACCCCAAGGTCCTGGGGGGCCCATCTGCTGCAGCTGCGACACTGGATATTCTCCGCCGCATTGGACGGCCCGAAGGGGTTTTTGGAGGCCGTTGCGGGGGCTCGGACGAAGCACCAGCGCTAATGAGCCAGCTCGCCTGGACCTGAGTGAGCAGGGCTGGCTGCACCCTCCGCTGTGGCTCGGTGGGATGCGAATGGCGTGGGACTAGGGAGCTGAGGGTCAGCCGACTGAGTGTGAAGCCTCCACGACGTCCACCCCTGCTTACTGGCCCCATCAATATCTCACGCGGCGGCCCGCGGAGGATTGGTCATCGTCGGAACAAACACCTGCATCTGCATTGCCACTAGCCTTCTCCTGCGGGGCCTAGAGGTGGCGACGCCTGGCCTTCCTTGCCGGTCTTTGAAGGTATGGCGGATCCTCCTGGAGGTAGCAGTCCCCCTCTCTCATTACCGCACATCTGGCAGCTTGGCTCCATGGCCCCCAGGGGGGGCGGCGCTGTGCTCACCCTAAAGACACTCCCAAGTCCATCAGCAGTGGGAGGCCCGACCTGAGGCCGGCCCCCATCATTCACGAAGGCTCTTTACTTTGCCGTGACTACACCAGGTGGCCTGGGGGCTATAACAGGACTGTGGCTCCGCCCCTCCCCCCTTTGTCTTGGCCCTTACTGCCAGAGAAAGGTGCTAGTTAGTGAATCGTGCTGAGGGCCTGGGGAGGGCTGACTTAGTGGCCTCCAGTATTCAGTGGCATTGTGTGGCATTGTGTGGCAGGATGGCATGGGGCCGAGCTTGGAAGTGCCCCGGCGGTGGGACCGGACTCTGTGGGACCTAATGCTTCACTGGCTCCTTATGCCTTATCTGAGGCCCAGGCTGGGTGGTGACTCAGGGGGTTCTCCCTTTGGGGCTCCCCTTGGAAACAGATGCTTTGCGGGTCCCTGCTGGTAAGCTCTGTGCTGGCGATTTCTTCTGGTGCCTCACAGGTTGGAACACTCCATGCTCCCTTTAGACTAATTACCTGTCCGTCGCCCTTGCGCCCTCGGAGCCCACCTCAGCCTCCAAGATGACCACTGCCTGGGCTAAGAAGGAGCGTAAGATCAAGGACATGCTTGCTAAACCCTCACCCCAAGAGCGCTCTCTGCGGAACCTTCGGCCCCGGAGGGAGGCTTAGATGGGGTATCCCCCATCACTCACTCCCGTATGGATGCACTTTTCCTGTCCCTGAAGAAGGACCACCAGCAGATCAAGAACGACCTGTCTAAGGACTTGCAATCAATCAATCAATCAGAGGACTTGTATAGGGCGCTATTTACCTCAAGGGTCTCAAGGCGCTGGGGGTGGGGGCGTTACTGCTCGAAAAGCCAGGTCTTGAGGCGTTTTCTGAAGGCGAGTAGGTCTTCAGTCTGACGTAGGTGGGTAGGTAGGGTGTTCCAGGTTTTGGCGGCGAGGTGGGAGAAGGATCTGCCGCCGGAGGTAGCACGCTGGATTCGGGGGACGGTGGCGAGGGCGAGGCTGGCGGAGCGGAGCTGGCGGGAGGGTGTGTGGAAGCTGAGTCTGCTGTTCAGGTAGGCTGGTCCGGCGTTGTGGAGTGCTTTGTGTGCGTGGGTGAGGAGTTTGAAGGTGATCCTCTTTTCGACGGGGAGCCAGCGGAGGTCTCACAGGTGGGGGGTTATGTGGCAGCGGCGGGGTACGTTGACGATCAGTCGGGCGGAGGCGTTTGGATGCGCTGGAGACGACGCAGGTGTTTGGCTGGGATTCCGGCGTAGAGTGCGTTGCCGTAGTCCAGCCTGCTGCTTACGAGGGCCTGCGTTACCGTTCTTGTTGTCTCGGTCGGGATCCATTTGTAGATTCTGCGGAGTGTGCGGAGGGTGTTGTAGCAGGAGGAGGATAAAGCATTGACCTGTTTGGACATGGAGAGGGTGGAGTCGAGGATGAATCCTAGGTTGCGTGCGTGGTCGGTTGGCATTGGCACTGTTCCCAGGGTGGTCGGCCACCAGTAGGCATCCCAGGCTGAGGGGGTGGGTCCGAGGATGAGGACCTCCGTCTTGTCCGAGTTCAGTTTCAGACGGCTGCTCCTCATCCAGTCGGCGATGGCTTTCATCCCGTCGTGGATGTTGGATTTGGCGAGTGCGGGTCCTTGGTGAGGGATAGGATGAGCTGAGTGTCGTCGGCGTAGGAGATGATGGTGAGGTTGTGGTGTTGGGCCACTTGAGCGAGGGGGGCCATGTAGATGTTGAACAGCGTCGGGCTGAGGGAGGAGCCCTGGGGGACGCCGCAGATGATGTCGGTGGGTTCGGATCGGAAGGGCGGGAGGCGGACACTCTGGGATCTGCGGGAGAGGAAGGATGTGGACCAGTCGAGGGCCTTCTCTTGGATTCCGGCTTCCTGGAGGCGGGTCTTTAGTGTGTGATGGCAGACCGTGTCGAAGGTGGCCGTTAGGTCCAGGATGATGAGGGCAGGTGTTTTCCCGTTGTCTAGTTGGCGTCTGATGTCGTCTGTGGCTGCGATGAGGGCTGTCTCAGTGCTGTGGTTTCGTCTGAATCCGGAATGGGATGGGTCCAGGATGTTATTTTCTTCCAGGTGACGGGTCAGCTGCAGGTTGACGATTTTCTTGATGACCTTCGCCCCGAACAGGAGTAGGGAGATGGGTCGGAAGTTCTTGAGGTCCTTGGGGTCCGCCTTGGGTTTCTTGAGGAGGGCGTTGATTTCGGCATGCTTCCAACTTTCCGGGAATGTCGCATTTTCGAAGGAGACGTTGATGACCCTCCGTAGTTGGGTCGCAATGGTTGTGCCTGCCTTGTTGAATATGTGGTGTGGGCACGGGTCTTTCGGTGATCCTGAGTGGATGGAGTTCATGACTTTGCGCGTCTCGTCGTCAGAGACGTTGGACCTGGAAGTCAGATTGTTGGTGCTGATGGTGCGCGCAGGAGGGGTGGGGTCTGGTGCGGTCGGGTCCGTTGCGGTGTTGAAGCTGTCATGGATGTCAGCGATCTTGCGATGGAAGAAGTTGGCGAGGGAATCGCACAGTTCCTGTGAGGGAGGGATGTCGTTGGCATTGGCGCTGGGGTTGGAGAGTTCTTTCGCGATACGGAAGAGCTCTTTGCTGTCGTGTGCGTTGTTGTCTAGGCGGTCTGTGAAGGAGGATCTCTTGGCTTGTCTGATGAGGTGGTGGTGTCTGTGGGTGGCGTCCTTGTGGGCTGCCTGAGTGTCCGGTGTGCGGGCACGGAGCGAGATCTCCTCTAGTTTCCGGCATGTGCGCTTGGAGGTCAGAAGCTCGTTGGTGAACCAGGAGGCTCTCTTGCTGGCGTTGTTGTTGGGGGGTTTCTTCAAGGGTGTGAGGGTGTTGGCACAGTCGTCGATCCACTGTCTGAGGTTGCGGGCTGCGATGTCAGGGTTGTTGAGCTCGGTGGGAGGGTTCATGGCGAGGGTGGAGGTCAGCTGGTCTTCGGTTATTTTGCTCCAGTATCGGTGGGTAGCTGTTGAGCTCGGTGGTGCATGGTTGGTTTTCTGAAGGTGAAGTGGATGCAGCGGTGGTCTGTCCAGTGGGGTTCAGTCATGTGGTTGAAGGCGACGTGGGTGCTAGTCGAGAAGACGGCGTCCAGTGTGTGGCCAGCGGCGTGGGTGGGTGTGGTCACAAGTTGTCTGAGGCGAGGTTGTCGATCAGCGTGGTGGAGTTGACGTTGTTGTTGTTCTCGAGGTGAGAGTTCAGATCCCCGAGGAGGATGTAGTCCGTAGAGGCGAGGGCGTGCGTGCTGGCGAGGTCAGCAATGGAGTCGCTGAACTGGGCTCGGGGTCCGGGGGGTCTGTATACGAGCGTTCCTCTGAGGGTGGTGTTGGGGTTGGTGTGGATCTGGAAGTGCATGTGTTCGGCGGTGTGGAGGGTGTCGTCTGCGTGGGTGGTGAGCTCGATGGTGGACTTGTGGACGATGGCTAGTCCTCCCCCGGTGCCTTTGGCGCGGTCCCTGCGGGTGATCTTGTAGCCGTCTGGGATGGCGACAGCGATGTCTGGGGCCGACGAGTCGTTCCACCACATCTCCGTCAGGAAGGCTACATCCGGGGTGGTGGTGTCGAGTAAGTCCCACAGATCTATGGCGTGTTTCCGTGCGGAGCGGGTGTTGAGGAGTATGCAGTGGAGGTGGTTGGGTCTAGTCCTCGATGGTTTGGTCGTTCTGTTGCAGGTGAAGCTACAGTTCCGACAGGAGAAGTGTCCGTGGGTGCGTTTCGGGGCTGCCTGGATGCAGCGTTAGTCTCGGTCGGTGTTGAGAGCATGGAGGGATTCGGTGTTGTAGCTGAGTCTAGGACTGGCGCGGTGGGGTGAGCGGGGTCCAGGGTTTCGGGCGCTGGGCGTTGGACCAGGCGCGGACGGGTGCAGATGGGCTTGCCTCTGGCTTGCCTTTGGCGCGCCAGCGGCGCGGCCGCGCAGCGGCCTGCATTAAGAAGGGTGGAGGGAGGGAGGGAGGAGCAGCTGGGAGGCGGGTGGCGAATGGGAGCGGAAGGGGGCGGGGCCGCAGGGGACACAGCGGCGGGAAGGAATGCGGGAGGAATGCAGGGGTGGGCGGGCGAGATGGGCACTAGGAAACAAGCAGGCAGAAATTAGAAACAGGCAACAAGGTTAAAGGTAGAGAAACGATTTTCAAGTGCAGCAAAAAGAGGAAATAAAGGAGAGAGAGAGAGACAAACAGAGCAAGAGGTCAGAAGTGATACTTACCCCCCACCACTGGGCCACCAGGGATGATGCGCAGGTGGGAGCCTGCAGGTGGAGGAGGGCCTCGAACTTCCAGCGACGGCAGCAGCGGCGTGGGCAGCAGCAGAGCACCAGCAGGGAACGCTGGAGCGGTGGGGGAGCGGACCCGGCCTGAGGCCAGGTCAAGGTTCGCACTCTCACCGTGCAGCGGCCTGCATTAAGAAGAGTGGAGGGAGGGAGGGAGGAGCAGCTGGGAGGCGAATGGCGAATGGGAGAGGAAGGGGGCGGGCCGCAGGGGACGCAGAGGCGGGAAGGAATGCGGGAGGAATGCGGAGGCGGGCGGGCGAGATGAGCACTAGGGGACAAGCAGACAGAGATTAGAAACAGGCAACAAGGTTAAAGGCAGAGAGAAACGATTTTGAAGTGCAGCAAAAAGAGGAAATAAAGGAGAGAGAGAGAGAGAAAAACAGAGCAAGAGGTCAGACGTGATACTTACCGCCCACCACTTGGCCACCAGGGATGAGGCTCAGGCGGGAGCCTGCGGGTGGAGGAGGGCCTCGAACTTCCAGCGACGGCAGCAGCGGCGTGGGCAGCAGCAGAGCACCAGCAGGGAACGCTGGAGCGGTGGGGGAGCGGACCCGGCCTGAGGACAGGTCAAGGTCAAGACCGTCCCGCAGGATGTCTCAGAGATTAGGGACTGAGTGGACTCCTTGGAATCCAATGACACTGCTAGGGGTGAAGAAATTGAGTTCTCCGCCAAGAAATAATTTGCCTCTCTGATAGACAGATTGATTTACAGGCACATGCTGAAGGCCTGGAGAACAGGTCAGACGCAACAATGTGAGGATTCAGAATGTGCTGATCTCAGTGGAGGCAGGAAATGTGTAAGGGATCTCACGTGGGTTTTCTGCAGGAGCGTCCAGGAACCGAAGACAGGTCCACAACTTCCCACCAACACCCACGTGACTATCAAACACTAGATCACGAGTGTGCTTGCGGGGAAGCAGGGAAACAAAACAAGGAAAGGTTGGGGAAGAATCTGTGAAGCAATACCCTCTACTGGCGGTGCACGAATCCCTTCCACTGGCTGGTTTGGCCCTTGACAGGATCTGAAAGGAAAAGAAGAAATGACAAAGGTAGAAAAAAGGAAATTAATGTGTACAGGAAGAACGTGCTTACAGAATAACTACCTAACTCTTCCTCTGTGTGCAGAATCTATAAGTCGAGGGGAAAGCTGACTTGCAGTATTGGGCTCAGGTATGATGGGAGGATCCTATAATCATGGAAAACAGGAAGACCTTTAGGCTTATAAGCTGTATAATACCCTTATAACTCCCCTCCTAAACCTCTTTTCACCATTAGTACATACAGGGGTATTGCAAAGGATCAGTCCTTGTGCCAGAACAGGGCTTCTTCACCAGAACTAAAAGTCACACAAAAGGGAAATAACGAGTAACCATTGTGGCTTTAACGTGGAAAGATATAAGCAAAAGCAGTTTTTGATGATGGGTTCAAACTGGATAGGAGGCTTCGTGACGTAGATGGCCAGAGAACAGGATAAAACGCTCCTACTTGGAAAGCAATAACTAAATAAAAACGGGGGAAAAGCAAAGAAACGGGCGGAACTCCAGAACCCCTAGGACCAACAAAGAACCAGCAGAACCGCCCAGCCTAAGTCCGGCCGGCGGGCGAAACCAGACAGGGAACAGTCCGGCCGGCCCCGCGGTGATTCAAAGGGGAGGAGTCCGGACACGGGGAGACTGCAAACGCGGGGAAAATAACTAGGAAAACCGGGCGCCTGTAGCATGACAGCAGTGCTGAACACATACACGGCGGCGGTAAAACGGAATCAGGAATTCAGTAGATCCAAAGAAGTCTGGAGGGTCGGAAGACAGGTAGTCCAGGAACACGGACGTGATGGGTCGCGGCAAGGCTAGAACGCAAAGCGTTGCATTGACGGGAAGTCAGGCTCTTAAGCCTGCCTGACCTCCTCGCGCATGTGCGTTGCCAAGCCCCCATTTTGCAGGCTACGGGAGCAATCATGACAGTACACCCCCCCCCCCCCACAGGCTTGGGCTTATTAGGGTGCAGTCTATGGAACAGGCGCACCAATCATGGTGCGAAGGACCTGGCTAGCGGGTTCCCAAGTTCTTTCTTCCATTCCATAACCTTTCCAATGGTTTAGATAATGTAGTCGCCTTCTAACTCGAATCGACTATTGCTTTCACCTCGTATTCGGTATCATCATCAAGTTCCACTGGATTAGGACTCGGAGGTAAACGAGTGCCAGGTTGTACAGGTTTCAGTAGTGATACATGAAAGACTGGGTGTATCCTCATAGACAGAGGGAGTTCAAGTTTCATAGCCACTGGGTTTACTATCTTGTTGATCTTATAGGGTCCAATATACTTAGGTTTAAATTTACAGGCCCCTCTGATATTAAGGTGTTTTGTGGAGAGCCAGACCTCCTCTCCCTGTTGGTACTGTTGTTCAGAACTCCTGTGTTGATCAGCTGCTTTCTTGTATCTGTCTTTAGCTTTCTCTATATTCTCATATGTGGCTGTGTGTATTTTGTGTATTTCTTGTATGAATTCGGCTACTGCAGGTGTGGGACAAACAGGAGAAGGAGTGTCAGGTAAGAGCCTGGGATGAAAGCCATAAGAGCAAAAGAAGGGAGAGAAGTTAGTGGAAGAGTGGTGGCTGTTGTTATAAGATCTCCGCTATCCATACCATGTCATCCCCTTCAGTGACAGAAAGAAGAACTTGACTTCTAATATACTGTTCAAAACACTGATTCACTCATTCTGTCTGCCCATATGTCTGGGGATGATGACTAGATGATAGTCGTACATCTATTTGTAATATGGAACACAATGTCTTCCAAAATCGTGACACGAATTGAGTCCCTCGGTCAGAAACAAGTACAGAAGGAAGGCCATGCAACCGTACCACCTGTTGCAAAAAAACAGAAGCCAGCTGTTTAGATGTAGGGAGGTTCTTTAAAGGAATAAAATGGGCCATCTTAGTGAATAGATCCACCACCACCAATAGTGTGTTGTGTCCCTTCGTGGTGCGAGGTAATTCCACTATAAAATCTAATGACACCGTATGCCATGGACTTGGAGGTGTGGGCAACGGTAGTATCAATCCTACGGGTTTCTGATGCGTGGTCTTACTCTGAGCACAGACATGGCATGTTTGAATGAATTGTTTAGTATCTTTCCCCATTCTAGGCCACCAATATCGTCTACGTAATGCTTCTAGGGTTTTCTTATGGCCGAGATGTCCTGCTAAAGGATGAGAATGATACCCCTCCAAAGCCTGAGTTTGCAATTCCATAGAAGGAAGAACTAATTTATCTTGAACATAGAAACACTCTTGTTTCTTGATGGTTTCTTGGGAATCTATGATCTTTTTCATTTCTTTTGACTCTTGTTGTTCTTTCACCTTATTTATGAATTCTTCTTCTGAACAGACTCCTCCGATAAACTTGTCAGAGGCTATGATAGGAGATGGTTCCGATTGCTCCTCCTGTTGTTCAAACCCCAAACGTGATAAGGCATCAGCCTTACCATTCCTTCTGCCTGATCTGTATTGAATAATGAAATCAAATTCACTAAATAATTGGGCCTAGCAAAGTTGTCTCATGGACAATGCTCTGGCCGACTTTAGAAACTGGAGATTGTGGTGATCTCTTAAAACCTTAACCGTGTGCTTAGCTCCTAGCAAGTATTGCCTCCATTCCTCAAAAACATTCTTAATGGCCAGCAATTCTTTTTCTCCTATAGCATAATTGATTTCAGCAGGGCTTAACTTGTTAGAAAAGAATGCCACCGGATAAAACAGACCCGTCTCAGGATCTGCTTGAGACAAAACCCCCCATACTGCCACTAGGGAGGCGTCAGCTTCTACCAAAAAAGGGTGGGCCGGTTCAGGATGGCGTAGAACTGAAGCTTGAGTGAACGCTCTCTTGAGGGATTCAAACGCGTTATCAGCCTCAGATGTCCATTGGAAAAGTACTCCTTTTTTCAGAAGCTTTGTAATGGGAGCAACTAAACTAGAAAAATTACAAATGAACCTCCTATAGAAGTTGGTGAATCCAAGGAAGCGTTGTATTTCTTTAACTGTTCTTTGGGCAGGCCACTTAAGAACAGCTTCCACCTTTTGCTGATCCATGCTTAGCCCTTGAGGAGAAATGATGTAACCTAAAAATGCTACTTCCTGCACATGAAAGAAACATTTTTCTAATTTGCAATAGAGGTGGTTGTCCCTTAATCGTTCTAATACCTTCCTCACATGCTGTATGTGTTCTTCTACTGAAGGGGAAAATATCAAGAGGTCATCAATGTAGGCGATAACACAGTCATCAATCAAGTCTTTTAGAACTTCGTTTATAAAAAACTGAAATGCGGAAGGCGCATTACAAAGCCCAAAGGGCATTACTAGATATTCAAAGAGCCCATATTTTGTGTAAAACGCTGTCTTCCACTCGTCTCCCTCCTTGACACGCACCAAATGATACGCGCCGTGTAAATCCAATTTAGTAAAGATAGAGGCGTTTTTTTACTCTGTCAAGGAAGGAGGCGCTCAACGGAAGTGGATAGCGTTTCTTAATGGTGATGTTATTCAAAGACCTATAGTCAATACAACACCGAAGGTCACCTTCTCTCTTCGGAATAAAAAAAAGAGACGAAGAGGCTGGGGACCTGGAAGGGCGTATAAATCCGATTTCTAGCATGGTATCTAAGTACTCTCGCAAGTACACATTTTCCTTTTCAGAAAGGGAATACACCCTACTGCAGGGGATCTTGGCTCCTGCCTGTAAATCAATACGACAGTCATACAGTCAATGAGGAGGAAGGCTTGTGGCTTGTGCTACGTCAAAAATTTCCCTGAGATCATAATATTCTATGGGCAAGGTACCGTATTCCTCTTCAGTCGTCACAGAGATGTTGGCTGCACACTAAATGCTTTCCTGCTCTGCTTTAAATGTCAAAGTCTGTTGTTCCCAATTAATGATAGGGTTGTGTAATCTTAACCAGGGTAACCCGAAAAGCACAGGCAATTGCGGAGACTGAATCAAATCAAACTCTATATCTTCAGAATGTTTGCCAAGCCTGGGGGCTGAAGCGGGGAGTAGGTGAGTCTCCTGTAAGAGGCAAATGTCGACATTGTGACACTGTAAGTGGGCATGTGTCAGATGGGCCTTGCGGTGGTCATTTAGGCCACGGACATTCCAGGACCAACAAGTTAAATCAGCCATGGGACAGGAGATGGCGGACGATCAGATCCGAGGCAAGGGACGGAAGGCTATGCAGCAAGCGGCCTAGTGGAGCCTTGGTGGGGAAGAGGGGCCAGTAGAAGAGCGTAGACGCAGCCAGAGCATGGTAGGAGAGGGGGCCACCGTGGAAGAAACACCAGTTCCGACAGGGAGGAGGGGGAGAGCAAATAGGGCCGGAGGGGGACCAGCATAGCAGAAATCATGCAGCTATCATGCTGAATTAGAGGGACCCACGACGCCCGCCTTCTTAAACACCTCCAAGGAGCCAAATTACCGGACTGCAACTACTTGTAGCCGCATACTGCCATTGCCCCATTGCTATTGACAAGACTTGGCTCCCATGCCATCGCGCAAAGGGCGCCGATTCCTCTCATAGAACGATCATTAGACGTTCCTTCAAAACCATTATCGAGCCAAAAGGCCAAACTCTGAAAGGCCTTTTTAATTACTCAGGCAAAAGTTATTATGTTAGTCCTGAAGATGATCACAGTCATTAATTGGAGATAGGGATCGAAACGTCACGTCGACTGTTTAAACAATACTTCACTTGTGAATTGTGTAACTGTTGTTGCAGTAGTTGTTGGTTTGAGCTTACACAAGATTGCATTGTATTGTAAGCCACCTCTCTCTCCACTCTGTTTGCCTGTTATTTGTTCCCCTGTATTGTCTTCTTGTCACTTGGTACAGGCTTGTGCCCAGTTGTTTGATTCTTTTCGTGCCCCACGTTATTTGGCAACCTTTACTTAATCCTGGCAATAAACATTCCTCTGTCCGGCTGGACATTGGACCAAAAGAGCAACATAGTCCTTATTTAAGTCTACGTTTATTACTTCTAATTTTATTGAAAAAGTTTAGGACCCCTGTTCTTTTCAAACAGCATAGCAGAAACAGCACGTGGGGCCAATGAGATCGCAAAGACGATGGACCAAGGACATAACAAATTGCACAGTATTGCACATTAGATGCCAAAACGAGGACCATACAGAGTGGGCCCTATCTGCACCAGAACCAGCATTGGAAAGAAGAAGCAGTGAACGAACAACAAATACAAAAATCCACCATTTCCCTAGTGGGACAACCCACCCCACCCACCACCCAAAACCCCTTCGGCAAGTCACATACGGATCGCAAACAGCAGAACAACCCTCAGTCACCCACCCGGTCCCACCCACCCCCGCATCCCAATCAGGCAGGGAATGCCCCTTCCCAACACCCCCAGAGCAACCAGAGCAATAACCCAAAAACGAACCCTCAAGCCACCCCCCACCCACACCAACCCCCCAATTAGGCTGAGCATACCACCCACCCCACCCCTGGGACCCACAACCAGGAGAGGAAAAAGAGAGAGAGGAACTGGGAATCATCCCGTGGGGGCATGGCAGGACCCAGCATACACCCCTGCAGGGAAGCAGGGTGGCCAAGCTAGTAAATAACAGACATTAATAAAGGGGAACCATTCTTAGTCAGACAGTAATGGTAACACTACTCATTCAATGCCACTGAGGTGCCCAAACCCGTCAGGCTGAGACGAAGGCGTGGCAGGGCGGGACTCCCTGTCCAGTTTTTTGGCAAATGCCATGGCATCCTTAGGATCCTGAAAGACCAGTGTCTTAGCCCCCTGACGAACTCGAAGTTTAGCCAGGTAGGCTAACGAATATGAGACTTCGTGCTTGAGAAGAATCCGTTTAGCAGGGAGGAATTCTCTCCGGGCGGCCTGCACCACAAGGGTGTAGTCTGGGTAGAAGGAGAGGTTGCTGCCCTGATGGTTGATGGTCCCCCTCTCGCGGGCCGCCCGGAGGATGGTGTCACGGTTTCGTTAGTTTAAGATCTTCGCAAGAATCGGACGTGGGGGAGACCGGGGCGGGAACGAGGCCCCAGCGAGCGATGAGCCCTTTCGACAATGAAGACGGTGGACAGGATGTTGCCAAACAACTCCCTGAGCAGCCCCTCCACAAAGTCCTCCATTTTAGTAATGTTCGTGGACTCCAGCAGGCCCGTGATGCGCAGGTTGCACCTCCGAGAGCAAGTCTCCAAATCCTCATTCTTTTCGCGGATGACCGCAAGGAGGCTGTCCATCTGCAACAGTTTCTGCCGGTCCTGGGTGGCTGAGTCTTCGGCATCGGATACCTGGGTTTCAACGTGCAGTAGGCGGTTGTCATGGGAATCCACCCGGGACTTCACGTGATCGAGGCGGGCAGAAAGCTGGTCCAGCTGAGCGGCAATGCCCGTAACGGTGGATTTAACGTCCAACATTATGGCTTTAAGATCGTCATCATGGAAGATGTCGGGCACCCCCACAGCGAGGTCCATGCCCTCAGCGCCTGCAGCGTCCTGCCGAGAAGAGCGGCGCAAATCAAAGGTAATCTTTGGTTGTCTTGGGTCATTCTTCCCCATTATGTTGGGCCAGGATGAGACGATAGCAGGCCACAGGACACGAGGGACAATAGACAAGAAGGAGCAGCCCAAGGAGAAAGCAGCGGGCAATGGTGGTGGGCAGCGCGATGGCCAGGAAGGAAGGACCCCCTGGGGACCCAGCAGCTCACCCATGGCACAGCAGGCCCAGCGGCGTCAGTCAAGGCCCCAGGGACAAAAGTGATGAGCCCTGATGGACGTGGGGGTCGCAGCAACGCAGCAGCCCCAGTAGTAGGCAGCAGGAAGGGGCCCACTGTAGATAGGTGTCAGCCAGGACCACCACTCAAGGCGCTACAGAGGCACCCCCGGGAGCAGCAAGGAGGAAGCGGGTAGTGTCCGGATGCAACCAGAACGGCCCGGGCAAACGTTGAGAAAGGCAGGGACAGTATTGCGCTGAGCACCCGACAGGCTGGCCAGCAAGGGTAAGTGTGCAACAGTATGAGGAGCGGGGCACACCGGCAGCCAACCAGGCCGAGCCCCTCAGGAACCACACCGGGCAACAGGGGGTGTAACTACAGGAGGCAGGATGTAAGTTCTAACGCAAAAAACCTGAGGAAAAATCTGCCACGCAATTGGTGGTCAAGCAGGGCATCCACGCCTCAGCAGTGGCGGTCCTCAGCCCTACACTCCAGAGGAAGGGCCGCGACAGACAGACGCAGCCAAATTGTCAGCAAGAGCACAAGGTGGGAGGAATGCAGATCGGGCAGCAGAGCCCCACCAGGTGCGGCAAGGAAGGGAGTAGAGGCAGGTGGTGTCGCTGCGACCCTCCGCAGGACAAAGTGGGCCGCGCCCGGGCAGAAGGAAGGAGGGGTGACAGCAATGTCCCAGTGTGCTCAGGGCGTCTCCACCTAGGCCGCAGAAATGGTGTGGGGTCGTGCGCTCCAACTTCCAGGTATATGGCAGCAGCCAGTAGTCATCAGATAGCAATATATAGGGCCCACCAGATGCGGGCACAGCAGCGGCGAGGAGTTACCCCCAAATCAGGACCCAGCGTGGAAGGGAGCAGAGGGGCGTCAGCAGCCACCAGGCAGGCCCAGCAGTGATCAGCGGAGGAGGCACGGAGAAGCAGAACCGCCAGAAACCCTCTGGGACAGAGGAGCCTCTCAGCCCTGTCACCAAGCACCAAGGCGCCCTCCAAGACAGCAGGATTTCACAGCATGCAGGCCGGTACAGCAGGAACCCATGGCGTAGGGGCGGCGATCTGCAGTCTGTCCCCTCCCAGGAGCGAGGAGACAGGAAAGGCCTGCTGGATCCAGGCAAGGCCTCTCCGCAGGGCGCCCCAGGTGGCGCAAGGGCAGCAGCAAGCAGGCGACAAACCCCCGGATCGCGGGAGCCGGCACCATCCAAAGAAAGGGCAAACCAGCAGGGAAGAGCTGGAAGGCACGCCACCCCCACAGCCCAACCGCAAACAGCACCGCAACCACCGCAGGGCCAGGGAGAACCACTAGACTGCCGTGAGGTCGCAGCGCCATGCAGCCAGGCCACACAGCGAGCGGTCCCCCAGCGGCGAGCGCACCGGGCAGAAGCACGACTCACCGCAGAAGTCGGGGGTCCGTCGAGGAGACCAGGAAACAGGCACACAGCAGATCCGCCCGTCGGGAGTCCCAGGCCCAGCAGAGGGGAAGGCAGGCCACAGCCCAGGAGTCCAGTGTCAGCCACAAGGGTAAAGAATGTGCCTGGGATGTTCGGAGAATCGCCGGAATCAGCCAGGTAGGTGCAGGACATCCACCAGGAGCAGGGGTTACCAACGTAGTGCAAGGAGATGAGCGATGTCTGCAGGATTTTGAAGGATACGATCTCTCGGCCTGCAGAGCCCACTCAGAGTGCGGCCATCTTGCAGCCGGCCGAGCCACGCCCCCAAGCTGTCCCATCGTTTTCACCCAGCTTTCAATAATTATGAAGGAGCAATGCCCACTTTTCAGTGGATCATTGGGATAGTGCTGCAGGCCAGGGCTTTGAGCCATAAGGCCACCTTGCTACAATATCTAGACACTGAGGGGCCGATTCACAGAACTAACTTAAGACAAAATCCTAAACTTACTACTTTTGGTATTCACAGAAGTTAGGATTTTGTCTTAAGTTTGTCTTAAGACAAACTTAAGACAAACTTAAGACAAAATCCTAACTTCTGTGAATACCAAAAGTAGTAAGTTTAAGACTTTGTCTTAAGTTAGTTCTGTGAATCGGGCCCTATCAGTCTGAGCCGAGAGCACCACTGCCAGAGTCACAGGATCCGAACCTGGCTTGGTTCTCGTCTCCTTCCCAGAGCAACATGTGCAATCCACTTATGTGGTAAATGTTATTCTGCTTGAGGTTGGATATCCTAATGCAGGTGCATTTACTTGGTCAGATCTCACTTTTGGGGGCGGGGCAGAACCTACTGCTGAAAAGCAGACCAAGCAATGCAAGGAGTCACTCATACCCAGATTCCACCCGCTATCAGGCATTGTTAAAACAGTTGCCTTTGTTCAGTACTTGCAGGGGCCCCAGTGGGGGCTTCTGGGGTTTTTGTTAAGTCTGGTGTGACCAAGTGGTGAGGCAAAATGAATGCTATGGTATCGGCCTAGTACCCCCAGGGCCTGTCAGCTACTCCATGCCTCCCTTTATTACTTCACGGTAGAAAGAAAAGGGCTGCCGGTGGACTCACCTGTTTGGGTGACCCCAGTTAGTCCAGCGCTGGCCTCACTACTTCTTTAACCCCCAGGAATCACAGCCCTTCAGCAGCTGAAGGATGCCAACATGGCCGGGTGAAAGCCTGCTGCTCTGTGCTGCTTGCCACCTCTGTAGTCTGACTCCGATCCTGGACTCTTACTGAGGCTGCAGGCTGGATGTGGGAGGGTCCACAGACAATCACTGAATCCTGCTTTAGTCATCCATCCCGGCCTTCTGCAAGAGCCCTCCACCCTCTCCTGCAATTACAAAACCCCTGGCCTGGATTCCTGTGGAATCAGTGGCTTCCTCAAATGTAACAATAAAGTGTTACTTACATTTCTTCAGGGCAGTGTCAACTTATTGCACTCTGCACAAAAAAAAGAGCAAGTTGCTGTCTGCTGAATATCAGGACAAGCAAGGTGCATGGCTGAGGGGTCCCTGGGCCTCCTGCAGGGGAGGGGTGGGCAGGGTAAGCCCCTTTGTGCGCACACACATTTACACACAGAGTTCTATCACCTCCCTCTCAGCATTGCTTCTTCCTTTGAACTTCCTTCTGACCTTTTTCTTTGCTGCTCTGACCATGGTTTCTTTCTCCACCCCAGTGCTTAGATTCACTGATAAATCCTGGGGTGCCTCTCATTCCAGGCCTCTGTACACCAGAAAGAAACAAAAGCTATAAATTGCAATTGTTTCTTTTTTGTGTGTGGAGACCTTTCAGAACACAGCTACCTCGCCCAAAGAAAGGCTGAAGCTAAACAGAACTGATGCATTGCTCAGGCCTGTGCTTCTTTTATGAAACAACAGCGGTCCCATGCAAGCAAGTAAATGTGAGACAATAAATATAGACAAAATCAGTTCTATATTAGGAGCGGCATGTCCAGCCGGACAGAGGTCTTCAATTTTTTACTCAATTGAAAGTTTTTCATATACAGAAGGAATACCTCCAACAAATCACCAGTGTGGGGCACAAGCCTGTACCCAGACACAATCGGATCAAATACAGAAGGTGACAAAAGAACAACAACAGGGCTTTTAAGGCAAAAGCTGAGGTTTTCTGTAAGAATTCAATGTACAGAAAAATCACAAAGGCTCCATTACATATACACAACATATAAATCAAGTTTTTGTATAAGGTGCACAACAGGTCGACGGCGTTTCGATCCCACTACTTAATCATGGGGACCATCATCAGGACATTAAATTAAATGCCTTATCGTGGTGCCAGGGGTATAGCGGGTCAGTCGGTGAATGAGTCCACTTCCTCATTCACCGACTGACCCGGTATACCCCTGGCACCGCGGAAATTGCACTATTGCAACGCGGACCTTTGAATCACGCCCGATTGAGGCATTAGAGGCTTAAAACGATAAGGCATTTAATTTAATGTCCTGATGATGGTCCCCATGATTAAGTAGTGGGATCGAAACGCCGTCGACCTGTTGTGCACCTTATACAAAAACTTGATTTATATGTTGTGTATATGTAATGGTGCCTTTGTGATTTTTCTGTACATTGAATTCTTACAGAAAACCTCAGCTTTTGCCTTAAAAGCCCTGTTGTTGTACTTTTGTCACCTTCTGTATTTGATCCGATTGTGTCTGGGTACAGGCTTGTGCCCCACACTGGTGATTTGTTGGAGGTATTCCTTCTGTATATGAAAAACTTTCAATTGAGTAAAAAAATTGAAGACCTCTGTCCGGCTGGACATGTCGCTCCTAATATAGAATTGATTTCGTCTATATTTATTGTCTCACATTTACTTACTTGCATGGGACCGCTGTTGTTTCATAAAGTATGCTCCCCGAGGTCCTATGCTGACTCATTTGGGGCCTCTTGTTGTTCCTAAACAGGCCTGTGCTTTAGCACTCTCTTCAGTGTGGGGCCGAGGAGGCCCCTTCAAGTGTAAGGAATTCTGCAGCTGCAAACTGTCTTATTACCTACCGGTAATCTTCATTACCCCGATTAGGGTCCTCCCCGACCCAGTCCTAACAACGTGAGGCAGTCCTGCCTCCACCCAGCCAATCACAACGCCAGTATTTCCATAGTACATAAGCCCCACCCACCTACCGCCATGCCTGTTATCAACAAGACTCCGACACAAACACAGCGGGAGGGTGGGAGGGAAGAGGACTGGGACGGGGAGGACCCTAATCGGGGTAATGAAGATTACCGGTAAGTAATAAGACATTACCCCCTCATGGGTCCTCCCCGTCCCAGTCCTAACAACGTGAGGAACTCACAGTCAGAGAACCAATAAAGAAAACACGCAGGACACCAGGGATCCATGCAGAGCACAAAACTTTAATCAATAAAAGATCAATGAACAACAGCGTTCAAGACGCCAACAGAAAAACTGTCAGCAGAGGCATGTAAAACATCAAGCAGATAATGTTGCACAAATGTGTGATGAGACTGCAAGGTGGCTACCCTACAAATCTCCTGGATATAGACCCCTGCCGCCTCATCCCAGGAAGCAGACACAGAACGCATCGACCTACCCTGTACATGAGTCGGAGGAGGCAAATTCAAAGACTTGTAAGATTGACAGACCGCCAAACGGACCCATCGACTGATCGTGGAAGTGGAAACCTTCTTCCCTTTAGCCACACCCCCACAGGAGAGAAACAGGGCAGGAGAACTCCGGCACCCCAGGGAACGTTGGACGTAAATCTGGAGATCCCTGCGAACATCCAAAGAAGGGGGGCAAGGGAATCCCCCTCAGCAGGCAAATCAGGAAGAATCACCTCCTGCTGCAAATGAAAACTCGAAGAATCCTTAGGCATAAAAGCTGGATCAAGCCACAAAACGGCTCGATCCGGGAGGATCTGCAAATAGGGAAACGAAACGAGCAAGGCAACCAACTCACCCAACCTGCGAGAGGAGGTAATAGCCAACAGGAAAGCCACCTTAGCGGATAGCCACAACAAATCCGCCTCCATCAAAGGCTCAAAAGGGGGCAACTGCAGACCACGCAAAACAGTAGGCAAATCCCAAGAAGGAATCAGAACAGGAGAAAACGGCCGAAGAAGCCGACTAACCAAAGGAGCAACACCCTCCAAGGAGGCCCAAGGACCCCGACAAGCACGAACCGCTGCCCACTGAGCAGACAACGTGGAAGGGGAAAGGCCTTTCAAAAAACCACCCGGAGAAACTCCAACACAGAAGTAGGAACCCCCAGTACAGGATCCACCCCATGAGAAGAACACCAAGAAACAAAAGAACCCCAATGGCGGCCATAGCACTTAAGGGTCGAAGGGCGACGAGACAACTGGATGTCACGAGCCACCACCGACGAACAACCCAAAGACTCCAAAGTCAACCGCTCAAGAGCCAAGCTGTCCGCTGCAAACGACGAAGACAAGGCAGAGACCGGAGTGGAAACTGAAGAGGAGACGGACACAAAGGAAGCCAGACAAACCGACCCTCCGCCAGCATCAGCAGGAGAGGAAACCAAATGCGGCGAGGCCAGAAAAGAGCAATCAACAGGACCGAAACCTTCTCCCTCCGAATCTTCTGCAGCACTCTCGGGAGGAGGGGAAGGGAGGGAATGCATACAGAAGGCCCGAAGGCCAGGGAATCGAAAGAGCATCCACCGCCCAAGCCTGAGGACATAGCACCTCCGAACAAAACCGGGGCAGGAGAGAGTTGTGAGGGGATGCAAAAAGATCGATCCAAGGAGTCCTGAACCGAATGCAAAGGGACATGAACAGAGGAAGAGAGAGATGGTGCAGAACAGAAGATGGAAGGTCGCGGCTCAAAGCGTCCGCAAGAAAATTCAACCTTCCCGGAATTTACACCGCCCTCAAGGCCAACAGATGAGATTCCGCCCAAGCACAAATCATGGAGGCCAAAATGTTCAGAGTCACGCACCTGGTCCCCCCTGATGGTTCAAGTAACAACGAGCCACCTGGCTGTCGGTACGAACCAACAGATTCGCCCCCAGGAGAGGAACCTGAAAGAACTGCACCGCCTCCCAGACAGACGCCAACTCCCGCCAGTTCGAGGAATGGGTGCTGTCCCCGAGGCCACCGACCCTTGGCTTCCAAGGAGCCCAAAGAGGCCCCCCAACCCCAGAGACTGGCATCTGTCGTCAACAAAAGGGGAGGAGGAAGACAAAACTGCACCCCCTTCTCCATGTTGGGAGTGCAAAGCCACCAGTCCAAGTCCTGAATCAGAGCAGGAGAGAGAGGAATCAGAGTCTCGTAATCCACCCGGGAGGGGTCCCACCGAGCTAACAGATGAGTCACCAAGGGCTTGAGATGGAGGCGAGCCCAAGGAACCACAGCAGTGGTCGCAGTCATCAACCCCTTGACCCGCAACCAAACACGAGCTGGGGCAGAGGGACGACTCAACAGATCCCGCAGCAGAGTCTGCAAGGAAAGGATCCGAACAGGAGGTAGAAACACCGCCCCCAGAGAGGTGTCGAACAGACCCCCGATGAACTGAAGTCTCTGCACAGGATCCAGATGAGACCTGGCCAAATTCACCTTGAACCCCAGCTCCTGGAACAGGGACAACGTAGCCTCCACCACCAGAAGAGCTTGAGGGAACGAAGAAGCAGAGACCAAACAATCATCAATATAGGGAAACACGGAGAAACCCTGATGTTGCAAAACCCCCACAGCAGGAGCCAATACCTTGGTAAAAGTCCTGGGAGCAGTGGAGAGGCCGAACAGCAGAACCAGAAACTGGAAATGCATCCCCTGGACCACAAACCTCAGGAACCGCTGACTGGCAGGATGGACCGGAACGTAAAAATAGGTGTCCTCCAAGTCCAGGGAAGCCAAAAAAATCTCCCTCCTGGATGAGGGGAATGACGGACTGCAATGTGACCATCCAAAATAGATCCAACCGCACCAACTTGTTGAGGGAACGGAGATTCAATATGGGGTGGAAGGAACCATTGGGCTTTGGAACCAGAAACAGACGGGAATAGAACCCCAGACCCACTTCCTCCACTGGAACCGGCACCACCGCCCCTTTCTGGAATAACATGGTGACGCCGAACAACATGGCAGACCGCCGCACGGGGTCTCTTGACAATGGGGTAACCAGAAGACAATACAGAGGGGGAGGGCCTCCGAAGGGAATCCGGTAACCCCACCTGATGATATCCAAGACCCATTGATCGGAGATCAGAGCTGACCAACGGTCCAGAAACAAATGGAGACGAGCCCCCACAGCGGCATAGTCACTTTTGTCCAGCACCCAAGGGAGGCTGCGGCAGCTGCTGCTGCTGTTGCTGCTGAGGCCGGGATTTATAATGGAACGCGGCCCCCCCAACCACGGGCCCGACCACGAAAGGGCTGAGAGGTCAAAAACCCCTGAAAAAAGACCTATTCTTCGGAGCAGGCTGAAAAGGCTTCAACAACTTCTTCTCCTCCGCAGAGCGCTGCACCATCGAATTCAAGGCATCCCCAAAAAGACAAGGACCCTCAAAAGGCAGTTTATGGACCCAAAGACGTCTGAGCAGCATCAAGACGCCATGCCTTGTCCACAGAGACCTCCTACCAGCCACCGCTGCCCCAGCAGCCGAGGAGAAAGCCCACAAGGAATCAAAAGTGACATCTGACAGGAATTGCGCCAAAACTTCCATTTGAGCCAACACAGGAGTAGGGTCCCCATGATTCTGAAGCCTCTCGAAATCCTTGAGCAGGACCTGTGCCGCATAGGCCGCATAAGTGCTAGCACGCTCCCCAAAGTGAGAAGCGGCGTAAGAACGCTTGAGAGCAGATTCCACCTTATGCTCCACCGGAACAGACAGGGAAGCCTTTTCCGAAGATAAAGAGGAAGAGGAGGAAGCCATAGAAGACAAAAGAGAATTAACCTTCGGAATCGCAGGAAACTGGGAATCAAAGTCCGCCAGGCGATATCGCTTCCCCAGGAATCGCGGAATACCCTGCTTATCCACCTCCAGCCACTCTTTCGTGAGGATATCCTTCAGGACATCATGGAAGGGGAGGTCATCCACCACAGAGGAACTATACTGTGCGTAAAATCCATCTTCAGTCAGGGATTTGGGGTCAAAACTAAGCACCTCTCGAATATGCACCAGCATGCCTGAAAACACCTTGCCCTGGATGTACTTTCCCTTAGGGGAATTGTCCGGTTCTTCCTCATCATCCTTAGCCCGCTTAGCCGCAGGCTTCAGCAGCGCAGACTGGACCGCAGAATCAATCAAGTCCCGTAAATCAGCCCTAGAAAGCTGCAAAACGTCGTCCTCCTGCAGATCCTGAACATTATGCTGCTTGGAAACAGCCTTAGCCGGCACAGGAGAAGAAGCCCCCTCACTCATGGTGAAAAAACCCAGAAGTAACCAAACAGGAAATCACCACAACAAAGGAAGTGCCCAGCAAACTCCAATAAATACTGCCACCAATCAACCAATCATGCAAAGGTGTGTAGAACAATGAAATAAAAAGAGGGCAGCCCTGACGTCTCCACCCACAGCCACCGGTCAAAAGAGAATGGCCATGGGGGACAGACGCTGCGATAGTGCAGCAGTGCCGGAACGACCCGAGGCCGAGGCCAGGACACCATCAAAACTCTCCTCCCCAGCCCAGCACATGAACGGGGAGCGCACCTGACCCCAGAACAGGAGCTCGGCCGACCGGACAACAGAATTAATTAAACATACAAGAAAAACTCATGGAACCGCCACCAAAGGAAACTGGATCCAGGGACCGGAACCAGGAGCACCAGCATTCCGACAGCCGTCGGAGCAGAAAAAAAAACAGGCATGGTGGTAGGTGGGCGGGGCTCATGTACTATTGAAATACTGGCGTTGTGATTGGCTGGGTGGAGGCAGGACTGCCTCACGTTGTTAGGACTGGGACGGGGAGGACCCATGAGGGGGTAATGTCTCTGGGCCAAGTTAGCTCTGTGCATGCATCCTGCTCTCTCTGGGGCCCCCACTCTCATCCTCCTTCCGGCCTGGCTCTGACCGAAGAGAAATATTGTAACTTTACTTTGTTTCTCTTCAGTCAGCGCGAGGAGCTCAGCAAAGGCTCAGACTGCAGCTGCTGCTTTAGAGCCTGTCTATGTCACAGCTCTGCAGATGAGCTGAGGGGGCCCCCTTCATGTACTGAACACTGCCACCCCCGCACTGCGGGAGCTGCGAGGGTATTTGTTACGCCCCTGCTGTGTATGTCATGGCCCTGGCCTGGCTTGGCCCTATTCTGGCCTGGTTTGACCGTAGTCTGGCATGGCCTGTGACATACTAGGGATTGACTGTGTGTTGGGTCTGGCAATGTTCCAAGTACCAGAGGCTTTAGCACATGTCTACAATTTCTGCATCTTCCGGTATGCTTTGCGGACATTCCCTACATGCTGGTGACTTTCCTTGCACAGCTTGAAGGTGCAGGTCTCATCAGCAGTCATGTTGGCTAGGGAGAAAATATAAATACATTGTTAACATAGTCTAGACATGTACATGATGTCTGACATAATTAGTCTGACATTGTAAGACAATTACTCTGTACCTGACCATAACAACACCAGCAATAGGGATGAAGATATAGACAATATGTTGTCACTACATAGACATCACCAACTAGTACCAGTTAAGTTGAGTCAAGTGCCATCTGTGTATTTGCACAGACTGTAACAGAACTCACAATGAGATAGAATCGACATCATATGGGCCAGTTGTTCACACTCATGTAGATGTCCAGATTGACATATTTGACACATGGGCCTGGTTACACTAAATTGGGAGTTGGAGTGGCGGCCAGCATAAGTTTAGATCATTAATCATAAACATAAGTGTACATGGATTAGGTGATACAGTACAGACAATGTGGCTATCTTGGCATACCACATTGGGGCTTTCACAAGGCTGCACACGTTGCACCTCTCACTCAGGGGTTTATTGATGAGAGCCTTGCAGCACTTTTGCCCCACATAAAGTGGTACATGCATGACACAGAGCTCTGAATAAAATTCATGAACCCACACTAATCCATCCTGCGTGGCTTTGAGTGGCCTCATAAATATATACAGGCCAAATAGGAATATGTCTCATTACAACTAATGCGTTTTTCACGCATTCCATTCCGTTTCAACGCGAACCAGTACATCGCTAGTCGTTACAACGACTTGCTGTAGGGGGCGCACTGGACTTAGAAATACTATTATTTATGTGCTGTATCTTCATTTCTCCTCGTCCTTATCTCTTTCTATGTGCTCTGTATTCTGCAGCACTCATAGAAAGGGGAAAAGGCCTCCTAGGATTGTTGCAGTGCAGGAAGGTACACCTTTCTGCACAGTAACAATTCTGATGACAGCACAGGCACCTTTGCACCATGTTGCAAGTGTGCTTGCATTTGCACTAGTTTGCTGAAACTGTGCCAGTGGAGGGAGAATGGACAGGAACGCACTGTATTGCATATTACGGTGCATTCACACCCTTTCACATTGGTGTAGGGCAGTGCAGTAAGGTGACTTGCTGTGCTGCCCTACGCCTATTCCCTGTAACTAAGGGTCTAGGTACATATTTAGAGATGTGTATTTCCTGTGGCCAGCTTACATGTACCTTACTGTAAAAACAGTGGTCTTTGTCTGTGAGAATTTCTAAAGACAGTTTCGCCCAGTGATGCGCTGAATTACTTGACAGATCATTGATGGTAGCTGGGTGTTACCTCCCGCCACATATTGCGATAGCTCATTCCGACATCAATCAGACACATACATCAAAATAGTACCATTTACTATTGACACTTACTGTTAGCATTGGGGTCCTGGAATAATTGCACCTCTCCCCATGAGAATGGAAGATGGCCACCTAAAAGACATGAAAGAGGATATGGCATTTTGGATTTTGCATTTTAGCATGTCAACATATTTATAAACTATACCATAAGATAACAGTATTGATGAAGTGCACACCTTGGAAAAAACGCATTTGGCAATATGCCCAGCTCATTGCATGCATCGAGTCCATTTGCACCCCAGAACATCTGGGATGCTGGACATCAGGGGTACTGATAATGACATGCCTGAAGCATGCGTCCAGGATGAGATAGATTGAGTAATGCTGGCCAGCACAACAGCAGAGTCCAGTGTGCCAAGGCACATGGGTGACACGATTTACCCTGGAAGTATCTAAGGAGCAAGTTAATGAACACCTTGCACTGCACAAGCATAACATGTTTAAATGCTCCAGTGGGCCAAATTGATATGTCACATAAATTTGATGTGACACAAAGCCACTTTGGGTGGGTTAGTATTGCCTAATACATATGGAGTACGGCAACGCAGGCAAAATCACTCCCTTGCCAGATTCAGCACTAGGTAGGTATTCCATGTGCTTTAATCACACAACACCCAGGTCGATTGATGGCTGCCCAGATTTATGACACAGTGCTGACCTGGTAATGTGCAAAGACCATATGGCTCCCCAGGGGAGCAGAAGGAGGAGACATGATTGGAGTTCTCCTCGTCTTCTCATGTATGCATGCGTGCTGCATTCTGCAATACATATAGAAAGAGGAGAAAGGGTCTCAGGTTTTACATTTGTGCAAGGTGTTGTGCCTTCCTGCTCAAACACAATCCTTGCAACAACATAGGCACCCTTGCACCATTGTGCAAGGGTGCCTGTGTTGGAGCCAAACTGCCAATACAGCACCAGTGGAGGGTGAAGGTACAGGAATGCACCATTGTCCCTATATTGTTGGAAAAGATAAATGTAGTACTAATCATGTTTCCGTTTAGTGTTCCAGATAAAGGTACATCACTATATGCAGACATGACATACATACATACTGACAGGTCCACCGATCTCCAGCCCCAGGAAGTCTATTGGATCGTGAAGTCTGATGCATAAAGCTCTAAGTATATATTTTGGAAAAAATGGGGCCCCTGCCTAATCGGATGAACCCTGGCAAGGTAAATTAGTTTTTTAGAAAGGGGAAGTGCACACCGGGTTTAGTGTATAGTTAATCTGTGAGTAATTAAGACATGTGTTTTTCAATAAATCATTCTTCACTCATATATTTCTAGTTGATGTTATTTATTTGGTTTTATTTTTAGAGTATTATCAGTTCCTGTTTTTTTACGTTTTTTTTAACTTATTATACTTTTGCTCAAATATATACTTTTTTTGTTTACCATGGACATTGTCATATACAAAACATTAAGAAATTATCACATAAATAATCGCATAAAATAACCACATAATCATTGTAAGAAACTTAATGTAAACGCAGAATTAATTCCTTCAACGCGTTTCGGCCGTCGCCTTCCTCAGGAAATCTGCCTTGATCCTTACTATAGTTAATGTGGCTAAAAAATGATGAAAAAATAATGCTTTAGTATCTCTCTTATATACAGTTATATGTTACACATGTCTTGATGCTTACTTCATTCTATTTTGACTTTACACATTGTTGTATTTCTGTCTGTTACAGTTCCACAAACTCCTAAGTCCGCTGCGGGTCATCTAAAGCTAGGTGCTGTCATATTTACACTTATCTACATATTTACAAATTCTGTACATTTATTTCATTCATCCTATACATTATATACATTTGTCTCTAATTCACATTTTCTGACTCGTGAGGTCATGCACCTTATGGATTATTGCTTGCAGATGGTAGCTACTCTACTGAGCTTCAAAATTCACATGGGTTCTATGTCCAAGTGGGACTTTCAAATTATGGGACTTTTAAGATAGGGTGAAATGATTTTTCCTGGGAGACTTAAGTCGTTGTTGGCTAGAGGAGCATGTTGTTACCTTAGTAGAAGGAGCAGAAGGCTTCTAATGAATATGTTTTGTTTACTTCTGTGCGGAGGCCACGAACCCTGATCCGTATGTCTAGATGGAACGGTGACGGAGAGTGTCTATTAGTTTATCGTTCTGAGTGGAAATATGTATTAGTTGTTATTTCGGTAGAAAGATTACCTTGTCTAGTGCTTGTTTTGTGCTGTCTGTCTCCGTCTGTCAGTCTCGTTTGTTTCAAAGCAGGGTAGCTTCCTGTATGTTTGCTGATTCAGCGGGGGTGGTCTATATTGTATACTGTGCAAAACATAAAGTTATGGCTATTTAATTTAAATCTTGCTTTTATCTTCATAATATGTATCTCATGAGCAGGGTATATTTAATATACCTTTAGAGTGTTTGTCGACTCCACCACAACTGCTGCCTCATTCTCTTTCATGGGTCTGCATTTCGACTATATATACTTTTGGATCTATACTGGGAGACAAGGGGACACTTTCAGTATCTATTTCTATTGTTGTTAATCTGTGAAGCTCATTAATGAATTAGCGTAGCGCTTACCTAGTATAGGTCTCTAACTTCTTCTGTGAGTTACCACGTGGTCTGCTCTGATGATTGACTGCTAGGGTATTCGGACCCTGACTGCTGAGCGCTGGGTGATCTCCTTTAGATAGCGTAAGGAGAGCAAAATTTTTACATTTAGTAGACTCGTCTAATGAAGGGGATTGATTGAAAGACTAACATGCGCGCCTCCATCTAAAAGGGTGAGCGTGACATACCTGATGTGTACGGGTAGCCGTCCTCGATGTATTCCAATTGTCGATCTAACAGCCGTCGTTATGACGGGGCGTTTAAATAGCTAGTTATCTAGCGCCATGGGTCATTGACTGGAGCGTAATCTCGAGAGATTACGGGTTAGAGTGGGCATGTACTTCCTGTTTAGTTATACAGTGTTTGCTGGTGGCTCCGCCATCTTAGCCTAGTTCCTGTGGTCAGTGAACTATGTCTAAATCTAATTATCAATTTGACCCAAAATATGTTATTATTATATTAGTCTTTTTAAGGCATAGAGGCAGAGGTTTATTGAAAGCAGGGTATAATTTTGTAGCGGATACTTTTGGAATCTATTCCTGTTCATATTGTTACATGGAAAGTAAACCGGAAACAATATGCTACTCATTGGGTTCAACTGCTGCCATCTGCATGCAATATTAACATGTAAAATACTATATACATCGACTGATAGGAAATGTCTGATGTTATAGATCTAATTATAATTAAGGCACAGACTATACACAATTACTGCTAGCTCCCCATCTCTTTGCCACAACTTGTTATTGCCTTTCATACATTTCACAATTATTATATGATAGCTTGATCCCATGGGATTTCAGCATTAAGTCCATTGGTGGCTGTACCCAAGACATATATCCAATATACTTCCCTCATTTTACGTATTTTCTCTTGATCATATCCTACCCTTGGGTGTATTTTCTCTAGGATATACCAGGTTATATCCTCTGGTGTGTGTCTTTCTTCCAAAAAATGGATAACCATAGGTGCTGTCTCTTTTCTCGTTCTTATGGCTGACCTATGCTCAGTCAATCTAACATTGAATGCCCTTCCTGTTTGTCCTACGTAGCCTTTGCCACAAGGGCAAATGATAAGGTAGACTACATTGGCGCTTCTACAATTATTAAGGTCTTTCGGTTGAATTGTCTGTTTGTTGAAGGTCAAACTGGTACCTTCTATGGCTGAAGCGCAGGATTTGCAGGTAGAGCATTTGTAGTTACCTACTACAGGTCTTAGATTTGTAAGTGATTGTTGTCTGGGTTCACTTTTGGTTCCCATTCTGGATCTTACTATGTGATCTTTTAATGTCTTGTTTCTTTTGTACGCAAAAATGGGCCTAGGTAGTCTGTCTTGTTTGGGGATATTTACGTTTAGTATGTGCCAATTGGCACTTACTGTTTGTCTAATCCTTTCGTTGATGCTGGAGTGTTTAGTGACAAATACTAACTGGGGGCTGTCTTTCTCTGTTTTAGGTTGTAACAATACTTGTCTGTCAAAGAAGCGCGCTCTCTTAAATGAGTCTCTTATTAGCTTTTTAGGATACCCTCTGGACAGAAATTTTTCCTTCATCGATATGGCTCTGTTGTCATAGTCCTGTATTTGAGTGCAGTTGCGCCTTAACCTTAGGAATTTCCCAAATGGCACGCTATTCTTTTGAATTGTCGGATGAAAACTATCATAGTGAAGCAACTTGTTTTTTGAGGTGGGCTTAACAAACAGGTCTACCATTAGTGCCTGATCTTGATGTTTTATCTCCACATCTAAGTAGGTAACTCTTTCTCTACTTGTGTGGTTTGTGAATCTGATATTATCATCACATAGATTTATCCATTGCAAATATTCTTCTAGCGTGTCTTCATTGTCAAGCCAGATGAAGAACACGTCGTCTATGTATCTAGCCCAGTTACATACAGACTCGAAAAACGGTGTTACCTCATTGAAAACAAATTGTGCCTCAAAATGGGCCATATAAATGTTGGCAATAGTAGGGGCGCAAGAAGCCCCCATACTGACTCCTTGTTGTTGTTTGAATAGCTTACCATTGAATTCGAACACATTATCATTAAGTACAATGTTCAGGCATTCTAATATGAAGACACTCGGGCACTGTATTTGGTACTTCTGTATGAACCAATGTGTGGCTGTCAATGCTCCTGCTATGGGTATGTTACTATATAGGGCTACAATATCCATTGTAACCAGAATGTTAGCCGTGTCACAAAATGGTACGTGTTCCACAAGGTTAATGATTTGTTTAGTATCTTTCACATGTCCTGGGATGTTTGCTACATGCGGGCACAAAATGGTATCTATATATTTAGCCAGGGGTTCGGTTACCGATCCTATCGTTGTTACAATCGGTCTTAGGGGTGGATCTCGTATGTCTTTGTGCACCTTGGGGATACCATAGATGCTGGCTAATCTTGGTTTCTCCACATTTAGGTATTGACATTCTTTGTCACATATTTCCCCATTCCTCAGAGCCTGTTGAGTCACCCTTTTGATTTTTTTCTTGGTCTCGCCTGTAGGATCTCTAGTGATAGGTGCATAGTATTGTTGGTCGCTTAACATTTCCTCCATTTTTGCTATGTATCGTGGTGTTTCATAGACAACAATTCCTCCCCCTTTGTCACATGCTTTCACTGTGATATTTGGGTCTTCTTTGATCATGTTCATTGCTTCGTATTGGGTTTTGGTAAGATTAAATTTTGGTCTAGGGGCATAGTTGGCAATGTCTGTGAACTTTTCGTTCATGATCTGCTCAAAAATTGCTACCTGGGGAGGCACTTGTTCCAACGTCGGTGTGAAGATGGACTTGGGTCTAAGACCTGACAGATTAGATGGTTCTAGGTCTAGGTCTTTGTTTAGGAAAAAGAATTTTAATCTTATTTTTCTCAGAAATGTTTGTAGGTCTCTAAATAAATCAAATTTATTTAGTCCTGAATGTGGGGCAAATGAAAGACCTTTAGAGAGTACTGCGATAGCCAACAACGACTTAAGTCTCCCAGGAAAAATCATTTCACCCTATCTTAAAAGTCCCATAATTTGAAAGTCCCACTTGGACATAGAACCCATGTGAATTTTGAAGCTCAGTACCTAAATGTGGAGAAACCAAGATTAGCCAGCATCTATGGTATCCCAAAGGTGCACAAAGACATACGAGATCCACCCCTAAGACCGATTGTAACAACGATAGGATCGGTAACCGAACCCCTGGCTAAATATATAGATACCATTTTGTGCCCGCATGTAGCAAACATCCCAGGACATGTGAAAGATACTAAACAAATCATTAACCTTGTGGAACACGTACCATTTTGTGACACGGCTAACATTCTGGTTACAATGGATATTGTAGCCCTATATAGTAACATACCCATAGCAGGAGCATTGACAGCCACACATTGGTTCATACAGAAGTACCAAATACAGTGCCCGAGTGTCTTCATATTAGAATGCCTGAACATTGTACTTAATGATAATGTGTTCGAATTTAATGGTAAGCTATTCAAACAACAACAAGGAGTCAGTATGGGGGCTTCTTGCGCCCCTACTATTGCCAACATTTATATGGCCCATTTTGAGGCACAATTTGTTTTCAATGAGGTAACACCGTTTTTCGAGTCTGTATGTAACTGGGCTAGATACATAGACGACGTGTTCTTCATCTGGCTTGACAATGAAGACACGCTAGAAGAATATTTGCAATGGATAAATCTATGTGATGATAATATCAGATTCACAAGCCACACAAGTAGAGAAAGAGTTACCTACTTAGATGTGGAGATAAAACATCAAGATCAGGCACTAATGGTAGACCTGTTTGTTAAGCCCACCTCAAAAAACACGTTGCTTCACTATGATAGTTTTCATCCGACAATTCAAAAGAATAGCGTGCCATTTGGGGAATTCCTAAGGTTAAGGCGCAACTGCACTCAAATACAGGACTATGACACCAGAGCCATATCTATGAAGGAAAAATTTCTGTCCAGAGGGTATCCTAAAAAGCTAATAAGAGACTCATTTAAGAGAGCGCGCTTCTTTGACAGACAAGTATTGTTACAACCTAAAACAGAGAAAGACAGCCCCCAGTTAGTATTTGTCACTAAACACTCCAGCATCAACGAAAGGATTAGACAAACAGTAAGTGCCAATTGGCACATACTAAACGTAAATATCCCCAAACAAGACAGACTACCTAGGCCCATTTTTGCGTACAAAAGAAACAAGACATTAAAAGATCACATAGTAAGATCCAGAATGGGAACCAAAAGTGAACCCAGACAACAATCACTTACAAATCTAAGACCTGTAGTAGGTAACTACAAATGCTCTACCTGCAAATCCTGCGCTTCAGCCATAGAAGGTACCAGTTTGACCTTCAACAAACAGACAATTCAACCGAAAGACCTTAATAATTGTAGAAGCGCCAATGTAGTCTACCTTATCATTTGCCCTTGTGGCAAAGGCTACGTAGGACAAACAGGAAGGGCATTCAATGTTAGATTGACTGAGCATAGGTCAGCCATAAGAACGAGAAAAGAGACAGCACCTATGGTTAGCCATTTTTTGGAAGAAAGACACACACCAGAGGATATAACCTGGTATATCCTAGAGAAAATACACCCAAGGGTAGGATATGATCAAGAGAAAATACGTAAAATGAGGGAAGTATATTGGATATATGTCTTGGGTACAGCCACCAATGGACTTAATGCTGAAATCCCATGGGATCAAGCTATCATATAATAATTGTGAAATGTATGTAAGGCAATAACAAGTTGTGGCAAAGAGATGGGGAGCTAGCAGTAATTGTGTATAGTCTGTGCCTTAATTATAATTAGATCTATAACATCAGACATTTCCTATCAGTCGATGTATATAATATTTTACATGTTAATATTGCATGCAGATGGCAGCAGTTGAACCCAATGAGTAGCATATTGTTTCCGGTTTACTTTCCATGTAACAATATGAACAGGAATAGATTCCAAAAGTATCCGCTACAAAATTATACCCTGCTTTCAATAAACCTCTGCCTCTATGCCTTAAAAAGACTAATATAATAATAACATATTTTGGGTCAAATTGATAATTAGATTTAGACATAGTTCACTGACCACAGGAACTAGGCTAAGATGGCGGAGCCACCAGCAAACACTGTATAACTAAACAGGAAGTACATGCCCACTCTAACCCGTAATCTCGCGAGATTACGCTCCAGTCAATGACCCATGGCGCTAGATAACTAGCTATTTAAACGCCCCGTCATAACGACGGCTGTTAGATCGACAATTGGAATACATCGAGGACGGCTACCCGTACACATCAGGTATGTCACGCTCACCCTTTTAGATGGAGGCGCGCATGTTAGTCTTTCAATCAATCCCCTTCATTAGACGAGTCTACTAAATGTAAAAATTTTGCTCTCCTTACGCTATCTAAAGGAGATCACCCAGCGCTCAGCAGTCAGGGTCCGAATACCCTAGCAGTCAATCATCAGAGCAGACCACGTGGTAACTCACAGAAGAAGTTAGAGACCTATACTAGGTAAGCGCTACGCTAATTCATTAATGAGCTTCACAGATTAACAACAATAGAAATAGATACTGAAAGTGTCCCCTTGTCTCCCAGTATAGATCCAAAAGTATCTATAGTCGAAATGCAGACCCATGAAAGAGAATGAGGCAGCAGTTGTGGTGGAGTCGACAAACACTCTAAAGGTATATTAAATATACCCTGCTCATGAGATACATATTATGAAGATAAAAGCAAGATTTAAATTAAATAGCCATAACTTTATGTTTTGCACAGTATACAATATAGACCACCCCCGCTGAATCAGCAAACATACAGGAAGCTACCCTGCTTTGAAACAAACGAGACTGACAGACGGAGACAGACAGCACAAAACAAGCACTAGACAAGGTAATCTTTCTACCGAAATAACAACTAATACATATTTCCACTCAGAACGATAAACTAATAGACACTCTCCGTCACCGTTCCATCTAGACATACGGATCAGGGTTCGTGGCCTCCGCACAGAAGTAAACAAAACATATTCATTAGAAGCCTTCTGCTCCTTCTACTAAGGTAACAACATGCTCCTCTAGCCAACAACGACTTAAGTCTCCCAGGAAAAATCATTTCACCCTATCTTAAAAGTCCCATAATTTGAAAGTCCCACTTGGACATAGAACCCATGTGAATTTTGAAGCTCAGTAGAGTAGCTACCATCTGCAAGCAATAATCCATAAGGTGCATGACCTCACGAGTCAGAAAATGTGAATTAGAGACAAATGTATATAATGTATAGGATGAATGAAATAAATGTACAGAATTTGTAAATATGTAGATAAGTGTAAATATGACAGCACCTAGCTTTAGATGACCCGCAGCGGACTTAGGAGTTTGTGGAACTGTAACAGACAGAAATACAACAATGTGTAAAGTCAAAATAGAATGAAGTAAGCATCAAGACATGTGTAACATATAACTGTATATAAGAGAGATACTAAAGCATTCTTTTTTCATCATTTTTTAGCCACATTAACTATAGTAAGGATCAAGGCAGATTTCCTGAGGAAGGCGACGGCCGAAACGCGTTGAAGGAATTAATTCTGCGTTTACATTAAGTTTCTTACAATGATTATGTGGTTATTTTATGCGATTATTTATGTGATAATTTCTTAATGTTTTGTATATGACAATGTCCATGGTAAACAAAAAAAGTATATATTTGAGCAAAAGTATAATAAGTTAAAAAAAACGTAAAAAAACAGGAACTGATAATACTCTAAAAATAAAACCAAATAAATAACATCAACTAGAAATATATGAGTGAAGAATGATTTATTGAAAAACACATGTCTTAATTACTCACAGATTAACTATACACTAAACCCGGTGTGCACTTCCCCTTTCTAAAAAGCATAAAGCTCTAAGCTCTGGAGATTCATCAAAGAGAAGTCAATATATTAATGTTCAAAAACCCAGGAAATTCATAACTGTGTGTGTGTGTGCACGTGTGTGTGTGTGTGTGTGTGCGTGTGTGTGTATGTATATGTGTGTGCATATACACATTCCACAAGTCTGCACAAAATATTTGCAAAATGATACATCCACATGACAGACCCATTTCGGTATGGGTGAAAATGGGAACTGGTTAGATCGTAGCACAGCAACTTCCACTCTAGGACTTATTTATGGATCTGATATGTACCTTTCTGCTATGTTCCTGGGAAAAGCTGCTTTACCTCTGAGTACATGAGTCAAGTAAATACTCAACCAGGAGTCAAGAAAAATGAGCGTTTATTTAAGAAGATGAACACCGCCAACAATGCGATCCTCCGTGCTGATCAAATCCCCTGCAACTGCCATCCACGCTCCATGGAACCGTAAACAAACAATTCCATGGCTTGTGTGGTAACAGTGCAGAGAACATAACGATATACACAACACATCTCCTTTCCTGACACAAAAATTGAAAAGCAAAACACAATGGAGTGCACTGAAACTATATTACATCACAGAATACAACAAAAACATATACAATAATAAACAAACATAAACCTATAAGAAGAAACAGAACATTTGAAATGAAGAGTAAATGTTCTCTTAAAAAACAAAAAGATGCAAATGCAGTGCAATATTCAACCATCTTCCTCACATATATAATCAGACATCCAAAAAGGATTCCTACGTACGCTCTTCCTCTCCCCAGGTAGCTGCTCACTTCCTCCATCAACTCTAACAGACTGATTATCAGAAGTCTGTAAGTCACCTTCCATCAATTTTTTTTCTGGAGTACTATCATTTTCTGTACTCCCTTGAGATTGTATTCCTTCCCAAAACTCACCATCAAAATTCTGACTCAATCCAACATCATTTTCTTTCTTATATATGTGCTTATCACCTTTCAAAAGAGCAATCCTTGTGTGACTCCACACTTTCCCTTCATTTAACCTAGCAGCATTCTTAAGAACTTGAATCAATTCAAAAGGACCTGTAAATTGATTCAAGGCTTTTTGTAACCTTCCACATTTTTACTTTGACTAACATGTTAACTTTAATCTTGGATCCATCAGCCAACAATCCTTTCTTTTTATCATACCACACCTTGTATTTGGTGTGAATATCCCTAAGAGTCTCCCATACCTTCTTGAGATCTACCTTAGAAGAAGTGGACGTCTTCAACCATCCCGGATCACATTTGCTTCTGGGAAGATGGCCCCTCATAATTTCAAAATGGAACATGTTTTCATTTCATTTGTGGTAATTCTGTAGAACCACACAGTTTTTTGAATTGGCAAATCCCAATCTCTTTTATCTTTCACCGCCACCTGGATACATTCCTTGGGCACTTTGTTAAACTGTTCGATCACACCATTCCCGCTTGCATTATGAAGAGACGCGGTAAAATGCTTAACCATCACCCTCTTAAAATAATCAATAGCTATGTTGGAAACAAATTGTACACCGTTATCAGTGATAATAGTTACAGGTAAACCTTCCAGAGTGAATACCATATAAATGAAACTTAAAACAGTGTGTATGTTCACCTTCTGCACTACTTGCACTTCCGTCCACTTTGAAAACACATCAATAAGGGCTATGATATACTTTGATTGCTCTCCAATAGGCCCCATGATATCCACAGCAACCATATTCCATGGTTCATTAGGAATAAAAGGAACACTCATGTTAGGTCTCAAAGTCTTTTGCGATTTATCAGAATTAGCGCAACTAATGCAATTTCTTAACATTCCTTCAATGATAAGTCCATATCTTTCCACAAAAAGCCTGTTTTAACTCTGTATTTGGTCCTAACAATACCTCTGATAGAGCGCAGGCTCACCTGCTCAACGCTTAAACAGGTAAACCTACACTCAATCAATTGGAGTTTTTACCATTTGGATTTATTTATCTTACCAATCCAAGTCACCGATACCTAAAGTCCTAAAGGATCAAGGGAGTTAGAGAGAAAATAGGTAGCAATAATAACATTTAGCATTTCATTAATAACCACAAACTCGGGAAATGTTTCAAATCTTTATCTAAGTAAAATCTTTGAAGGTTTTATAAACATGAAAACTCAGATTAATTTCTTATCCTGTTTAGACTAATGCAGATTTTAAAACATAACATTTGCAATAACTTGAAGAGAAAATGACATTAAGCATTTGAACAGAGGGTGGGTAAGAGAAAAAGCAAAACAGTACAATGACAAACCCACACTTAATAGTTACCTATTTCGGTGTGATGACCAACCCTGGTCATAGGCTGAGTCAAAGAAATAGAATCCCAAAGTACAGGTGCCAGCAGAAAAGAACAGGTGCAAGCCGGAATCAGGACAGGTTACGGACCAAATTGGATCAGGATAGGACCACCACAGGCTAAGACCAGCACCACAGTTAAAGTTCAAAACACCAGTGTTGTAAACCCTCTCTGCAGCTAACAGTCAAATCCCGATTGGGTCATAAATCTCCTCCCCAGAACCCCGATTGGGTTATCGAATCTTCGGACAGAGTTGCAGAGGCCGCCGCACCCGCCCGAAGGGTGGGGGAGGCTCGAAGGCCGGCGCCATAACCCTCGTGGTGCCACCAGCGGGGAAAAACTGGTTCTGGGCGCTTTGATGCGCACAGGAACCAGCGGAAGCGGGGTGCGCACCAGCCACCCGACCGGAAGTGACCTGTTGACCTGGCGCCCCCAAAGGGCATCCAATGGTCAACCTGGCTTTGTTTGAACCCCCCAATCAGGGGGACTCACCTGAGGCCTGCATGGAGGGCTCAGGAGGATTTAAGCGACGCCGCCCTCCCAGCAGAAGCACATCGCATTCGAGGAGCTGGGAGAACGGCGCGACAGCAACAACGACTGAAGGAAGAAGAGGCGACTCGGCGAAGGACGAAGCAGGAAGACGGCGAGGCTCCGGTAGAAGATCCAGGTCATCACCACCGAGGACACCTTACGGAGCGCGGCGCGCCGTGCCAGCTCCCCCGAAGCAACAACAGGTAGAAACCGCGGCAAGCTCAGGTCACGGGATAAGCACACGCAGTCAGCTGTGCCCCCAGCAGACGGCCTGACGCAGACGCGAGAAACTAAGAAGCCACACACAAGTGCGCAGAGATTCACGACATGTCGGAAGGCCAGCCGGACGAGATGGCGGAGGTACTGATGAAGATCCGCGAGTTATCGGCCATCCACGGCGACGACTGGCTTCACCCTCACCTGGGCAAAGGGAAAGAGAACAGACCGGTGGAACAGGCGGACGAAGAACCAGGGCCTTCCGCACCCAAGAAGCTGAAAAACACGCCGATGAAGAGAACGTCGAAGAGGAACCCTCCGAGGAAAGTGCGGCAGAAACCTCTTCCGCCGAGGCCAGAGGGCAGCGAACAGGGCGAGACGATCGGCAAAAAGAAAAAGGGTGAGCATATTAGCAACATCGTAAAAGAATGTCTAAAATCGCTGGCGCCGGGGCTACTTAATGGCACAGGGCAAGGGGTACCGGGGCCTAGGGAGCAGCACGCGGAGGAAGCGGCAGGTCTCACGTGGCACATGGTCGACCCGGGGTGGGGCCGTCAGACAAGAGTGCAGGAGCAGGTAAGCTTATCCGCCCAGGGGGAACAGATTTCCCCGCTACCCGGTTGGGGTTACGGCCCCGTTGCAGGGAGCCCACCTCCGAGTGGGGTAGTCAACGATCATTACATCAGGCCATCCCCCGGCCCGGCGTCCCTGACTACGAAAGCCACCGGCTTGGCATGTCTCATCCCCCTAGCGGTAAAAGAGAGGATATGGCGCAAAGAATTCATAGACATATTTTCGCTGCTCGAAATACAGCTAGAGGGACTTGATCTAACCACGTGCGACAGGAAAGAGGAGGACAGGAGAGAAAGGCGTGGGGCCAGAAAAGCGCGCACTTTCGACAATTGGTTAGACGCCTTCAGAATAATGGCGTGCATTATAGTGGAGAGGTTCCCCCATTGCGCGGCGGACCTGTGGCTGTACGAGGCCAATATCCACCTAGCACAGAGGCAGTTCCCGGGGGATGCCTGGCTAGAATACGATAAAGGGTTTAGATTAAAAATGCAGAGGCACCCCGAAATGGAGTGGAATGAGGAGGATGTCTCCGGTTTCATCCACAAGATGCTCACAGCCAAAGACGTTAGGGCCTGAGCCGGAAAAGGCGACCAGCCCTTTCGGAGCTCATACCAAAAAGGGAAGAGTGGTTCTTATTAAAGACGGTCGAACGGGAGATCATACTCCCCAACCGCAACTAAGGCGATCTGTTGGAGATACGAGGCGGGGGACTGCTCATGGGGCTCGTCTTGTAAGTTTCAACATGCATGCGCTAGCTGCGGGGGCAAGCATACCACCGCCGCATGCAAAGGTTCCAAACACGAAGCAAAAAGGGAGAAGAGAGAAAAGAGCAAGAAGCGTTAGCCCCAACGCAGGGGAAAAGAGGGGACAGGTGGACATTTGTAGGCGCCAGCTGGCCAGATCCCCCATTATTACTCAACAGCTGCGCAGATTAACAAACAAATACCCGAACAAAGCAGAGGCCAGGTCACTGGTAGAGGGCTTCGAGCAAGGCTTTGTTATTCCATTTCATGGCCCGCTCCCCTCGGCGGGGGCGAGCAACCTGAAGTCGGCAAGCCAACACCCCGAAGTGGTTAGCGGCAAGATAGAGAAAGAGCTGAAACTGGGTAGAGTTGAGGGCCCTCTCCCAAAGGAATTACAAGGAGGCATAGTCATCTCCCCGCTAGGCGTGGTCCCCAAGAAAGAACAAGGTCAATTCAGGCTGATACACCACCTGTCGTTTCCGGAAGGTTCCTCCGTGAACGACGGTATCGACCCCGAAGCTTGCTCAGTGGGCTACGCGTCAGTCGACGACGCAATCGAGCTGGTGAAGGCGACAGGCAGAGGGGCCCTCATGGCGAAAGCTGATATTGAATCCGCGTTCCGACTATTGCCGGTCCACCCTTCCAGTTTCCACTTACTGGGTTTCCAATGGGGACTGGACGTGTTTATAGACAAAGCCATGCCCATGGGATGCGCGATATCATGCGCATATTTCGAGCAGTTCGCCACTTTCTTAGAATGGGCGCTGCATGACCGGCACCAGGAAGGTGGAAAACTGCACTACTTAGACGATTTTCTGTTCACGGGCCCGGCAGGTTCAGCAGTGTGCGCAAACGCATTGGCAGCCTTCGAGGAGCTAGCCAGGTCCCTAGGGGTCCCCCTTGCAAAAGAAAAAACTACAACCCCGACCACAAGTCTCACGTTCCTGGGCATAGAGTTGGACTCTATAGCGGGAACGGCCAGGCTGCCCCCAGGCAAAGTAAAGGAATTTCGTGAGGAAGTAGCGAAACTACGGGGTCGGAACAAGGCCACCCTGAGGGAGATCCAACGAATGATAGGTAGACTCAACTTCGCGGCTCGGGTTATCCCGCCCGCCAGGGTATTTTCTAGGCGCCTAACAGGGCTAACGGCCGGCGTCACCCACAAGCACCACCACGTCAGGCTGAGCGCAGGCGTGAAACAGGACCTGCGGGTGTGGGACGAGTTCCTACAAGATTTCAACGGGGTGCTGATTTGGAGAGCAGGTTGGGTAACGGCCGAACAGATAGCCCTTTACACAGACGCGGCCGGAAGCCTTGGCTTCGGCGCGGTCGTAGGAAACAGCTGGTGCGCCAGCCAGTGGCCAGACGAGTGGCATGCGCAGGGGCTCACCAGGAACATCACGTTTCTCGAGCTGTTTCCGATCATTGTGGCACTGACCATTTGGAGCGAGAAAAAAAAAAACCTGAAACTCACCCTTTGGTCAGATAACATGGGAGTGGTGCAGGCCATTAACAGAGGCGCAGCGAGATGCCCGGACATGCTGAGGCTAATGCGACGGTTAATTAAATTACAGCTGGAAGGGAACCTGGAGCTGAAAGCACACCACGTGCCAGGGGCAGAGAACGCAGCAGCAGACGCACTCTCACGGTCCCAAATGAAGCGTTTCAGAGAACTGGTGCCCGGGGCGGACAAGGAGATGACCCCCTTTCCATCGTCCCTTTGGGACCTGGGGGAGTAGACTTATCATGGCTAGTAGGGCAATCCCTTACCGCAGAAGCTAACAAAAGATACAGGACATACGCGGGCACAGTAATGAGAGTTGGGGGCCTAAAATCGCTGGAAGACAGGGCAAAGACTCGCACAGCATTCGAGAAATTCGTGCAATGGGCATTCGAGTCGAGAAAAACGAGATCATGGGCCCAGGCGCATTTGTCCGCCATTGCCCATTTTTCGAGGCTTTACACAGGCGAGGATCCCACTACCTCGGCCTATCTAAAGACGGCATTGAAAGGCTGGAGGAGGGTTGAAGGTAAAAAGAAGGACAACAGGCGTCCCATCGATTTTGCCAAACTGGGGCAGCTCCTTGGAGCCCTCACAGGCTTAATATCGGATAAATACGAGCTGCTGCTATTTAGGGCGGCTTTCACGACGGCGTTCTTCGGAGCATTCCGTGTCAGCGAATTGGTAGCCCCCAGCAAGTCGGGCCCAGCGCAGCAATGCCTGCAGGCAAGAGACATTAAACCAATGGAGAGGGCAGTGGAGTTAACGCTGAGGCAGTCCAAAACGGACAGGGCAAGGAGGGGGACGACGATACGTCTCCATTGCATCCCAGAGTCGGGGCTCTGCGCGGTATGCTGGTTGTTCAGGTACATGGGGGCTCGACCAGCTGGGGAGGGCCCTCTCTTCATACATAAGGATGGGAGGAACCTGAGTAAGTTCCAGTTTACAGCCATAATGCGCCAAGGCCTTGGTAAAGCCGGGTATTGCGCGGCTTTGTTTGCCTCTCACTCTTTCAGGATCGGCGCAGCGACCTCGGCATCGCAGCATGGCATGCCAGAGGACAGGATCCAGGCGGTGGGCAGATGGCGCTCCAGGGCGTACAAGTCATACATACGCCCTCACCTCGTATAAAAAAAAAAAGAATACAAGGGCGAAGGAAAAAGACAAAAAAAAAAAAAAGAAGACGACAAATGAGAGAGAAAGCCCCGAAGGGGGTGGGGGAAAGGAGTGGGAGTTGCCTTGGGATGCCGCACGGCAGGGTGACAACACACCCCCCGCCCACTCTTAAATGCACACGGTGCGCAGTAAAAGCCACCTAACAGAATGCTTTCTCTCGACAGGGGGTCGCCCGCAGCTGGTCTGGGTGGTGGGGCACTCGTTCGTGTCCCGGATGGAGTCTTGGTGGCGGCAGGAGGGCCGCAGCATAAACAGGCCCAAAGCGACGTACATCCGGTGGATAGGGTAGCCAGGTATGAGATGGGAGCAGCTACTGCCGACGCTGGACGGCCTCATGGCAGATTCGGCCTGGTTGCCCGACGTCCTGATCATCCACCTCGGGGGCAATGACCTGACCCGGCTAGGGCGAAAAGCAGTCTGGCAAGCCATCCAAAGGGATCTCACCAAGACAGCTGCGTGGCTGGGACCCACGACGGTTGTCTGGTCCGAAATGATCAGCAGGAAGCATTGGAGAGGTGCCGATTCTAACAAGGCCGTCGACAACGCAAGAAGAAAGCTAAACGTGGCAATGCACAAGTTCTGCCTCGCCAATGGCCTGGAATCAGTTCGGCACGGCCTCATCCACCCGGGTCGCCCAGAGCTCTATGGGCAAGACGGGGTACACCTATCCGAAAAGGGGATGAAGGTGTTTTGGGATAACTTGTGGGGTGCAATGTCACTCGCAGGTTGCAACTAAAAAAAAAGGAAAGACGGAGAAAGGTGGGAGCCACGAACCAGGTGCAGGGGGGGAGCCGCAGTGAGACGTGGGCCTCCCTGCAGCGTGGCGGAAATCCTACACTGGTTGGCTAAGAAAACACACCGGCGGGCGGTGTGTAAGAGGAGGGCCACTCACTTTTGAATGCCGCACGGCAGGGTGACGTGGCGGCATAAAGGAGGGGAGTAACAGTAGGAGACGGCACTCGCGGCCCAGACCCGGCCGGACGGCAGGGCGCAATTTGGTAGCGAGCTGGGGACCTAACTCCCGACTGGAAAGCTCCCCTCCACAACACGCAGAAGGCGTGGGCAACCAACCACTGGAGCACCAATAGACTGGCAACAAACTGGTTGTGTACAAGCCCCCATTTTGGAACTAAAGAGGGCACAAAGAGACTGACACCTGCTACTAGAAGAGGGTGTCATAATGTGTAATATGCCAATTATGATTGATGAGTAATGTTCGGAAAATGGAAGATTGCTTGATACCAGTTTGTGTTATTAATATGTCTTTGGTTATTAATAAACTGCGGCCAACAACGACCACAACTGATACCAGGCTTTGTTGGCTGACATTATTTCCCACCTTTGGCAGCAGCAGGATGCGGGGGCCGGTAAGTATGGAGACTAGGGGTCTCCGCAGAATAGGCACATGCGAGGGTTATTGCAGAGGCCGCCGCACCCGCCCGAAGGGTGGGGGAGGCTCGAAGGCCGGCGCCATAACCCTCGTGGTGCCACCAGCGGGGAAAAACTGGTTCTGGGCGCTTTGATGCGCACAGGAACCAGCGGAAGCGGGGTGCGCACCAGCCACCCGACCGGAAGTGACCTGTTGACCTGGCGCCCCCAAAGGGCATCCAATGGTCAACCTGGCTTTGTTTGAACCCCCCAATCAGGGGGACTCACCTGAGGCCTGCATGGAGGGCTCAGGAGGATTTAAGCGACGCCGCCCTCCCAGCAGAAGCACATCGCATTCGAGGAGCTGGGAGAACGGCGCGACAGCAATAACGACTGAAGCCCACCCACCCACACCTAAGGAACAGCAAAAGTCGCAGTGCTGGATAAGGGAAGGGGCGTTAGCGGAAATCCTACACTGGTTGGCTAAGAAAACACACCGGCGGGCGGTGTGTAAGAGGAGGGCCACTCACTTTTGAATGCCGCACGGCAGGGTGACGTGGCGGCATAAAGGAGGGGAGTAACAGGAGGAGAAGGCACTCGCGGCCCAGACCCGGCCGGACGGCAGGGCGCAATTTGGTAGCGAGCTGGGGACCTAACTCCCGACTGGAAAGCTCCCCTCCACAACACGCAGAAGGCGTGGGCAACCAACCACTGGAGCACCAATAGACTGGCAACAAACTGGTTGTGTACAAGCCCCCATTTTCGAACTAAAGAGGGCACAAAGAGACTGACACCTGCTACTAGAAGAGGGTGTCATAATGTGTAATATGCCAATTATGATTGATGAGTAATGTTCGGAAAATGGAAGATTGCTTGATACCAGTTTGTGTTATTAATATGTCTTTGGTTATTAATAAACTGCGGCCAACAACGACCACTACTGATACCAGGCTTTGTTGGCTGACATTATTTCCCACCTTTGGCAGCAGCAGGATGCGGGGGCCGGTAAGTATGGAGACTAGGGGTCTCCGCAGAATAGGCACATGCGAGGGTTATGCTCCACCAGCAACTCTGCTCCCGATCACCTATTGAGTGCGTTGGGTCAGTGGCAGGTCAGCTATTCGGACAAGTCGGACAATCCAACTAGCTAAGCCTACCCTAGTTATACTATTTTTTAGGTCAGTGTACCACCCCCAAATGTTGCAATGTGTGAATCTCACAATTTTATTGGACAAGGTACGAGGAGTAGTCATCACACCATATTTTTCTAGAGGCAACTTGTCAATCATGTATTCATGACATTCCCTCCCATAACTTTATCAACCCATGTTCTTTTTATTCCTCCCGGTAATGAAATGTATAAAAACATTTTTTAATAATCAATTTATCAAATCAGCTTCCTCTGTCAAGGCAAGAAGCTCATTCTTCCCCGCCTTCCATGTCCGCCTGGGCCATGATTCAAGGCTACAGCTTCTGTGGCTTCAGGACATTTGTCGTACAGGCGCAGTGTCTCCAAAGATGGAGTTCAGCAAAGCGTTTAGGCCCATTCAGTTTATCATGTAAAAATAGAAAAGAACAGTTTTAGAGACACAGAATAAATGAATACACTGTATACAATTTCTTTCTACTCTATTCCCATTATTTTATTTTAACTATTGCGCTAGATATTAAGCAAAAAAAAAACAGCTTAGCAAAGTAGCGATGCAAGCTTCTTGCACATTAGGACACATAACAGCCATCTTAGTTCTATTGCGCAGAAGCAAACGTTTTCCCATCAAGCATGTCACGTCGGCATGAGAAATGCATGCGCAGTAGAAAATCCCGCCTAGCAGCAGCCATTTTAGTGCAAGCAGATTATAGTTAGTAAAAGTACATTGACAAGTTTCCCTTACATATCTAATATGTTGTGTAATGCAATATTAATAAGACAAAACATGTTAGTTAGTACATTAATACTATTATCGAGAGGGTTGAGTACGAGCAAGTCACTTTACCTGTAAAACCTTGCTCCATCAACCCCCTCTTTGATGCGATTTTATATCATCACTAATTAATGAAACAGATGCCAACTTTTACACTTCACCCATCTCAATTTCTTCAAACTTTCTGTTAATATTCTTTTCATTCTTCATATGGAGGTCTTATACCTTTTTGTATAAATGTCTATTATATTCTTCTAATTCTATTTCATTGATATTTCTTTTCTTTCCCTTTTTATTTATTGCATATGTCTTTTTATGTTTGCGACATCTACAACAAATTATTATCCCTAAAATTATTAAGGCTATTCCCACCATTGGCATCATGATTTTACCTACAAACCTTTTCCCTACATTAAAAAACCAACTATCTATAGAGAAAAGACCATCTGTTAATCTTTTCCAGGCACTATCAACCTCCAGTAGTTTAAGATCCTTTTCTAAATATGTAATATTCCTTACATACCCTTTCAATTCTACACTTTTGTCAGGTATGTAAGTGCAACAATGTTGAGCTTTCAGCATTCTACAGACTCCGCACTCTTTTGACAACAATGTATCAAGAGCAAGTCGATTTGGTAAAACTATTGATCTTACCGCCACTAATTCTGTATTAATAATTAAGAAACCTCCAGCAGTGTCTGTCGTTAATCGATCTACCACTGTCGATAATTTGCAAATTCTTTGAGTATTTAAAACCACTCCCACTGAAGGTATCAATGCACTAAATATGTCACCTACAATTTCTGCTATACCAGCTCTTTTACTATGTATTAGTCCATTAGTGTCTTCATTACTTCCAGTGATTCTATTTATATGGTATACTTTTGGGAATACTATTCCAAAATAGCAACTCCCATACCAATGATCAGGCAATTTGTAATACGCTTTGCTCTCACAGATATAATACATTCCAGGATTCACCGGTTCAGATCCATCTTTGAAACCACAACCCCCAATTATTTTATAATTGTGTTCACATTTACTGGAACCAATGAATATATTGTTATAATAACTTGTTCTCTCCCTATGGCGACATAGTTTCCCATTCTTTTCAAAGTCCAGCAACATAGCAGCATGAGTTTTGCCATTCAAGGTGTATTCTTTATTTTCTACCCATTTAGGAATCTTTCGTTTCTGTTCTGTAGCTTTTCTTTGGAAATCCTCTCTCCTTTTCTCAACTACATTCAAAATTAACTTTTCTTCTTCATGTAAAATGCATGTTAAATTATTCTTGTGTGCTTCAGCTATATCTATTGTACCTATTGTTAGAAAATATCCTCCCATATAAAGAGCTATGTTACCTTTGCTATGTACAGAATTCAGGTTACTATGGATAGGAAGTTCAGAGAAAATCACATCTAGATTAGAATAATAATAATGTAAGGGTCCTCTCTTATAAAATAAGCTAGCTAAAATACTACATGAAATACCATAAGTCAAGGGTAAAAGATGATAAGTGACGCCTTCCGCTACAGACAATGGTAGTTCCAGGCATACATAGCAATCGTGTATTTCCATTGCCTCTACATAGTTTACTAATAGATTTGCAAATACATTCAAATGTGTTCTATTTCTAACTTTATCATAATGCAATCCTTCCTCATCTGATGCTTCTACTTCTATTCTTTGCTGCCTAACATTATCTATATTTCCATGTGTGTCTATTTTCTCAGGTGCATTTATCTTTTCATGAATGTTAGTATCATTCTTTTCACTTTTACTCATTAGATAAGGAATAGCTATGGTCAGTCCTAACAATACTATAAGTACTATTACTATACTACATGTGCATATTCTACAGCATGTTTTTAAGCAATTTCTTTTCGGTTTACCATTAACAGTATGATCAGCCATTTTTTTTATTAGGGAGACTTAGCCCCTCTTTGAGACTTTTTCACTGAATTTTAACCTGTGACATTTTCAAGTTGGTCTTACTTCTTCGTCTGTTGGTTCATCAATTAGTTCATCATCATCATCACTAAGTTCTAATTTTTCAAGATCTTCAATAATGACATAAGTCCATTAAGGACCTCTGAACTTATTATTCAGTCTTTTCAATCGCTGACTTTTTCTTTTTGGTTGTTCTGTGGAAAGCTCAGTTTGACTTGATATTTCGTTTACTTGCTCTGGTTCTTCATTTATTGATTTAAAACGAAATTTTAATTTCTAAACAAAACCAGGCCAATTATCTCTTTTTCTGAGTCTTTTAGCTGGCACTATGCTTTGTTTTTCAATTGTTCCTTTGTTTTCATTCAGTTGTGGCACAATTTGTATATCTTCATCATCTGTATTTCTCTCTATCTGACTTGGTCCAGGCCTTTCTTCTGTTTCTTCTGCCTGGATTCTAATCTGGCCTTGTTCAGGTATGTGCTGCAAGTGACTTTGATTTGGTTTGTTTTCTTCTTCATGAACACATTTATCTACATCTATCTGATGCTGCTCAGGTATCTCGATCTCTTGTTCTTCTTCTTCTTCCTGAGCCTTCGCCCTTTTACCTATCTGTCCCTTCTCAGACTCTAGAACTGTGACAGGTAGTTGGAATGTCTGAGTATATTGATCTTTCCTTATCTGTTCCTCCTCAGAATTACTTTTGACTTTGATTTGTGTAACCTGAGTACGTTCTTCTATTCCTGTCTCATCCTCACTATCACTTTATCTATCTAAATAGGTCTGGTTTCTGGTTCTCACAACATCTGCAGGAATGTCAATCACTGCAATCCATTCATCCTGACTGGTGCTCGGTTGTTTATCATCAACTACTTTGGAATCACTTTCTCAAGACCCCTCAGCTGCACAACCTTCAGCTTCAGTTTAATCAGGTTCAGCAAACTCTTTTAGTATGGCTCGCATGGATCCAATTCGGAACTCCTTTACACTTTACTGCTGTAGTGGTAACCAATATCACTTGTGTTGGTTTTCCCCACCTCGGAGCTAGACAAGATTCTCGTGTATGTTCTTTTATTACAACTCAGTCACCTGGAATCAGATTGTGTGCTGGAGTTGTTTACCTGGTGATAGCGTCTTCTCCAACCTGGTGAGAGATAGAACGCACTTGGTCAGCCAGTTCTTTGCAGTACTCTAGTACTAAGTCATCAGATATATTTATCAACTTATGTCCTGGCATCCATACCTGCCTCATTGCTCTTCCCATGAGTATTTCATGAGGACTCAAGCCTGTTTTTCTGTCTGGAATGCTTCTGAGTCCCATCAAAACAAGAGGTAAAGCATCTGGCCATTCTAATCGAGTTGATTCATACATTTTTCCCAATCTTGATTTGACTGTGCCATTTAGTTGTTCTACCACTCCAGAAGCCTCTGGGCGGTACGCACAGTGCAGCCTTTGCTCAATTTTAAATGCTTCACAAATTAGACCAATTATTTCATTATTGAAATGTCCTCCTCCGTCTTATTCAATCGTTACTTGAAAACCGAAACGTGGTATAAGTTCTCTGAATAGTAATTTTGCTACTGTGATGCTATCATTCCTACATGTAGGGTAAGCCTCCACCCATTTTGAAAAAAAGGCAGACAATGACAAAGATGTACTTCATTCCTCTACAAGGAGGCAACTGAATGAAATCAATCTGAAGTTGAATAAAAGGACCTTCTGTCTTTCCAATCTTTCTTGACAAAACCACAGTTCTTTTCCCAGGATTTATTTGTTGACATATCAAGCACCTATGGCAAAGACTCTCTGCAATGTTCCTGAACCTTGCATTGAACCAGGTTTGTCTGAATAATCTTACCATAGCATCTCGCCTTAGATGAGAATCATACAGTTTGGCAACACAGGCCTCCCATCAAGGTAAACAATGACACCCTCTTCAGCCCTTCTCTGACATCCTAGTTTTGCCCACTCTTCCTTCTCTTCCTGTTCTGCATCATTTTGCAAATCTCTCACTTCTTCCCACATTTTCACTTTCTCAAGCAACATAAGTTGGCAGCTGTTTCTTTTTGGTTCAATTTTCGTGGTTATTGCTGTTTTATTCTTGGCACAATATTGAGCTCGTTGGTCAGCATATCGGTTACCTGTTGTTACTTTGTCATTGCCAGATTGGTGAGCAGCACATTTGACCACAGCTACTGTTTCTGGTAATTGAATTGCTTTTAGTAAATTTTTCACAAAATTTCCATTTTTAATTGGCGTACCTGATGAAGTCAGAAACTCTCTTTGCATCCAGAGTTGGCCAAAATCATGCAAAACTTCATAGCCATATTGGCTATCAGTAAAAATAGTCACTTTCAGATTTTTCCCAAATTTACAAGCTTTTGTCAACGCAATTAATTCTGCTACCTGTGCAGATTTTACTCCAGGTAAATATGATGTTTCATAGGTAAATAGAAAAAATCACCCTGCCAAGGAAGATAACTAATGGTCCCAAGTGGGATCCAGTTCTGATTAGGGTATCCCGACATCGCATACGAGTATCCAGATTTGGCCGTCCCGCGTCTTGGATTCGAGCCCCCTGTATACCTTCTGAGATCCCCCCGGATGTTCATCACAGACTGAAAAACAGCCTAAAATGCCTCCTGTGAAGATTTTCATGTCGCATCCTCATTGTTACCTGGCAGCCTAAACATCATTGTCTCTAGCCCCCATCCTACTGACCTACAAATATCCTAAGACTGCTCCAATTTCGGCTCCCCTGCATTGCCAGTATCCAGACGCGGTAGTCCTCACGCCATCATCTCCAGCTTTCACCTATAAACGGACGCCCCCAGATCAATAACCCTGCCTGAATCGATCGATTAAACTTTGCTGGTGATCTTTTTTCCACTAGCCCACCAGCGTGATCCTTCTACTCCCTATACCTGGAATTCTCGCTATCTATCTTCTCGATCCCTCAGGAAGGACCCTGCCACCCAGACTCATGACCCTCGTTTACCTCAGCCAGTGTGTCCCCCTTCCCCCTCATGTCTGCCAGCCCTGACGAAGGTGCCTCACACTGAAACGCTTGTTGGCGTTATTACGGCGTTACTATCAGGAACAGCAACAATACTTCATCTTCTTGCCTTCCCCAAGCTGCACCCGCGTCCATGCAACCATAATTCCATCTTTTTTCTGTTGCAGGCCAAACGTGAATTACCCGTATGAAGTGACTGAACATGTCAGAGTATGAATGATTCTTGTTAGATGTGAGTGCCTGTAGAGCCCCCTGTCTTACCCCCTGGAGTGAGTGGAACACTGTATTTTTTTATGTATTCTTCTATGAATTTACTTCCTCCCATGAAATGATGAACAGTACTGATGATTTTATGAATTTTTGTACTTACTATTTCCTGATTACTTTATAAATATGACTAATTGCACCAAAACAAATAAAATAAAAAATATATATATTCTATAAAGAATGATCCGACTGTGGTCCATCCGTTTTCTTGGTCCTGGGTATTCATTGGATACTGCTCCCCCCTAATCAGAACTGGATCCCACTTGGGACCATTAGTTATCTTCCTTGGCAGGGTGATTTTTTCTATTTGCCTATGTGTTTTCCCCTTCGTTCCTGCCTATATCATTTATTTGCCCTGGGGAACCCCCTTCTATTTCATAAAATATGATGTTTCAACTGGACCCCATAGAGTGCAAACTGCATAAGCAGCACTCAAACCTCCTTCCTCATGTCGCATACATGAACCATCTACAAATAGCTCATGTTCTGAATTTATTAGTGGCTCTTCTCTTATGTCTGGGCGTGGTTTAGTACAATATTCTGTAAGATCAATACAAATATGTTCAATTTCATTTTTGACTTCTGCAACTTGTGATTCAGTTAACAATGTTGCTGGGTTCAGAATATTACGTCTAGCAATTGTTACATTTTCTGCACCTACAAGAATTCATTCATACTTAGTCAGCTGACTAGGTGTTAGGTACTGAGTTTTGGTCCTGGTCATTAAAATCACAACTGCATGTGGAACACACACTATTACTGGATGTCACATGATAATGGACTAACTTTGCTCAAGACTCCCACAAGTTGCTGCTACTGCTTTCAGACATCCTGGCAATGCTGTTGCCACTGGATCCACAGTAGAGGAAAAATATGTAACAGGTCGTCTCATCAGACCATGAGTCTGAGTCAGAACTGAAAGTGCACAATTGTCTAGTGTGTCACAAAACAATGCAACGTCTGCATCCCTAATGCTGGAGCTGAACACAAACAATCTCGTAATTTTAGAAAAGATGACATGCTTTCGTCATCCATTCTACAGGTCTTTTGCTCTTTTCCTTGTCATTTGTATTAATGGTTTTGCTAGGACTGCAAATCCCACAATCCATTGTCTGCAGTAACCTACAACGCCAAGAAACATTCTGATTTCTTTCTGTGTTTGAGGTAGATTCATGTTTTGAATTATTATGATCCTTTCAGAGGTATCCCTTCTGACACCTCTCTCTATCTGGTGCCCCAGATATTTCACTGATGTAGTACAATACTGCAATTTTTCAGGTGATACTTTGTGTCCACCTTTTCCTTAATGATTCAGCAAAGCAATTGTATCTGTAACACAGTCTTTTCGATTCTTAGATGCCACCAATAGGTCATCTATATACTGCACCAGGACTGATTGTCTGGGCAATATCAAAGATTCCAGACATTTTTTCAAGATCTGATTAAAGATCGATGGACTTTCTGTGTACCCCTGAGGGATGCAATTCCAAACATCAACTATCCGGGTGCAGTGGTATTGAGAAAAATGCGTGGCAAAGGTCAATTACGGTGAATCAGCCTGCTGCCCATGGTATTTGATATAAAACCACAGAAGGGTTTGGCACAACTGGACAACATGGATCGACAATTTTATTAATTTTGCGGAGGTCCTGTACGACCCTGTATTTTCCGCTTGGTTTCTTGATGCCAATTATGGGTGAATTATATGGACTGCTCATTATTTCCTGCAAAATTCCTGCTTCCACTAGACGTTTTATTTCTAGTGCGACTCCTGCTTTTATTTCTGGGCTCATTTTATACTGTTGAATATTTGGATAAACTGCCCCTTCTTTTACCGTCACTTTTACTGGGTCAACATTTGCCATTAATCCTACATCTTTTCCTGTGAAATCCCACACTTTAGGATCTACTGTATGTTGTCATTCTTTTGGCAAGTCTTCTATGGTAAACTTTTGTTTTTCTGTTTCTTGTTTTGCTAGCATAATTTTATAAATTCCATCTTCATCTGGAGTTTGAATTTCAACACCATTTGGTGTACAAAAGATAGTGCAATTCATTTTGCACAACAAATCCCTGCCTCAAATATTTACAGGACTGGAGTCACATACAACAAATGTGTGCATTTCTTTAAAATTGCCTATTTTGACTTCCATTGGTTCTGTAACTGGGGTACTAATTTGTTTATTAGAAACGCCCACTACTTGCATTGCTTCTCCCGAGAGGGGTAGGTTTGGAACGTCTGCTGTTCTCACAGTAGAACGGGTAGCACCAGTATCCAACAAAAAGTTAACATAATTTCCTTCAACTTTTCCCTCAATGTATGGCCTAACTGATCTACCTGCAAGGATGCGCCAAGTATGCACTCCTCATCCTCCCTCCTCAGGCACCGTCAGAAACTATCTTCATCAAAGTATGAGTCACTCAAAAGAAACTGGGGTGTCACTGTGTCTCTTTTACTACTTCCTTCCCAACTTGTGGTATCTATACTGTATGCTGGTTGACTCCCAGGGTTTGGCTTAGGCGCTAATGGTAACTGATTTTGTATTACCTGTTTTTGCTGCTTTTTCGATACCTCATTCTGCGTCTGTGGATTCAAATTATTATTATTATTTAGCACAGCCTTACACTCATTCTTCCAATGCCCCAACTTGCCGGACTCATGACAAGGACATTTTTTCTTAGCCTTTCTCGATTAAATTTAGCTCTAGGTTTATTACCATTTCCATCTCCTTTGATCTGAATGTTTTTCAATTGAAGTTCTTGTTGCTCTGCTAATTTTACCTGTGCCCACATTACTTTTTCTTCTAAATTCTTTCGTTTATTATCCAATTCGTATTCACAATATTTTGCATATTTCAGTATTTCATCTACAGGTTTGGCCTGCCAACAGATTTTATTATCCTTAATCCATTGTGAAAGTTCTGGTCTTAATACAGACACAAACCGATAGATAAAATGCGTCATATCTTTGCTGTCAATGTTTTCTAAACCACTATACTGTTTAAAAACTTGTAAAAGACGTTGAAAATATTCATGCATGCACAGATTCAGCTTTATTCTGTGTAGTTCTGTCTATTCTAGTCCAATCTGTTTCTTTTGGAGGTACTTTCCCTTTCAAATACAGTATAACTTGATTATATTTCCTCATCACCTCGTCCGATGGTGCTCCTGTTTTCGGGTCTCTAGGATACTCATCATTTGGCCAGTTTACTGCAATTTTACATTCTGTCCATAAATCAACAGGAACAACGATGTCAAATAATCCATCTAGATCTTTTAATAACACTTTTGAAACCTTTACAAATCTCTCGACCTGTCTTTACCAATCTACAGGTTTTTCTCTGAGTTTTGGAAATTCATTTGTAAATTACAATAGATCTTGTCGGGACCATGGAACATGCACATAGCCTCCACCTGGTACTTCTCTCATTGGACACAACCTTTCTACTTTTTCTGTTTCTTTCAACATATATTCAGATATAGAGCTTTTCCCTTGTGCTTCTTCCTTTTTCTTTGACCATCTAGCTTTCATCTATCTATGTCACTCCATTTTTGCAACAATGATAACAGTTCTTAAATCTGTAATTTGCGACCTGACACATTCATATTTTCTAAATCTTTGTCAGAAAATTCAGCTCGATATGGTTTCTGTAACACTTTTGATTTACCAATGTCAATCCCCATTTCACTTGCTAAACTCGTTAATTTTTCATTAAATGTTTTTGTATTTCGGGTGATACTTCGACAAATAAACAACAATTCATCTTCAGTTAATACATTCAATCGATCTAATCCCACATTTCCAGCAATCATTTCTTCTAATTCAACTCTTAATTTAAAAATATTCAATGTCTTTGACTGTGATTTTGGTTTTTTTATTTCTCGAGACCATCTTTCAATTTCTTCTGGAGTATCTACAGTTGCACTTCTCGTACCTGAAGAGTTTTCTATTTGCACTTCTCTAGTATTTACAGGTGTAGTTTTTTTAGCTGAGCTACTTACTGGTTCTCTTATAGATAAATCCATCAAAGAAATTTCTGACCCACATTCACTTGCTTGGTCATCCACTATTAATGTTTCTTTCCTTGGCTGCACTACAGGTGTAGTTAAAGTAGTAGGTCTGGAACTGGGACTGGTCTGTTTTTCTCCATATAAAGGAACAACTGGACGTATAGTCACTGGAATTGTCAAGGCTTAAGACTAATATTTAATTGTGTAATTTTCTGAATTAACTCATTCCTTTGCCTAATTATTGCTTCTCGTTCCTTTTCCTGTAACACTTTTTCTAATGATACCTCATGTAACACATGTGGAACTAAAGGTGGCTTTAAAAACGGAGCAGTAGCATTTGTCTGATTCTGCTCCTCATTATAAGGTGGCGGATTTTTCATTATTAAATCCTCCAAGTAATCATCTTCTGGATCAGCACTTGTCATTTCATTTTTATTTTTCTCAGTACTTTTACTCTCTGTTTGTTCTTCTAATGCTCGGACAGGATATAATCCTTCCACCAGCATTGACTGTCTCCATTGTTTCATCTGCGTATCTCTTGTCTCTTTAGGAAATTTAGGATAAAATTTACTAATACTTTTATCACTTCTGGATCTATCTCGCTCAAAGGCTTCTGTTTCCCATTCCTCCAATGCCTCATATATTTGGTTAACCTAGGGCTTGGATCTAATTCATTCATACGTGCTCTGAAATTGTACAAAACTCTACCATTAAAGGTACCATTTTCTGGAAATGCCAAAATTCCATCATCTTTTGTATATTCTATCCAGTTTTCTAGCCATATGCAAGTATGGTAGCCTCTTTAAACCATTATGTATCATGCGGGCGTATTCGGTGGTGGAATAATAATCCCCTCTCTGGTTTTAATCGGTTTATCTTTTTTAAAGACATTTTTAACTTTCTTGACAAATTACATTTTTCTTTTGTCTCCGTACATGATATAAGGTCTCCCACTTATCATCTGTTTTTTAGCAAAACCTAGATATTTTCTATCTAAGAAGGCCTCATGGTTCAACGATGATCTTAAGAAGTCCAAGAAACTCTGCCGCTCCCTTGAAAAGGCCTGGAAAAAAGACCCAACCACTAGCACCAAGGACGCCTTCAAAAACGCCACCCGCACACACCACCAACTAATCCGAAAGGCCAAGAAAACAGCATTCAAGGATCGACTAGACAACAACGCCCACAACAGCAAGGAACTTTTCAACATCGTCAAGGAATTCACCAACCCCTCGGCCAACTCCAACGACATCACCCCGTCTCAAGCCCTCTGCGACTCCCTGGCTCTATTCTTCCACAACAAAATTGCGGACATCCACAACAGCTTCGACAACCAACCCGGAGACCAACCCACCCAACCACATGCTGAACATTCTCCCCCCTCGAACACTCTTAACGACTGGAACCCAATCTCCACTGAGGACACCATCCGCCTGATGAACTCTATCCACTCAGGATCCCCCACAGACCCATGTCCTCACCACATCTTCAACAAAGCAGACTCCGTCATAGCACCGCACCTCCGAGACGTCATCAACTGCTCCTTCAACTCCGCCACCTTCCCGGAAAGCTGGAAACACGCTGAACTCACCGCCCTTCTGAAAAAACCCACAGCGGACCCCACCGAACTCAAAAACTACCGCCCCATATCGCTCCTTCCTTTCCCAGCCAAAGTCATCGAGAAAGCTGTCAACAACCAACTCGCCGCTTTCCTCGAAGCCAACAAATCCCTCGACTCGTCACAATCTGGCTTCCGAGCAAAACACAGCACTGAGACCGCCCTCATCGCAGCAACAGATGACATCCGAACCCTACTGGACAACGGAGACACAGTCGCCCTCATCCTCCTCGACCTCTCTGCAGCCTTCGACACAGTCTGCCACAGCACCCTTTTACAACGCCTCAGAAACATCGGAATACAAGGAAAAGCACTTGAATGGATCACCTCGTTCCTCACCGGAAGAACCCAGAGAGTCCGCCTTCCACCATTCAAGTCCGAGGCCACTGAAGTCATCTGTGGCGTACCACAAGGATCCTCACTCAGTCCCACCCTCTTCAATGTATACATGAGCCCCCTTGTGGCCATCGCTCGCCAACACAACCTCAACATCATCTCCTACGCGGATGACACTCAACTGATCCTTTCTCTCACCAATGACCCCAGCACCGCCAAAACAAACCTACACGAAGGAATGAAAGAAGTTGCCGAATGGATGAAACAAAGCCGTCTGAAACTGAACTCAGATAAAACAGAAGTCCTCATCTTAGGTACATCCCCCTCTGCATGGGACGACTCTTGGTGGCCGGAAGCCCTTGGAAAAGCACCCATCCCGACAGACCACGCACGGAACCTAGGCGTTATCCTGGACTCTTCTCTCTCAATGAACAGACAAGTCAACGCTGTATCCTCATCCTGCTTCAACATTCTTCGCATGCTCAAAAAAACATTTCGCTGGATCCCCACCGAAACCAGAAAAACAGTCACCCATGCTCTGGTCACGAGCCGACTGGACTACGGAAACACCCTCTACGCAGGTACTACCGCTAAACTCCAGAAGAAACTCCAACGAATCCAAAACGCCTCAGCCAGGATCATATTAGACATCCCGCGTAACGAACACATCTCTGGCCACCTGAAAGACCTCCACTGGCTACCCGTCAATAAGAGGATCACTTTCCGACTGCTAACTCACGCACACAAATCACTCTACGACATCGGACCAGAATGCCTCAACTCACGACTGTCCTTCTACACCCCCTCCCGCCAACTACGTTCTTCCAGCCAAGCCCTCGCCACCGTACCCCGCATCAACAAGACCACCATGGGAGGCAGATCCTTCTCATACCTGGCAGCTAAAACATGGAACTCACTCCCCACCTACCTTCGTCTTACCCAGAACCACCTAGCATTTAGAAAGCAACTTAAAACGTGGATATTTGACAAGTAATCCTCCTCCCCTCCCTAAGCGCCTTGAGACCCTCTGGGTATGTAGTGCGCTATATAAATTCTCTGACTTGACTTGACTTGACTTGGTCTATTTCCTATGAATTCTGGATCTAAATGCCACATATATTTTATGCCGCTTTACTTCGTAATGACAGTTTTGTTTACAAGAAACCTCCAATACCAAAACGTTTCCCATTTTCAAATGACCAATAAACAATTAGAATCCAAAATATTTTAAACCAATGGTTGCGCAGCTTTTTCTCATGAGTGAAACAAATTCTCACGCTCCTGTACTCACCACTCCTTTACAAAATTACCCCAGTTACACACCCGCTGTATTAACCAATACCAGCATGGCTCTGAGTGACATCAGCGCAGCCCGGCAACTGACTCCCTCCTCTGCAGGGTAATAGGAGAGATTTATTTTAAATGCTCATTTTCATTCATTAACAATTTTTTTGATTGTTTTTTTTTATTTGTATCGCGCCCAATCACCTGCAGGTCTCTAGGCGCTCGGAAATCGATGGTAAAGACAATAACTTAGCAGTCACAGAAGAAGACATCCACTAGCCTATACAGCACTCATGGATCTTCTGAACAGCAGTGTTTTTAGCACCCTTCTAAATCGTAGGAGATTCCCTTCCCTGCGCAGCGTCTCAGGTAGTGTGTTCCATAACTGAGGAACTAACACAGAGAAGGCTCTCCCTCCCTTGGTTACAAGTTTGTACCGGGGACAGACCAATAGCTGAGAATCTGAAGATCTAAGAGTTCTCAATGGACTGTACATCACCAAGCGATCTTTAATGTAGGCGGGTGCCAGACCGTAGATTGCCTTATGAGCTGTACACAGATTCTTGAATTCCACTCGCTCCTTGATAGGGAGCCAGTGCAGGCTCTGTAGCAAGGGAGAAGCTTTAGTTTGTCTTGGGAGCCTGAAGATGAGACGTGCAGCATCGTTCATGACGACCTGTAGCCTATTTGTCAGGGTTTTCGGCAGGCCGAGATAGAGGGCATTCCCGTAATCTATCCTCGAGATCACAGTGGCTGCTACGATTGAGCGCATCATGGATTGAGAGAGAACGGGGGCTAGCTTCCATAGCTGTCTGATGATGTTTGTACAGCTTCCCACCACAGAAGAGATCTGACTGACCATTGATAGATCGCAGTCCAGTTTGATCCCCAGGCTCTTTACATTCAGGCTAGGTTTTGGAGCCGGGCCTAACACCGCAGGCCAATAGAGGTCACACCATGGTGAGGTGGCAGATGGAATCACCAATACCTCGGTCTTATCTGGGTTAATTTTCAAAAGATTTTCCGTCATCCATTGAACAGTGTACCTCAAGATGTTCTGGGCTTGGAGTTGTGCGGTGCTTATGTTATCGACACTCAGCAGCAGCTGCGTGTCGTCCGCATAGTTAAATACTGTACAGCCCATGCACGCCAAGGAAGCAATCAGAGGTTGCAGGTAGAGATTAAATAGAAGTGGGGATAGGGCCGAGCCCTGAGGCACCCCACATTCTAGAGTCCCCACCTCGGAGATTTCGTCCCCAAGTTGTATCCTTTGGGTCCTTCCCAAGAGGAAGGATTGCAACCATCTGAGGGCCAGGCCTTTGATCCCGAACTCACCCAATCTCTCCAGAAGCAGGGCATGGCTGACGGTATCGAACGCCGCTGAAAGATCTAGCAAAATCAGGGCGCTCGGTTTCTTACCGTCAGCCAAACCTCTCAATTCATCCAGCACCGAGAGCATCACCAGCTCGGTGCTGTGATGGGCTCGGAACCCTGCCTGTCGTTCATGAAGTAGATGGTGAGACTCGAGGTACATGGACAAGGATTTTAATACATGCTGTTCCAGTATTTTTGAGAGGAATGTCAACTGAGAGATAGGCCTGTAGTTCTTTAGCACTGCGGGGTCTGCGCCTGGTTTCTTCAATAGGGGTCTTACACGTGCTTCCTTAAGTTCAGCTGGTATATACCCTGTCTCCAAGGATCTATTAAGGAGGGGGATGATACATTCCTCCAATAAGGGGCGGGCTACCTGAAAGACCCTGGGTGGACCCAACAGACAAAAGCATTTGCCACTGTGTCCGAGTAACTATTTCGAAAGAAAAGAATGATTTATATTCACTGCGAGTAACTCCCTTCCGTTTACTCTTCATACACTACAAGTAGATCCCTTCCGTCTACCTTTCACACAAGCATCGGAGAACCTGTTACTCCCCCGGGCTTACCCTTTCTAGGTTATGCAAGACCAAAGTTTCACCAACAAACCCCTTTGCTGTCAATCAAACTTAGAAGAACCTGCTACTCCTCCAGTGTGACCCTTTCTAGGTGAATCCCAAAGTTTTACTAGCGAACTCTTTGCTATCAATTATCCACACATTTATACAGAAAAATCCCTAAAACAGTGCTTCCGGTTTTACCTAACCATGCAATTACTTCCACAGACAAGTGACCTCACTACAGAATGGTTTCCATTTACCACCTGTTATTCCGCCCCCTGGGATTAGAGACAAAACATAAAACAGGTATGAACAATTTTGGTTAATTCATAACATCAATAACTAATAATTAATCAATAATCAATAATATTTACTAACTACCTATCTACACTAATCCCTAACCTTGCCTCTGCTACCAAAATAACTGATAGAGCGCAGGCTCATCTGCTCAACATACTCACCTGGGCCTATACATATATATATATATTAAACAGGTAAACCTACAGTCAATTGGAGTTTTTTACCATTTGGATTTTATACCATTTATCTTACCAATCCAAGTCACCGATACCTAAAGTCCTAAAGGATCAAGGAAGTTAGAGAGAAAATAGGTAGCAATAATAACAATTAGCATTTCATAAATAACCACAAACTCGGGAAAGGTTTCAAATCTTAATCTAAGTAAAATCTTTGAAGGTTTTATAAAAATGAAAACTCAAATTAATTTCTTATCCTGTTTAGACTAATGCAGATTTTAAAACATAACATTTGCAATAACTTGGAGAGAAAATGTCATTAAGCAAACTCACACTTAATAGTTACCTATTTCGGTGTGATGACCAACCCTGGTCATAGTCTGAGTCAAAGAAATAGAATCCCAAAGTACAGGTGCCAGCAGAAAAGAACATGTGCAAGCCAGAATCAGGACAGGTTACGGACCAAATTGGATCAGGATAGGACCACCACAGGCTAAGACCAGCACCACAGTTAAAGTTCAAAACCCCAGCATTGTAAACCCTCTCTGCAGCTAACAGTCAAACCCCGATTGGGTCATCGATCTCCTCCCCAGAACCCTGATTTGGTTATCGAATATTCTGACAGAGTGCTCCGCCAGCAACTCTGCTCCCGATCACCTATTGAGTGCGTGGGTCAGTGACAGGTCAGCTATTCGGACAAGTCGGACAATCTAACTAGCTAAGCCTACCCTAGTTATACTATTTTTAGGTCAGTGTACCACCCCCAAATGTTGCAAATGTGTGAATTCCACAATTTTATTTGACAAGGAATGAGGAGTAGTCATCACACCATATTTTTCTAGAGGCAACTTGTCAATCATGTATTCATGACATTCCCTGCCATAACTTTATCAACCCATGTTCTTTTTATTCCTCCCGGTAATGAAATGTATCAAATGTTTTATTTTAATAAACAATTTATAAATTCAGCTTCCCCTGGCAAGGCAGGAAATTCTTCTCCGCCTTCCATGTCCTTCTTGGCCATGATTCAAGGCTACAGCTTCTGTGGCTTCAGGACATTTGTCGAACAGGCGCAGTCTCTCCAAAGATGGTGTTCAGCAAAGCGTTTAGACCCATTCAATTTATCATATAAAAATAGAAAAGTTTTAGAGACACAGAATAAATGAGTACACTGTATACCATTTCTTTCTACTCTATTCCCATTATTTTATTTTAACGAATGCGTTAGATATTAAGCAAAACGTTTTCTCACCAAGCATATCACGTGGGCATGACAAACACATGACAAACGCATGAGCAGTAGAAAATCCAGTGTAGCAGCAGCCATTTTAGTGCAAGCAGATTATAGTTAGTAAAAGCACATTGACAAGGTTCCCTTAGATATCTAATATGTTGTATAATGCAATATTAATAAGAAAAAACATGTTAGTTAGTACATTAATATTATTATCGAGAGGGTTGAGTACGAGCAAGTCACTTTACGTGTAAAACCTTGCTCCATCACCTCCATGGCCTTCATGACATTGTACAGTAATGTTCTTCCTCAAAGCAGCTGGGGGAACAGCTCTATCCCCTCTCCATATCATACCAGCATCTGAAGTAAGTTCATTCCTAACCTCCCCCAAAACTGCTTATTACCGATTTAAAAGCACCTTTTGTAGGCCAACCACTAATCATGTGCTTCAGGACTTTTTACAAATCTTCTTCTACTCTATACTCTTCCATCCAAATTTCGTTCTTTATAGCCAAAATGCCTTGATCATGTATCCATGCTATGTCAAACTTATCTCATTCCACACTCAAATCCTCTTTGATTTGCAAAGGCATTCTAGACTAAAAATATGCTGTCATGTTTTCTTTTAGTGACACATAAATAATCTTGTAAATGTAATCTTGCAATTTCATTGACATTCTCGCTATACGCACAGACACCTTAAGTATACCTTCTGTAGTGAGCAGTCTGACAAAAGGCTTATGGTCACTACGTAACAAACATTTCTTACCCCACACAAAAGACCTAAAATGCTCTGGTCCCCATACACACGCTAGGGTCTGAATCAATGCATTGTGTATGTTCCACTGTTAACCATTTCTCATTCAAAATTTCCAACACATTCTTCAAAATATTATCGTGTTCCTCTTTATTTTCATCATACTTTAAAATGTCATCTTGATAGCACATGACGTTAGATATTTTGGAAAATAAATGATGCACTACATACTGAAAAACAGCTGGCACAGAGGCAAGCTCGAAAGGCACTCTTTGAATCTATAACAGCCCGTAGGTGTCACAAATGTGGTATATGATCTACATTCTTCCTTCAGCACAATCTGATAATAGGCAGCAGAAATATCAATAGTGGTAAAAACCTTTGCATCTGTTACCAGAGCCAGCATCTTAGAAGATGTAGGCAATGGGAATTGATCCATGAGGATATTATTGTTCAAATGTCGAAGATCAATACATAACCTAATTTTTCCGTTACTATGTCTGGCTACTGCAATGGGTGAAACCCATTCTAAGGACTCCACTTCCTTTATAATCTCATGCTGTACCAATTTTAACAGTTCTGCAGGCTGTGGTTGAACTATGTCCCACAGTTTCCTTTGCTTCCTGGAAGGAGGTGCTGCTGGTGCCCACAGCGTTGCTCTAGCGCTCAAAAACACCTTATTTTACCAGTGCGTGGGACACCACAACAGACTTTGCTGCACTTCCTTGCATGCAATACAAAAGGGAGCTAAGAGGGAAATAAGGGTACATTAAGGGACAGCCCTCCACTCACTTAGCATCAATACCAAAAAATCCCTATACCCTGGACTGGAATTAGTGTTCATCTAATCAGGCATGCAATTATGCTGGAATTTATGTACTTTAATTCCTCAGCATCCGCCCTCTGAAAACGTCAGTCTAGGCATGGGACCTCAAACATGCCAGTCTGTCCAAAAACAAATCATTGTTTCTTTGAACGTAAAAACTAAGGGAGATCATCCAGACGTGTTTTTCGATCAACAAAAACCACCAGCGACTGTTCAACTGAAACAGTGCACCATCCACCCTTCTAGTGAAATAAACATACAAAAATTGTGTGGTGAGGAGGAAGGCACCTCACGGGAGAACACCCTCGGGGCCTTTAGGCAGGTAAGTACCCAATTCTTGCCCCTTTCTCATCATCGGTTGCCGTACCTCCTCAAAGAAAATGTGTCCCAACGCCAAACCATACGTGTCATGTGCATATAAACAGGTGCAAGACAAACAACATCCAAGGATTCACTCCTTGGTATGAAAATAAAAAAAGTGTCTAAAATCAACCGACACACCAAAGTTACAATTTTATTATTAGTTATGGTGTGTGCAGGTGAATTTAAAAAGGTTGGTAGCTTAACCTTGCATACCAATACCCACAGCCAACATGTTTCACTGCCCTACACACTTATTGGCAGATTCATCAGGGCTCACCACTTGGTCGTTGCACCAATATTGGACACTCTCATAGTGGAAACTGTTGAGTTGAAAACAAGCCATAATTAAAAACCATATAATGGGAGAATTCTCAAAGCCTCAAATATGTATGTCACCAATACAACATCTGATTACCCTTATCCAGCCAAATCCTCTCGTACCAGCTGGAAGAGGACAGGAATTCTTTGTCGATTGTCACATCAATCTGTAAAACACACATGTCCGTTGTTAGACAATAAAAGACCAGAGGTGCAAATCTGTCCGTGATTTTATCTAGCCTTACTGAGATTCATGCACACCAATCTTCAACACACTCGGGTCGCAACATTCCTTGTATATAGACAGCCAAAACACATGTCAGTTGTTAACAGACAATAAAAGACCAGAGGGGCAGATCTGTCCGTGATTTTATCTAGCCTTACTGAGATTCATGCACACCAATCTTCAACACACTCGGGTCGCAACATTCCTTGTATATAGACAGCCATCGGTGATAAATGGAAATAGATCACTCCGATGTTATGTCGCAGAATCCAATAGTTGTCCTTCACCCCCTGCAGTTGGTATTTATGCATGTTTGTAATCCACTATGTTACACTTAAAACACTGCCCCATATCATTTACACGTTATCGCTGCAATCGTGCATACTGGAGCTTACACATTGCTCGTACAGGACTTTAATCCCAAGAAATCCTGTATACCACCCCGACTCCTCACCGTACAAACAGGCACCAGGACCGGAACTCATCCCAGGAACGCCGGGTTGTGTGTTCGGATAGTTTTTAAAGTCAAGATCGGGCAGCTCTATCCCAGTCACCCGGCCAATCACGTGACCCGGACGGGGCGGCGAACGTGGGCGCCATCTTACAATGGTCTTTTGTTGTTTACAGGTTACCTATTCCGTGTATTTTAGCTCACAGACGGATCACTTTTGAATCAAATTGACCCGGCCCGTATATGTTCTAAGTGGTCACACCGGATTCATTGGTTTCATACCTCCGTGGTATATTTTTCTCATATGATGTTCGTTTATTCTCAGGTGGGCCACAATTCTCCAGCATCCTCGCCTTATATCTGGGGGCCGGGATTGGGAGAGTTTCCGCGGGGCTATGTATATAATACTACGGTGTCATCCAGCATGTAAGGATATGGGAGGTACATCATCCCGGTCACCTGATCGACCACGTGACCAAAGGAGTGTGAGCGCCATGTTGGCAAGGTGTTCTCACTCCACTCGTACTTCTCAATGACCTAAAATGTTCTCAATCATAACACCGGAGACCTTCCAAATAAAGGTTATTCAGTGTGATGATCTCCAGGCCGGCCATCACATAATCGTATCCATATACTGTCCCAAGCACATTACGGGAGATCTTACCCCATACTACGCTTAGATTGCTGGTATACCTACATCGGATATCAACCAAAGGATATAGGGAAAAGACACACCAGTCCCCAAAACATTCAGGAACTGTTATTTCTGTGTTCCATATAGTAAATCATACAGGCTAACTTCCTGAGTCGATTGAGTCAATATTAGTAGACACCAGGAGCTAGGATTCAGGAAGACCAGGGCAGAGTTTTAGGTGTACCTCATCTAACTCTGTTCCATTCAATAATTTCGTTCAGCCCCCTAGTGTCACTTCCTTCTCTGTAAATCCACCTTGCCTCCTTCGCCAACAACACTGCCTCAACATTGCAGGGACTGCCTTTAACTTTTTCAAGTACCGTCCATGTAAACCTGTGTTTCTCACGTGATTGGGCGGGTGACCGGGATAGAGCTGCCCGATCTTCACTTTAAAAACTATCCGAACACACAACCCGGCGTTCCTGGGATGAATTCCGGTCCTGGTGCCTGTTTGTACAGTGAGGAGTCGGGGTGGTATACAGGATTTCTTGGGATTAAAGTCCTGTACGAGCAATGTGCAAGCTCCAGTATGCACGATTGCAGCGATAATGTGTAAATGATCTGGGGCAGTGTTTTAAATGTAACATAGTGGATTACAAACATGCATAAATACCAACTGCATGGGGTGAAGGCCAACTATTGGATTCTGCGACATAACATCGGAGTGATCTATTTCCATTTAGCATGGTGTGCATGAATCTCAGTAAGGCTAGATAAAATCACGTACAGATCTGCCCCTCTGGTCTTTTATTGTCTGTTAACAACGGACATGTGTTTTGGCTGTCTATTTACAAGGAATGTTGCGACCCAAGTGTGTTGAAGATTGGTGTGCATGAATCTCAGTAAGGCTAGATAAAATCACTGACAGATTTGCACCTCTGGTCTTTTATTGTCTGTTAACAACGGACATGTGTGTTTTACAGATTTATGTGACAATCGACAAAGAATTCCTGTCCTCTTGCAGCTGGTACGAGAGGATTTGGCTGGATAAGGGTAATCAGATGTTGTATTGGTGACATACATATTTGAGGCTTTGAGAGTTCTCCCATTATATGGTTTTTAATTATGGCTTGTTTTCAACTCAACAGTTTCCACTATGAGAGTGTCCAATATTGATGCAACGACCAAGTGGTGAGCCCTGATGAATCTGCCAATAAGTGTGTAGGGCAGTGAAACATGTTGGCTGTGGGTATTGGTATGCAAGGTTAAGCTACCAACCTTTTTAAATTCACCTGCACACACCATAACTAATAATAAAATTGTAACTTTGGTGTGTCGGTTGATTTTAGACACTTTTTTTGTTTTCATACCAAGGAGTGAATCCTTGGATGTTGTTTGTCTTGCACCTGTTTATATGCACATGACACGTATGGTTTTGCGTTGGGACACATTTTCTTTGAGGAGGTACGGCAACCGATGATGAGAAAGGGGCAAGAGTTGGTTACTTACCTGCCTAAAAGCCCCGAGGGTGTTCTCCCGTGAGGTGCCTTCCTCCTCACCACACATTTTTTGTATGTTTATTTCACTAGAAGTGTGGATGGAGCATAGTTTCTTAGTTGAACAGTCGCTGGTGGTTTTTGTTGAGTTGAAAAACACGTCTGGATGATCTCCCTTAGTTTTTACGTTCAAAGAAACAATGATTTGTTTTTGGACAGACTGGCATGTTTGAGGTCACACGCCTAGACTGACGTTTTCAGAGGGCGGATGCTGAGGAATTAAAGTACATAAATTCCAGCATAATGGCATGCGTGATTAGATGAACACTAATCCCAGTCCAGGGTACAGGGATTTTTTGGTATTGATGCACTTCCTTGCAGCCTGGGGTGGGACTACGTCCCCATCCTCTTTTGCTTCCTAGAAGGAGGTCCTGCTGCCACCCAAAATGTTACCCTAGCACTTTAAAGTGCTTGTTTTTTCCACAAGACGCTCTTGGGACACACCTGGGCGAGGACACATCCAAGAGTGGGCCTGTCTATGCCCGTCACGGCCAGACGTGGCTGGGCCCAGTCTCTTGCTCCACGTTATCCTCATCTGGGTCATCTCATGGACTGTCATTAACCACCACATGGCAGGAAGGAAGAGATCCACTCTTTTACCTCTGTTCAGATCCGGTGATCAAGCGTATTCTAGCAGCACTGTTGTCTTGCAGAGTGGTGGGCTCTAAGTTCCTCAGTCATTGTCATGGAGAAGAAGATGGTAAGCCCTAAACATACATCAGGCCCTAAAGACACAGCAATAGATGCTTTTCTAGCAAGGGCAGTAGGAGTTATTTCCAAGGAAGTTGACCTAGTAGCGTACCGTTTGTCATCAGATTACCCCGGCTTGACTTCAACTATTGGTTATTGATGACAATGCCGAGGCTATGAGGATCCATGCAGTTACTTCAGATAATGAGGCGGTCATAGCTGCTACTTCGGCAAAGGATCACACAATGGAAGCATGGCCCAGGCAGTCAACAACAGTGGCAAAACAAGTAATATCAAATGACACTAAAAACTTCAGGTATGAAAAAAGAAATTAAAAGCAATCAAAACTTTAATGCAATCAAAACTTTAATGGAGAAGTGTGGCTCAATGGTTAGAGCGGGAGACCCTGATGCAGAGGACTAGTCCGGGACCAGGGTTCAATTCCCCGCATCGGCGGGTCTTGGGCTCAAAAGTTCCACGGACCTGATAATTCTCACCTTGGTGCCTATTCTAATCATAGAGTCCCACTCTGCAACTCTGGGCAATAGCTTGCTTAATCTCCACAACGGCCCCCACAACGCTAAGGATGCCTGGCCTTCACCCTGGGGGTGCCCAGGAGTGGACGCCTCACAGGGAAAGCCAGGACGGGTTCCACAGCGGTATTCGTACAAGCGCCTTGTGACCCTTGCGGGTGCGTAGTGCGCTATACAAGTATCAATTTACATATAAAAATCATACATGTAAATGGCATAACCATAACCGCACGATGTAAACATAAGACTTAAAAAACATACATTTCATTACTATTTAAGGCATACATATATCAATTAATGTCACTGGTTTTTATAAAAGTCACACTGTGGCGAGTGAAACTCGACGCGCGTTTCGGCGTAAGGACGCCTTCTTCAGGAGCCACAAAGAGGTAGTGATATCTGAAACACACATTTAAAAATATCAGAACAGTCTGTTACACTTCGTGTTACATTATGTATACATTTCATAAAAGACACACTAAAACGTGTATTCATAAACAAGAATATAAACAAGGCCTAAGTAATCACTGTCAGAAGATTAAATATAATATCTTGTTGCCACAACAATTTAATAGAATCATAAAAGTAAGGATTGTGCCGTACTCAGAATCTAAGGAAGGGAGGAATGAATTCATAGTTACAAAAATAAACAGACCTATTTACAAAAAATTAAAGACCTATTTTTCAGATTCATAAATTGAACAGAAACTGATAAACAATTTAATGAAAAAATGTAATTTGCGGCAGGTTAATACTCATGATGGTGATAGGAACTATTTCCTTTTTACATGGATGTTTATTCGGTTTATACATATATATCGCCATACAAATTACTCACATTTCCTTTGTACATGGATGTTATTAAAGTATGTACATATATAGTACTGACAAATTACTCACTATTGTTAGAAGTTTGACCCAAACTGCGTACACGATGTAAACGATCAGTTTCTTGAGTATTCGAAAATACAAAGATCACCAAAACAATTGTGTACCTAAAGTGTACAAAATATCAAACAATCAAAACACAAATCCTATGATGTGCAGGTTCTGGGCTATATGAGCAGGAAACTATTATTCAAAACGGGTAGACATTTCATCAAATGACACAAACATGTGTAGCGTAAAAATAGAACTGCATGGGACAATGGATTAACGATAAACGAGGTTTGCCATTATCATGTAAGCGATAAATAAAAGGAAGAGACATAATGATGCCTCTTATTGATGACGGGTCAATACCTATTTCTTGTTTAATGTATAGATTCACCATAAACAACCAATAAGCAAAAACGACTGAATCAGATGAAGGACAATCGGTAAATAAACGGTATCACGCTACATGAGGAGGAGGGCTTATTTTGTCTATAGCCAAAGGTAAAGTATTAAGATTTCTAAACAGAAATTCCATATTTCATAATCACTAACATACAGATAAAGGGGAGCTGATAGCCCCTAATGTTGGCGTTCTGTGACAAAACGCAGAAAGAACCAGCATGTGACTGTATTAACGTTAGGGCCGGTTTACAACGAACGAAGAACAAACGGCTAAGAAGGTTAAATGAAATAGTGTTACAAGGTACACAATATACGAACCTGTTGAGTCTATCGTCAAAGCGCTACAGGAGGCCTTATATTAGAAACTGTCCACAGAATGGGGAGGTATTTAAAGTGTTAAGATCTAGAGACCAAATGTGAAAAAGAGAACCAAATATATTATATTATAATTAGTTCATGTAACGAAGGAAAAGGGAAAAAGATAAATCCCTAACATGGCAATTCTAATAAACATAATATCTACCTTAGGTCAACTCGGTGCTGCAAAAGTATGTTGTATTCCGAGGTAGAATAATGATATCCCTTCGTCGGAGCCTTCTTGTGATAGGCAACTAGGGGGTCAGAACATACATGGCATAATGAGAAAGGATGCTCACACAATATAAAATTGTGAGAAATCTAAGGGTCAGGGGAGTTTCCACAGGCGGCGCTTACCTTAAAAGACCGAGTAGAAGCAGGACAATGCCCTTAAACATCCGATGTAGCAGCGGGCGAGTCCGCCGCACAGTCGAGGCAACAGGAAAATAATCGCAGTCCTTTAGAACTACGGCAGTATAAATACTATATTTGAGGGTGGTGAAGTGAATACACCTGGTACTCTCCGTGAACCAGAGAGAGGACTGTGAGGTGGAGCAGCCTTGACCTCATAGTCAATTAAAGGACGGACTTCACGGGTTACCTATGCCGAACATAGAAAAAGGACCGACTCGACTGATGTATCTAAGAATAGAAAAAGAAATACATCAAATACTCTAGGTAGGCTAGAAAGAGGACTCAGAGGTGGCGCAGCCCCGTATTTTTAGTCATTTAAAGGGAGGACTGCACAAGTTCCCGATACCGAAACTAAAGAAAGGACTAACTCATTGCCGATTTTTAAGAGAGGGTTCCCGATAACTAAACTAGAGAAAGGACTAACTCATTGCTGATTTCTAAGGGAGGGGGAACAATATCACAGGGATACAAATATGTAACAAGCATTTACAATGCAATGGTTTCGCCTTTGGAAAAGTTAGAGTTATTGGCATTGTATATGCCAAAATTTGTATTTATGTTTTTGTTTCGAAAACAGATAAGTAAATGGCATTGTCATTTACATTGCCATTACCTTTTTTTTTGCAGTCACTTGGCACTCTCTAGCACTCCCTAGTACTCTTTATGCATTCTGCATTTCTTATGCACTCTGCATTTCATATGCACTCCCTGTGCACTCTGCACTCCCTATGCAGCACTCTGTATTCTATATGCACCCTGCACGCTCCACTTCCTATGCACTCCCTATGCACTCTGCACTTTTTATGCAGCACTCTGTATGCACTGTGCACTTTGTATGCACTCCACACTTCCTATGCACTCTGCACTCCCTATGCACTCTGCACTTATCATGCACTCCCTATGCACTCCCTATGCACTCTGCACTCCCTATGCAGCACTTTGCATAGAGAGTGCAGAGTGCACAGAGAGCGCAGAGTGCCTAAAGAGTGCAGAGTGCACTCCCTATGCACTCTGCACTGTCTATGCACTCTGCACTCCCTATGCACTCTGCACTCCCTATGCACTCTGCACTCCCTATGCACTCTGTATGCATTCTGCATTACCTATGCACTGTGCACTGTCTATGCACTGTGCACTCTGCACTTCTTATGCACTCTGCACTCCCTATGCACTCTCTGCATTCCTTATGCACTCTGCACTTCCTATGCACTTTGCACTCTCTATACACTCTGCACTCCCTATGTACTCTTTCTGCACTTTGCACTGTCTATGCACTCCCTATGCACTCTGCATTACCTATGCACTCTCTATGCACTTTGCACTCCTTATGCACTCTGCACTCTCTCTGCACTCTTTATACATTCTGCACTTTTTATGCACTCTCTCTCTGCACTCTCTATGCACTCTGCACTCCTTATGCACTCTGCACTGTGTATGCATTCCCTATGCACTCTGCATTCCCTATGCACTCTGCACTTTGTATACATTCCCTATGCACTTTGTATGCACTCTTTATGCACTCTCTCTGGACTCTGCATTCCCTATGTACTCTGCACTGCCTATGCACTTTGCACCCTCTATGCACTCTGCACGCACTCTGCACTCTATGCACTCTGCACTCCCCCTGCTCTATGCACTCCCTACTCTGCACTCCCTTTGTTAAAGTTTGAGCTTTTGATAAATGGTGTTTTGTATCTTCATTGAATTATGTGTAAAACGTTGATGTGTTTTACTTTACACAGAAATCTGGAGTGCATGTATAATGAAATTATTTGCAGAGAGAGGGAAGGGATGAAAGAGGCCAGGAGTAAGAAAGCTCAAAAGGAAGCGAGTGCAGGATAGAGAGGGAGGAAAGGAGGGAAGGAATAGACGCAGGAGAGAGGGAGGGCATAAAGGAGTGTGAGGGCATGAGGGAAGGTAGGAAAGTGTGAGAAAGGCAGAAAGGAGAGGGCGGCAGGTAAGAGAGGGAGGGCGGAAAGGAGAAGGAGGGCTAGAGGAGGAGAGAGAGGGAGATGGAGGACAGGAAGGTGAAAGAAAGAGGTGGAAAAGGGAGGGCAGTAGAGACTAAGAAGGCAGAAGAGAGAGATAACAGAAGAGAGAAGGGCAGAGGTAATAGAGTGAGAGAAGGCAGAAGAGATAGGGAGGGCAGGAAAGAATAGAGCAGGAAGGAGGGCAGAAGCGAGAGAGTGTTGAAAGAAAAGATAAGGAGTGCGGGATAGAAAGTGAGGAGAAAATGTTGATGGAGAGTGAAAGGCAGGAGTGTGAGAGATGTAGAGGGAGGGTGAAAGGAAGTGAGATTGAAACAAAGGAGAGAGAAAAAAAGAGATTGAGGACAATAAAGTGAAAGAGCAGAAGAGAGGTGGAAAGGGAGAGAGTGGGAGAGAGGGAAAGGGAGGGAGTGAGAAGGAAGGATGTAGGGCAAGAAAGAGAGGGTAGAAGGGAGAGAGGGGGCAGGTATTAGTGTAGTAATGTAGACAGAAAGAGGAAAAAAATGTGTGAAAAAGTTGACAGTGCCTCAGGAAAGCAACACCATTGGAGTGTGCAGATTTGTTCTCATCACATAAGGAACACCATTGGAGTTTGCAGATTTGTTGTCACCTGCACTCACTTTCTCATCATAAGCACTGGTCAACTTATAGCCTCCACACATGCCCTTTTAAACATGCACTATTTGCACTTGATCTCTCTGTACTTGCCCTGTATGGAAAACACCCTCTCTGCACACGCCCTCTTTACTCATGCCTTCTCTTCACTTGCCCTCTCTACACATGGACCTGTGCAGAGAGATCATATGGAGAGAGGCATGTGCAGAGAGGCCGTGTGTAGAGAGGCTGTGTGCAGTGATAGCGCATGTTGAGAGGGCATATACAAAGAGGAGAGGACAGGATACAGAGGTAGTGCAGGAATAAGAAAGTGCAAGAAGTAGTGGGAGGGCAGAAAAGAGTGGGAGAGCAAGAGAGAGGGCAGAAATAAAAGGGAAGGGATGAAAGAGGCCAGGAGTAAGAAAGAAGAAAGGTCAAAAGGAAGCGAGGGCAGGATAGAGAGGGAGGGCAGGAAGGAAAGAATAGAGGCAGAAGAGAGAGAGAAAGGGCATAAAGGAGTGTGAGGGCATGAGGGAAGGTAGGAGGGTGTGAGAAAGGCAGAAAGGAGAGGGCAGCAGGTTAGAGGGAGTGCGGGAAGGAGAAGGAGGAGAGAGATGGAGGACAAGAAGGTGAAAGAGAGCAGAAGAGAGAGGTTGAAAGGGAGGGCAGTAGAGACTAAGAAGGCAGAAGAGAGAGAGGGATAACAGTAGAGAGAAGGGCAGAGGTAATAGAGTGAGAGAAGGCAGAAGAGATAGGGAGGTCAGGAAAGAATAGAGCAGGAAGGAGGGCAGAAGCGAGAGAGTGTTGAAAGAAAAGATAAGGAGTGCGGGATAGAAAGTGTAGAGAAAATGTGGATGTAGATGGAGAGTGAAAGGCAGGAGTGTGAGAGATGTAGAGGGAGGGTGAAAGGAAGTGAGATTGAAACAAAGGAGAGAGATAAAAGAGATTGAGGACAGTAAAGTGAAAGAGATCAGAAGAGAGGTGGAAAGGGAGAGAGTGGGAGAGAGGGAAAGGGAGGGAGTGAGAAGGAAGGATGTAGGGCAAGAAAGAGAGAGGGTAGAAGGGAGAGAGGGGGCAGGTATTAGTGTAGTAATGTAGACAGAAAGAGGAAAAAATGTGTGAAAAAGTTGACAGTGCCTCAGGAAAGCAACACCATAGCAGTTTGCAGATGTGTTCTCATCACATAAGGAACACCATTGGAGTTTGCAGATTTGTTGTCACCTGCACTCACTTTCTCATCATAAGCACTGGTCAACTTATAGCCTCTACACATGCCCTTTTAAACATGCACTATTTGCACTTGATCTCTCTGTACTTGCCCTGTCCGGAAAACACCCTCTCTGCACACGCCCTCTTTACTCATGCCTTCTCTTCACTTGCCCTCTCTACACATGGACCTGTGCAGAGAGATCATATGGAGAGAGGCATGTGCAGAGAGGCCGTGTGTAGAGAGGCTGTGTGCAGTGATAGCGCATGTTGAGAGGGCATATGCAAAGAGGAGAGGACAGGATACAGAGGTAGTGTAGGAATGAGAAAGTGTAAGAAGTAGTGGGAGGGCAGAAAAGAGTGGGAGAGCAAGAGAGAGGGCAGAAATAAAAGGGAAGGGATGAAAGAGGCCAGGAGTAAGAAAGAAGAAAGGTCAAAAGGACGCGAGGCGCCCAGCTCACCTCACCATACACAGGGGTCTCAGAGCACACACTCGCACGTTTATCTACGCCTGATGGGTCAAGTAAGGGCACACCCCATGATGGGGACTCGTTGGGTGGATTGCGTTCTGCTGACGTCACTCTCCGGGTTGCTGACCGCTCTCCAGCATTGCTTGCGTCACCTAGTCCCTGTGGCCTGCAGTCCGCTTAAGATGCGGCTCCAAGGTCAATTCACCAAAATGCCTGGGGTAGCGGAAGTGCCTTTACATTCCACTTGACCTTCACTTACACATACACATTTATACATATACAAACACACACTCTGCCTACTCATTTACACTCTTACATAAACACACTTAAAACTGCCAGCACGCACACAACATACATATATATAAAAGCATTTTTCCCCTTACCTCAGCTGCGAGGGAAAAGCATTCACCAGCTATAAATATGGGGTCGTTGGAGCCCCCCTCTGGGGCTCGACGTCCTGAAAAATGGCCCCTCTGAGCCTCAACAGGCTCTCTTCAGCGTTGGGGCGACCCACTGCCATCCGGGGCCTCCCTGACTCTCCATTTACTTCACCAAATGCCCCCCAGAGCCTCTCAGGGCTCTAAATACAAAAAAATGGGGCGGGGAGCCTCTCCGGGCTCTGTGCACGTTGGGGCGACCCACTGCCAACCGGGGCCGCCCTTGAAATCTGTAGTTTCTAGTAAGGGTGCCTTGAATACGCCCCTCTGTTTCATTGGCTAGCTCCATAAATGGAGGCTAGCCATTGTAACAGAGAGGCATCCGTCATGGCCGGACCAGATTCGGGGGCGTTCCCGAGAATCTTTGGCTTTTGGCTACGTCATGCTACGTCAGCCAAAAGCCGGGAACGCCCCCTAATCTGGTCCGGCCGGGCCGTGCTTGCTGCTGTCCTGCCTTGTGTCCCTCCTCCCGCCGTCCCCCCTCCCCCCTCCCCCCTCCTCGCTGTCCTGTTATGGCCCGATCGAGTGGCCACCTCGATTGTTAACTAACTGAAGAGCCGGTGCCCACCCGGCATTGCCCAGTGTTCTCACCGCTGCGGCCCGGGGGCCTGAAAGTGATCAGAAGCTGAAGCGAGAGAAATGAAGGAGCCGCGACCTGATTGGTCCTCTGTTGACAGGAGGCGCGCTCTGATTGGCCGTTTGCAGTAGGCCTGTCCCGAGAGCTGCGCTCTGATTCGATGCCTTGCCCGCAGAAGCTGGGCGTGTATGGAGGCTCGACGCAGGAGCCGCGACCGGATTGGGCCGCAGCAGTGGAGCCGCCCCAGCGAGGATCCGGAAGCCGAGTCAGCCGTTCGACCCCGTCCTCGCCGAGGGAATCTCCGAAGTGCCGGGTAATCACCACCGGGCCCGGGGAGAAGAGGAGGAAGAGTGATGGCAGCTGGACTGCAGGGCCCCCGTGAGCGGAGGGAGCACTGCAGCGAGAGGAGCGGCCTTCAGAAGCGAGCGGAGGGGGCGCGAAGCACATTGCCGGTGCCTGCCCCCCCCCCCCCCCGTGAGGCTCCCCGACTGGAGGGAGAGCCCCGAGTGAAGAGAGAGCCTTCTTATGCAATCTGCACTCCCTATGCACTCTCTGCATTCCTTATGCACTCTGCACTTCCTATGCACTTTGCACTCTCTATACACTCTGCGCTCCCTATATACTCTCTCTGCACTTTGCACTGTCTATGCACTCCCTATGCACTCTGCATTACCTATGCACTCTCTATGCACTTTGCACTCCTTATGCACTCTGCACTCTCTCTGCACTCTTTATACATTCTGCACTTTTTATGCACTCTCTCTCTGCACTCTCTATGCACTCTGCACTCCTTATGCACTCTGCACTGTGTATGCACTCCCTATGCACTCTGCATTCCCTATGCACTCTGCACTTTGTATACATTCCCTATGCACTTTGTATGCACTTTTTATGCACTCTCTCTGGACTCTGCATTCCCTATGTACTCTGCACTGCCTATGCACTTTGCACCCTCTATGCACTCTGCACGCACTCTGCACTCTATGCACTCTGCACTCCCCCTGCTCTATGCACTCCCTACTCTGCACTCCCTTTGTTAAAGTGTGAGCTTTTGATAAATGGTGTTTTGTATCTTCATTGAATTATGTGTAAAACGTTGATGTGTTTTACTTTACACAGAAATCTGGAGTGCATTTATAATGCAATTATTTGCAGAGAGAGGGAAGGGATGAAAGAGGCCAGGAGTAAGAAAGCTCAAAAGGAAGCGAGTGCAGGATAGAGAGGGAGGGCAGGAGGGAAGGAATAGAAGCAGGAGAGAGGGAGGGCATAAAGGAGTGTGAGGGCATGAGGGAAGGTAGGAAAGTGTGAGAAAGGCAGAAAGGAGAGGGCGGCAGGTAAGAGAGGGAGGGCGGAAAGGAGAAGGAGGGCTAGAGGAGGAGAGAGAGGGAGATGGAGGACAGGAAGGTGAAAGAAAGAGGTGGAAAAGGAAGGGCAGTAGAGACTAAGAAGGCAGAAGAGAGAGATAACAGAAGAGAGAAGGGCAGAGGTAATAGAGTGAGAGAAGGCAGAAGAGATAGGGAGGGCAGGAAAGAATAGAGCAGGAAGGAGGGCAGAAGCGAGAGAGTGTTGAAAGAAAAGATAAGGAGTGCGGGATAGAAAGTGAGGAGAAAATGTAGATGGAGAGTGAAAGGCAGGAGTGTGAGAGATGTAGAGGGAGGGTGAAAGGAAGTGAGATTGAAACAAAGGAGAGAGAAAAAAGAGATTGAGGACAATAAAGTGAAAGAGCAGAAGAGAGGTGGAAAGGGAGAGAGTGGGAGAGAGGGAAAGGGAGGGAGTGAGAAGGAAGGATGTAGGGCAAGAAAGAGAGAGGGTAGAAGGGAGAGAGGGGGCAGGTATTAGTGTAGTAATGTAGACAGAAAGAGGAAAAAAATGTGTGAAAAAGTTGACAGTGCCTCAGGAAAGCAACACCATTGGAGTGTGCAGATTTGTTCTCATCACATAAGGAACACCATTGGAGTTTGCAGATTTGTTGTCACCTGCACTCACTTTCTCATCATAAGCACTGGTCAACTTATAGCCTCTACACATGCCCTTTTAAACATGCACTATTTGCACTTGATCTCTCTGTACTTGCCCTGTATGGAAAACACCCTCTCTGCACACGCCCTCTTTACTCATGCCTTCTCTTCACTTGCCCTCTCTACACATGGACCTGTGCAGAGAGATCATATGGAGAGAGGCATGTGCAGAGAGGCCGTGTGTAGAGAGGCTGTGTGCAGTGATAGCGCATGTTGAGAGGGCATATGCAAAGAGGAGAGGACAGGATACAGAGGTAGTGCAGGAATAAGAAAGTGCAAGAAGTAGTGGGAGGGCAGAAAAGAGTGGGAGAGCAAGAGAGAGGGCAGAAATAAAAGGGAAGGGATGAAAGAGGCCAGGAGTAAGAAAGAAGAAAGGTCAAAAGGAAGCGAGGGCAGGATAGAGAGGGAGGGCAGGAAGGAAGGAATAGAGGCAGAAGAGAGAGAGAAAGGGCATAAAGGAGTGTGAGGGCATGAGGGAAGGTAGGAGGGTGTGAGAAAGGCAGAAAGGAGAGGGCAGCAGGTTAGAGGGAGTGCGGGAAGGAGAAGGAGGAGAGAGATGGAGGACAAGAAGGTGAAAGAGAGCAGAAGAGAGAGGTGGAAAGGGAGGGCAGTAGAGACTAAGAAGGCAGAAGAGAGAGAGGGATAACAGTAGAGAGAAGGGCAGAGGTAATAGAGTGAGAGAAGGCAGAAGACATAGGGAGGTCAGGAAAGAATAGAGCAGGAAGGAGGGCAGAAGCGAGAGAGTGTTGAAAGAAAAGATAAGGAGTGCGGGATAGAAAGTGTAGAGAAAATGTGGATGTAGATGGAGAGTGAAAGGCAGGAGTGTGAGAGATGTAGAGGGAGGGCGAAAGGAAGTGAGATTGAAACAAAGGAGAGAGATAAAAGAGATTGAGGACAGTAAAGTGAAAGAGATCAGAAGAGAGGTGGAAAGGGAGAGAGTGGGAGAGAGGGAAAGGGAGGGAGTGAGAAGGAAGGATGTAGGGCAAGAAAGAGAGAGGGTAGAAGGGAGAGAGGGGGCAGGTATTAGTGTAGTAATGTAGACAGAAAGAGGAAAAAATGTGGGAAAAAGTTGACAGTGCCTCAGGAAAGCAACACCATAGCAGTTTGCAGATGTGTTCTCATCACATAAGGAACACCATTGGAGTTTGCAGATTTGTTGTCACCTGCACTCACTTTCTCATCATAAGCACTGGTCAACTTATAGCCTCTACACATGCCCTTTTAAACATGCACTATTTGCACTTGATCTCTCTGTACTTGCCCTGTCCGGAAAACACCCTCTCTGCACACGCCCTCTTTACTCATGCCTTCTCTTCACTTGCCCTCTCTACACATGGACCTGTGGAGAGAGATCATATGGAGAGAGGCATGTGCAGAGAGGCCGTGTGTAGAGAGGCTGTGTGCAGTGATAGCGCATGTTGAGAGGGCATATGCAAATAGGAGAGGACAGGATACAGAGGTAGTGTAGGAATGAGAAAGTGTAAGAAGTAGTGGGAGGGCAGAAAAGAGTGGGAGAGCAAGAGAGAGGGCAGAAATAAAAGGGAAGGGATGAAAGAGGCCAGGAGTAAGAAAGAAGAAAGGTCAAAAGGACGCGAGGCGCCCAGCTCACCTCACCATACACAGGGGTCTCAGAGCACACACTCGCACGTTTATCTACGCCTGATGGGTCAAGTAAGGGCACACCCCATGATGGGGACTCGTTGGCTGGATTGCGTTCTGCTGACGTCACTCTCCGGGTTGCTGACCGCTCTCCAGCATTGCTTGCGTCACCCTAGTCCCTGTGGCCTGCAGTCCGCTTAAGATGCGGCTCCAAGGTCAATTCACCAAAATGCCTGGGGTAGCGGAAGTGCCTTTACATTCCACTTGACCTTCACTTACACATACATATTTATACATATACAAACACACACTCTGCCTACTCATTTACACTCTTACATAAACACACTTAAAACTGCCAGCACGCACACAACATACATATATATAAAAGCATTTTTCCCCTTACCTCAGCTGCGAGGGAAAAGCATTCACCAGCTATAAATATGGGGTCGTTGGAGCCCCCCTCTGGGGCTCGACGTCCTGAAAAATGGCCCCTCTGAGCCTCAACAGGCTCTCTTCAGCGTTGGGGCGACCCACTGCCATCCGGGGCCGCCCTGACTCTCCATTTACTTCACCAAATGCCCCCCAGAGCCTCTCAGGGCTCTAAATACAAAAAAATGGGGCGGGGAGCCTCTCCGGGCTCTGTGCACGTTGGGGCGACCCACTGCCAACCGGGGCCGCCCTTGAAGCCCTCGTGGCTTCACACACCCAAGGAACGCGAGCTCGCTCTACTGCGGGGGAGGGGCGGACACCGGCAATGTGTCCCGGCGCCCCTCCCTTTCGTCGGCTCACTCACCGGCCGGCGGCTCTCTCTTCACTCGGGGCTCTCCCTCCAGTCGGGGAGCCTCACGGGGGGGGGGGGGGCAGGCACCGGCAATGTGCTTCGCGCCCCCTCCGCTCGCTTCTGAAGGCCGCTCCTCTCGCTGCAGGGCTCCCTCCGCTCACGGGGGCCCTGCAGTCCAGCTGCCATCACTCTTCCTCCTCTTCTCCCCGGACCCGGCGGTGATTACCCGGCACTTCGGAGATTCCCTCGGCGAGGACGGGGTCGAACGGCTGACTCAGCTTCCGGATCCTCACTGGGGCGGCTCCACTGCTGCGGCCCAATCCGGTCGCGGCTCCTGCGTCGAGCCTTCATACACGCCCAGCTTCTGCGGGCAAGGCATCGAATCAGAGCGCGGCTCTCGGGACAGGCCTACTGCAAACGGCCAATCAGAGCGCGCCTCCTGTCAACAGAGGACCAATCAGGTCGCGGCCCCTTCGTTTCTCTCGCTTCAGCTTCTGATCACTTTCAGGCCCCCGGGCCGCAGCGGTGAGAACACGGGGCAATGCCGGGTGGGCACCGGCTCTTCAGTTAGTTAACAATCGAGGTGGCCACTCGATCGGGCCATAACAGGACAGCGAGGAGGGGGGAGGGGGGAGGAGGGACACAAGGCAGGACAGCAGCAACGGGACAGGCCTACTGCAAACGGCCAATCAGAGCGCGCCTCCTGTCAACAGAGGACCAATCAGGTCGCGGCCCCTTCGTTTCTCTCGCTTCAGCTTCTGATCACTTTCAGGCCCCCGGGCCGCAGCGGTGAGAACACGGGGCAATGCCGGGTGGGCACCGGCTCTTCAGTTAGTTAACAATCGAGGTGGCCACTCGATCGGGCCATAACAGGACAGCGAGGAGGGGGGAGGGGGGACGGCGGGAGGAGGGACACAAGGCAGGACAGCAGCAAGCATGGCCCGGCCGGACCAGATTCGGGGGCGTTCCCGGCTTTTGGCTGATGTAGCATGACGTAGCCAAAAGCCAAAGATTCTCGGGAACGCCCCCGAATCTGGTCCGGCCATGACGGACGCCTCTCTGTTCCAATGGCTAGCCTCCATTTATGGAGCTAGCCAATGAAATAGAGGGGCGTATTCAAGGCACCCTTACTAGAAACTACAGATTTCTCTGGAGGCGGAGCTTACGCTCCGTTCCCCAGCGAAACCTAAAAAACGATACGAGAAAAGGAGAAAAAAATAATCAATTGAGGAAATAGAACTAAGGAAATAACCCAAAATTAAACAAGGTTAATAAGACAAAGAACGTAAAGGTGATTAAAACATAAATAATAAAAACTGGTTAGAAACAAAAAGTGAGAAGGGGGGATAAAGAAATCTTGTAATATATAGTGGCAGGGGACGAATAAAACCTACTAAAGTAACAAGCATTTACAATGCAATAGGTCTCGCAACATTTAAGTTTGAGTTATTGGCATTGTGTATGACAATGCCAATACTTATAACTTTCGCAAATGTGACACCTATTGCATTTGTACTGCAATATGTGTTGAGAGTGAGTGAGTCAGTGAGTGAGAATGAGTGGGCGAGTCAGTCAGTGAGTGAGTCAGTGAGTGAGAGAGAGTGGGTGAGTCGGTCAGTGAGTCTGGACAGTGAGTGAGTTAGTGAGTGGGAGAGTCAGTCAGAGAGAGTGTTAGTGACAGCGAGTGAGTGCGAGAGTGGGAGAGTCTGTATCAGATGTATCTTTTTGGGGAGAACAATCCAATCTCATTTATAATCTTACATTACATAATGATGTTTTTTAACCTTTTGTGCAATTGTGAGAAAATAGGTTTGCAATGGGGTGGGGAGTAGCAAATGTTTTGAATGGGTGCTCAGCATTCAAAGGTTTGCAGAACACTGGACTAGTAGTACACGTAGATACAAGAATGGACGAAGATAATGAAAAATACATAAGGGTGAGCTACAATACCTGTCCCGATGGTTATAAGGTACAACTTTGTTGGCCACCTCTGATCCACTGAAACTGAAAATATCCCTAGCTCATCAAAATATTAAAACTTAAAATTGCATTTTAAGCCAAGTGTGATTCAAACTGAAGCAAGCCTAGTGATGTCCACACCCTGTATATTCGAAGAAAAAATATTCTTAGACGCTTTTTTCACTAATACCATTTTATCAGTGCCTGTTACAAAGATCTTTTTTATGCACATAAAAGGAAATTTATAGAGCCAGAGTCATACCCTGTCTCAGCATGTTTGGGTAATGATCCACAGAAAAGATACCACTTTCAGACATGCTTCTAATTATAAAGTAGTTAAGAGATACTAAAAAGGTTTTAAGAATGCTAAGACCAAAAACATTGCAAAAAGCAATAAAAACAGGTGCCGGTATTCATCTTCTAAATAAGCAAAGCAAAAGTAACATACTTAAAGGACAGGGAGAAAAATATATGCAGACAATCGTAGTATTGTTCCGTGTACAAATTTAAGGTTAGCCAACCATGAAAACTCAGATTTATATAGCAACTCTGACAGTGGCAGACAGACTGCTACTGTGCACCTTTGCATGCTTGCACTTCTCTCTGCTGATTCTGCACACTGTCACAGTTAATCACTCTGAATGCACGTTAGTTATAGGGCTGAGCGGTAGGTGGCCTTTGGAACCGAAGACCCAGGCTCGAATCGTGCCACTGGGGCAGGCTAAACGGCGTGCAATTCTGGGCAAATCGCTTAATCTATTGTGCCTAAATGCGAGTAAAAATGTATTGGTGTAATCCCCACTTGATGGACACGATAAACGATCTTCAACCAATCCCTCATGTAACGTACAGAGCTGTTGCTTCACAACTAGTTTTGCACTAAAAATACCAATACATACCTACATAAATACTATTCTGCTACTTCTAACAGCTTATCATGATTAAATAATTATACCACAATTTAGGCAGAACGCTAGACTACTTACTAAGCATCCTATGTCCTAGTTCCTCTACCTTAACCATTGCCAGGAGAAGCACCAAGCAAAAACGGCTTGATTCCTGAAGATAGCAATACATGCAAGGGGATTCATAAACTTCAATCCAAGAACTGCCAGACTAAATAAAAGTTATAGAAATTACATGCACAAATGAAATATCTGATTAGTAGTTTCTGCCGCACGAAAGTCGCATAAAAAAAACTGTGGAACCAGGACAGAAGAGCAAAGACAAAACTGAAAAGAAACAAGTTGCCTGCGACGACCCGGAAGCGGTTGGGCAGCCGGCCAATCGCAGCGCGGCCCCAACCGGAAGTCCCGCCCCCATCGCGGCGCGAGAGGAAAGCCACTGTCCGAGGAGCCCCGAGGGCTCCCGATCGAGTCCCGGTCCCGAGATGGGGGACCGGGTGAAGAGCGGCCGGGCGCATGGGGAAGGCGGGGCTCTCATGTGGTGAGAGCCCCGCAAAGCGCTACCGCCGCCCGAGAGCCAGAACCGCCGCCGAGCACCGCCAGAACAGGTGAGTGTGTTGAGGGAGAGGAGGGGTGAGTGGGGTTGGGGTGTGCGCGTGTGTCTGTTGTAGTGTGTCTGTGCGTGCGTGTGTCTGTGCGTGCGTGTGTCTGTCTGTGTGTCTGTTTAAGGGGGGGGTGCGTGTGTGTGTGTGTATGCAGTGTGTGTATGTGCGCATGCATGCGTAAGCCTTTCTTTAAGGGGGGTGCGTGTGTGTGTGTGTATGCAGTGTGTGTATGTGCGCATGCGTGCGGGAGCCGACGCGACGTGTGCGCTCACGAGCTACAATCTCCAGGAGGACAAGCTCGTCACAGTCTGCAGTCCACATTCCCCGGAAAGCGGCGACATTAGTTGTCTCCCTAGACAGCAAAGCTTCGCTTTGCTTTCGTCTAGGCGAGACCTAAAAACGAAAGAGGGTAAAGAGGGATAGGAAAGGGGGAATCGATGAGAATACTAAGAAAATGTATAAGGAACAACGAATCGATGATAACTACACAAAAAGAGGGGGGGGAGAAGGATATTACAAAGGAATTCCAGGAACAGAAATTTACAAATGCTCATAATATTTCGGTCAGGACTAGGGACAATGACTCATGAACGGAAAAACGCAGATCCAGGCGGGGTTACATATGGTACACACAAGAGAATGAGCTAAAGAAATGTTTAGCTAATAACAACGTCGTTTTTGCCTTGGACAAGTTGGTTCACGCTCCAAAACCGCAAATTCTCTCCACATTTAAAGGTAGGGGTTGTTCTTCTATTATAGACTTTATATTTTTGCCCGCCCCTCTTTTTCTGTTGGTGACTGGCTTCAATATTTCACATAATATCTTCAGTGATCATAGCCCTGTTTCTATCACTTTGAGCTGGGGGTTGCCCATTTCATCTTGTGTTTAGGGGTCCCTGGGTGTTTACTCACTTTCTGATCAAGGCAGGTGTATCAGGTGGGAAATGGTTGAGCCTCATATATTTAAATGCCTTTTTTTTTATAACTGCACACAGGACTTTGCCATTTGTTGAGACCCTATGGCTATTGATTATTCAATACTAGAGGCTGCTGGGCGTATCTCTAAAAATACAGCTATGCTATTATCTTGCCCGGTCTCTAATTCCATCGCGTCTGACCCTAAATGGTTTGACTTAGATTGCTCTAGAGCCCTGAGGACCTTAAAACAGTATTACAAGCTACCCCCAGAAATAGTGTACTTGTTGCCAAGTGTAGAAAAAGCTATCAGCTTTAGTTGAAGATATGTAAGGATGAATTGAGAGTACAAGCATGGGACGATCTAGCTCAAGCGAGAACAGGGAAAGATAGCTCCACGTTCTGGTGCATTGTAATTCAACCAAACTTTGCTCAGGGAAATTGAGTTGCGTTGTGCCACTGCCCCACTACTAGTCAATGGGTGACTCATTTTAAAGGCATTTATAACCATCCTGTACCTACAGATAAGGCAGTCATCCCTGCGCAGCCTCCAAGTGATAGATCAAAGTTGACCTGGGAATCTAATGTCTAACACAGGATAAGGCCCTGGGCTCAGATCCTAAATGCCTCAGTGGGAGAAGGACCTATCACTTCCTGGTCTCTCTCAGAAAACGTTCCTGTTTTTCAAAAGTCGATAAAGATAACCCACAATGTTATCGTCCCATATCCTTCATTGATTCTGTTGCAAAGGTTATGGGCTGTGTGTTAATGTCAAGACTGACTAGCTGGTTAGAGGAGAATAATATCATTTCTGAAGTACAATACAGCTTTAGGCGGGGGAAGTCTACTATAGACCGGTGCCTAAATCTATACATAGTGGTCAACCAATACACCGTTGCTCGCTCTGAATAGCGCCACCTGGCATTCATGGACCTCAGGTCTGCTTTTGACAGGTTTAATTGGGATAAACTATGGGGTTTCCTCCTGTGGATGGGAGCTGACCCTAAAATTGTATATTATCTGCGCGACCTTCACGTACATATGACTGCATCAGTGAGGGACTCTAGTTAGGGAGCCAATACCGATTGTTTCAAAACTTAAAGAGGGGTCAGGCAGGGGGGCATTCATGACCTTGTTTTATTCACCCTTTGTAAGAAAGTATCCTCTCTTTTTTGAATGGTTGCCCTCACTTTTTGCTAAACTGCTGATGTGCTTTGATTGAGTGTGCCCTGTATGAAGAGGGTTTTAATTTATTATCTTTGTCTTCGGTTGCCATCTGTAGTGCTGTGCTTAATTTAATCAGAACTGCATTATCAATTAGGAAACGTTATGAAATAAAACCGGGTAATGCAATTGAAGGGTTTTGAATCCATCCTGTTATTTTCGGATAGTGATAGATTACGCTGAAAGTTTAAGATCATGTTTACAAATTTTATATTGTGAAATCTATATATTTATCCACCCAAATGTTGAATTGGAATTTTTTTTAAGATGTTTTGTGTACGATGCTTACTTTTATGATTCAATTAATAGAATAAAGTTATTTGATGATGATGATGAGTGTGCCCTGGGTTCCTGCAAAACAGGTATCAAGGGCCTAGGTTCTTTCCCTAAAACTGCACTGAAGACAAAACCCAATTAGCAATCTTTGGCCACAGGTCAGTCCCTTGTAAATGGTACCACAGGTACCAAGGGCACTGTGGCCAGGGAAGGCCTCTAAGGACTGCATCACTTATTGTGCCACCCTTAGAGGCTCTGTACCTTTACACAAGCTGCGTGCTTTGGTGCAGAACAAAGTGAAGAGTCGACATGGCACACATCCCTGTGTACACGAAGAGAAGATGGAGTGAAGTTACACTCCACTGCCGGTTGCGCAGCTTTTAACGTGATTGTTATTCACTACACCAAAAATTTCATCCACTTTTCAACGTTTTTATTTGCATATAATCCAATGAATATTCGACCAATACTTCATATCATGTTTCAACTTTTTACATGTGCGACCTTAATGAATTCAATAATTTCTTGTGCGCAGATATGCCGATCCGGCCCTTTTTCTAGCGCATGATGAATCAATAGGAATCCAGAAGATCTTAATTTTACTCAATGCATTTCGGGCTCATAATAGCCCTTCTTCAGGGGTTTGCCTATAAATGTATAATAATGACATTAGTTTAATCTATTCAGACCTTTATAGAACAATCATATTAATGTTTCTAACCATTTACATCTAACTTTGAATAATCAACGTTTTCCCTCTATATGCGCTGAAAGCGCGCCAAAAAATGTACTTGGATCAACCTTCCTCAACCCACGGTCCACTCTCATATTCAACTGCATTGCCCCTCTCATCCCTGTGTGCCATGCCTACAACCCACTGCCCTGGCATAGGTTAGCCACCCGTCTAGATGGGTGCACTATACCAGTGATGAGGGTACAAGTGCCTGAGCCCTGTACCCCTACAGCGATCAATTCTTAGACATTGTAAGTGAAGTAATGCCATTTAGAGTATATGGTGCTGGGAGTTTGTCATTACGAACTCCACAGTACCATAATGGCTTTACTGAAAACTTGGAAGTTTGGTATCAAACTTCTCAGCACATTAAACCCACCCTGATGCCAGTGTAGGATTTAATGAAAAATGCACACAGCGGGCATCTTAGAGATGCCCCCTGAAAAACGACATAACACTAGTGTCCAGGCTGAGTGGCTGCTCATCAGCTGCCACCACCAGACATGTTTCTGGACCCCTGGGTCGAGAGCCTGCTACTCTCGGAGGTCTGAAATAATGCACATCCTGGGACGAGGTGCCAAGCATCCTCCCTCAGGATGGGCAGGGTCCACGAAGGGGAAGCTTCAAATGCCTGTGAGCTTCCCCAGGCCTTTTGCTGCTTCCAGTAAATGGCCCCCACCAGTTTTGACCCACACTCTGGGTGGGAGAATCGGGGCAAAACCAGGTGAGAAAGGGAGGTGTGCCCCCCTTTGCCGATCCCACCCCTCAGGTGGGGGAGGCGAGGTGAAGCACAACTCTCAGTCCCCGCCATCTTGCAGATGGGGTGACCCAGCCAACCAGAGTGAGGCATATGCACCCCTCCCATTGGAGGGTGGCATAATAGGGGTGCTACCCACCACCAAGGAAGGGACCCAATAGGTCCCGACCTTTACCTACCTGTAAAGCCCCTAAATGTAGTATTTAGGGGCCACCCCGAACCTTGCCTCCTCAGACAAGAACTGATCAAGAAGAAAAGAAGGAGGACTGAAGAGCCATGCTGAAACTAAGAAGAGGAGAATGCCCACTGACTTGGCCCCAGCCCTACCGGCCTGTCCCCACCTCGAACCTGCTCCAGTGGAATTCCGGTATGTCCTGCAGCCAGCAACCTCAAGAACCCCGAGGACCTGCCCTGCCTTCCACAGAAAAGGTGTTGTCTCCCGTGAGCACCGGATTTGCTCAACACCAGACTCAGACTCCAGCCAAAACCGTGAGTTTGCACTATTCTGCACCCCTCACCCACGGACAAGTTTGAGTGGCCCAACACCACAAGGAGGTATACCCAGCGATCCTGACCTGAGATCTGGTGATCTCTGACCTGCCTCAAATCTCCAAGCAAAGCCTGCCGCCTTTTTCTGGAGGATTCCCCCGACCGCGACCGGAGCTGGTAAGAAATCCCAACGCCTAACAACACTCCTGCACCCGAAGTCCCACGGCCTTGGGTGGCCCAACTGACAGTGTCCCAGCATCCCCAGGCAACCCAACTTACCTCTCCAACCAGTGCTCACCTCCAGAAGATCTTTGTCCCCGAGCCTGCAGGCTTTGTTGAAACCAGAGAATCCCCATTAAAATCAACAGGGTATCGGACACCAAAGTAGTACCCTGCACCCAGCCGTCCCTACACTGCTGCGGGTGTACTTTGGGTGCTGAATCGGATCCCCCTTTGCCCTGACCTAAACCCCAGGAACTTTGCTCCCCCAACCTTTTTTTTTTAACACCTTTATTTGTGTACTGAGGGTTATACACAGCTTGTAGCCTACAACCTCCAGGGCCGGCAGCGTAAACATCCAAATGGTCTTACACCTGATTATTACGATAATACACAGCCAAATTGACGACAACCCTGGGGTCCGGCGGCGTACCATTAGCCAAAGCAAAGTCATGAAGTACTTAACAGTTATCACATAGCAATATCGGCCGCCGGGCATTCTGGTAACGTGAGGGTCAGTACAATGTAGATCATATCATAGCATGTATTTGTCAGCGGTGTGTTTGTTTTTCTGAAATCCCCTCCTAGTGTTCAGCCCCTTATAAACTACCCCCCCACCCCTGTAGTGTGCAACCCCTAAACCCCCCCCCCAACTAATTAACTGGTTCCTAGCTAATGTGACTGCCTTTATCTCACTACGTGTGTCGCCTGTCCTTGTAGTAGCTCGCTGTGTGATTACCCGCCTGCCGGCGTCGAGAATGTGGCACCCAAGTCTGACCTACCTAATCTGGGCATGCCTCCAAGCACCATGGGGAGCTACCACTCAGATCTCGCCTGCTGCGTCTACAAAGTCACTGGCCAGCCTTCCTCCTTGATTGTCTAAGCTTCCCCCTAAATTTTGGTGTATATGTGGACTACCAGCTAGTAGACCGTTAGTTTTCCTATGCCTGTGCACCCTTCTGTGTGTCAGCTGTGTCCTCCTTCGTGTCCCTATAAGCACGATATAGACTCCAGAAGTCTTTCGGGCGACTAGTGGGAGGGAGAAGCTCGCTATAGTGTTCCGATTGCGTGCAGCAATATAACATGTCCCGGGCCCATCTCCTCTTCGTCGGGAGCAGTCCTCTCATCCAGCATTGTGCCACTACACGTCGAGCCATTAGCATGCCCATGTCTGTCAGCCGTCTAACCGCTACAGGCAAACCCCTGGAATAGCTGAGCAGTGCAAGGGCTGGGTCCACAGGAAGGTCAATGTCTATAATCTCTCCCAACTCCGCTATCACTCCCTCCCAAAAGGAACGTAGTCTGCAGCATCCCCATGCCAAATGCAAAAAGTCGGCGTTGGGAGCGTGGCATCTCTCACACTCGGGGGACTGCCTGAGCCCATAGCGGTGCAGGCGTTCCGGAGTGTAATACACTCTTTGCAAAAATTTAAAGTGGATCAACCGGTGTCGTCCATTTAAGGACAACCTCCTGGTGCTAGAGCAGCAGTACTTCCACATTGGGTCGTCAATAGTGATCTGCAAGTCCCTTTGCCAAGCAAGCCTGGCCTTCGAGGGTTCCTGCGCCCTATACGTTGCATTGGCTTTGTACAGGTGTGATATCATTTTCCGTGATTGTGCCGTTTTAATGACATGGGAGAGTTCCGGGAGCTCTGGGGGCTCCTCCAACTCTGGGTCTAGAACATCTTTCAAAGCACTACGGACCCTGTGAAATTGAAACCGTTGCAATAACGTTGAACCCTCCGCCACCTGACACACATTTTCCCAAGTTCTCACCTTGCCATCCGCGAAAAGTTCGCCAGCCCTCTCAATTCCCAGCGCATGCATCGCTTGCACTGCGCCCTTCTCCTCCATAGGCGACAACCAAAGTGCCCATTCAACCGCCATTAAGGGGGAGTATATCAATGTTCCTTTACTAGCCCTTAGTAACGCGTACCATGCGTGTTTTGTGGACGTGATCGAGTCCAGCACTCCATATCGTGGCTGGTAGTGGGACTGGATCTGCAAATAACTGTTCCAATCGCACGTGGGGAATGTTGTCTTTCCCGTGTATCCACGTGTGTAAGTTGCCAGCTTGTGACACTCTATAATATTGTTCCATGTCTGGGGCTCCTACTCCTCCCAGCTCATACGGAAGCGTGAGCGTAGTCCATTGTACTCTTGGCTGCTTTCCTCCCCAGGCCAAACGAACCATGAGCGTCGTCAGGTTCCTGAAGAAGGTCTTCGATAGTATAATGGGCACATTATTGAATAGAAACAAAAAACGGGGCAGTACCACCATCTTCATGATGGCTATGCGGCCCATCAGTGATAGCGGGAGTCTACACCACCTCTCCACATCCTCTTCGCATTTGCTAAACGCCACCCCGTAGTTCTCTCGGAACAGCACCTCAGGATCCGTATGGATCATAGCGCTAAGATAGCGAACCGGCTCTGTTGACCAACGTAAAGGGTATTCCATATCGAAGTGGTTCGTGACCGGGGTCAGTGGAAACGCCACTGACTTGTTCCAATTGATCTGGAGTCCGGAGAGCGCGCCAAATCGGACCACTTACCGTAATACCGTGGCTAGGTTCACCTCAGGGTTGCGTTCATAAAGCAACGTGTCATCTGCGTAGGTAGAAATTATAATGTTGTACGTCGGAAAGCTAACTCCCCGGTGCCAGTGGTATTCCCGCAACTCGCTGGCTAACGGTTCAGCCACCAGTGCGTATAATAATGGTGAAAGCGAACAGCCTTGCCTAGTACCCCTGCTGATTTCAAAGGGATCAGACACGCGATCACCAATGCGTAGCCTGGCCGTAGGTTTCCAGTACAGGGCGCCGATCATTTGTAAGAAGGGTTCCCCCAGTCCTAACCTCCGCAGAACCCGCAACATAAACGGCCACTCCAGGGAGTCGAAAGCCTTCTCCGTGTCTAGAAAGATGGCAACTGCTTTCGTGTCCGGTCTGACATGCTGTATGGTCCCCAGTACTGTGCGGATATTATAGGTTAGGTTCCTCCCTGGAACAAAGCCTGCCTGCTCCGGGACCACTAGGTCCGGGGCTATCAAGGCCAGACGTGTGGCAAGCACCTTGGCATATAATTTTGCGTCTACATTTAGCAAAGATAGAGGTCTATACGAACCACACTCGTTGGGGGGTCTGCCGGGTTTTGGAATGTTTGATGTTTTGATGTTTGATGTTTTGTGGTTTTTATAAAGCGCACATACACTCCAAGGAGCATCTTGGCGCTGCTGACTTCACTGCAAAGATAGAATGTTTGGGGGTAGTAGCTGAGCTTTAGATGTCCTTAGACTAGAGTCTTGCATTTTGCATCAGATAGTCCATAAATCCAGTTTTTTAGGAGTTTTTTATAGATTTTTTCTGATGGTGATGCTCTAAGTTTAGCTGGAAGGGTATTCCAGGCTTTGGCGCCTAGGACTGCCAGGGATTTGCCACCCTTGGTGGACAGTCGAAACTTGGGTATGGTCATTAGATTAGCTGTGGCTGATCTAAGTTCTCTATTTGGGAGGTATCTGTGAAATTTGGTTGACAGATATTTGGGTCCGCACTTATGGAAACCTCTGTATGTAATCAGAAGGATTTTGAATAGTATCCGTTTCTGGATGGGGAGCCAGTGCAACGCATTCAGAGCAGCTGATGCAGATGATCTTCTAGGCCATCTATCGTAACTTTTAGCGCCTCTCTCATTGACAGCAGCATACTACCTTCCGTACAAATGTCGTCGAATAGGGCGGCCAGATGTGGAATGAGTTTATCTTTGAACGCCTTGTAGAACCCCACTGTTAAGCCATCCACCCCAGGGGCGCTATTCATTCTCATGCTAGCCAATGCTTCCGAGATCTCATCTTATTGTATTGGGGACATTAGAAATTCACGATCAGACTGTGCTAAGAAGGGCAATTGTATGTGTTCTAAATAATCATCCATGTCTGTTTCCAGATTCTCTGTTTTAGACGTGTATAGATCAGAGTAGAAGACCCTAAATTCCTTCAGAATCTCCTCCTCCGACGTGACAGCCACCCCCGAAGCCGTATCCAAGGCAGTCTTGGGGCCCTCCTGCTATTTCGCAGTAGTTTAGCTAATAGAGAACTTGGGCGTTCACTTTCCCCATATGTTCTTGCTGTCGCATATTTCCCCATATCCCGCACTTCCCTGTCTGCCTCCTCGTTGAATTCCGCATTGAGGGATTTGAGTCTGTCCGCTATTTCTGGATCAGGGTCGTTCACTTGTTGCTTCTCTATTTCCGCCAGCTGAGACTCTAAGTAGTTCAAGCGCTGTTGAATGGCTTTTAGGACACTCAAGTGTTTGGCCATTGCTACCCCCGTATAAATACCTTAAACGCCTCCCAGACTGTTTGGAAGCTCTCAACTGAGCCAATATTTGTGTCAAAAAAGGTGTAAATCTCCTCAGCCAGTTCCCCTCTAAAAGCGTCATCAAGCAACGAATACGGGGAAAGCGCCACGTGAAAGGGGGGACCCAGATCATCGGTGTCTCTAGCACTAGGAGGAGTGGTGAGTGATCTGAGAGTGTGCGTGACAGAACTGTGCATGACAATATGTGTCTAGAGACTGAGTAGGAGGCCAGCCAGTAGTCAATCCTGGTGTGAATGTCGTGATACTCTGAGTAGTGCGTGTAATCCCCCCTGTCATTGTTTCTCCCTCTCCACACATCAACCAGATCTAACGTTAGTAACTCAGCCTGAAGCAAGGCCGCCGCCGCTGAGGGTCTACGCTGAGGACCTGAAGATCTATCTAATTCCGGGTCCATCACTAGGTTGAAGTCCCCCCCAGAGCATCTGCGCTGTGGAGTAGTCTCTGGGGATCCTCGCCAACTTCTCGTAGAAGTCTGGAGAGTCGTAGTTCGGCCCATACACATTAAGCACAATTAGATCATGTCCCTTCCCCGTACATCTTGATATTAGGTACCTACCCTCAGGGTCTGCTAATACTAATCTCAAATCTAACTTGGCTCTAGGGTTTATCCACGTAAGGACTCCTCTGGAATGTGTAGTGAACCCCGCCACTGTGGTGTTCCCTGATAGGCCCCTGTATTGAAGCATTTTGCTGGGGCAGTGGAAGGTGAGTTTCTTGTATGAGTGCCAGGTCTATGTGATGTCTCTGCAAATAATTCAACACCTTCCTCAATTTCCGGTAGTCGTTCAACCCTATGACATTCCAGGTTAAAGCTCTAAGGGTTTCCGAGGCATCGTCAGCAGGCACTGCCGGTGTACTGGTCATCTGTGCCATTCGGTCGGGCAACAACAGCAAGTCTTCACATTGCAAAACAGCTTCACCGTACTAGCATGCGGAACCAACAGCAAGCCTTTGAACTTCCCCATACCCCACCCGGCACCCTCCCACCCAGCCCACAGCAGACCCTCCCCAACCTGGTCCTTCAGAAGTTTATCCCCCACCCTCCATCAAAATGTCAGAACCCCAACTCTAAATGCTAACAGTGCAACCATGCTTAACGTGCAGGGGCCAAGCTAGCCTTGTGTCATAGTCTCTACCTAAATCTCAGAACTCTCGTGTAGCCGCCCACCTGCCCCCGCCATGCACAGTTTGTGTGATCAGAGCAACGACTTCTTATTTACTATTCCTTAAAAATGTATACCCCAGTTATTCCCCCCCAACAGCACTACATGCAACAGAAATGTCGCTTACGTAGTTATGCATTGCAGAGTAACCAAATCTGGAACCTGTGCCTGGATAAATGTGGGAAAAAAGAATCGTGCGGACTGTAGGAGAGTAGGGTCTGCAATCCTATGATCACCCAGATTTTTTGCTTTTGTTTCACTGGTTTACGACTTTCTCTGGCTGTGGGCCTGCCAATCAGACCCACAGCCTGGCTGTTCTCTTTCTAAATTACCTCATGTACCCTAGGTGCATCTACCAATTGGTACTGGGCCACCTTATCAGACCCTGTAACTCAGGGCATAGGTGTACCCAGGGCTGCCAGGGGCTGCAGCATGTATTATGCCACCCCTGGCTGGCCTCCTAAATTTGACACAACTGGCTGCATGACAGCTGGGGCAAAGTCGTGTAATCACCCTTTGCTGTAGGTGTAGTATACCTATACCTAACCCTAAAATGGACACACAGATTCCTATCAGTCACTCCTATGGCAGGCCTTGACAATCCTGAAGGCAGAGTGCGTGGAATCGTGTGAGATGGTGCTCTGGCATGAGCTGAGCCTGTCTGCAGCTTGCGGAATCAAGTCCTAACAGCTGTTCCATGATATCGCATACCATATACTCTTAAGTGCATTATAATCCTCGCGGTTAAATGCTATCTTTGGTATTGCTTTATCAAAACATGTCGAGTAAGGTGTCATACGAATTGGAATACTAACCCCTCGCCAATTCTGGCGACGGGGTTAGCATTCCACCCTTCTAGAGGGACACGACATGTATGTAACTGTGAACCCCGGTTAAAGTTAACTGAAGCCTCAGCTCCACAAAATGGATGCTGCCACCACAGACACAAGTCTGACCCCCTGCAGCTGGGAGTCCTTCCAGCGAGGGGAGCCTGGACAAAGGGTTTCCTGTCAGGGGCGGTGCTAGCACCGTCCCAGACATGGTTTTGTGTATCCTGGGTAGGCAGGGCTTTACAGGAAGGTGACTGCTGAGTGGCACCCCGGTGCTCACTACGCATAGGCCGGTCTGAACCAGTTCCAGGGGCACACCAGCCCCTGGCCTGGGGAAGTCCAGCATGGCTGAGGGGTGTAACCACCCCCCACCTAGTCCCACCCATAGGCAGGACCTAGTCACCGGGTCAGCCCCCTTTTTTAGTATAAAGATAGGAGCGGGCCCCCTGTTAAAATTAGATCATCTTTGGAATCAAGATACCACTTTCTTCGAAAGGACTTCACGATTTCTTCTTCAAGATTCTCCCTTGTGGCTAAGGAGTAGTCACCCTGCATCAAGCGGGCACCATCCTAAAGAACACTGCGGTCTGCTGCAAGTCCTTCATCACGAATCCGACGACCCAGCTCGACGAGACCCGGCTTCCCTGGCACCTCTGACCTCTACTCACCTCTACAGCCAAGCTGAGAACCGTGAGTGCGACGAGACCTCAAGGGACCGACGATCGCCAAGACTGCACGACATCTTTACTGCAAGCCCACCGTGTCCTCCACTGGTGAGTGCTTTGGGGTCCGAGAAGCCCCGACCCTGCGCAGCTCCAGCACCCAAGATCAGCCTCCCTGCATCTCCACGATCGGCGTGGGGCCCTTCTGCTGTTTGCTGTGCACCGCGTTGTTTGGCTACTAGCCGGCTGGCTTGTGGCCTTCTAAACGACGCCCAACGACTTCACGACTGCTGGTCTGGTTGCTCCAGGCTGGCCCTTGCTTCCTTGTTCAAGAGAGGCACCCCGGACCCTCCTGGTCCACTCCAGACGCCATTTTAGGTCCACCGCGTGGGCTTGAATTTGCCAAGGCTTTGTTGCCCAATCCTGGGTCCAGCGACGCCGACAGCTTCCATCTTCGTGGGACAGCTCGATCCTCCATCCTGGTCGCCGACAACGCCTCCTGGTCCGTGAGATCTTCGAGTCAAGCGTCACCCACTCACCTTGTCGAGGTGGCTACCATCCGGTGCCCTCCTGGTGCCCACTGACTACTGGCTAGTAGTCTCGAACTTGGTCCCCTCTGCTTTCAGGTGTCATCTATCTTCGAGATCCAGGCTTGGATCCAACTGAACTTCCTTCACTGGTCACCGGCCAGCATCTTTTCTTCCGGCTCCTGGTCCGTCTACGAGGATTCCCGACGTCTTTTCAGACCTATGCAGCTGCAGCCCCTGGGCTAGGTAACTTCGGCATTTCGGTGCCCCAGCATAGCCTCACTATCCAAGGGTCGGAATCTACTTTCGTTTTCTCCCTACCAGGTCGGGTTCGCCCGAGAACACTAACTTTCTAATTCCTAGCTACCATAGACTTTTGTCCCGCATCTCGCGTGAGAGTGCACACACTGCACCCGAGTCCCCTAGGCCTCCTAGAAGTAATCTAACGATTCCCTAGTCAAGTCCTAGCGATTCCAAAAGCTATTAGTACTGTACTTACCTGCTAGGAATTTCGCATTCCACTTTCAGAGTATATGGTTTTCCGTGCCCCTCGGGCATTTGTATATACTGTGCTAACTTAAGTATTTTTGTAAGAGTTTTGGTTTGTGCTTAGTACCCTGTCCTCATAAAGAGTACAGGGCTGTTGTGATCTTTAAATAAATAACTGTTTATTTTCATAACACTCGTGTGGTGTCCTTTCACTTGGTATTCAAGGGGTATATGTGTGGTAAACAGCTGGCTTAACACGCCCTCTCGAGTCTTTAGCCTTAGACTGCTCGTATCCACGCTACTAGGATAGCTGGTCTATAAGGTTGACTTACAACCAATCATCAATAAGGGTTGCTGGACTGATACATAGTGTTCACTAGAATAGTGAGCACTGCATATCAGGCCACCTTCTCACATTGGTGAGCAGCGGTTGGGATTTGAGCTTGCTGTTGTTTTACCACACGTATCCTAAGAATATCTTGCTGAAAGATCACATAAGTACTGTCAGGTACATATAACTAAAGCTTAGAATACTCTGAGTTCTACTGAACCAGCTGTTGTAGCTCCTCAAGGCTTAGCACACCTTGGCTACAACTCTAGCAAGGGACCAGTAGGTAACACATAGTGTAGGTAGGTGCATCACTTACACCACACTAGAAGCAGTATGTCGGTCACAGGAGGAAACATTGAGTCTCCCCTTGTGTCAGTTGACCCTCCACAGGTCATCCCTTCAAGATATACTGCGCTTAGCTTCCATGAGTTACGACAAGTATGTACCTCTAGGAAGATTAAGCAGGGGTCTAACCCCACAACTGCTTTTCTGATTGGTCTCTTAGAGACTCATGATGCAAGGAGGGCTGGTAACCCAGACCCCTCTACTTCAGAAGGCAATATGCCCTCCCTACAGGGACCCTTTGATAACCAGGACCATCCACATCAGGAAGCAGATGATGCTGATGATGAGGATGATGACTTGGAATCTAAGGGTGAGGCAGAGCAGGACCAGGTAGAAGTCGTCAGACTAACCAGGACCAACTTGAGCAGACATGAGAGGGACTCTAGGGGAGCCCTGGGGCCACTCTCAGGTCAGCTTAACGTTGGGAATGGACGAGTTAGATCTCTGTCAAGAGGCTCTAGCAGATCCATTCATACCAATGGCTCTCAACGTTCCTCTCAGAGGGGAATGACATCTCCCCAGAGGAGAATGTATGTAGCTAAAGAAAAGGCAGCCAATCTGAGGATTGAGAGGGAAGAACTTGCCCTGGCCAAAGAAAGGCTTGCCTTTGCTAGAGAGCAACAATTGAGTGGGACAGTCCCCACTGGTGGCAGCATTGTACCTAGCAATAGGGAAAGGAGTTTTGATACAAAACACCTTGGTAAGATAGTGCCCCCCTTTAAGCAAGGGGATGACATCCACAAATGGATTACTGCTTTGGAGAGGGCCTGCACTGTGCAAGGTGTTCCCCCAAGTCAGTGGGCAGCTATCTTGTGGCTCTCCTTTGAGGGTAAAGGAAGAGACAAGCTCCTCACCACAAGGGTGGAGGATGCCAATGATTACCAAGTCTTGAAAAGTGCACTGGTTGATGGGTTTGGCCTAACCACTGAGCAGTACAGGGTGCTGTTCAGGGATACCCAGAAAACTCAGTCTCAAGATTGGGCTGACTTTGTAGATTGTGCCACTAAGGCTTTTGAGGGCTGGTTGCTGGGCAGTAAGGTTACTGATTATAAAGGATTGTACAATTTGATGATGAGAGAGCAAATTTTAAACAATTGTCAGAACCAGTTGTTGCATCAGCATCTTGTTGACTCAGATCTGACCTCTCCCCAAGAATTGGGAAAGAAGGCAGACAGATGGGTTAGAACAAGAGTTAAACAGAACCAGGGCCAGAATCAAGGTGGTCAGAAGAAAGCAGACCAGAAGGGTAAAGATTCAAAAGGGGAACAAAATGACCAGAAGTCTTCGACAGGTCCCCAACAACCCAAAGAGGGTGGGGGTCAGGCTCCCCAAAAGAAGAAAGAAGGCCAATCTAAAAGGTGGTGCCAATACTGTAAAAGTAAAACTCACTGGTTTAGTGAGTGCACCAAGAAAGGAGGAGGGCAGACTCCTGCCACTGCAGCCCCTAAGGTACCTGTGCCCCCTAGTACAGCCAGCAGTGGTAGTGCACCTCCCAAGGGTTTAGTAGGGTTAACCCTGGGTTCTGAGGGGAGTGACAACTTAGTTGGCACCCTCACTCAGGCTGTCCTTGTCAGTACAGGGGATATGGATATGTCCCCTGACATAAGTCCCAATACTTTGGGCAAATACAGACAGACACCTTTTATTAATGGAAAAATGGCTCAGGCCTATAGGGACACTTGTGCCAGTGTCACAATGGTGACACCTAGCTTTGTGGACCCTGGACAGATCATGCCAGGTACAGAATTCCTGGTGACCAATGCAAGCAATGTCACTACCAATCATAGTATGGCAATTGTAGCTTTCTCCTGGGGAGGGGTAACTGGCCAAAAGAAGGTTGTAGTTAGTTCAGACCTCCCAGTGGATTGTTTGTTGGGCAATGATTTGGAGTCATCACAATGGTCAGAAGTGGAGCAGAGGACTCATCTGGAAATGTTAGGTTTGCCAGCACATGTGTTTGCTGTGACTAGGTCACAGGCCAGAAAATGCCCCACTGAACAGGTGCTGGATCCTGGAACAATGGACCAGACACCTTCCAAGAAAAAGAGCAGTAGGGTTAAGGCTGTGCCTTCCCCCTTGCCCCAAGTTGTGGATCAAGTCTCAGAGGGGGCTGACCTGCAAGAATTGAGGGAAACTGAGCCTAGAGAGTTTGAACTTGATCAAGTTGAATTCTTGGGTTCAGGGGGACCCTCAAGGGAAGACCTGGGGAAGGACCAGTTAGACTGCCCTTCTCTTGAACCCCTCAGACAGCAGGCTGCTGCTGAGGCTGCTGGGAACGCCACAGGTACCCACAAGGTATACTGGGAAGATGGACTCCTGTACACTGAGTCAAGAGACCCCAAGCCTGGCATGACCAGGAGGCTGGTTGTACCCTTGTCTCAGAGAGGTTTCCTACTTACCTTGGCCCATGAGATTCCCTTAGCAGGTCACTTAGGCCAGACAAAGACTTGGGACAGACTTGTCTCACACTTTCACTGGCCTCACATGAATGAGGATACCAAGGAGTTTTGTCGCTCCTGTGTCACTTGCCAAGCCAGTGGTAAGTCAGGTGGCACAACAAAGGCCCCCCTTATACCAATGCCTGTGGTGGGGGTGCCCTTTGAAAGAGTGGGGATTGACATTGTTGGTCCAATGGAACCCCAGACAGCATCAGGGCACAAGTTTATACTGGTGGTAGTGGATCATGCCACCAGGTATCCTGAAGCTATTCCACTTAGGACCACCACAGCACCTGTGGTGGCAAGAGCCCTAGTTGGAGTGTTCTCCAGAGTGGGCTTCCCTAAGGAGGTTGTCTCTGACAGAGGTGCAAACTTCATGTCAAGCTATTTGACTGCTATGTGGAAGGAGTGTGGTGTCAATTACAAATTCACTACACCCTATCACCCACAATGCAATGGGCTTGTTGAAAGGTTCAACAGGACCCTGAAAGGGATGATTCATGGACTACCTGAAACACTCAGGCGTAGATGGGATGTCCTGATGCCCTGCCTTCTGTTTGCTTACAGAGAGGTCCCACAAAAGGGGGTTGGCTACAGCCCTTTTGAACTTTTGTATGGGCACCCTGTGAGAGGCCCCTTGTGTTTGGTGAAGGAAGGATGGGAGAGACCTCTCAAAAAGCCTGCAACCAACATAATGGACTATGTACTTGGTCTCCGCTCCAGGATGGCTGAGTATATGGAGAAGGCATCAGAAAACCTTAAGGCCAGTCAAGAACTTCAAAAAGCTTGGCATGACCAAAAGGCTGTCCTGACTGTTTATCAGCATGGACAGAAGGTGTGGGTGTTGGAGCCAGTGGCCCCAGCAGCACTCAAAGACAAATGGTCTGGGCCCCACACAATTCTTGAGCAAAAGGGAGAGGTCACCTACCTGGTGGACCTTGGAACTCCCAGGAGTCCCCACAGGGTACTCCATGTCAACAGGCTCAAAGCATATGTCGACAGGAAGGACATGAGCTTGCTCATGGCCATAGATGAGGGACAGGAGGAAGAGAGTGACCCTCTCCCAGACCTGCTCACTCAGAATCCTGATGATGGGTCAGTAGATGGTGTTGTCTTTTGTGGCAGCCTCTCTGAACATCAGCAGAAAGACTGTAAACAGGTTCTTCAGTCTTTCAGACATATGTTCTCTCTGACACCCAGTCAGACCAATTGGTGCACCCATGAGGTTGACACTGGTGACAGCCTGCCAGTCAAGAGTAAAATCTACAGGCAGCCTGATCATGTTAGAGACTGCACAAAAACTGAAGTGCAGAAAATGTTGGAATTGGGAGTCATTGAACCCTCAGATAGCCCTTGGGCTAGTCCAGTAGTTCTAGTGCCAAAGCCTCACACCCAAGATGGTAAGAGAGAGATAAGGTTTTGCGTAGACTACCGGGGTCTCAATGCAGTCACTAAGACTGATGCCCATCCAATACCAAGGGCAGATGAACTTATAGATAGATTGGCTTCTGCCAACTACTTAAGTACATTTGACTTAACAGCTGGGTATTGGCAAATCAGGTTAGCTGAGGATGCCAAGCCCAAAACAGCATTTTCAACCCCTGGTGGGCATTATCAATTTGTGGTAATGCCCTTTGGTCTGAAAAATGCACCTGCCACCTTCCAAAGGTTGGTGAATCAAGTCCTTACTGGGCTGGATGACTTCTGTGCAGCATATCTAGATGATATTGCTGTCTTTAGCTCCACCTGGGAGGATCACCTGGTCCACCTGAGGAAAGTGCTAGAGGCTCTGCAAGCAGCAGGCCTCACTATCAAGGCCACCAAGGGCCAGATAGGGCAGACACAGGTTGTATACCTGGGCCACCTTGTAGGTGGAGGCCAGGTTCAGCCACTGGAGAGCAAAATACAGTCAATCAGGGACTGGGCTCCTCCAACCACCCAGACTCAGGTTCGAGCTTTCTTGGGCCTGACTGGATACTACAGAAAGTTTGTCAGGAACTATGGTTCCATTGTGACACCATTAAATGAACTGACAAGTAAGAAAATGCCAAAAAAGGTTCAGTGGACAGCAGGCTGTCAAAAAGCATTCGATGACCTAAAGCAGGCCATGTGCACAGCACCTATCCTTAAGAGTCCAGACTACTCCAAACCATTCATTGTCCAAACAGATGCTTCTGAGTTGGGTGTGGGAGCTGTTCTTTCTCAACTGAATTTTGATGGTCAGGATCAGCCCATTGCTTTTATAAGCAGAAGGCTGACCCCCAGAGAGAAGAATTGGTCAGCTATTGAGAGGGAGGCCTTTGCTGTGGTTTGGGCCCTGAAGAAGCTGAGGCCATACTTGTTTGGCACTCACTTCAAGATTCAGACCGACCATAAGCCCCTCTTGTGGCTAAATCAGATGAAGGGTGAAAACCCCAAACTGCTTAGGTGGTCCATTTCCCTACAGGGGATGGACTTTACAGTGGAACATAGACCTGGTACTGATCATGGCAATGCCGATGGGCTCTCCAGATATTTCCACTTAGAACAAGAAGACTCACCTGGTCAAGGTTAGCTTATTGTCCCAAAGTTTGGGGGGGGGGTCATGTAGGAGAGTAGGGTCTGCAATCCTATGATCACCCAGATTTTTTGCTTTTGTTTCACTGGTTTACGACTTTCTCTGGCTGTGGGCCTGCCAATCAGACCCACAGCCTGGCTGTTCTCTTTCTAAATTACCTCATGTACCCTAGGTGCATCTACCAATTGGTACTGGGCCACCTTATCAGACCCTGTAACTCAGGGCATAGGTGTACCCAGGGCTGCCAGGGGCTGCAGCATGTATTATGCCACCCCTGGCTGGCCTCCTAAATTTGACACAACTGGCTGCATGACAGCTGGGGCAAAGTCGTGTAATCACCCTTTGCTGTAGGTGTAGTATACCTATACCTAACCCTAAAATGGACACACAGATTCCTATCAGTCACTCCTATGGCAGGCCTTGACAATCCTGAAGGCAGAGTGCGTGGAATCGTGTGAGATGGTGCTCTGGCATGAGCTGAGCCTGTCTGCAGCTTGCGGAATCAAGTCCTAACAGCTGTTCCATGATATCGCATACCATATACTCTTAAGTGCATTATAATCCTCGCGGTTAAATGCTATCTTTGGTATTGCTTTATCAAAACATGTCGAGTAAGGTGTCATACGAATTGGAATACTAACCCCTCGCCAATTCTGGCGACGGGGTTAGCATTCCACCCTTCTAGAGGGACACGACATGTATGTAACTGTGAACCCCGGTTAAAGTTAACTGAAGCCTCAGCTCCACAAAATGGATGCTGCCACCACAGACACAAGTCTGACCCCCTGCAGCTGGGAGTCCTTCCAGCGAGGGGAGCCTGGACAAAGGGTTTCCTGTCAGGGGCGGTGCTAGCACCGTCCCAGACATGGTTTTGTGTATCCTGGGTAGGCAGGGCTTTACAGGAAGGTGACTGCTGAGTGGCACCCCGGTGCTCACTACGCATAGGCCGGTCTGAACCAGTTCCAGGGGCACACCAGCCCCTGGCCTGGGGAAGTCCAGCATGGCTGAGGGGTGTAACCACCCCCCACCTAGTCCCACCCATAGGCAGGACCTAGTCACCGGGTCAGCCCCCTTTTTTAGTATAAAGATAGGAGCGGGCCCCCTGTTAAAATTAGATCATCTTTGGAATCAAGATACCACTTTCTTCGAAAGGACTTCACGATTTCTTCTTCAAGATTCTCCCTTGTGGCTAAGGAGTAGTCACCCTGCATCAAGCGGGCACCATCCTAAAGAACACTGCGGTCTGCTGCAAGTCCTTCATCACGAATCCGACGACCCAGCTCGACGAGACCCGGCTTCCCTGGCACCTCTGACCTCTACTCACCTCTACAGCCAAGCTGAGAACCGTGAGTGCGACGAGACCTCAAGGGACCGACGATCGCCAAGACTGCACGACATCTTTACTGCAAGCCCACCGTGTCCTCCACTGGTGAGTGCTTTGGGGTCCGAGAAGCCCCGACCCTGCGCAGCTCCAGCACCCAAGATCAGCCTCCCTGCATCTCCACGATCGGCGTGGGGCCCTTCTGCTGTTTGCTGTGCACCGCGTTGTTTGGCTACTAGCCGGCTGGCTTGTGGCCTTCTAAACGACGCCCAACGACTTCACGACTGCTGGTCTGGTTGCTCCAGGCTGGCCCTTGCTTCCTTGTTCAAGAGAGGCACCCCGGACCCTCCTGGTCCACTCCAGACGCCATTTTAGGTCCACCGCGTGGGCTTGAATTTGCCAAGGCTTTGTTGCCCAATCCTGGGTCCAGCGACGCCGACAGCTTCCATCTTCGTGGGACAGCTCGATCCTCCATCCTGGTCGCCGACAACGCCTCCTGGTCCGTGAGATCTTCGAGTCAAGCGTCACCCACTCACCTTGTCGAGGTGGCTACCATCCGGTGCCCTCCTGGTGCCCACTGACTACTGGCTAGTAGTCTCGAACTTGGTCCCCTCTGCTTTCAGGTGTCATCTATCTTCGAGATCCAGGCTTGGATCCAACTGAACTTCCTTCACTGGTCACCGGCCAGCATCTTTTCTTCCGGCTCCTGGTCCGTCTACGAGGATTCCCGACGTCTTTTCAGACCTATGCAGCTGCAGCCCCTGGGCTAGGTAACTTCGGCATTTCGGTGCCCCAGCATAGCCTCACTATCCAAGGGTCGGAATCTACTTTCGTTTTCTCCCTACCAGGTCGGGTTCGCCCGAGAACACTAACTTTCTAATTCCTAGCTACCATAGACTTTTGTCCCGCATCTCGCGTGAGAGTGCACACACTGCACCCGAGTCCCCTAGGCCTCCTAGAAGTAATCTAACGATTCCCTAGTCAAGTCCTAGCGATTCCAAAAGCTATTAGTACTGTACTTACCTGCTAGGAATTTCGCATTCCACTTTCAGAGTATATGGTTTTCCGTGCCCCTCGGGCATTTGTATATACTGTGCTAACTTAAGTATTTTTGTAAGAGTTTTGGTTTGTGCTTAGTACCCTGTCCTCATAAAGAGTACAGGGCTGTTGTGATCTTTAAATAAATAACTGTTTATTTTCATAACACTCGTGTGGTGTCCTTTCACTTGGTATTCAAGGGGTATATGTGTGGTAAACAGCTGGCTTAACACGCCCTCTCGAGTCTTTAGCCTTAGACTGCTCGTATCCACGCTACTAGGATAGCTGGTCTATAAGGTTGACTTACAACCAATCATCAATAAGGGTTGCTGGACTGATACATAGTGTTCACTAGAATAGTGAGCACTGCATATCAGGCCACCTTCTCACACGGACCGGTTAGCGAACTGCACCACCCGCATCCATGCAACAAACCACTTAACTGTAGGTGTCTTCTTTCCCCGATGCCTGTGTCGCCTTATCGTGCGCCCAACTTGGGGCACCTGCCAGTGACACAATCACCCCACGCCAGACTGATGAGTAGTGAGCACATGTGCTCAAGAGAGTTTTAGTCCTGATCGTCCAGGCGACTTCCGTTCTCGCCATCCTCCTGGTGCTCGACATTGTCTGCAGTTTGTTCCTTCGCCCAACGCTTCATGGCCTGCTGCAATTCACTGGGATCTGTAAAAATATGGGAGTGTCCACGTCTATTGACACGTAGCTTTGCCGGGTACAACAGCGCATAGTCCAATCCCATCTCCCTGAGACGTTTCTTGTGCGGAATGAATTGTTTGCACTCTTCCTGGACTTTCTCAGTAAAGTCTGGGTACATGGAAATTGCTGACCCTTCGTATTGCAGCGGTTGTTTGGATCTCGCCAATCTGAGAGCCGTATCTCTGTCCCAGTAGTTGAGTAACTTCGCTATTATAGGACGTGGAGGCGCTCCGGGCTTGGGGTGCGGGGCTAAGGACCTGTGCGCCCTCTCCACCGTGAACATGCTCAAAAACACTCCTTCTCCCAAGACTGTTATAAGTAGTTTTTCCACAAAGAGTTCCATAGTGCCTGTGTGGGTGCTCTCCGGAAGGCCCGTGATACGGAGGTTACAGCGCCTCGAGCGAGCCTCCAAATCCTCGGTCTTGTCCTGCAGGACTTGCATCGTCCTCTCCATCTTTTTTTGCATGGTATCTAGGTCTGTTTGCGCCTCCTCTACTTCCGTCATCCTCCTCTCGGCCATATTGTGTCTCTCCGCGTGTTTATCCAACCGTTCTGCCATACGATCCATTTGGTACGACATGCGTCCATTTTGGTGCCCAGCGCTGATATACTCGACTGAAGGCTCCGTTCCATGGATAGAAGCATGGTTTTGATGTCCGAGCTCGCCCCTAGTTCTTCCTCCACTCCTGTAACCGTCCCAGTCTCCGGCAAAGGGCTATGCTGTTGCAGTCTTCTTTGCGAAAAGGGCAGTTTGCTCTGGGTTTTGTCGCCTTTGCCCATCTTGTGGACGGCAGTCTACCCGCCAGTAGGGAGAGCACAGAGTCTGTTCGCTGTCCTCAGGGTCGCCAAGTATGCCGTAGCAGGCCTCCTCTCCCCGGTGTCACTCGCAGCCCTTCTTGCCCCCAGAGGAGCATCTCACGCAACGCGGTAGAGAAGCGCAGCCAAACCTCCTCGAGCCCTCGTGAAACCAATGCTGTGTCAAAGGATCCAGGCCTACCTCCCACTCAGGTCAATAGAGGATTAGGGCACCACAGCACGGCTTCGGGCAACCAGCGCACCAGAAGGTATTGCCAACGACGAGAGTGGGAAGGGAGGCGACTCCGCTCCAGGCGGCACAGCAGGTAAGCACACTGTAGGTCCTCCGTGGGCCAGTCGAGCTCCAAAGTCCGGCCTAGACATTACGAGGTGCTAGTATCGTCACCGCTGGTGTGCAGGCCACACACGCGCCGCTCTCAGACCTCGATGTTATGCCGCACTTCTTACGATTTTTTTTATGGGGGAGTCTTTATGTTACGCTACCGGCATCGGTCTGACTGACCAACCTCCTCACCGGCAGCTATAAAGCAGCAAGGGGCCCAAATATTCAGCCCACCAGGCCTCCGCAGCAGAGGCGACCCGCCGGGTAGCTGTAGGCACCCCAGCCTGTAGGGAAGCGCACCTCTCAGCGCCGGCAGCAGCAGTCGCACCCAGCAGTGCCCTGATTGATGGCCTCCACCTACGTACCTCATGCGCTACTTCCGGGCACTCCAAGCGCCGAAGCTCCGGGTCGCATCCCGTCCAGCAGCCGCACGTCGTGCCACGTCGCCTGGCCTCCGGGTACACGCAAGGACGCGGCTTCACAGCCTACCAGGGCCGAGGCTTTGCCGGGCCGCGGCCTCGTGCAGAATGCGTTTTTGCCCGTTTCTTCGAGGGTCGCCAATTGACCCCGCTTTCACGCGGCCGGGGGAGCCGGCTGGGAGTCTAGGTTATCGCTCTTTGAGGATATGGAAGGATTAATTGTCTGTGCTCGGCGGAGCTCCGGCGTTAAGCGGCCATTACGCTTGCTGGCTAGCTCCGCCCCCCTTGCTCCCACAACCTTGTGGCCTGCTCGTGAGCAGCCACCAACCGGAGGCCCTTCTTCCCCATTGGATAACATTAGGCCTCAGCACTCTGCACCCGGCCGCCCTAGTGCCACTGAGGGTGTTTTGAGAGTGCAGCCTTGACCATGGGGGAACCCTGGTTCTAACCCCAGAACACCAACTCCCACAACAAAGTACTTACCTGTTAACCAATAACTTCATTTCTCTCCATAGGAATACATTGACTGTTTTTCCTAGAACATTTTTCTAAGTGTGGAGTTGGTTTTTGTATTGAACTTCAAGAAAACTGCAAAGAACTAGCAATTGCTTACTTACTTTTTCTCTAGAAGAAAAAGTAATCCAGAAAGTAATCTGCAAAGTAATTCAAAGTAATCTAATAGTAATTTCCACTGTATTGAAAGCATTTACAAACTTGTAACAAAGTCGTTTTCATTCAGCTTGCTTGTATTTTTCAACCTTCCTTGAAAATTATCAAACGCACTTACCTGTGCCAGGCTTGCTTGGTTCTAGGAATTAAATACAACTAAATAATATTGTTATAAAAATAAAATTGGTCTGAGTTCAGTCTTTGCGTGTGTGACATCCTTTGCTGATTGAGTGTGTATAACAAATGCTTAACACTACCCTCTGATAAAGCCATACTGCTCGCCCACACTACCACAAATAGAGAGTAAGGTGCTATCTACATTTACCTCTGCCTATCTTTGGGGTTCTACTGGACTCTGTGTACACTATACCTCATTTTGGTATAGTAGATACAGAGCTGCTTCCTACATTGGTGGATCAGCTGTGGGATGTACAACTTTGCATTTATTGGACTAACTTGGTTACCACCTAATCACAGGACAGAACTCTTAAATTGTCTTTCGAATTCCGATTTTTGAAGTGACATTTTTTTCCTCCAAATTACTAAAAGTCTTCTCAGGGCCTTGGCTAAGTCCTTTTAGAATTTTAGAAAAATTAAGGCTCCCTTAAGTTAGGGGTTGTGAGACTTGGCATCTTTTTGCGTATTTCCCCTGAGTTTTTGCTTTCTGACCTCCCGGTTTTTACTCTGTTTTTGCTGGCGTAGTGTTTCTGTGCACTTTTCTCAGCTCTGATCAGTGGTAAAGTGCAAGTGCACCTGTGGTAAATTGTGTTATGGATTGGTGTTTCCATGACTGGATATTTGATTTACTTGTTAGTCTCTAGTAATGTGCACTGAGTGTGCCAGGGCCTGTAAATCAAATGCTACTAGTGGGCCTGCTTGTCCGGTGATGGGATTTCCTTTTTTTGTAGGACAAATGTACGAAAAACAATACATAAATGATTATAACCCAGGGATAATTCAAAAATCTCTTATGAAAAAGTGATGCTTTGATTTATGTTGTCAGAGGTATTCTTTTTTCACATTTATTAGGATTCCCACCTCTGTTCTGTCCTGAATTGAATCATTCCCCTGTTATTTACCCACTAGTGGGCCTGCAGCACTGATTATGCCACCCACGTGAGTAGCCCGGAAAAGGTACCTCAGACCCACCATTGCAGAGTCTTTGCACAGTTTGTAACTGTCATGTCGACTTGGCCAGTGCACACACTTGTCAGTCCCTCACCGTCCCTTTTCTTACATGTCTGCCACCCCTAAGGTAGGACCAAGGTACCCCTTTGGGAAGGGTGCAGTGTATGTGAAAGGTAGGACATGCCTTGGTGTGTGTGTCATGTCCTGATAGTGAATTACGGCCAATTGTTTTTCGCTATTGCAAGGCTACCTATTCCCCATAGGACAGAATGGGGAGTTTGTTTATGACATCTTATAAACATAACTGGCCCGAGGAATTAGGTGGCAAAATAATGTATAGTATGCCTGAACTCAGAATCTAAAGATGCATCTTTTAGTGAAGGTGATTTTTACATTCTGTTTGAAAATACCACTTTTAGAAAGTAAGTATTTTCTTGTTCAGTCATCCCGTGTGCCTCTGCTGGAATATGGATGCAGAAGGGTGTGGAGCAAGAGTGGCTCCAGATAGTCTAGGTGGGACAGGAAAGGGCTGAATAGACCTGGGCTGCAATTAAGGAAGGGGGAGGAGATTTCCTTGCACCTCAAAGGACCTGGTCTACCCCTGCCTATGATGTCTCCACCTCCTGACAGGAAGTCACACCAGAGAAGGCAGAACTGGTTCTGGCTGGGCACACACACTCTCTGACTAAGAGATCAAAGGATTTTGGGATATAAATATTGGGGCCCAGACCCCTGAACTTTAGAACTCTTTTGGACCAAGAAGACTGCGAAGAAGAAGAGCTGGAGAAGCTGTGAAGAGGAACTACCACTTTGCTGTGTGCTTTGCAGGGTGGGCCTGCAGTGGCTGCTTCTGTCTTGGGCAGTGAAAGGACTGGACTGAACTTTCTGCAATCTACTTTTGTGAGTTTCTCCAAGGGCTTGAGGTAGAGCTTGCCCCCTGTTCAAGAAGTCCCAGGAACAGCAAAGACTTCAAGCTCTTCTGCCAACAGCACTGGGAACTGTGTGCTTTGTGCTGCAGCAGAAGAAAAGCAACCCGACAATGTCAAAGACGCCGCTGCCGAATCTGTGTCCTGAGGGCACCGCCGCACCATGACTCTGGTTTTACCGACGATGCCTGCTGATGCCGCCACCGAACCGCTGCTCGCACCGTGACCTGTGGGCACCGCACTCCAGACCTTCTCGCTTCACAACGACACTTTGGTATCCCCGACCACACCGCTCCACGCTGAAATCTAATCCGCTGCTTGCACAGTGGTTCGAGGTCATCACCCTCATCCCGCACTGCAGCCTTGGCCTACCGACACCGGCGCCATTGACTACAGTTCGTCAACCGTTGACGGCGCTTCAGCAACGGCGACACCGCTGCGAACCACGACCTGCCAGCACTGCGACGAGCACCGCATTCACTTTGCACCGCAACCCTGGTCTCACCAACGATGCCATCTGACACCGCCACTGAGCCACTGCTCGCACCGCCACCTGAGGGCACCGCACGTCACACCAGTGCACTTCGCACCGCAGCACCCGACGCCTGCCGACGCCAGCTCTCCTGACTTCAACAGAGAGGCGATCGATCTGCAACGCGTGTGACCTCGAGAGCCCACTTGACTCCTGCACCGACCTCCGGAAACAACGCCTGCGGACACCGTGCTTTCGGAACCTCAACGAGAGGTCTCCGATGCCCTGCATTTCTAAAAGTTACTGTTTGAGGGTCTTCCTGACACCGTAGCTGGCCTGCGACGCCGCAGTCAGCCAGAACTGTTTGGATTTGTTTGCTCGCGACGCTGTGATAGCCTCGGACAGAGCTACCAACATCAAGGAACTATTTTTCAAGTATATTTTGATAACCAAAGATTTTTAAGTACTGTACTGTGGATTTTTATTGTTTTTGGTCTTCTCTTTAAGTATATAAAAATATTGGATATTTTTCTAAACTGGTGTTGTGTCCTTTTGTAGTGCTTACACTGTATTACTGTTGGTTATGTGCAAATGCTTTACACACTGCCTTTAAGATAAGCCTGACTGCTTGTGCCAAGCTACCAAGGGGATGAGCTAGGGTTATTTTAGGAGTGTAACTCCCTTATACTGACTAGAGTGGTGGTTTCTGCCCGACTTTGGCGCATGCACTAGCTGACCAAATATCCCATTTCTAATAGCGGTTAAAGGGGTTAGACGTTTTTTACCAATGACTCTTAACAAGAACCCAGCTGTTAGTGAAGATAACTATGACATAGCGAACCAGGTTGAGGAGCTCGACCTCACGCCTTATCTCCACTTAGAATTTAGGGAGTTAAGGTCTCTATGCAAGCTAAAAATTATAAATATGGGGTCCCATCTCTCCAAACAAAAGCTCCAGGCTCTGTTGGCAGGGTATGCTAAGGCCCATCCTTCTGAGAATGGTGAAGGCATTTCAGATGAAGAAGTAGAGGGAGGGGATGAGGATAAATATCAAATCCCCGCACAACTTCATAGGGAGAGAAGAGCCCAAGTGCCCGTGACTCCAAGAATAAACCCTAGAGCCCCCACAGGTGGATCAGGTGCTGCAGAAGACATTGAGGTCAGCCTCAATGAGGAAGACAACCTTTTAGTAAGGTTTACCAAAAGATTGGATCTAGAGGCCAGACTCCTGGTTCTAGAGAAAGAGAGAGCAGAGGTGGGCTTAGCTCCCATCAATGGTGGAAGCAATTTACTAAATAAGGATAAAGAGCAATCTTATGATCCTAAAATCCCCAAAGGGATTGTCCCTAAATTTGAGGAGGGTGATGATATCACAAAATGGTTCACAGCCTTTGAGAGGGCTTGTGAAATGAGAAATGTGAGGAAGTCACACTGGGGGGCACTCCTTTGGGAACTGTTCACTGGTAACTGCAGGGACAGACTCCTGACCCTTACAGGGGCAGATGCTGGGTCTTATGACCTCATGAGGAGTACTCTGATTGGAGGCTTTGGACCACAGCTGAGGAATATAGAATTAGATTCAGGGGGGCTCACAAATCCCAAAACCAATCCTGGATTGTGTGTTGACTACTCAGTGAAGACACTAGATGGTTGATTAACTGGAAATAATGTGCATGATTTCAATGAACTTAACAATTTGTTTATGAAAGAACATATTTTAGGTAATTGCTGTAATAAAAAGTTACATCTGCCTTTGGTGGACCTAGGTTTAATTTCTCCCCAAGTATTGGGAAAGAAGGCAAATCGCTATGTCAAGACAAGGGGGGCAATAACAACCACTGGGGGTGACCAGAAGAAAGGGGCAACAAAACTCCCCAGGGGAAAGGTGGTTAGAACGCCCAAGATAACAAGGCTTCAAAACGGCCACAAAAACCTGCACGGGGTGGGTCCCAAAACTCTTCCCAGTCCAATAATAGGTACAAGGAAAATAACTTTGATCTCCTAAAGGCCTGGCGTCACTACTGTAAGAAGTTGGGACACTTAATTGGAGATGCTACTTGTCCTGCACAAGAAGCCCCATAGTCCTCCTACAGCTACTCCTGCCGTAATCAGTCTCCAGATGGGATCAACAGTGTGCCCTGAGCAAATCAGGGTTCACACTGAAGCAGTTCTATTCACTGAGTATCAAGTTGTGTTTGCCACTTTAGCTGGGTGGCCTCCCAACTTAAATAAGTATTTGCAATACCCCTGGATCAATGGGAATAAAATAGAAGCCCTGAGGGATACAGGTGCCAATGTCGCTATGGTGAGAGACACATTGGTTTCCCCAGAGCAATACCTGATTGGGAAAACGTACCCAGTTACCAACGCTGACAGTGTTACTAATAACTCTTCCCCATCAGCTCCGCTGTTGTGTCATTACCGCCTACACCGCTCCAGGTAGGTGCTCGAGGCCACTGTGCCCTGTTCTGTTTTCAGTCTTCATTGCCTGGATTCTGTGTTTTTATTTTGCCTATATTTTTGATTATGCCTTATTCTGCTTTTATTGTACCTGTATCTCTGTGCCTCCGTTGTCCATTTTTCGCTGTCCCTTCCCACTGCTGCTGCCCCCGTGGTCCCTCCCCCCAGCAGATTCCTGCTCCCTCCTCCCAGCTGCGCATTCCTCCCTCTTTCCCCCACTGAATGGCAGCGGCGTGCGAGCAGGACCTCTGACCTCCCTGCCGGAGTCCCTGCTCTCTGCCCCAGCAGCTTCGCTGTTTGTGTCATTGCTGCCTATACCTCTCCAGGTAGGTGTTTGAGGTCCCTGTGCCCTGTTCTGTTTTCGGTCTTGTTTGCCTGGATTCTGTGTTTTTATTGCACTTGTATCTCTGTGCCTCCATTGTCCGTGTTTCACTGCCCCTTCCCGTCACTGCCCCTCCCCCAGCTGATTCCCACCTCCAAACTTTCCCCTTCCTTATTTAATGGAGGCTGCTGCGAGGGCGTGCGAGCAGGACCTCTGACCTCCCGACGAGCTCCCGGCAGGAGTTCCTGCTCTCTGACCCAGCAGCTCTGCTGTTGTGTCGTTGCCACCTACACCGCTCCCTGTAGGTGCTTGAGGCCTCTGTGTCCTGTTCTGTTTTCCGTCTTGATTGCCTGGATTCTGTGTTTTTATTGTGCCTGTATTTTTGATTTTGCCTTATTCTGCTTTTATTGTACCTGTATCTCTGTGCCTCCATTGTCCATTTTTACTCCCCTTTCTGCTGCTGCTGCCCCCGTGGCCCCTCCCCCAGCCGATTCCCGCTCCCACCTCCCAGCTACACATCTCTCTCCCCTTCCCTACTTAATGGCAGCCGCTGCACAGATGCGCAGCTGATACATGCAGCGGGCGCCCTGAAGGCGCACTAAAGGCAAGCCCGTCTGTGCCCATCCGCGACCTGACCATGACCAGCGCCAGGGACCCTGGATCCCCGATCACCCACCACTATGACTCAGCTGCCCTCCTCGCACCTCGGAACAACAACTGCAAGCTGTCCACGCCAAACACCACCCACTACCAGTTCTCCTGCCGTCACTCCTGCCGTCACTGTCGCCAGACCTTCAGCACCCTGCGCAACCCCACGGGCACCGGTCCCAAGCCGAACGCCAAAACCACTGAAGCCTTGAAGTGCATCATCCTCAACGTGCTTTCCCTCCACAGACACGCTGTAGAGATCTGGGGCCTCCTCGCCACCCTCTCACCAGACGTCACCTTCTTCGCAGAAACCTGGACCAGCGCCTCCTCTGCCCCCGACATTGCCACCGCCATCCCGGATGGATGCAAGCTTGATCCAGAGGAAGGACCGCCCCAACCACCCGGGTGGAGAACTCGCCATCGCACAGAAGAACTGTCTCCGACTCTCCACATTCACCTCCACCGCGAGTGACTCCATCTCCACCATTGAACACTATCCCTTCCGGGTCTAGACCAGCCCTAGAACCACACTTTGCGGCATCCTCGCCTACAGACCACCCGGACCTCCCTCCTCATCCACTACTACCATCACTGACCTCATCGTACCCCACGCCATCGCCTCCATGGACTACTGTGAGCTTTCAGACCGGGGCTGTGTCTGTATCGCGGGGTTCTCGAAGAGATTCACAGACACTGGGATACTGGGTAGGGCAGATTTTATTGATTTGTACAACCGCCTTTTGCGAACAGGCACTCTATAATAGGGTAGGGGTGGGTCCGCCTCCTCCGTCCTGGACCGTCCGGTTGTTACTCTCCAGTCCCAAGGTCTTCTGGGTGTCGTAGGCCTTTTCCCCGCCGTCCTGTTGGTCTTTTACGCCGGTGTCCCAGAAGAGAAGGAAAAGAAAGAAAAATGTCCGTCTCAATAAAGGTGCTGTGATGAATGTCTCTCAGGGAAGGGAGTGAGGGAAAATCACACGTGCAACCTCTAACCCAGACTGGGGGACGTGAACCCTTGGAAAACCCTCCAAGGGTGTGCGGGGGTGCAGGTTTCTTTTAGGCTGGCTTCCCTAGTCTACCACCTCCCCACGTTGCGTTATCGGACCGTACCTGGGTGAGCCACACTTCCGTGTTAGTGTGGCTGGGCGATGCGCGTCCCGCAGGGCCCCCTGGCTGCCCGCGGTAGTCCACCTCAGGTCTGCTGTCTGGTCCGGCGGCCGCCTTCCTGCTTGGAGTCGTCCCGTAGCTCTGACTCGTCTCCGACTCCGTCCGGCTCCAGCTTCCTCCTCTCTCTCCGCTGTCCTCGTCCTCCGACCTCCGATCTTCCACCGTCCTCCGCTCGCGCTCTTCCTCCTTTGTCCACTCGTGATCTTCGTCCGTCCTCCGCTCGTCGTCTTCCTCCTCCGTCCACACTGCTCCGCTGTCTCTCCACTCGCTCCACCAACCTCCAACTCCACCTCCGGGTGTCTCGCACACCTGGCTGGATTCCGGAATGGGTTTTACGTCGGCAGGCCGGGCGTGTCTCCAGTCTGTCTCCGCCCCCTTAAAGGGGTAGTCCCGCAGGTGCACCGCTGCAGGCCGTCTCTGGACGATGGCGGGGGTATTCCAGGCCTCGGTATTCTGGGAAGACAAAGTAGACACATTACTAGGCATACCTGGGGGGCCCTCGTCGGGGTCCCCCCCGTCACACATCCCCCCCCTAGGAATCTCCCGATCGGGGAGAGGGTAGCGAGAAAGAAAGTCCGCCTGGACGTTCTCGGCCCCCTTCTGGTGCCGGACCTGAAACCGAAAGGGTTGCAAGGCCAGGAACCACCGCATGACGCGAGGGTTGTTTGACATGTTCCTCGCCATCCATATGAGAGGGGCATGGTCTGTGTACAGCAGGAAGGATCGCCCTTCCAGGTAGTAACGTAACTTGTCCACCACCCACCTGATGGCCAGGCACTCCTTTTCAATAGTCGGGTACCTAACCTCTCTAGGAAACAGCTTCCGACTGATGTAGAGAACGGGGCGGAGACCCCCCTCCCCTGAGTCCTGGGACAACACAGCCCCGATACCAAAGTCAGAGGCGTCAGTGTGCAACACAAAAGGTTTGTTAAAATCGGGTGAAGTAAGGACCGGCCGGGTGGTGATGGCCTTTTTCAGGGTCTGAAAGGCAGTCCACATGGCCGGCGTCGGGTTGTGGAAGTCCGGTCGGGTCTTGGTTTTCCTGAGGGTATCGGACAGGGGCGCCGCGACCTCGGAAAAGGAGGGTATAAAACGCCTGTAATACCCTACCAGGCCCAAGAAGGCACGCATGTCTTTTAGAGATTTCGGAAACGGGGTCTCCGCGATAGCCCGAACTTTTTCCACCTGAGGTTCAATGACGCCATGACCTAGAAGATACCCCAAATATTTGACTTTATGGTACCCGATCCGGGATTTCTTGGAATTGACATGTAGACCTGCCGATTCTAGCAAAGTGAACACGACATCTAGATGGTGCAAGTGGGTCTCCCAGGAGGGACTAAAAATGATGATGTCATCAAGATAAGCGGAGCAATATTGGTGATGACCCCGCAGTACCGTGTTCATGAGCCTCTGGAATGTGGCGGGAGCCCCATGTAGACCGAAGGGCAGAACTGTAAATTCGAACAGCCCTTCTGAGGTGGAAAAGGCTGTCTTTCTCCTATCTTCTTCGCGCAGGGGCACCTGCCAGTACCCCTTCGTCAGGTCCAGAGTACTGATATATTTTGCCTCCCCGAGTTTCTCGATGAGCTCATCGATGCGGGGTATGGGGTAGGAATCACAAGCTGATACTTCGTTTAACGCCCGGAAGTCCATACAAAAACGGCTGCTGCCATCGGGTTTAGGCACCATAACTATTGGCGACGACCACTCACTCCTGGAAGGCCGTATCACCCCTAGCCTGAGCATTTCTGCGACCTCCTTCGCTATGGCTTCGCGTTTAGCCTCTGGTATTCTGTACGGCCGTTGCTTGACCACTGCACCAGGAGGCGTGTCGATTCTATGCTCAGCCAAGGTGGTCTTCCCCGGAAGGTCAGAAAAGATGGGTGTGTGTTTCCTTAGCACACGACGGAGCTCCTCCTGCTCACCTTCAAACAATTCCTCGCTAATGACCAAGTCACCCATCGTGGAGCTGTGGGATTGTGGGGGTTTCAGGACCAGATTAGCTGCCACGGGAGGCGTTCCCAGCCACTTCTTTAAGAGATTTATGTGAAAAATCTGGGACTTCCGGTGGGTAAGACGGAGACGATAGGTCGTCTTTCCTATCGTCTCAACGACTTCATAGGGACCTTGCCACTCGTTGCTAAATTTCTTTGCTATTGAAGGTAGCAATACGAGGGCCCAGTCGCCTATTTTGAGCGACCTCCATTTTTTTCCTCTGTTGTAATGGGTCTGTTGGTGTTTCTGGCTGTCCTCCAAGTGTGTAAACGCTAGTTCCCTGATCTTTCCTAGTTTGTTCCTCAAATTCGAGCTGTATTCGAGAAGAGACCTGGTTTCTCCGCCTTGTTCCTTTTCCCACATATCCTTTGTCATATCCAGCAAGCTCCTGGGTTGTCTCCCATAGAGCATCTCGAAAGACGAACACCCCAGGCTGCTCTGACGCTGGCCCCTAATCACGTATAGGGCTAAGGGCAACAAGGAGTCCCAATCGGAGTGGTTTACCTCCACCATTTTTTTCAGGACCGTTTTTAAGGTCCTGTTGTATCGTTCAACCAGCCCATCCGTTTGCGGGTGGTATACGGACGTCTTGATCTGGTGTAAACCCAACATTTGGCAAACCTCCTGCATGACCTTGGACATGAATGGGGTCCCCTGGTCCGTGAGGATTTCTTTAGGGAAGCCCACTCGAGAGAACAACTCAAGAAATTTGTCAGCAATGTTCCTGGAGGTGGGGGACTTTAGAGGAAACGCCTCAGGAAATCTAGTGGCGTAGTCCACGATAACTAGGGCGTATCTAAACCCTTTTTTTGTGGTGGTTAAGGGGCCTATCAGGTCCATCCCCACTCTCTCGAATGGGGTCCCGATGACTGGCAGAGGCTGTAAGGGGACCGCCGCCGGACGTTGGGTATTCCTCCGTTGACAAAGGTCACAGGTTTGACAATGTTTTTTTATGTCGCTATAGATGCCAGGCCAATAAAAGTTTCTGAGGACATTCTGCGTCGTTTTCTCGCTCCCAATGTGTCCCGCCAGTAGGTGGGTATGGGCATAGTACATTATTTGGTCGCGAAAACATGCTGGTACCAACAGTTGCATCGGCTCCTCCTTAGAAGCTACTCTATATAGAAGATCATCCTTTATCTCAAACCGGGGGTAGGAGGGAATAGGAGTGGTTTGATTAACATGGGCCTGTTCCCAAGCATTGATGAGCGTCTCGTCATTAGCCTGGGCGAATCTGAAGGACCTGTCTCCTTCCCAGGGGCCTGTGGACAGCAAGTTGGTTACCGGATCCCCCTGCTCAATGTTTCGGCCCAACTGGCCCTTAAAGAGGTTCAGGAAGTTCGGATTATCGGTGCCCAGGATCAACGGTTCGGGCAGGGCATCCATCACTCCTACTTTCACTATCGTCTTTTCCATACCCTCTAGGCCTAGGGGAATGTTAGCCACTGGATACTCTTTCACGTCCCCATGTACGCATTTAATATAAACACTGTTCTCCGGTACTATCTGGTCTGGAGTCACATATATCCCCTGTATGACCGATTGCTTACAGCCAGAATCCAGGAGGGCCCTGACCTCCACCCCGTTAACAGTAACACTCACATGAAATGATCCTCCTAGTTCAGCTGAGTACAACACGGACTTTGGAAGATAATTAACATCCATTGGCTCTTCGTGCGCTCTTTTCTGGGGGCACAACCTGGCTATGTGGCCCCACTGGCCACAATCGAAACACTGTGGGCCCCGAAAGGGGGGATGGTCGCCAGCCGTGGGTCTGGGTGGGGGAGGAAGGGGTCCCGGAGGCGCCCTCAGGCATCGCTCGGGTCTTGTCGGTCCTTTGCTTGGCTTCTCCGGTTCCGCGCTGTGTAGACGAGGTTGGGCCCGGGCGTAGGTGGTGGCCATCTCCATGGCCTGAGCCGTGTTCAAATTAGAGTGCTGGCGAAGCCACCGTTGTGTCCCATAGGGAAGGGCTTCCAAATACTGTTCAAGGTATATTCTGTCCATGATTTGCTCTTTGGTGCTGGTGGACGGGGTGAGCCACTTGTCCGCCGCGGTTTTTAACCTAAAGAACAAGGTCTTGGGGTTGTCTCCCGCTTGTCCCCTCTCTTTGCGGAATCGAACCCTATAGGCTTCAGAGTCTAAGCCGAGGTGATCCAAAATCACAGTCTTTATTTGAGCATAGGGGGTAGTACCATTGTTATTTGCTACCTGATAGGCTGCCTGAGCCTCTCCACTCAACAATGGTGCCAGGAAGAATGGCCACTTGTCCACAGTCCATCCACAAGCAAGGGCTACCCTTTCAAAATTCGTTAGAAAAGCATCTGGGTCCTCCCCCGGGACATATTTTTGCAAGGAAATGCCCGCCGGTGTGGGCGAAGTCCTGGTTTCACGCACAGTGACCGTGGCGGGGTCTCCCGTAACCCTCATTCCTTCCAGTTGCTGTACCACGGAACTCCGGAAGGTATCTCGGTCTAATTGGGCTGCGGCTAGCTGTTGTTCCACAGCCCATGCCAGTTGTTCTTGGCCCTTCACGAGGGCTTGCAGGATCGCGTCCATCGTTGTGTCCTCGATGTTGCTCACTGTTGAACTGCCTGCATTCTCCACCACTTGTGAGCTTTCAGACCGGGGCTGTGTCTGTATCGCGGGGTTCTCGAAGAGATTCACAGACACTGGGATACTGGGTAGGGCAGATTTTATTGATTTGTACAACCGCCTTTTGCGAACAGGCACTCTATAATAGGGTAGGGGTGGGTCCGCCTCCTCCGTCCTGGACCGTCCGGTTGTTACTCTCCAGTCCCAAGGTCTTCTGGGTGTCGTAGGCCTTTTCCCCGCCGTCCTGTTGGTCTTTTACGCCGGTGTCCCAGAAGAGAAGGAAAAGAAAGAAAAATGTCCGTCTCAATAAAGGTGCTGTGATGAATGTCTCTCAGGGAAGGGAGTGAGGGAAAATCACACGTGCAACCTCTAACCCAGACTGGGGGACGTGAACCCTTGGAAAACCCTCCAAGGGTGTGCGGGGGTGCAGGTTTCTTTTAGGCTGGCTTCCCTAGTCTACCACCTCCCCACGTTGCGTTATCGGACCGTACCTGGGTGAGCCACACTTCCGTGTTAGTGTGGCTGGGCGATGCGCGTCCCGCAGGGCCCCCTGGCTGCCCGCGGTAGTCCACCTCAGGTCTGCTGTCTGGTCCGGCGGCCGCCTTCCTGCTTGGAGTCGTCCCGTAGCTCTGACTCGTCTCCGACTCCGTCCGGCTCCAGCTTCCTCCTCTCTCTCCGCTGTCCTCGTCCTCCGACCTCCGATCTTCCACCGTCCTCCGCTCGCGCTCTTCCTCCTTTGTCCACTCGTGATCTTCGTCCGTCCTCCGCTCGTCGTCTTCCTCCTCCGTCCACACTGCTCCGCTGTCTCTCCACTCGCTCCACCAACCTCCAACTCCACCTCTGGGTGTCTCGCACACCTGGCTGGATTCCGGAATGGGTTTTACGTCGGCAGGCCGGGCGTGTCTCCAGTCTGTCTCCGCCCCCTTAAAGGGGTAGTCCCGCAGGTGCACCGCTGCAGGCCGTCTCTGGACGATGGCGGGGGTATTCCAGGCCTCGGTATTCTGGGAAGACAAAGTAGACACATTACTAGGCATACCTGGGGGGCCCTCGTCGGGGTCCCCCCCGTCACAACTACATACTCATCGGAGACCTGAATTTCCACCTCGACAACCCCAGCAACCCCAGCTCCACCACCCTCCTGGACAACCTCGCCAACATTGGACAGAAACAGCTTGTCACCACGCCTACCCATACGGTACGACACACCCTCGACCCCATCTTCGCAGGTGGGAACAACATCCGCTTCAGCCACACCATGCAACCCCCATGGACAGACCACCATTGTGTACACTTCCTGTTCAACAAACCCACGCCACCAAAAGCTGCACCCCGCCCTCCTTGAAGAAACTGAAGCAGAGTCCCTGAAGAACAGCTCAACTCCACCCTCAACCCCGATGCCCCCACCACCTCGACCAACGCCAGCCTCCTATCCAAATAACTCCACAGATGGATCTCCAACTGACCAGACGAGGTCGCACCACTACGTAACCCCGACAGACAGCGCCCCAGGACACGGAACCAATACACTTCACGTTCAGTCGGCGTTCGTTTAACCAGGTACGCCGCGGGGACGATTTTCCTCCAAAGTCGGAACAGAGGCATATTTATATGCCCGTGTTTACAACATCCATTCTATTTTGTTACAGTTTTTCTCTTCGAGCAGCGAAGGTCGAACCTTATCGCTAGCACTGAACAGTGAGGGTAAGCGGCTTACTTGTTTGTTACTTTCTCGACAAACACATGTTACATGGGATTCTTATCCTGCATTCCCCATTCTTTTAGATTCACTTTCTACAGAAGATTCCCCTGGTGCTCGTGTAAGCACACCGTGACGCACAGTTCAGTATACTTTGCTCAGTAAGCATAGATCTCTACAGCTATAGATTTAGTTGGGCACTTCGCATGAGCACGGAAGTTTAAGGTTGCTAAGTTTCAAGTTTTTATTTCAATCAATTCTCAGTTTGTTCTCACGTTTTCAGGTTTTCATACACCAAAGTCACTAGTCTCTCTCTGTTATTCTTGGTGGTTGGCAAGAGCACATAAATCTACTGGATTGCTACAGAGTAGCGTTTCTTTTCTTTTCTTTTCTTTTCTTCTCACGGTGACCTATTATTTAAAATACAAATTGTTCTTTTCCCTGGCGGCACTCCTTGGTCCTTTGAAAACAAACGTGTAATTATTTGCATACAAATATGTCATTTTTCGTCAAACACGTAAAATAGATCTTGTGTTGCTGTTTTTGTAGGTCCTGAAAAATCCACATCATTGGAAGTCAACATCTGCAATTTACTAATTTTTACCAATATATCCCCTGAAGAAGGGTTGAGTTTAAACCCGAAATGCATTGGGATTGTTGACAGTGGGATTGTTGACATCAAGTTATGAACCTTGGTTGTTAGTTTCAATGAAGGAAGAAATGTAAAAGTGTAATTGTGATTTTTTGAATTGCTTTCAGTTAAGTTAAGAATGTATGATTAACGAATACCATTATGTACACAGTTTGAATCATTTATCGTTTCTGTTGCTCTGAAGAATACTCTAAGTAACACAAAATAAAAATAGAATACAAGCACAAATAAAGACAAAAATAAGTTTATATTTATAAAAGGCTGTTGTCCTCATAGCAGTGCCACCAGTAGCTCAGGGTTTTCCTTGGGCTCATATTCACATTGTCGTTACGCTCTAGGGAGCAGGGCTCGCCCCCTTATAACTGGTGTGCACGCTAATCTTGAATATCCGAGACTACTTTGATTAACTGGAGAAACAAAGGTGTGCAGGTCCACCTCTCATAATAGACTTTAGCGCCCCAGGAAGGCCACTTGGTTCACCGCCGTCCTCCAATAATCCAGATGCACCTGCAGACGTCTCGAGAAGAACTGGAAAAACAGCAAAATGTCGGAAGATCACACCAACTACAAGAACGCCATGATAGAATACCACCAACGCATCAGATCCACCAAAAAGACCTTCATTCAGAACAAGATCCTTGCCAACTCCAGCTACTCCAAGGAACTCTTCAGCATCATCCAGGAATTTTCCAAGCCCCCCAGCAAAATCACCAACATCACCCCATCCCAGGACCTCTGCAACAAGCTTGGCTCCTTCTTTCATCTGAAAATTAAGGGTCTCTACGACAACTTCAAGGACCAGACACCTGACTCCGTAAGCACCTTCTACTCCAGCAACGCCAGCCCACCATCTCCTCCTGGACCCCAGTCACCACCAAAGACACCACTACGACCATGAAAGGCATCAACTCAGGAGCCCCCATGGGTCCCTGCCCCCGCACATCTTCCACTGAGCCGCCATTGCTGCAGAACTACGACGCACCATCAACACCACCTTAGAGTCCGGCATCTTTCCCGACGACTGGAACTGCGCACAAGTCAGACCCCTGCTCAAGAAGCCCTCAGCAGATCCCACAGACCTCAAGAACTACCAACCCATCTTCCTCCACCCCTTCGCAGCCAAAGTAACCAAAAAGACCATCAACGCCCAACTAACAAAATTCATCAAAGAAAACGCCATCCTCAAACCCTCGCAATCCGGATTTCCCATCGCCAGAAAGAACAGACTCAGCATAGTATCCTATGCTGACGACACCCAGATCATCCTCTCCCTCATCAAGGATCCAATCACCACCAGACTCAACTTCCAGGAAGGAATGAAGGACGCTGCATCCTGGATGAGCAGCAGCTGCCTAAAGTTCAATTTGGAGAAGACAGAGGTCCTCGTCCTTGGACCCTCCCCCTCTGCATGAAACAACACCTGTTGGCCCACTGCCCTCGGCAGCCCGCCCGCCCCCATGAACCATGCCCAAAATTTCGGCATTGTATTTGACTCCTCGCTCTCCATGACCAGACAGGTCAGCGCTGTTTCCTCCAGCTGCTTCAACGCCCTCCGCGTCCTCCAAAAGACCTTCAAATGGATCCCCCTCAATCAAGGAAGGCCGTCACCCACGCGCTCATAACCAGCAGACTGGACTACGGAAACACCCTCTACACCGGTATTAACAAGTCTCTGCTCTGCAAACTCCCGACCATTCAGAACACCGCAGCCAGACTAGTCCTCGGCATCCCTCGACATGAACACAACACCAGCCGAACCTCCACTGGCTCCCCGTTAAGAAGAGTTACTTTCAAGATGGTCACCCACACCTACAAATGCCTCCACAACACTAGAACCCAATACCTCAATGAGAGAATCCGATCCGCCACCCTCGCCCTAGCCGAAACCCCGTGCATCCGCAGAGCAAGAGCAGTTGGCAGTGCCTCCTCCCAGATCTTTTGACTGGGTGTGAGTGTTTGATTGATTCAGATGCTCCGTCCATCACCACCCCCTTTTGTACCGCTTTTGGCCGCCATAAGTGTGGCAGGGTATGCTCAGACGTGAGTCCCTTGCTCACTTTGCCACTGGATTCAAGCAAGCGGGGCTGAAGACGGCTGGAATGCCAGAAACCGGTCCTCGGTAGCTTGTTTCCGGTCCAGGGAAGACATGGCTTGGCAGTTCGGGCTGGACTGTTCCCATGAGGCACAGGGTCAGACTGATTTGCATATAGCCATGTCTGAACTGGGGTGGCAGAGTGGGCTAAAGAACGGTGATGGATTAAACCCAGATCTTTTGACTGGGTGTGAGTGTTTGATTGATTCAGATGCTCCGTCCATCACCACCCCCTTTTGTACCGCTTTTGGCCGCCATAAGTGTGGCAGGGTATGCTCAGACGTGAGTCTCTTTCTCACTTTGCCACTGGATTCAAGCAAGCCGGGATGAAGACGGCTGGAATGCCAGAAACCGGTCCACGGTAGCTTGTTTCCGGTCCAGGGAAGACATGTCTTGGCAGTTCGGGCTGGACTGTTCCCATGAGGCACAGGGTCAGACTGATTTGCATATAGCCATGTCTGAACTGGGGTGGCAGAGTGGGCTAAAGAACGGTGATGGATTAAACCCAGATCTTTTGACTGGGTGTGAGTGTTTGATTGATTCAGATGCTCCGTCCATCACAACCCCCTTTTGTACCGCTCCTCCTACATCGCAGCCAAGACCTGGAACGAGCTCCCGATCGACATCAGACATGCCCCCTACCTGAACATTTTCAGGAAGATACTCATGACCTGTCTCTTCGACTGAATGGAGCTGCTTAAACCCCCCCCCCCCCCCCACCCCCCAGCACCTTGAGACCCTCACAGGTGAGTAGGGCGCTTTACAACCCCCTGATTGATTGATTGATTGATTGAGACTAGGGGGTTACCTGCCTGAAACAGGTAGTGGTCTCTCCAAAGAAGCTTCCAGCTGCCTGTCTGCTTGGTAATGACCTGGAAACCTAGGCATGGGCTGAGGTAGAATTGAAAACCCATGCAGCAATGCTGGACATCCATGAGATTGTGTGTGTCAAGGCTAGAGCACAGAGCTGAAAGCAGGGTGAAAAAGAAGTGTCGGAGCCTGAAAGAATGGCCCAACCTTCCAAGAGGAATGGTAAGAAGACTGGGGAATCAGCTTCTGTACAGCAAAATAATCAGGACCTGTCTCCTCAGAGAGAGGACTTGGAAGCCCCAGAGGGAACTGAGCCTATGGAGCTGGACCCTTACCAGGTTAAACTCTTAGGCCCAGGGGAACCCTCTAGGGAAGAGCTGTGCCTTGGAAAGAAGAACTGTCCCACTCTTGAAAGCCTGAGGCAGCAAGCTGCTGCACAGGAAAAGGGAGATGTCAGTGGTACCCACATAGTCTATTGGGAGGCGGGACTACTGTACAATAAGGCCAGAGACCCCAATCCTGGAGCCACTAGGAGAGTGATATTGCCTCAGAAGTACAGGGAGTTCTTACTAACTCTAGCCCATGACATCCCCTAGCTGGACATCTGGGCCAAAACAAAACCTAGGAAAGGCCACTTTTACTGGCCCCAGATTTCTCAGAAAGTAAAGGAGTTTGTCAGCTCCTGTGTCACCTGTCAAGCCATTGGCAAAACAGGTGGACACCCAAAATCCCACTTAATTCCACTACCAGTGGTTGGGGTTCCCTTTGGAAGGGTAGGTGTGGACACAGTGGGTCCACTTGAACCTCCCAAAGCATCAGGAAACAAATGTATACTAGTGGTAGTGGATCATGCCACTAGGTATACTGAGGCAACTCCCCTTGGACTACTACAGCTCCTGCAGTAAACAAGGCCCTCATTGGTGTCTTCACAAAGGGTAGGATTTTCTAAGGAGGTGGTTTCAGACAGAGAGTCAAACTTCATGTCTGCTTACCTAAACACATGTGTAAAGAGTGTGGAGTGCAGTACGAGTTTACTATACCCTATCACCCACAAACCAATGATCTTGTTGAGAGGTTTGACAAGACATTGAAAGGCATGATTATGGGGCTACCTGAAAAGCTCAAAAGGAGATGGGATGTCCTATTATCATGCTTGCTTTTCGCCTACAGAGAGGTGCCTCAGAAGGGAGTAGGGTTTCCCCCCTTTGAACATCTGTTTGGCCATCCTGTCAGAGGACCACTCTGCCTTGTAAAAGAGGCTTGGTAGAAGCTTCTTAAAGAACCCAAACAAGACATTGTGAGCTATCTACTAGGTCTAAGGTCAAGAATGTCAGAATACATGGAAACAGCTTCCAAATATCTTGAGACCGGCCAGGAGCATCAGAAGCTCTGGTATGACCAAAATGCTGCACTGGTAGAATTTCAACCAGGGCAAAAGGTGTGGGTTTTGGAGCCAGTGGCACCAAGGGCTCTCCAGGACAAATGGAGTTGCCCTTACCCCATCTTAGCAAAGAAAAGTGAGGTTACCTACCTGGTTGACCTGGGCACAAGCAGGACACCCAAAAGGGTGATTTATGTGAACCACCTTAAGCTTTTCCATGACAGGGCAGACATCACCATGCTGATGGTGACTGATGAGGATCAGGAGACAGAGAGTGAACCTCTCCCTGTCCTTCTCTCTTACAGCCCGAGAGATGAGTCAGTGGCTGGAGGTGTCTACTCAGACACCCTCTCTGCCCAACAGCAGGCTGATTGCAAGCACGTCTTGCAACACTATGCTAAGCTCTTTTCCTTGATCCCTGGTTAGACAAACTGGTGTACCCATCATGTGGACACTGGGAACAGTGTGCCTGTCAAGAATAAGATCTATGAACTGTCTGATCAAGTTAAGGAAAGCATTAGAGCTGAAGACAGGAAGATGCTTGATTTAGCGGTTATTGAACCCTCTGAGAGCCCAAGGGCCAGCCCAGTGATTCTAGTCCCAAAACCTCATCCACAGGGTGGAAAGAGGGAAATGAGGTTCTGTGTGGACAATAGAGGGCTCATCTCTGTCACCAAGACAGATGTTCACCCTATCGCAAGAGCAGATGAGTTGATAGACAAATTGGGTGCAGCCAAGGTTCTAAGTACCTTTGACTTACCTGTAGGGTACTGACAGATTGACAGATTGGCAGGGCACCAGGAGCAAAAGAAAAGACAGCATTATCCACACCTGATGGGCATTATCAGTTTACCGTTATGCCTTTTTGTTTCAAGAATGCCCCTGCCACCTTCCAAAGGATTGGAGTCCTTTAGTGCAGCATATGTAGATGATATTGCTGTTTTTAGCTCCACCTGGCAGGATCATCTGATTCACCTGGGGAAGGTTTTCAAAAACCTTGGAAACTGCAGGCCTAACTATTAAGGCATCCAAATGCCATCTAGGGCAGGGAACTGTGGTATACTTGGGCCTCCTTGTTGGTGGAGGCCAAGTGCAACCCTTACAGCCCAAGATTCAGGTCATCCTGGACAGGGCAGCTCCAACAACCCAGACCAAAGTTAGGGCATTCCTTGTCTTGAATGGGTACTACAGGATGTTTGTGAAGGGATATGGGTCCATTGTGACTCCCCTAACAGAACTTACCCCCAAGAAGATGCCCAAAAACATAAACTGGGCAGTTAGCTGTCAAAAGGCTTTTGACACCCTGAAAGAGGCAATATGCTCAGTACCAATTCTCAAGGCTCCAGACTATACCAAGCAGTTCATTGTGCAGACTGTTGCCTCTGAGCTAGGTATAGGAGTGGTCAAACCCCAGACCAATGATGAAGGCCAAGATCAAGTTGTTGCTTTTATAAGCAGAAGGCTTCTCCCCAGGGAGCAGCGTTGGAGTGCCATTGAGAGAGAGGCCTTTGGTGTGGTTTGGTCCCTGACGAAGCTGGGCCATACTTGTTTGGTACTCACTTCCTAGTTCAAATTGACCACAGACCTCTCAAATGGCTAATGCAGATGAAAGGTGAAAATCCTAAACTTTTGAGGTGGTCCATCTCCCTACAGGGAATGGACTTTGTGGTGGAACACAGACCTAGGACTGCCCATTCCAATGCAGATGGACTTTCCAGGTTCTTCCACTTAGACAATGAAGAGTCTCTAGGGAAACGTTAGTCTCATCCTCTTTCGTTTGGGGGAGGTTGTGTAAGAAAGTGCCATCTTTTTTGCATGGTTGTCCCCACTTTTTGCTAAACTGCTGATGTGTTTTGACTGAGTGTGCCCTGGGTGTCTGCCAAACAGGTACCCAGGGCCTATGTTCTTTCCCTAAAACTGCATCGAAGACAAAACTCAATTGACACTCTTTGGCCACAGGTCAGTCCCTCACTGTAGCCAGGGAAGACCTCTAAGAGCTGCAGCCCTTATTGTGCCACCCTTGGAGGCCCTGTACCTTTACGCACACACACACTGCCTTTGCAGGCTGATTGTTTTGGTGCAGAACAAAGTGAAGAGTCGACATGGCACGCATCCCTGTGTGCCATGCCTACAACCCACTGCCCTGGCATAGTACTGCCACCCCTCTAGCTGGGTACACTATACCAGTGGTGAGGGTACAGGTGCATGAGCCATATCCCCTACAGTGTCTAAGTAAATTCTTAGACATTGTAAGTGTAATAAGGCTATTAGGAGTATATGGTGCTGGGAGTTTGTCATTACGAACTACACATCACTATAATGGATTTACTGAAAACTAGTAAGTTTTGTATCAAACTTCTCAGCATGTTAAACCCACACTGATGCCAGTGTGGGATTTAATTAAAAAATGCACACAGAGGGCATCTTAGAGATGGCCCCTGAAAAACGATCTAACACGAGTGTCCAGGCTGAGTGGCTGCTCACCAGCTGCCACTACCAGACATGTTTCTGGACCCCTGGGTCGAGAGCCTGCTGTTCTCAGGGGTCTGAAACAATGCACATCCTGGGACGCGATGACAAGCCTCCTCCCCCAGGAGGACCTTGTGAGCTACCCCAGGCCTTTTGCTTCTTCCAGCAACTGGTCCGCAAAGGTTCTAACCCCCACTTTGGGGGCAAGAGCAGGAAAACCAAGTGAGGAAGAGAGGTGTGCCCACCTTTGCCAACCCAACCCCTCAGGTGGGGGAGGCGAGGTGAAGCACAACTCTCAATCCCTGCCATCTTGCAGATGGGGGGACCCAGCAAACCAGAGTAAGACATATACCCCCCTCCCACTGGAGGGTGGCATAATCGGGGGGTGTAACCACCCCAACGAAGGGACCGATTGGTCCCAACCTTTTCCTACCTGTAACGCCCCCTAAATGTAGTATTTAGGGGCCCCCCAACTTTGCCTCCTCAGAGAATAACCTACCAAGAAGAAATGAAGAAGAAGAACCAAAGAGCTGCGCTGAAACTAAGAAGAGGAGGTTGCCCACTAATTTGACCCCAGCCCTACCGACCTGTCCCCACCTTGAACCTGCTCCAGCGGATTTCTGGTGTGTCCTGCAGCCAGCAACCTCAAGAACCCCGAGGACCTGCCCTGCTTTCCACAGAAAAGTCTTTGTTTCCCGTGAGCACCAGATTTGCTCACCAACAGACTCAGACTCCAGCCAAAACTGTGAGTCTGCACCACTCTGCAACCGTTGCCCACGGCCCGAGTGTGAGAGGCCCAACACCATGAGAAGGTCTCCCTGGCAATCCGGACCTAAGATCTGGTGAGCTCTAACCTCCCTTGAATTGATGGAGCAAGGATTCCCACGTTAAGCGACTTGCTTGTATCATGAACCTCAAATAATGTTAATAAAGTAATCAACATGTTCGTCTTACTAATTTTGCACATTTTCCATTATACGGGGTTTCCAAGAGAAGCTTGCCTATTTGTTTACTAATCCTAATAAGCTTGCATTACAAAATGGTCGCTGCTACGCGGAAATTCAGACTGCGCATGCGTCGGTCATACCCATGTGACGTGACGTTCTCGCAGTTCTGGTGGGAAAGTGTTTGCTCATACGCAATGCAGCTAACATGGCCGCTCTGTGTTCTCACATTCTTTGAGCTTGCATTGCCGGTTTCGCAAAGCTGTTTGTTCTGCATAACCAATAATGCTATAGTTATTATGAAGTAATGGGTGCAGTACAGTGATTCATGGTATACAGTGTAATCATTTATTTCTGTCTTCTAAATTGTTTTCTCTTGCTTTTCATGTATTGTATCCTTTTGGGCCTGGGAGGTGCTTACTACCCCATTTTGGAAGTCCCTACTGCGCATGTCTCAATTGTGGAGGGAAGAGAACTCTGCAGCAGTGGAACCCAGCCATCTGGCAGCCACAGCCAAGATGCTCCTGGGAACCGACCTGCGACCTAGCTGAACGAAGCTGAACTGTACATCATTTGATACAATTGTACATGAATATTGTATTCACTATTGTTCACCGAAAAACATATGTCATGGGAAGATAGAAAATAAGGGGTGGGTACAGAGATTGAATATTAAGCCTGAGAAAGTCTAAATTTTAGGTGGTGTGATGACCTAACCTCCTCCTTAGTCCAATCAAACTTGGACAAAGGAGTCCCACCCCCCTACATAGGGGGGGTGGTACACTGACCCGAAAAACAGTGTAACTAGCGTAGGTTTAGCTATAAAAAATTGTCCGACTTGTCCGAATAGCTGACCTGTCACTGACCCAAAGTACTCTATAGGTGACTGAACTCAGAGAGCTGCAAAGCACTCTGTTGGGAGTTCGAGAAACCCATTTGGGGTTTATGCAGACTTAGAAGTGCCGGCGAAGCACTTTGCTGGGAGGTTCGAGAACCCAATCGGGGTTATTGGCAGATTCCTTGCAGAGAGGGAGTAGCGCAGGCGTTGCTACTGAAGCTGCGGGTGTTGGTCGTACCCTTTGGTGAACCCGGTCCTGATCCAAATTCTGGGGTTATCCTGTCCTGACTGTCCATGAGCTATACCTCCTCGCCTACTGGCACCTAAGTCCTTGAGGGTTCCTTCTCGTTTTCCAACTGACCCGTGGCCAGGGTTGGTCTTCACTCTATCCTAGGTAAATATAAAATCTGTGTGGGTGATTGCTTATCTATATTTGCATTTCTAATTCTCGAATATTTCAAAGCATATTTGCATATGTTCCTTTTTCTCCCCTGTCCCTTTATAAATGAGATTTCCATGCATTACTTGTCTATTAGCATGTTCCACTGTTGACCTTCCTTTAGTTAATGCTAAATCGTTTCTATTTTAGTATTTGCTCCTTATCTTACCCTCCCTCTAGGAGATAATATGAATTGAATAGTATGTTCCAATCTTACCTACCCTTTAGTATTTGAGCTAAATTAAATTCTCGAATTTCAATAGGTTTTTTTGACTGCTCTAAAGACTTTTTTGAATATAGCATGTTTCTTGTTCTTACCTTCCCTTCAGTTTAAAGTTCTAAATGCTTAGCATACTCTGTCTTATTCATAGCTATATACTATTCCTGATTTTAGTTATTGATAGTCTTATCACATTCAATTTTCTGCTCATGACATATGATGATGAAGATGATAAGATAAAGTTTGGAACCTACCCAGAGTCTATGGTTATTTCATATTTCTTAAATGTTTATAAATGTTCTTGACTACCTAATATTTCGACTTGACTCCCTGATCCTAAGTGATTAGGTTCCTAATATCTATACTGCTAGGTTATAGATATGGGAATCAGTAGTATAGAGAATATCAAGATATACTGATAGTAGAGCGTGAGTTACCCAAGGTAAATATTGACGTGTGTTTAATTAAATTTATGGGCCCAGGTGAGTATTTATTCAAATTATCCTAGCCGGGTTACCTGCGCGCTCTATCAGTATTCTTTTCTGGTAAGTAGAGGTATGGTTAGGGATCAGTTAAAGTTAGGTAGCTAGTTAGTTAGTAGGTTAAGATTCATATTTTATTGTTCGATCAAATGTATTATTATTGAAATGTATTATTATTGAAATGTGTTATTATTGAAATGTTTATTTGATGCTGCTATATTGAAGTATATGTAACTAATTACAATTGTGCTTACCAGTTATATTTTTTGTTTGGAATCCCCGGGGGCAGAATAGCGGGTGGTAGAATAGAAGCCACATCGCGGCGAGGTCACTTAGTCGAGGAAAATTAGTGCATGGTTGGGCAGAACTGGAAGCACTGATGAGGGATTTTTGTATGAATGATTGAATAAATGATAGCAACAAGTTCGCTAGCAAAACTTCTATTGTGATATAACCTAGTAATGGTCACACGGAAGGAGTAGTAGGTTCGTCGGAGCTTGATTGATAGCAAAAGGTTTCGCTGGTGAAACTTTAGACTAAGGGGCTCATTAGGATGGCGGACGGACCTGCGTCCGTCCGCCACCCCAGAGTAGGAGAGACCGTCCGCAGGGGCAGCGGCGGTCCCTCCTTGCAGATTAGGATGTGACCGCCACCCTGGCGGTCACATCCTGTATATTTAACATTGCGGTGGGTGCTGCTTGGAGCAAGAACACGCCGCAATGTTAAATAAACCATGTTTTCCTTTGCGTGCACGAGGCTGCAGGCACCGCGCGGTGCCTGAAGCTTCGTGCACGCAAAGGTAGGAGGGTACCCCCCATGTGCACCCCCACCCCCCCTTCACCCCTGGGGGCCCACAACGGGCACCCAAAGAAAAGTTTGTATGCCTTTCCAAGGCGGAAATGACGCAGTGGAAAGGCATAGGACCGCCGCCATCTTAATATGGCTGGCGGTGTCTGACCAAGCAGAAACCCCTTGCACCCGCCTAATGCCTGCTGAGAGGTAATGACCTCGAAACACGTGTCCATGGATGTCAAGCACACCAGTGAACACCTTGAAGACTCGGGTAGAAGCGCACCCGCTGATACAGACTACATCGACCATCAAGCTCCGGGGTCACACGCTGATGGGACGAGCAGTGTGCGACCTCATTTGGAAAGACTATTTATACAGGCTACCTTGAGCCGGTGGAGGTGACGACCTTGAGACAACGCTCCTGCGCACCACAAGAGGTATCTGGACCTATGAACATTTAGGGCAGCCCAAGCAGCAACCCCTTGCACCCGCCTAATCCCTGCTGATGAGAGGTAATGACCTCGAAACACGTGTCCAGGGTTGGCAAGCACACCAGTGAACACCTTGAAGACTCAAGACTCGGGTAGAAGCGCACCCGCTGATACCGACTACATCGACCATCATGCTCCGGGGTCACACGCTGATAGGACGAGCAGTGTGCGAACTCATTTGGAAAGACTATTTATACAGGCTCCCTTGAGCCGGTGGAGGTGACGACCTCGAGACAACGCACCTGCACACCACAAGAGGTATCTGGACCTATGAACATTTACGGCAGCCCAAGCAGCAACCCATTGCACCACCCTAATCCCTGCTGATGAGAGGAAATGACCTCGAAACACGTGTCCAGGGATGGCAAGCACACCAGTGAACACCTTGAAGACTCAAGACTTGGGTAGAAGTGCACCCGCTGATACCGACTACATCGACCATCATGCTCCGGGGTCACACGCTGATGGGACGAGCAGTGTGCGACCTCATTTGGAAAGACTATTTATACAGGCTCCCTTGAGCTGGTGGAGGTGGCGTCCCCGGGACAAGGAGCCTGCGCACCACAAGAGGTATCTGGACCTATGAACATTTATGACAGCCAAAGCAGCAACCCCTTGCAACCGCCTAATCCCTGCTGATGAGAGGTAATGACCTCGAAACACGTGTCCAGGGATGGCAAGCACACCAGTGAACACCTTGAAGACTCAAGACTCGGGTAGAAGCGCACCCGCTGATACAGACTACATCGACCATCATGCTCCGGGGTCACACGCTGATGGGACGAGCAGTGTGCGATCTCATTTGGAAAGACTATTTATACAGGCTCCCTTGAGCCGGTAGGGGTGACGACCTCGAGACAACGCACCTGCGCACCACAAGAGGTATCTGGACCTATGAACATTTACAGCAGCCCAAGCAGCAACCCCTTGCACCCGCCTAATCCCTACTGATGAGGGGTAATGACCTCGAAACACGTGTCCAGGGATGGCAAGCACACCAGTGAACATCTTGAAGACTCAAGACTCGGGTAGAAGCGCACCCGCTGATACCGACTACATCGACCATCATGCTCCGGGGTCACACGCTGATGGGATGAGCAGTGTGCGACCTCATTTGGAAAGACTATTTATACAGGTTCCCTTGAGCCGGTGGAGGTGACGACCTCGAGACAACGCACCTGCGCACCACAAGAGGTATCTGGACCTATGAACATTTACGGCAGCCCAAGCAGCAACCCCTTGCACCCGCCTAATCCCTGCTGATGAGAGGTAATGACCTCGAAACACGTGTCCAGGGATGGCAAGCACACCAGTGAACACCTTGAAGACTCAAGACTCGGGTAGAAGCGCACCAGCTGATACCGACTACATCGACCATCATGCTCCGGGGTCACATGCTAATGGAACGAGCAGTGTGCGACTTCATTTGGAAAGACTATTTATACAGGCTCCCTTGAGCCGGTGGAGGTGACGACCTCGAGACAACGCACCTGCGCACCACAAGAGGTATCTGGACCTATGAACATTTACGGCAGCCCAAGCAGCAACCCCTTGCACCCGCCTAATCCCTGCTGATGAGAGGTAATGACCTCGAAACACGTGTCCAGGGATGGCAAGCACACCAGTGAACACCTTGAAGACTCAAGACTCGGGTAGAAGCGCACCCGCTGATACCAACTACATCGACCATCATGCTCCGGGGTCACACGCTGATGGGATGAGCAGTGTGCGACCTCATTTGGAAAGACTATTTATACAGGCTCCCTTGAGCCGGTGGAGGTGATGACCTCGAGACAACGCACCTACGCACCACAAGAGGTATCTGGACCTATGAACATTTACGGCAGCCCAAGCAGCAACCCCTTGCACCCGCCTAATCCCTGCTGATGAGAGGTAATGACCTCGAAACACATGTCCAGGGATGGCAAGCACACCAGTGAACACCTTGGAGACTCAAGACTCGGGTAGAAGCGCACCCGCTGATACCGACTACATCGACCATCATGCTCCGGGGTCACAGGCTGATGGGACGAGCAGTGTGCGACCTCAGTTGGAAAGACTATTTATACAGGCTCTCTTGAGCCGGTGGAGGTGACGACCTCGAGACAACGCACCTGCGCACCACAAGAGGTATCTGGACCTATGAACATTTACGGCAGCCCAAGCAGCAACCCCTTGCACCCGCCTAATCCCTGCTGATGAGAGGTAATGACCTTGAAACACGTGTCCAGGGATGGCAAGCACGCCAGTGAACACCTTGAAGACTCAAGACTCGGGTAGAAGCGCACCCGCTGATACCGACTACATCGACCATCATGCTCCGGGGTCACACGCTGATGGGACGAGCAGTGTGCGACCTCATTTGGAAAGGCAGATTAGGATGTGACCGCCACCCTGGTGGTCACATCCTGTATATTTAACATTGCGGCGGGTGCTGCTTGAAGCAGCACACGCCGTAATGTTAAATAAACCATGTTCCCTTTGCGTGCACGAGGCTGCAGGCACCGTGTGGTGCCTGCCGCTTCGTGCACGCAAAGGCAGGGGGGTACCCCCCATGTGCACCTCCCCTTTCACCCCTGGGGGCCCACAACGGGCCCCCAAAGAAAAGTCTGTATGCCTTTCCACAGCGGAAATTACGCCATGGAAGGGCATAGGACCGCCGCCATCCTAATATGGCTGGCGGTGTCTGATAGACACCGCCAGCCATATTAGAGCTTTTCCGCCCCGGTCGGAAGCCGACCGCGGCGGAAAAGAGGCGGACAGAAAAAAGATCTCCCAGCCATCCTAATCTGGCGGGGGGTCTTTTTTCTGTCCGCAGCGGTTAATCCGCATCCTCAGGGCCGGCGGTGGCTTCCGCCGGCCCGGAGGATGCAGATTAACCGCAATCCTAATGAGCCCCTTAGTATATATCCCAAAGTGGATGAGTCAAGGGAGTAGCAGGTTCTCTAATGCTTGTATGAAGGATAGGCAGAAGGGATCTATCCGCAGTATATGAAAGGTAGACAGAAGAAGTTTACTTGCAGTAAAACAAATCTTTCCTTTATAGATACTCGAGTACAGTGGCGAATGTTTGATGTTGTAAATTAAATAAAACACTTGCACTTTAAGAAAGAAAATTGAATTTTAGTTACCTTGTGAAGGAGGGAGTCAGTTGCGGAGCTGCGCTGACGTCACTCTGTGCCGCGCTGGTATTGGTCGGAACAGCAGGCGTGTAGCTGAGATAGTATTGTAAAGGAGGGATGAGCGCAGGAGCGTGAGAACTTGTCTCACGGGAAAAGCCGCGCATCCATTGGTGGAATTTATTTGCAACCACAGTGTTGATTGGTTGTCAAAAATTAACAGACGCGCTAGCAATGGAGGAATTTATAAACAGAAGTACGTATTTTCGCACGATTTAAGTTTTTTTCGAAGTATATGTGGTATCTGAGATATCCAGAAATTCTACCTGATCCGAGATACTTAGGGTTTGCTAAGGAACAGATGTTAAAGGACAGACCTTACAATATGTATGGAAGCAAGAGAAAAATGACTCTTGTAGACAAAGTTAAAAATTACTTCAAGAAAGACAAGCCGATTAAGACTAGAGAAGGAGTTATTATTCCACCACCAAACACTCCCGCCTCATTTATGATGTTTGACTGAGGGTATCATGCTTGTGTATGGTGGGAAAATTGGGTGGAATATACCAAAGATGACGGAATTTTAGCTTTCCACCTAAACAGTACCTTCAATGGAAGAATTTTGTTTAATTTGAGAAACCAAATGAATGACTTACATCCCAGACCTAGGTTGATGCACTATGAGGCTTTAGAACAATGGGAGATTGAGGCCTTTGAGCGAGACAGACCCAGGATTGACAAAGGAATAAGTAAATGGTACCTGAAAATGCACCGATAAGCAAAAGAGAAAAAAATGAAACAGTGGAGACAGAATATGATAGTGGAAGGACTTTACTCAGTACTAACTGTAGAGGAGCCTATGAGAGGAAAAAAGACTGAGAAAACTAGACATTTGATGACTAGTGGTGATTCTGATGATGAATACTTGGAGGATTTGTTAATGAAAAATTAGCAGAGCACCAAGAACAGCAGTTAAGTAAAATGACAAATACTCAGAATCAGAACCCTGGGGTGGAGGAAAACCAAGGGTAAAAATGAGTCGAGAAGAGGCCAGGAAAAAGTTCCCCTGCCATGGGTGCGGAAAGATGGGGCACTGGAGGGACGAATGTAAGGCTGTGCAGAATGATAATGTGCAAATTAATGATTTAAATCCACAGGCGCAGAATGAGGGACCACGGAAGACACAGCAACAGGTAAAACGGAATCAGTTGCCTCATGCACCTAGGCCAAACTATAGGAGCAAAGCACAACTGGGTGAAGAAGCAGAGGTTTGGGAAGGAAGGGGGGATAGAAATGCAGCAACTTCGCAATTCCTGTTAAATGATACATTCCTCTGTGACAAACCTTTCTGACGGTGCCTGAGGGGGGAGGACGAGGAGTGCGTGCTTGGCTCCTCCTTGCCGGTAGACCAGTCAGGGCCATACATTGAAGGAAAGGTTGAAGGAAATGACGTCACCTTTCTGTTGGACACTGGTGCTACCCGTTCTACTGTGAGAACAGCAGACGTTCCAAACCTACCCCTCTCGGGAGAAGCGATCCAAGTAGTGGGCGTTTCTAATAAATTAATTAGTACCCCAGTTACAGAACCCATGGAAATTAAAATAGGGAATTTCAAAGAGATGCATAGATGTGTTGTTTGTGATTCAAGTCCTGTGAACCTATTAGGACGAGATTTGCTGTGCAAAATGAACTGTACTATCTTTTGCACTCCAAATGGCATCGAAATTCAGACCCCAGATGAAGACGGAATTTACAAATTAATGCTAATAAGACCTGACTCAGAAATTAAAAAGCTGACAATACAAGACTTACCCGAAGAGCTCCAACAGACAGTGAAACTAGAAGTATGGGATTTTACTGGAAAAGAGGTGGGATTAATGGCAAATGTTGACCCAATTAAAATTTCCATAAAAGAGGATGCAGTTTACCCGAATACTCGACAGTATAAAATGAGTTCAGAAGTAAAAGCAGGAGTTGCTATTAAAATAAAAAGGCTGTTGGAAGCAGATATCATACAAGAGGTGTTGAGCAGTCCTTGTAATTCGCCCATAATTGGAATAAAGAAACCAAGTGGTAAGTACAGGGTAGTACAGGACCTGCACAAGGTTAATAAAATCGTTGTTCCTTGCTGTCCTATTGTGCCAAACCCTGCAGTGATCTTGTACCAAATACCATGGAATGCTGGATGGTTTACTGTCATCGACCTATGCCATGCATTCTTTTCGATTCCATTACACCCAGACAGCAAAATTATTTTCTCATTTGAATCCGACAGTCATGTTTACGTCTGGAATCGTGTCCCTCAGGGGTACACAGCGAGTCCATCGATTTTCAATCAAATTCTGAAAAAATGCCTTGAATCCTTGATATTGCCTAGAGAATCAGTCCTGGTGCAATACATAGACGACCTCTTGGTGGCGTCTAAAAGCAGGAAAGACTGTGTGTTGGACCTAGAGTTGTCAGGTCACCTAGGGTAGCCTGGCCTAGGGTAAGACAGTCACTAAATAGTGGCACATGTGTAAAGGTTGCATACCACCCAGCAGTAATTAAATGTACTTCCACACAAAAATGACACTACACCGGTAATTATGGAAAAATATGGATTGCTTTATAAAAATAGTTTGTTTTTTCTATATATCTCTTTTCTTTTTACACCAATATTTCTCCTTATATTCCTTCTCACTTTGCTTGACAGGTAACACTTACAATTTCATTTCACCTTTCTTTTGTCAGTTTCATCAAAGTTCAATTCGGCTTCCTTCACATTTACTAACAGAGCTACACAGTTAATGAGAGATGGGAAGAGTTAAAAGAGACAAATCTACACAGTTCTTTCAATGGAGCATTGGCATTCTAAAAGTATTTCCAGGAGCTCTCACAATTGATTCCTTTGACTTTTAACTCCCACCCCGCTCCAGGTTAACTGAATAAGGAATATATCCTGCTCTGTAATCCTTGTGCAGGAAGATTTCCACTCTGTGCCCAAGCAGGAACTGTCCTCTCTTAGTAGCTCCTAGAGGACTTGTTACTGAGGTTGGATTACCCACTGACCCCATTTTCTTGGAGCTTTATGCTCTAAACCGGTGTAACCCTTTCACACAGTCATCCTCAAAGGCTTCCACCTCTAATCACAGGGCAATCTACTGCTACCACGGTTACTCAGGGACACTCCTCCACTCACTGGCTGCTGCTGTTCTATCCGCAGCCCTCAGCCGGCAGGACTGCAGGCGTCTCTGGAGGCAGGACCCGATTCCCCAGTCACACGATAACCTTTTTCCCCCCCCTTCCTCCACCTTACTTGGCTGAATGACAGAGAGCGAGGCAAAGTCCCTCCACGCTCGTACTCCGGCTGTTCTTCTTCCGGACTACGGGATCTCCGCACTCACGCTAGTGCCGAAGGAAGGCCATACGGGGGGTTGCCGGTGAACTAGTCACCCGCGCTGCTCAAGTCATTCCTTCGTTGTTGGCACTTCTGCTCATGCGCGATGAAGTAGTGTCTCCGCCTAGCGACGCCTCAGCTGCGCGGGATTCCGGTTCACTCCCAGGCCTGCGCAACATCCAGCACTACTCCCCTCACAAGGCAGGTACCATGGAGCCTGCGCAAGGCTAAGCGCTCCTTTGCTCATGCGCAACACCTGTCACTGTCTCAGACAACGCAGGACACCGCTACTCGCTCGGGTCTCCCTCTGATTAGTCGGTAAGGTGATCTGGCGAGCGGCAAGAAGCGGGGAAAAAGCTTCCTTCAGACAGCGACTCTTTAAGCAGGAGTCAAAAGGTCCACAGGGGCCAATCAGTGTTCCACCGATGCCTCCGAACAACCAAGTCTTAGCAAGAGGGTTTGGTCAGGGGTAAACGGGGAACGTCTCCTTGAAGAGGCTGCCTATCCCACTGACAAGCTAACTTCTCCTAGCGCGTCCACCTCCTCTCACCACTGCCTCTCTCCTCTAGCTCAACAGTCTACACAAAATGGCTTCCAGACCTCTGCCCTTATATAGCCTGTCCACCCAGGGTCCAGTAGGGTCCAGAAGGTTCTGGAAGGCTCTATGTTAACCTATGGGGCTTTCCAGGGGATGGCAGTTGGGACAGTTGGAAACCACCATTTTGTAGATCTAAGTGAATTCCAGTCAGAAAAAGGCACCTAGGCCTGAGGTGACAAACTATGAGGGCAAAAGAACATCTATCCCCCAGGCCAACACCATAAAAATCTAGTGGGCACAAAAAGATGAAAAGGGTATGAGGGGCAAAAAGGGGACAAAATAAATAAATAATAGGAGGGGCTACGCAAAAGGCCAGACAGGTCTAACACGCGTCCCCCCCAGCTGAGAGTGGGGAGAGCTACTCAACCCCTTGGGAGTCCTCATCACTAAGGCGGAAATACCTAGAGAGACCGTCTGCATTGGCGTGGTCCACTCCAGGCCGGTGTTCCACCCGGAAGTCCATTCCCTGTAGGGAGATGGACCATCTCAGCAACTTGGGATTCTCCCCCTTCATCTGCATCAGCCAACGAAGGGGTCGGTGGTCAGTCTGAACTAGGAAGTGCGAGCCAAACAGGTATGGCCGCAGTTTCTTCAGAGCCCACACCACCGCGAAAGCTTCCCTCTCAATTGCACTCCACTTCTGTTCCCGGGGAAGCAGTCTCCTGGATAGGAAAACTACAGGCTGATCCAGGCCCTCTTCATTCAGTTGCGATAACACTGCCCCAATGCCATGTTCTGCTGCATCTGTCTGGACAATGAACTCCTTGGAGAAGTCTGGGGCCCTCAGGACCGGTGCTGCACACATTGCCTGCTTCAACTTTTCAAAGGCTTGCTGACAAGCCTCCGTCCAAACTACCCGTCGAGGTTGTTTCTTTGAGGTGAGCTCTGTGAGGGGCGCTACAATAGTGCCATACCCCTTCACAAAGCGACGGTAGTAGCCTGTGAGGCCCAGGAAAGCTCGGACCTCAGTCTGGGTCTTGGGGGGTTCCCAGGCCATGATTGCCTCAATCTTTGCCTGAAGGGGCTGCAGTTTTCCCCTACCCACCAAGTGTCCAAGGTACACATCCGACCCCTGCCCAATCTGACATTTGCTGGCCTTGATTGTCAATCCAGCTTGCTTCAGGGCCTGGAGAACTGCTTGCAAATCTTGCAAATGGTCCTCCCAACTGCTGCTGAAGACAGCAATGTCATCCAGATAAGCAGCGGAGAAACCCTCCATTCCGGAGAGGACCTGATTCACCAGCCGCTGAAAAGTGGCAGGGGCATTTTTGAGCCCAAAGGGCATCACACAAAATTGGAAGTGTCCCTCAGGCGTGGAGAAGGCTGACCTTTCCTTTGCTCCTTCTGTCAGGGAGATCTGCCAGTACCCCGAGGTGAGGTCAAAGGTACTTAGGTCTTGGGCAGCTCCTAGCCGGTCAATTAATTCATCCGCCCTAGGGATCGGATGAGCATCAGTTTTTGTAACTGAGTTCAGTCCCCAGTAATCCACACAGAACCTCAGTTCTGGAGTGGTGCCTGGTGGAGCGGCTTTTGGCACTAGATCCACCGGACTGGACCAGGGGCTGCTGGAAGGTTCTATAACTCCTAGCTCCAGCATCTTGGTAACCTCACCATGGATGCTAGCCTTCACCTTGTCGGACAGCCGGTAGGTCTTTGACTTCACTGGTGGGCTGTCCCCTGTGTCCACATCATGGGTACACAGGTGAGTCCTTCCCGGGACAAGGGAGAACAATGTAGAGTACTGCTCCAGTATCTGGTGGCAGTCCTCCTGCTGTTCAGGAGTTAGGGATGGGGAGAGATTCACTCCCTCCACTGACCCATCCTTTTCTTGAGACGAGAACAAGTCTGGGAGAGGTTCGCTTTCCGCTTCCTCTCCCCCATCAGTCACCATCATTAAGATGACCTCGGGCCTCTCATGGTGGGGTTTGAGTCGGTTAGCATGTAGCACCCGTAGGGGCTGTCGAGGGGTCTTAAGGTCCACCAGGTATGTGGCCTCACCCTTCTTTTCTAACACCTCAAAGGGGCTCCAACTCCACCGGGTGAGCGATGTGGTCATACCACTCCTTCATTACTGCCTGGCTGGCCTTCAAGTTGTCAGAAGCTTGCTTCCACAACTGCGCCATTTGGCTCCTGAAGGCCAGCATGTAGCTCACCACATCCTGGGGGGGTTTCCTGGGAGACTTTTCCCATCCATCCTTCACCAGGCTGAGAGGACCGCGTACAGGGTGCCCATACAGAAGCTCAAAGGGGCTGAAGCCCACTCCCTTCTGTGGCACTTCCCTGTAGGAAAATAGCAAACAGGGTAGGAGGACGTCCCACTTCCTCCGCAGGCTTTCAGGCAGACTTCTGATCATGCCCTTCAAGGTCTTGTTGAACCTTTCTACCAGTCCATTTGACTGGGGGTGATAGGGAGTGGTGAACCGGTAGGTCACTCCACACTCCTTCCACATTGTCCGCATGTGTGCTGACATAAAGTTGGTCCCCCTGTCGGACACAACTTCCTTGGGGAAACCCACTCGGGTAAAGTTCCCCATTAGGGCCCTAGCCACCACAGGTGCAGTGACGGTCCTCAGAGGAATTGCCTCTGGGTACCGTGTGGCATGATCCACCAGAACCAGGATAAACCTGTGACCAGATGTTGTCGGTGGATCCAATGGCCCTACAATGTCGATGCCCACCCTTTCAAAGGGGGTGCTAACGACAGGGAGTGGTTCCAGGGGAGCTTTCAGCTTCACCCCTGTTTTCCCACTGGCTTGGCAGGATACACATGTCCGACAGTAAGTGTTAGACGCCACTTTCATCTGAGGCCAGTAAAAGTGGGGGACAAGCCGAGCAAAGGTCTTGTCCTGACCGAAGTGTCCTGCCAAGGGTATTTCATGAGTCAATTCCAGCAGAAAGGCTCGGTACCGTTGCGGGCCTACCAAGGCCCTTGATGAACCAGGTAAGGGTACCTTGGGTTCACTGTAGAGGAGTCCATCCTCCCAGTAAATGTGGTAGTGTCCCGCAACGTCCCCTGCTGCCTGGGCTTCAGCCTGTCGCCTCAGTCCCTCAAGGGTAGGGCACTCCTTCTGGCCCTTACAGAATTCTTCTCTGGTAGGCCCTCCCTCCACATGCCACTCAGCAGGGATGGGCAGGTCCTCCATAGAAACTACTTCCCCCTCCACGGACTCCTGGTCCACCACCGCAGGTGGCCGATCTGTCACATGGGATGTGGAAGCCGAAACAGGCTTCTCCTGTCTTCGGGTCTATCCCTTTTTGGCAGCGGGTTGGGCCATTGTTCCAGGCTCCAACCCAGGCGAACTCCCTCTCCGGGCAGTCGCAGACCTTGTGCTTACACATGCCCAGTCAGGTATACCCAGCATCCCTGAATGCGTCCGGTATTCCACCTCTATCCAAGCATTGTGCTCCATGTCATTCCCCAGCAGACAATCAACTGGCACAGCAGGGCTTACGGCAACTCAAAGTGAACCTGCAACCCCTTCCCACTCAAAGGGAACCTCGGCCACGGGGTAGTGGCCCATTCTGCCGTCAGCCATCGCGGCGGGGTGGAGTACATTGGGAATCACCTGCTCTGGAGACACCAGTTGACTTCTCACCATAGTCATACTGGCTCCTGTATCTCTCAGAGCCTCCCCTCTCTGGCCATTGATGGTGATCCACTGCCCATACTTGGTAGTATTTGGGGGCACCTGGATCTTAGGAACCATCTCCCGTTCTCCCAGGGACACTAAGGTGACACCCGCCCACTCACCCCCCCTTATCAAGGGCAACTCCTCCCCGAGCGCTTCACTAGCTACTCCCGGTGCTTTTCCTCCGGTGGGAGGGGGTGGTCTCTTTGGGCATCTGACATCTCCCTTATAATGTCCAACACCACCACACTCGAAGCAATGGACAACCCTTGGCTGCTGGCTTTGGCCAGGATGAGGGTTTCTGGGCGGGTTTGCCTTAGAGGTGAAACCTGTTCCCTTTCCCTGGAAACTGTTATGGGGACCTTTAGAGAACTCCCGCTTTTTATCTCCCCCCTCCTTCTTCTGAGGGGCGCCCTGTCCGGCCTTTTGGGAATCCCCTCCAGTCCCCTTTGAGGACACCCGGGTACTTGCCCAGATGTCCGCCTCCTCTTCAAGCTTCCGGGGGTTGGTCAGCTTGCTGTCCACCATGTGTTGGTGCAGCTCGGGAAAACATTTCTCGAGTAGATGCTCTTTCAAAAAAAGATCATACAACCCCTCATAATCCTTCCCCTCACTGCCCTGTACCCAGCCCTCCAATGCCTTCCTCGCACAATCCAGGAAATCCACCTAGTTCTGGGTGCTTAACTTGTGGCTCCCCCTGAACTTCTGGCAATACTTCTCTAGGGTTACCCCAAACTTCCTGATCAATGCTAACTTCATGGTGGGGCAGTTGGTCTGCTCCTCCGGTTCTAGGGCTAACAAGGTGTCTCGACCAGTAGGAGGCATATATTTATACAACCCCCCCCCCCAGTGCTTTTCCTGGATCCCATGGGCCCTTAAGGAGACCTCATAGGCAGCCAGCCATTTGGCTATATCGTCCCCCTGACTATAGCTGGCCACTATATCCTTAAGCAGGTAGGGTCTGGACTCCCTGGTTGGTTCTCTGGATTTGCTGCCACCATTTGGAGTAGGTGAGGGTCCTAATTGCAGGGCCTGGAGTTCTAACTCTTTTAGTTTGAATGCATGAGCCATCCTCCGCTCCTCCCTCTCCTGTTCTGGCCAACTCCCATTTCAGTTGCCTCTTTTCCCTCCTATCTGTGAGTTCCGCTTCGGTCAAGCTTCCTCCGGAGACACTACTGCCCCTCCTAGAGTGGGTCATTGGTCCTGGGAGTAGGTTTCCCACCTCTGGATGGAACAATCCCTCTACCCCTATGACCGTGTCCCGGTCCATCCCCTCATCCTCCTCCTTCCCTTCTCTGTGTGCTTCCACCCAAGCCCTCAAACTGGTCTGGAGTTCCCCCTTCTTGGCACCACGCTTAAAGAACACCCCCATTTGTTGACAGAAGTCCTTTAGCTGGGCCACAGAATAAGTGACCAGTTCTTCCAGTGCAAATTCCATTTTGCTAAAGGCAATTCAAGGTCAAGCACATAAAAAGAATAGAGTACAAGGGCCAACTGAAGCTACCTCCACTCCACCACCAGGAATAAATTTGGAAAAAGCAAAAGTAAAAATTAGGAGGTCCGCCAGGAGAAAACTCCAGGTGTAGGTTAGTGGATTACACTTAGTTAATGCAGAGTAGTCGCAACCACAGTTTTCATCCCACCGCTAGACACCAATATGTTGGACCTAGATTGGCAGGTCACCTAGGGTAGCCTGGCCTAGGGTAAGTCAGTCACTAAATAGAGGCACATGTGTAAAGGTTGCATACCACCCAGCAGTAATTAAATGTACATCCACACAAAAATGACACTACACCGGTTATTATGGAAAAATATGGATTGCTTTATAAAAATAGTTTGGTTTTTCTATATATCTCTTTTCTTTTTACACTAATATTTCTCCTTATATTCCTTCTCACTTTGCTTGACAGGTAACACTTACAATTTCATTTCACCTTTCTTTTGTCAGTTTCATCAAAGTTCAATTCGGCTTCCTTCACATTTACTAACAGAGCTACACAGTTAATGAGAGATGGGAAGGGTTAAAAGAGACAAATCTACACAGTTCCTTCAATGGAGCATTGGCATTCTAAAAGTATTTCCAGGAGCTCTCACAATTGATTCCTTTGACTTTTAACTCCCACCCCGCTCCAGGTTAACTGAATAAGGAATATATCCTGCTCTGTAATCCTTGCGCAGGAAGATTTCCACTCTGTCCCCAAGCAGGGACTGTCCTCTCTTAGCAGCTCCTAGAGGACTTGTTACTGAGGTTGGATTACCCACTGACCCCGTTTTCTTGGAGCTTTATGCTCTAAACCGGTGTAACCCTTTCACACAGTCACCCTCAAAGGCTTCCGCCTCTAATCACAGGGCAATCTACTGCTACCACGGAGGGAGCCCTCCAGTCTTGCACAGATGAGGCGGTTTAGATCACTCGGCCACGCTACCAGCCGACCGGGTTACTCAGGGACACTCCTCCACTCACTGGCTGCTGCTGTTCTATCCGCAGCCCTCAGCCGGCAGGACTGCAGGCGTCTCTGGAGGCAGGACCGGCTTCCCCAGTCACATGATAACCTTTTCCCCCCCTTCCTCCACCTTACTTGGCTGAATGACAGAGAGCGAGGCAAAGTCCCTCCACGCTCGTACTCCAGCTGTTCTTCTTCCGGACTACGGGATCTCCGCACTGGTGCTAGTGCCGAAGGAAGGCCAGACGGGGTGTTGCCGGTGAACTAGTCACCCGCGCTGCTCACGTCGTTCCTTCGTTGTTGGCGCTTCTGCTCATGCGCGATGAAGTAGTGTCTCCGCCTAGCGACGCCTCAGCTGCGCGGGATTCCGGTTCACTCCCAGGCCTGCGCAACATCCAGCACTACTCCCCTCACAAGGCAGGTACCATGGAGCCTGCGCAAGGCTAAGCGCTCCTTTGCTCATGCGCAACACCTGTCACTGCCTCGGACAACGCAGGACACCGCTACTCACTCGGGTCTCCCTCTGATTAGTCGGTAAGGTGATCTGGCGAGGGGCAAGAAGCGGGGAAAAAGCTTCCTTCAGACAGCGACTCTTTAAGCAGGAGTCGAAAGGTCCACAGGGGCCAATCAGTGTTCCACCGATGCCTCCGAACAACCAAGTCTTAGCAAGAGGGTTTGGTCAGGGGTAAACGGGGGAACGTCTCCTTGAAGAGGCTGCCTATCCCACTGACAAGCTAACTTCTCCTAGCGCGTCCACCTCCTCTCACCACTGCCTCTCTCCTCTAGCTCAACAGTCTACACAAAATGGCTTCCAGACCTCTGCCCTTATATAGCCTGTCCACTCAGGGTCCAGTAGGGTCCAGAAGGTTCTAGAAGGCTCTTGGTTAACCTATGGGGCTTTCCAGGGGATGGCAGTTGGGACAGTTGGAAACCACCATTTTGTAGATCTAAGTGAATTCCAGTCAGAACAAGCATTTGCAATGCAATAGGTCTCGCATTAGGAAAGTTTGAGCTATTGGTATTGCAAATGACAAATTTTTATTTATGTGTTGGTTTTGAAAATGGCGAAATTAATAGCTTTGTCATTTACAATGCCAATAGTTACAACTTTTGCAAATGTGACACCTATAGCATTTGTAATGCAATATGTGTTGTATTTACGTGACTTAGATGTATTGATATTACAAATAACAATGGCTTTTTTTTTTATTAATTAATACTTAAATAAAAGTTATTGTAAGTTATAATGGCAATAGCTTAAACTTTTGTAAATAACTTTTGTGAAGATTATGTTCAATGTATTTTATTGTGACGAAAATCCAAGAACAGAAGTGAAATATTAACCTATGATGCTGTGGTGGCGCTGAGTGATGTTGTGGTGGCGACGAGTGATGCTGTGACGTTCAGTGATGCTGTGGTAGCGCATAGTGATGTTGTGGTGCCCCTGAGTGATGCTGTGGTGTGCTGAGTGATGCTGTGGTGATGCGATAGATAGAGTGAGTGCGATAGATAGAGTGAGGGCGATAGATAGATAGATAGATAGATAGATAGATAGATAGATAGATAGATAGATAGATAGAGGGCGATAAATAGATAGAGAGAGGGAGATAGATAGATAGATAGATAGATAGATAGATAGATAGATAGATAGATAGATAGATAGATAGATAGATAGATAGATAGATAGATAGATAGATAGATAGATAGATAGATAGATAGATAGATAGATAGATAGATAGATAGATAGATAGATAGATAGATAGATAGAGGGAGGGCGATAGATAGATAGAGTGAGGGCGATAGATAGATAGATAGATAGATAGATAGATAGATAGATAGATAGATAGATAGATAGATAGATAGATAGATAGATAGATAGATAGATAGAGGGCGATAAATAGATAGAGAGAGGGAGATAGATAGATAGAGAGATAGATAGATAGATAGATAGATAGATAGATAGATAGATAGATAGATAGATAGATAGATAGATAGATAGATAGACAGATAGATAGACAGATAGATAGACAGACAGATAGATAGATAGATAGATAGATAGATAGATAGATAGATAGATAGATAGATAGATAGATAGATAGATAGATAGATAGATAGATAGATAGATAGATAGATAGATAGATAGATAGATAGATAGATAGATAGATAGATAGATAGATAGATAGATAGATAGATAGATAGATAGATAGATAGATAGATAGAGTGAGGGCGATAGATAGATAGACAGATAGATAGAGTGATGGCGATCGATATATAGATAGATAGATAGATAGAGTGAGGACGATAGATAGATCGATAGGTAGACAGATAGATAGATAGAGAGATAGATAGATAGATAGATAGATAGTAGATAGATAGATAGATAGATAGATAGATAGATAGATAGATAGAGTGAGGGTGATCGATAGATAGATAGATAGATAGATGGCGATCGATATATAGAGAGATAGATAGAGTGAGGGCGATAGATAGATAGATAGATAGATAGATAGATAGATAGATAGATAGATAGATAGATAGATAGATAGATAGATAGATAAATAGATAGATAGATAGATAGAGCGATAGAGTGAGGGCGATAGATAGATAGATAGATAGATAGATAGATAGATAGATAGATAGATAGATAGATAGATAGATAGATAGATAGATAGATAGATAGATAGATAGATAGATAGATAGAGTGATGGCGATCGATATATAGAGAGATAGATAGAGTGAGGGCGATAGATAGATAGATAGAGTGAGGGTGATAGATAGATAGATAGATAGAAAGATAGATAGATAGATAGATAGTTAGATAGATAGATAGATAGATAGATAGATAGATAGATAGATAGATAGATAGATAGATAGATAGATAGATAGATAGATAGATAGATAGATAGATAGATAGATAGAGTGAGGGTGGCGCACATGCACTGTGTCCGAGCTGCAGACTTTGGGAGCATTTTTAAAAGTCCCTTTCTAAACTCTCGCAGATCAACGCATACGCGTTAGATCAGCGAGACCTAAAAAACGACTTGGATAATCCTGCTTAAAATCTCAGAAAATGTGCTCGGCCCCAATTATTGGTTCAGGTTTAAATGAATTCAGGCGCATCAGTGGTCAAAAGAAATCGTTTTGCCCCGGCACATGGAGGACCACAGAGTTATTGGATGGAGAGTGTTATTTCGTGAGATTCTCTGTGATATTCCCGTCAATCACACAGACTTCTGCATAAATCAACAAAAACTAATGTACAGCGGTCAATGAACCCAAATCAGTTCATTTAATGAGTAGGAACAATGTGCAAACAGCGCAGGTTCACTACACCATTCCAGTTCGGCCAATAGACCGAGGGAGCACTTTCTGAAAATAGGTTTGAAAGTCTAGATTTTTCTCTGAAAAATGATCCTGTTCACCATTATTTGGTAAATCGGGACCTTTCAAGGTACCGTTTGAGTGCTATGTAGCTTCTTTCAAAAGTTCTTTAAACATGAATAATTTTCCTGACCCACATCTTTCGGGCTCTGTTCACAAGGTTTTAATTGAAAGCATACTGCAGTAGTGGCTGATGAGTCGGTGAAACGCTGCTGATGAAATGTCAGTCAGTGTATGTAACAACCGCAGCCCGGTTGGTCCCTTTCCTGCGTGTATCATGTTTGCGGGGTGCTTGTGGGCTCTCTTGTACCATCCACAGCCGCCTTTGGTCTATTGGTGCATTCTTCTCAATGAAGGCCGCACACCAATTAAAATACATCCGTGACGTCTTCTAGTGTACATTTTTGAGCAGCCGGTCCTCAATCATTGGTATCTGTTTAGGTGTAACTCGAATTATGCGGATCTGGTAGTCGGCAGGGAGGACGGATATTTCACACCTATGAGGCATGCGTCACGTGGTGCTGTATTGTGCTGGCAAGCAGTGCCATCTCTGCCGGGATGAGGTCACTTTGGAAGCGGCGCCTGCCAAGAGAAGCTCTCCTGCGCATTGCATGTTTGTGACCTAGATTGGCGGATGCCAGAGTAAGAGCCACACTCTCCAGAGAGAGACAGAAGCGCCTCTGGCAGGGTGCAGCGACCTTTCCTAACAACTTTACTGCACAAAAGTAAGACAATTCTAAACTCATCTAATTTTAAGAACATCACTCCGTAGCTCTGATCATAATAACGTAGAACTCAAAGTCAGCCCTGCGGTGATGTCACAGTAACCGGTGCGAACGCAGCACAACTCAGAGCTGCAAATGATTTTCCTTACAGTGAATTGCAAATAAAATCTATGTTGAGTCAAATTTAAAGTAATTGCACGTCATGCAATGTTAAGAATGTGAGTCACTTTCTGTGCTTTTATTATTACTAAAGGCAGTGCCCTCTCATGACGACATTTACTATGCTAATTGGTACTTATAAGAATATTAAAAAAGAAGAAATCGTTGCCTTTCCGGAATCTACACACTCAAAGTCTCCTTGTTACAAGCCCCTCTGAGTCTCCAGGAAAGGCAATCACTGTGCAGCGACCACCGACCTGCAGCTGCTCTTTTGATGGAAAGGTGCCCCAGGACCGGACGACTGCAAAATAAAAAACAAGCCAGCAACAAAACAAAAATATTATAGGACGTCGCCGCGCTGCCCGCGGCGACCCGGAAGCTCTTGGCCGGCCGGCCAATCCGCTCGCGGCCGACCGGAAGTCCTGCCTCCCGAGGTCCGCGAGCTGCCGGCGCATGGAGCGCCCTGCCGTCCGGGGTAGCCCGGGTCCCCAGGAGGGGGCCGGGGAGAAGGAGGAGTGTGGCGCCTGTTGCGGGGCTCCTGTGACCTGAGGGAGCCCCAATTTACATGAGGAGACGCGCTGCGCCGTGAGGAGCCCCGCCGGAAGAGCGCAGTCGGTGAGTGGGGCCCAGGGCTGATGTGAAGTGCGTGCGTGCCTGTGTGTATGCCTGGGGGGGGGGATGGGGGAGGGGGGGAGTGTGTGCGCGCGTGTGTGCGTGTGTGCGCGAGGGAATGTGTGTGCGCATGCGTGACTGTGTGTGATTGAGAGAGAATGCGAGGTAGGGGATAGTGTGCCTGTATGTGTGCTGTATGCCTGCGTGCGCGCCTGTGTGTGTGTGTGTGCGTGCATGCATGCAGAGGGGTGGGGGTTGCCTGTGTCTGTGTGTGAGCAAGGGCTTTACACCGCGCATGCGCAGCTATCAGACGCTCGCTCCCGAGGTGAAATCTGACCTCGTCAAAGCGCGCGTCTGGTAGCTGTCCACATTCCTAAATACGGGCCACAATAGGTCTGAAGCAGACACCTTCAATGCTCACGCATTGAGGGTAGGTCTGCTCGACCTAAAAAGGCACCTAGGCCTGAGGTGAAAAACTATGAGGGCAAAAGAGCATCTATCCCCCAGGCCAACACCATCAAAATCTAGTGGGCACAAAAAGATGAAAAGGGTATGAGGGGCAAAAAGGGGACAAAATAAATAAATAATAGGAGGGGCTACGCAAAAGGCCAGACAGGTCTAACACTGTGTCATTGACACCATTGCCTTACTGAACCATTTAGGTGAAGGGGGACTTAAAGTGTCACCAGACAAACTACAGTTCTGTACCTCCTCAGTGAAATATCTGGGGCACCAGATAGAGAGAGGTATCAGGAAGGTTACCACAGAAAGGATTAGAATAATTCGAAACATGGAGCTGCCCAATACCCAGAAAGAAATCAGAATGTTTCTTGGAGCTGTAGGATACTGTAGGCAGTGGATTGTGGGATTTGCCGTCCTAGCAAGACCATTGATAAAAATGACAAAGAAAGGAGCAAAAGACCCAGTGGAATGGGATGAGGAAAGCATGTCAGCATTTACGAAATTACGGGAATGTCTGTGTACAGCTCCCGCATTAGGAATGCCTGATTGCTCAATGGAGTTTGCACTGTTTTGTGACACACGAGACAATTGTGCACTTTCAGTCCTGACCCAAATTCATGGTTTAACCAGAGGTCCTGTAGCATATTTTTCCTCTACTTTGGATCCAGTAGCTGCTGGATTACCTGGATGTCTGAAAGCAGTAGCTGCAACTTGCATGAGTCTTGAACAAAGTGAGTCCATTATTATGGGACATCCTGTAACTGTATATGTTCCACATGCTGTTGTAATTTTGTTGACCAAAACCAAAACTCAGTATCTCACACCTAGTCGGCTGACTAAGTATGAGAGAATTCTTGTAGGTGCATGAAATGTAACCATTTCCCGATGTAATATCTTGAATCCAGCTACCCTACTACCAAATTCACTCACAGCAGAAGTGAAAGGAGAAGTTGAGCATGACTGCCTTGATCTGACTGAGTATAGTACAAAACCACGCCGAGATATAAAGGAAGTGCCCCTAACTGATGAAGATTACGAGCTGTTTGTAGATGGCTCATGCATGAGACATGAGGACGGAGGCTTAAGTGCTGCTTATGCAGTATGCACTTTAGGAGGTCCAGTGGAAGAATCCTATTTATATGGAGTCAAGTCTGCACAAATAGCTGAATTGGTTGCATTGGCAAAAGCCTGTAAATTTGGGAGGAACACGAAAATAACTATATACACTGATAGCCAGTATGGTTATGGGCTTGTGCATGACTTTGGCCAATTGTGGCTACAAAGGGAGTTTCTGACTTCTTCAGGTACTCCTATTAGAAATGGAAATTTTGTGCAAGAATTACTGGAAGCAATCCAGTTACCAAAAGAATTGGCAGTGGTCAAGTGTGCTGCTCACAAATCTGGTGATGACAAAGTGACAGCAGGTAATCGATATGCTGACCAACTGGCCCAACATTGTGCCAAATACAAAATAGCGATTAATAAAAAGATGGGGGTAAATGGAAGCAGCTGCCAACTTCTGGTGCTTGAGGGAATAAAAACGTGGGAAGAAGTGAGATTTGCAGAATGCAGCAGAACCAAAAGAAAAGGAAAGATGGAGAAAATGTGGTTGTCGAAGAAGGAATGAGGTTAGTGTCATTGTTTGCCTTGATGATATGCCTGTGTTGCCAGACTGCTTGCTTGCTCCTATGGCTAGATTAATACATGGAGACACACATTTAGGAAGAGACGCCATGATACGCGTCTTCAGGCAAACATGGTTTAATTCGAAAGTCAGAAACATAGCAGAAGCACTTTGCCAGAGGTGCCTCAGCAATTCAATCCCGGAAAGAAAACTGTTGTTTTGCCAGGAAAGATTGGGAAGGCAGAAGGCCCTTTCATACGATTACAACTTGACTTTATTCAGTTACCACCATGTCAAGGAATGAAGTACGTCCTCGTCATTGTCTGCCTGTTTTCAAAATGGGTAGAAGCTTATCCTGCACGCAGAAATGATAGCATCACTGTAGCCAAATTGTTACTTAGGGAACTGATACCAAGGTACGGTTTTCCAGTCACAATTGAATCAGACAGAGGTGGGCATTTCCATAGTGAAGTAATAAGACAAATCTGTGAAGCATTCAAAACTGCATTGTGCATATTGCCCAGAGGCTTCTGGAGTAGTAGAACAGCTAAATGGCACAATCAAATCAAGATTGGGAAAAATGTGTGAATCGACTCAAATGGAATGGCCAGATGCTTTGCCACTTGTCTTGATGGGACTCAGAAGTATTCCATACCGGAACACAGGCTTGAGTCCACATGAGATACTGATGGGAAGAGCAATGCGGCAAGCATGGGTGCCAGGATACAAACTGATAAGCATATCTGATGATTTGGTATTGGAATACTGCAAGCAACTGGGTGACCAATTGTGTTCTATCTCTCACCAGATTGGGGAAGACACCGTCGCCAGGCCAACAACTCCAGCACATGACTTGAACCCAGGTGATTGGGTCGTAATAAAGAAACATATTCGGAAGAGTTGCCTTGCACCGAAGTGGGGAAAAGCAAGACAAGTAATCCTGGTTACCACAACAGCCGTGAAGTGTGCAGGTGTGCCACGGTGGATCCATGCCAGCCATACAAAAAAAGTGACTGAACCTGAAGAAACTGAGGCTGAAGGTTGTGCAGCTGAGGGGTCTCCTGAAATTGGTCCTGAAGTAGCTGAAGAAGAACAACCGAGCTCCAGTCAAGTTGAGTGGGTCCTAGTAATCGACCTGACTCTAGATCCAATAAGAACAAGAAGACAAACCTACTTAGATAGAGAGTGGGATAGCGAGGAAGAGACAGGAATAGAAGAAGAAGTTCAGATTATCGAAATCCAAATCAAATCTGATGATGAGGAAAACCAGATAGGGAAAGAACAGATTATTGACACTCCTCCAAGAACTCCAGAGCCTGAACAGGGACAGATAGAAATTAGAGCAGAAGTTCAAGCGGAAGAAAATCAAAAGTTCGAAGTGCTTGAACAGGATCAGATAGAAGTAGATAAATGTGTTCAGGAAGAAGAAATTGAAACAAAACAAAGCAAAATCCAGCATATACCTGAACAAGGCCAGCTTAGCGACCAGGCAGAAGAATCCAAAATAAAACCTGGAACTAGTCAGACAAGAAGAGAAAAAGAAGAAAATGAAGTAGATGTGCCACAACAGAACGGGAATAAAAGAGCACTTGAAGAAAGCCAAATTACAGTGCCTGTTAAAAGATTCAGAAAAGGAGATAAAGTACCGAGATTTGTCAAAAGACTGAGACTGAGAGTAAAGACTATCGTCGAAGAACTTGAGCAAGAAAATCAAGACTCCAGTAAAACTGATCAGTCTGTGACAAAGCCTAAAAGAAGAAGTGCCCGAATAAAAAGACTAAACAACAAGTATCGGAGTCCTGAATGGACTTATCTGGTATTGGAAGACTTTGAAAACCTTGAAATAAGTGACGAAAGTGATGAAGAATTGATTGCTGATCAGACTGACGAAGAAGGGAAACCTGAAAGTTGCCCTGTGTAAGCAACCTGTGAAAAGTTACAAAGAGGGGTTGATGCTTCTTTTGAGCCAAAATGTCTGATTCCACTGTGAATGGAAGACCGAGGCGAAATTGTTGCAAAATATGCTATAAAGTATGTTTATGTAGTGTAGCATTAGTACTTATATAATGGATAGGACTAACAATAACTATTCCTTACATTATGAGTAAAGATACTAATTTGTACCCTACTAAATCCATGACAAAGGACACAGAAGAGCTGCAAACGAAAGATACACCACAACGAGTAGAGACACAAGAGAAAGCACTTAGCCTTAGACAAACTAGAATGGACTTAGATGCACCAGATGAGGAAGGACTACATTATCATAGAATCAAGAATAGAACTTATTTAAATGTATTTGCAAACTTATTAGTGCACTATGTAGAAGCAATGGAAATAGAAGACTGTTACGTTTGTATGAAGCTACCTACTTCAGTAGCTGAGGGTGTGACCTACCATCACTTGCCACTAACATATGGAATTTCGTGTAGTATTTTAGCTAGTTTATTCTATAAGAGAGGACCTTTACAGTATTATTACTCTAATTCAGATGTGATATTTTCTGAACTTCCTATACGTGGAAATTTGAATCCTGTACATACTAAGAGTGATGTAACACGTTATTTGGGAGAATACTTTCTAACTATAGGTACTATAGATTTAGGTGAAGCACATAGAGATAACTTAACATGTTCATTACATGAACAAAAGAAAATGTTTCTAAATACGGCAGAGAAAAGAAAAGAAAGTTAACAAAGAAAAGCGAATGATAAAAGGCAGAAAACTCCTAAATGGGCTGAAAATATAGGGAATACCCCAAATGGTGGAGCTAATCCTGCTTTGTTGCTGGATTTCGAAAAGAAAGGGAAACTTTGTCTTCACAGAGAAAAGACTAGTTACTATAATAACATATTTATTGGTTCCAGTGAATGCGAACACAATTACAAGGTAATTGGCGGTTGGGGTTTCAAAAATGGGTCAGAAACTGTGTTTCCCGGAATTTATTATATATGTGGAAACAAGGCTTATTTCAAATTGCCAGATCACTGGTATGGAAGCTGTTATTTTGGAATTGTCTTCCCAAAAATATACAATGTGAATGAAGTCGCTGGAAGCAATGAAAACACTAATGGATTAGTGCGTAGTAAAAGAGAAAGTGTAGGAGAAATAATAGGTGATATATTTAGTGCATTGATACCAACAGTGGGAGTGGCTCTGAATACACACAGAATCTGCAAATTGTCAACAGTAGTAGACCGATTATCAACTGACACTGCTGGAGGTTTCCTGATGGTCAATACCGAATTGGTTGGGATCAGATCCATGGTTTTACAAAATCGACTTGCTCTTGACACCTTATTGGCAAAAGAGGGCGGAGTCTGTAGAATGTTGAAAGCGCAACATTGCTGCACGTATATTCCAGACAAAAGTGTTGAAATTAAGAAATATGTGAGAAACATAACTAATTTGGAAAAAGAGCTCAAACCACTGGAGGTTGATAGTGCCTGGAAGAGACTAACTGATGGTCTCTCCTCAGTAGGTAGTTGGTTTTCTAACCTAGGTAAAAGTCTTGTGAGTAAAATACTGATGCCAATAGCGGGAATAGGGTTATAAGTGTTCACGATAATAATTTGCTGCAAATGTCGAAAACACAAAAAGAAGTATGCTGTGAATAAGAGAGGAATAAAGAGAAACGTGGATGAACTTGAATTAGAAGAATTAAATAATCAAATTTATTAAAAGATGAAAAGGATGCAGAGAAAAGGCTGAATAGAAAGTTTGAAGAGATTGAAATGGGTGAAATGTGGGGACATTTGGAACTCTGTAGATAGCGCACTACAAGGACGCGCTTACCGGCTTGGGTGACAGGCAAAACCGGACCTCGCAGCACCCGCTCCGCGGGTGCCGCTTCGGCGCTGGACTCTGCAAGGGGCGTCATTACAGACTACTAGCGGGAAAACCTTGTGACAGTGGTTGAGGGCTGCAGGGCTGCGAGCGTCAGGGACTCCATTACCCAGGAGTCCCTGTCAGACCAGTGACAACTTCCGGTCCGCTCTCCCTGGCGGCCGCCCACTGAAGGATCTTTAAAACCATCAATTTCCCCCAGCACCAGCGGGACATTTGGAACTCTGTAGATAGCGCACTACAAGGACGCGCTTACCGGCTTGGGTGACAGGCAAAACCGGACCTCGCAGCACCCGCTCCGCGGGTGCCGCTTCGGCGCTGGACTCTGCAAGGGGCGTCATTACAGACTACTAGCGGGAAAACCTTGTGACAGTGGTTGAGGGCTGCAGGGCTGCGAGCGTCAGGGACTCCATTACCCAGGAGTCCCTGTCAGACCAGTGACAACTTCCGGTCCGCTCTCCCTGGCGGCCGCCCACTGAAGGATCTTTAAAACCATCAATTTCCCCCAGCACCAGCGGGACATTTGGAACTCTGTAGATAGCGCACTACAAGGACGCGCTTACCGGCTTGGGTGACAGGCAAAACCGGACCTCGCAGCACCCGCTCCGCGGGTGCCGCTTCGGCGCTGGACTCTGCAAGGGGCGTCATTACAGACTACTAGCGGGAAAACCTTGTGACAGTGGTTGAGGGCTGCAGGGCTGCGAGCGTCAGGGACTCCATTACCCAGGAGTCCCTGTCAGACCAGTGACAACTTCCGGTCCGCTCTCCCTGGCGGCCGCCCACTGAAGGATCTTTAAAACCATCAATTTCCCCCAGCACCAGCGGGACATTTGGAACTCTGTAGATAGCGCACTACAAGGACGCGCTTACCGGCTTGGGTGACAGGCAAAACCGGACCTCGCAGCACCCGCTCCGCGGGTGCCGCTTCGGCGCTGGACTCTGCAAGGGGCGTCATTACAGACTACTAGCGGGAAAACCTTGTGACAGTGGTTGAGGGCTGCAGGGCTGCGAGCGTCAGGGACTCCATTACCCAGGAGTCCCTGTCAGACCAGTGACAACTTCCGGTCCGCTCTCCCTGGCGGCCGCCCACTGAAGGATCTTTAAAACCATCAATTTCCCCCAGCACCAGCGGGACATTTGGAACTCTGTAGATAGCGCACTACAAGGACGCGCTTACCGGCTTGGGTGACAGGCAAAACCGGACCTCGCAGCACCCGCTCCGCGGGTGCCGCTTCGGCGCTGGACTCTGCAAGGGGCGTCATTACAGACTACTAGCGGGAAAACCTTGTGACAGTGGTTGAGGGCTGCAGGGCTGCGAGCGTCAGGGACTCCATTACCCAGGAGTCCCTGTCAGACCAGTGACAACTTCCGGTCCGCTCTCCCTGGCGGCCGCCCACTGAAGGATCTTTAAAACCATCAATTTCCCCCAGCACCAGCGGGACATTTGGAACTCTGTAGATAGCGCACTACAAGGACGCGCTTACCGGCTTGGGTGACAGGCAAAACCGGACCTCGCAGCACCCGCTCCGCGGGTGCCGCTTCGGCGCTGGACTCTGCAAGGGGCGTCATTACAGACTACTAGCGGGAAAACCTTGTGACAGTGGTTGAGGGCTGCAGGGCTGCGAGCGTCAGGGACTCCATTACCCAGGAGTCCCTGTCAGACCAGTGACAACTTCCGGTCCGCTCTCCCTGGCGGCCGCCCACTGAAGGATCTTTAAAACCATCAATTTCCCCCAGCACCAGCGGGACATTTGGAACTCTGTAGATAGCGCACTACAAGGACGCGCTTACCGGCTTGGGTGACAGGCAAAACCGGACCTCGCAGCACCCGCTCCGCGGGTGCCGCTTCGGCGCTGGACTCTGCAAGGGGCGTCATTACAGACTACTAGCGGGAAAACCTTGTGACAGTGGTTGAGGGCTGCAGGGCTGCGAGCGTCAGGGACTCCATTACCCAGGAGTCCCTGTCAGACCAGTGACAACTTCCGGTCCGCTCTCCCTGGCGGCCCGCCCACCTTCAATAGCGCAGGTATAACTGGGACTAGCCCTCCCGCAGCGCGGGACGCAGCCCGGGGCAAAGACCGGGCTAAGAGCGGGCCGTTTGAGGCCGTTCGAGGACGGCAGCGGACGGCCCCGGCCCCAAATCCCTGATCTGCCGTGTTACAAGCAAGATAGGCACACTTGTGTCTGGACTCCCGAATATTCGTCCAGCCTTCTGGGCGGATCTACTAGTGATAATTCCAGTTATATAAAGGGTGTACTTAGGTCCGACTATTGTAGTTGGTGTTAGCCCCGAAATCATGGCTCTGAGATCCGGTAAAACACGTAATGTTCAAATCAATACTCCCACAGGAGTGGTTTCAGGCCCATTAGACGCTTTTATCACACGAGCCACGGGCATCCTCGAAAAGGAAATTGCAATGGTGGAAAAGCGTCTTTCCTTAGATTTGGTCAGTGGCAAGCGTTCTTCGTTAGGTAGGTTAGCTAAGATCCCCAGCCCCGTGCCATCTGCCCAAGCACATGCAGCTTTTAACTGTATACACCAAGACACCACGGAAGCTATAGTTCACTTGGATAGTGAGGAGATAGATCCATCCGCTCATACTATAGACCTTCCCAAACATCCCCTGGACGACCATGAAGCATCAGGAGCCCCTGGAACCCAGGATAGTCATTACTCCAATCTAAGCTCCGACTCTGTCGACTTAACCCCTGACCCTCCCAATGTGGATTCCGTCGCCCCAGCCCATACGGATTCCACAGGTAGGGACAAGGGCTCAAGGAAAAGAAAACAAGTCTCCAGCACCAAGGGAGGGAGAGAATCTAAGATACCGAAATTAAGAGACCCCGCTGGCAATCCCACACTAGGGCTAGGCCACCCAAACGGAACTCAATGCACAAATGCCCTGACTAACACCTTATGCCCCTCCCTTATTTCCCTGGGCTCCTCAAACCCATGTCCAACATGCTTAAGCAGTGATGATTCTCTGCTGGCGAAGATGGAGGCTTTAATAAAAAACCTCCTTTCACCAGTTTTGGAGAGGACCAGACTAATGACACTGCAAATAAACTCTCTGGAGGCCGTAGTAAATGCGAACTCCGCTATTTTATTGTCCTTGTCAGACATAGATTCCGGGTCAGCTAAATCTTCCCTACCATCTTTAGCCTCAAATACAGCCAACATCCCATTTAGTCTCACTGCTAACAATCATAATCCACCAGGCCCTGTAGCAGACAATCCCAACACCAATAAAGGGGGAGCTCACAAAAATTCCCCAAATAAGGTATCAAAGGCTGTGCCCCAACGTTCAAACACGACTAAACCTACGATGAATAAAACCCCCGCTAGACGCCAAACTACCAAACCACCCCCCCAGGTAAAACCTAATACTGTTTCCCAGAGTGTCCCTACCAATAGGCACCCAGTGATCCAAGGAAATAATTTAAATCCCCTGGCAAAGAAGCAACCCAGGCATACTACGCCGCGGGTTGATATCCCTATTGAGGCAACACCGTATACCATGGTGCTGACTGGTGTTGCTCCACTACCATCCGGCAAAAGGGAGACCCATGATGACCTGCGTAACAAGGTTATCTTTTGGCTGAATAAATATAGACCCCTGCCTCCATCCTCGCCAACAGAAATACTATTTGTAAGGAGGGTCGACTGGGTGGGTCAGAGCACCAAGGATTTGGAGGGTGATTGCATTTTAATATCGTTCAGGGATTCCTGGGTAGTGGACACAATCTGTCGTGCAGCTAGGTTTGCCAGACAGGGGGATGTTCAAACGCTAGACCTTTCCTATTTCTATCCCCAAAGACAGGCTCACTCACATAGGGCCCCCAAACAGGGTCGTCCCATCACTAGGAACTACCCTATGACACCGCACCTACCAATCTTCCCACCTTTATTTAACCGCTTCGGTCCACTGTCTGATTTGGAGGCCATTGATTGACTTAATAAACCACCCTTTACATTCGATCCCGCTGAAATGGCCCCCTTTGAGGTTGGAGACAAGAAACAGGTAAAGGTGCCCACCCAACTTACAGTCATGGCAGAGGAGTGCAAAAGGGTCCCAGTTCCAACAGAGAGGGACACACCATCTCCTAGGGACGGGGGAACCCCTTGGCTGTTGGCTGATCATAGTCTCTTGGGGGGACCTGACAATGGACTGGAAGCCGGGTTAGGACAGGACAGGCTTGTAGCCTCCGAGGTGGCGAAATACCCTATGGTACCCACACCGGAAACTCTAGCGTTAGTGTCCTGGAATATTGCTGGGATCAAAAGTCGTATCCACTCTGGTGACTGGCTTGAGTTTACGGACAAATACGATGTCATTTTACTCCAGGAAACCTGGGCTGTCGACCCATATTTTAAGCAGGGATATGTAAACTTTTACAAAGCAGCCACTCGTAATGTCATTGGGAACCCCAAAGGGCGAGCCTCTGGGGGGTTACTGATCTGGGTGAGACAATCCCTGGGTTATTGCATTTCGGAGATAAGTATATCAAACCCGGATCTGCTTATTGTTAGGTTGAGAAAGTCTGGCCATCGGGACTTGATTCTACTAAACATATATGCTCGAGGTCTGCCAGGTGGCCGTACGCCACCATTGTTGGAGATATTGGAATCTGCTCTGGCCACCCTTGATTGTACCAATGTTTGCATGCTTGCTGGGGACCTAAATTGTTGTTTTGAACCCCTGTTAGTCTCTGGGGATTGTTGGGGCTCTGTGGAGGACGCAGTTTGGGGCATACCTGAGTTGTTGATTTCTAAACCAGTACCTGCCACTGAGGCAGCGGTGAATTGGACGGCCTTTTGCCTAAATAGTGGCTTTCGGGCCTGTAATGGTCGAACCAAATCAGACCAGGGAGCCAACTGTACCTTTGACAACGGGCTAAGAAAAGTCGAAATGGGTGAAATGTGAAAAGTTGGCATCTGGTTCCATTAATAGTGATGATAGTAAATATCATCAAAGAGGGGATTGATGGAGCAAGGATTCGCACGTTAAGCGACTTGCTTGTATCATGAACCTCAAATAATGTTAATAAAGTAATCAATATGTTCATCTTACTAATTTTGCACATTTTCCATGATACGGGGTGTCCGAGAAACGCTTGCCTATGTGTTTATTAATCCTAATACGCTTGCATTACAAAATGGTCGCTGCTACGCGGGAATTCAGACTGCGCATGCGTCGGTCATACCTATGTGACGTGACGTACTCGCAGTTCTGGTGGGAAAGTGTTTGCTCATGCGCAATACAGCTAACATGGATGCTCTGTGTTCTCAAATGCTTTGAGCTTGCATTGCCGCTTTCGCAAAGCTGTTTGTTCTGCATAACCAATAATGCTATATTTATTATGAAGTAATGGGTGCAGTACAGTGATTCATGGTATACAGTGTAATCATTTATTTCTGTGTTCTAAATTGTTTTCTGTTGCTTTTCATGTATCGTATCCTTTAGGGCCTGGGAGGTGCTTACTACCCCATTTTGGAAGTCCCTACTGCGCATGTCTCAATTGTAGAGGGAAGAGAACTCTGCAGCAGTGGAACCCAGCCATCTGGCAGCCACAGCCAAGATGCTCCTGGGAACCGACCTGCGACCTAGCTGAACGAAGCTGAACTGTACATCATTTGATACAATTGTACATGAATATTGTATTAACTATTGTTCACCGAAAAACATATGTCATGGGAAGATAGAAAATAAGGGGTGGGTACAGAGATTGAATATTAAGCCTGAGAAAGTCTACATTTTAGGTGGTGTGATGACCTAACCTCCTCCATTGTCCAATCAAAGTTGGTGATCCTTACACTTGCAACATTGGGGGGGTGGTATACTGACCCGAAAAACAGTATAACTAGCGTAGGTTTAGCTAGAGAAATTGTCCGACTTGTCCGAATAACTGACCTGTCAGTGACCCAATGCACTATATAGGTGACTGAACTCAGAGAGCTGCGAAGCACTCTGTTGGGAGGTTCGAGAAACCCATTCGGGGTTTATGCAGACTTAGAAGTGCTGGGGAAGCACTTTGCTGGGAGGTTGGAGAACCCAATCGGGGTTATTGGCAGATTCCTTGCAGAGAGGGAGTAGCGCAGGCGTTGCAACCGAAGCTGCGGGTGTTGGTCGTACCCTTTGGTGAACCCGGTCCTGATCCAAATTCTGGGGTTATCCTGTCCTGACTGTCCATGAGCTGTACCTGCTCGCCTACTGGCACCTAAGTCCTTGAGGGTTCCTTCTCGTTTTCCAACTGACCCGTGGCCAGGGTTGGTCTTCACTCTATCCTAGGTAAATATAAAGTCTGTGTGGGTGATTGCTTATCTATATTTGCATTTCTAATTCTCGAATATTGCAAAGCATATTTGCATATGTTCCTTTTTCTCCCCTGCCCCTTTATAAATGAGATTTCCATGCATTACTTGTCTATTAGCATGTTCCACTTTTGACCTTCCTTTAGTTAATGCTAAATCGTTTCTATTTTAGTATATGCTCCTTATCTTACCCTCCCTCTAGGAGATAATCTGAATTGAATAGTATGTTCCAATCTTACCTACCCTTTAGTATTTGAGCTAAATTAAATTCTCGAATTTCAATAAGTTTCTTTGACTGCTCTAAAGACTGTTTTTAATATAGCATGTTCCTTGTTCTTACCTTCCCTTCAGTTTAAAGTTCTAAATGCTAAGCATACTCTGTCTTATTCATAGCTATATACTATTCCTGATTTTAGTTATTGATAGTCTTATCACATTCAATTTTCTGCTCATGACATATGATGATGAAGATGATTAGATAAAGTTTTAAACCTACCCAGAGTCTGTGGTTATTACATATTTCTTAAATGTTTATAAATGTTCTTGACTACCTAATATTTCGACTTGACTCCCTGATCCTAGATGATTAGGTTCCTAATATCTATACTGCTATGTTATAGATATGGGAATCAGTAGTATAGAGAATATCAAGATATACTGATAGTAGAGCGTGAGTTACCCAAGGTAAATATTGACATGTGTTTAATGAAATTTATGGGCCCAGGTGAGTATGTATTAAAATTATCCTGCGCGCTCTATCAGAATCTCCAAGCGAAGCTTGCAGCCTCTTGGAGGCTCCCCCCGACCGCGACCGGAGCTGGTAAGAAAACCTGATGCCTAAAGACATCCCTGCACCCGAAGTCCCACAGCCTTAGTTGGCCCAACCGACTGTGTCCTAGCATCCCCAGGCATCTCAACTTACCTCTCCAGCCGGTGGTCACCTCTAGAAGATCTTCGTCCCCGAGCCTGCAGTCTTTGTTGAAACCGGAGAATCCATATTGAAATCAACAGGGCACCTGACACCAAACCTGCACCCAGTAGCCCCTACACCGCTGCAAGTGTACTTTCGGTGCTAAATCGGATCCCCCTTTGCCCTAAGCTAAACCCCAGGAGCTTTGCTCCCACAACCTTGTGACCTGCTTCTGAGCAGCCACCAACTGGAGGCCCTCTATCCCCTTTTGGATAATATTGGGCCTCAGCACTCCGCACCCTGCCGCCCTAATGCCACTGAGGGTGTTTTGAGAGTGCATCTTTGACCCTGGGGGAATACTGGTTCTAACCCCAGAATACAAACTCCCACAACAACGCCCTTACCTGTTAATCAATAACTTCATTTCTCTCCGTAGGAATACATTGACAGTTTTTCCTTGAAAAATGTTCTGTGATGAGTGGTTTTTGTATTGAACTTTAAGAAAACTGCAAATAACAAAATATTGCTTACTTACCTTTTCTCTAGGAAATGTCCCAGTGTGATATCTAGGTGTATCACATTGAGTAGAAAAACTAACCCAGAAAGTAATCTGCAAAGTAATCTAACAGTAATTTCCACTGTTTTGAAAGCATTTACAAACCTGAAACAAAGTCATTTTCATTTAACGTGCTTGTATTGTTCAACCTGCCTTGAAAATTATCAAATACACTTACCTGTGCCAGGTTTGCTTGGTTCTAGGAAATAAATAAAACTAAATAATATTTTTATACAAATCAAATTGATCTGAGTTCAGTTTTTGAGTGTGTAGCATCATTTGCTAATTGAGTGTCTACAACAAATGCTTAACACTACCCTCTGATAAAGCCTTACTGCTCGCCCACACTACCACAAATAGAGAGTAATGTGCTATCTACTTTTACCTCTGCCTACCATTGGGGTTTCACTGGACTTTGTGCACCCTATACCTCATTTTGGTATAGTATATACAGAGTCAGCTTCTACACCCTTTACATTAATAGCCTTGAGCAGGCTTTGCTGGAGACTGAAGCTGACTGCCCTTGGGTTGGCATTTATCCGCTCCCTGTCTTGTTATACGTTCCTGATGTCCCGGACTGTAAGGGGATTGCAAGTTCTTTTAAACTCTTTCATTGATTTTATGGGGGACTTAGACTTGGCAGTTAAACTTTCTAAATCCTTTGTCATGGTTGTGGACTCAAAATCAGCCACATCAAATTTTTTTAGAATCTGTAATCAAACTATTTCTAAGGTGAAAGTATTTTCATTTCTAGGAGTCTTGTTTGACTTCAATATGTAGTGGAAACCCCTGGTGGGTGAGGTGACTGAGGAGCTTTCGAAGAGCTTTTGAGATCTATTGCTGCAGTTCTCCAGTTTGCATCAAGGCCGGGCAGTAAACAACTCAAGACCCTGGTGAAACTATATTAGGCTAAATACATTTCTAATGCTCCATATGGCAGTGAGATCTGGGGTATAGGGCACTTGGCCACTTTCAGATGAAGGAAAATAAATTATTGTGGCAGCTACCCGGTGTCCCCCAAAGTACTCCCTCAATGTGTGCTCATGAAGAATTGGGGGTAGGTTATCTGAGTAACCTTTTAGCTCTCTAGCAATTGTTGGGCTGGATTAGACGGTGGTCCAGAGAAGCCCTTTCCCTGAACATGTTGATATTGAAAGACTGCCTTGTGCTTGATGGGGCTTTAAGAAATCCTTGGATTAAATATATCAAGGAATCTTTTATACACTTGGGGAGAGGGGAGCTCTTCTCTAGCCCAGAGGGCATCTGTAAAGCAGATAGGCAATGGACAAAGTCCAACTTCTTAAAATGAAGGGCTCTGGTGTGAGAAGAGTTAGACCTTCGGAAAACCATGGTGCGGAAGTAGGTGTTATTGACAACGACTCAAGGATTGGAACCTTATCTCACTTTAGTTCAAAATAACAGAGATCGCTCTCTTCTCAAAAGGTTCAGATTTAATTTAGTACACTTGTTAGTCTCCCCAAGAGGATGCTGTGATTTGGGGTCTTTTGGTGCCTGTGGCAGCAACGACGTGTCTCCACAGGATACCATTCATTTGGTAATGTTTTACAAATATTTTATTGCCTCAAGAAGAACTTTTATAATACCACTTGTGAAGGATAATGACTTTTTTCAAGTCCATCCTGCTCATTTTTTTTTTACAGCTTTTGAATGTTGTTTGGGATTTTTAGTGTAACCTGTTTTTCAAAATCTGTCATGTACTTGCGAAACTTATGGACAGGCTTTTTTTCTGCAGATACTGGTTGGGCTGTGAGGGGTCTTCTAATGGCTGTCAGTGGCTTTGTGACTGATAGTGCTGTCTTAATATCTTTTTTTAGTATTGTATGTACTTTTGTTATGCTGGGTTGTTTGTAAAGATTTTTGTATGTATATATATATATATATATATATATGAGCAGAACCTTCTTCAAGCAAAGAAGAGCAGAGACCCTCGGGGAAACTTCAGGAGGCTTTTATTGTGTACATGAATGGCGGATGCATTTCTGGCTGATGTCTTGCCGTCTTCAGCGCCAACAAGCCCCCACAGGTGAGTATGCGCTCTGGCCAATGTTCCGCCTCTCTTAAAACTTGTGGTTTCAAGTCCGCCCCGCCCCCGGTGCTTCAATGTCATACACCTGTGTAGCAGCCCTTGTGCTGCGGCAAAACTACACGTCCCAGAATCCCTCGTGGAGAGACTCTAGCTGTTGTTACTGGGGGGTCGGATTGTTGTTTACACCCCACCGGGCGTCCATGCAGAGGAATGGCCAAAGTGCGCCCTGGGACACACCAACCTCGTGCTGATGCGTTGACTGGCTCCAGTGTCCACAACAGAATCTCCCTCGTCTCCCCGTACCGCCTCCTCCTTTGAGCCAAGGGTTGACTGTGACAGGGGCTGCAGAGCTGTGTCCGCCGCCCAACGCGGGGTCCGAGTGACCTCGCTCCTGCCGGACTGCTTCCCCCTTGTCTCGGTGGCGGGCTCAGGAACATCCAAATACCTTTGGGAGCGAAGAACTTAGCAGTTCGTGCCTGTGCGTTCCGAGCCCAAGATGGTGAGGCGGGGTTTCTGCAAGCGAGCCACAGACAGACGCGTAGATACGTGAGCAGAACCTTCTTCAAGCAAAGAAGAGCAGAGACCCTCGGGGAAACTTCAGGAGGCTTTTATTGTGTACATGAATGGCGGATGCATTTCTGGCTGATGTCTTGCCGTCTTCAGCGCCAACAAACCCCCACAGGTGAGTATGCGCTCTGGCCAATGTTCCGCCTCTCTTAAAACTTGTGGTTTCAAGTCCGCCCCGCCCCCGGTGCTTCAATGTCATACACCTGTGTAGCAGCCCTTGTGCTGCGGCAAAACTACACGTCCCAGAATCCCTCGTGGAGAGACTCTAGCTGTTGTTACTGGGGGTCGGATTGTTGTTTACACCCCACCGGGCGTCCATGCAGAGGAATGGCCAAAGTGCGCCCTGGGACACACCAACCTCGTGCTGATGCGTTGACTGGCTCCAGTGTCCACAACAGAATCTCCCTCGTCTCCCCGTACCGCCTCCTCCTTTGAGCCAAGGGTTGACTGTGACAGGGGCTGCAGAGCTGTGTCCGCCGCCCAACGCGGGGTCCGAGTGACCTCGCTCCTGCCGGACTGCTTCCCCCTTGTCTCGGTGGCGGGCTCAGGAACATCCAAATACCTTTGGGAGCGAAGAACTTAGCAGTTCGTGCCTGTGCGTTCCGAGCCCAAGATGGTGAGGCGGGGTTTCTGCAAGCGAGCCACAGACAGACGCGTAGATACGTGAGCAGAACCTTCTTCAAGCAAAGAAGAGCAGAGACCCTCGGGGAAACTTCAGGAGGCTTTTATTGTGTACATGAATGGCGGATGCATTTCTGGCTGATGTCTTGCCGTCTTCAGCGCCAACAAACCCCCACAGGTGAGTATGCGCTCTGGCCAATGTTCCGCCTCTCTTAAAACTTGTGGTTTCAAGTCCGCCCCGCCCCCGGTGCTTCAATGTCATACACCTGTGTAGCAGCCCTTGTGCTGCGGCAAAACTACACGTCCCAGAATCCCTCGTGGAGAGACTCTAGCTGTTGTTACTGGGGGTCGGATTGTTGTTTACACCCCACCGGGCGTCCATGCAGAGGAATGGCCAAAGTGCGCCCTGGGACACACCAACCTCGTGCTGATGCGTTGACTGGCTCCAGTGTCCACAACAGAATCTCCCTCGTCTCCCCGTACCGCCTCCTCCTTTGAGCCAAGGGTTGACTGTGACAGGGGCTGCAGAGCTGTGTCCGCCGCCCAACGCGGGGTCCGAGTGACCTCGCTCCTGCCGGACTGCTTCCCCCTTGTCTCGGTGGCGGCATATGTATATATATATATATATATATATATATATATATATATATATATATATATATATATATATATATATATATGTATGTATGTATGTATGTATATATATATATATATATATATATATATATATATATATATATGTATTTTACGGTTCTTATGAATCCGAATAAAGTAAATTTGAAAGCCTGTGTGATCTGGGAGACATAGAGGTATCTCATCACAGTCTGCAGGGGAGGTGGTGCATCAAGCTCAAGAGAAACATCAGTCCTGCCAAGTATCACGCATCAGGCGTTAGACTAATGTATTTCAGTGTGGTGGTCCGCATCAAAACACTGAAATGCATTATCACGCATTATAGGCATAGCGCCTTGGCTATCAAGCCGTTAGCACTGCCTACTGTACCTAAACAGTGGAGTGGCTGGAAGTGCACTGTGGCCTACATGTGCTGCTCTCGCAGGTTTGGAGTCGCTGGCTGACCTAGTAGCGGCTGCTGCTGACAACCAGCTACAATGTTTCAACTTGAGAGATTAATTTCCCTGCTGTGCGCTCTCAGACCTGACTTTGTGTTGAGGTAGTACCCAATGGCTTCTACAGAGACATCAATCCATTGTTTGAAACAGGTTAACACACAGGGAGTGACGTCACGTCCTGCTAGTGCTCACTGCTGCTGGTGTGTGTTGTGGTCAATCAATCAAAGACATTTATAGAGCGCGCTACATACCCGTAGGGTCTCAAGGCGCTTGGGGGAGGGGGGGTGCCGCTACTGCTCGAACAGCCAGGTCTTCAGCTTCTTCCTGAAGGAGAGGTGGTCTTGGGTCAGGCGCAGGTCGGTCGGGAGGGAGTTCCAGGTCTTGGCGGCCAGGTAGGAGAAGGACCTTCCTCCTGTAGTCGCTCTTCGGATGCGGGGGACGGCGGCGAGGGCGTGGTTGGCTGATCGGAGGTGGCGTTTGGGAGCGTAGAAGTTGATCCGGCTGTTGAGGTAGCTCGGGCCTTGGTCGTGTAGGGCTTTGTGTGCGTGGGTGAGGAGGCGGAAGGTGATCCTTTTGTTGACGGGGAGCCAGTGAAGGTCTCTCAGATGTCCGGAGATGTGGCTGGTTCGTGGGATGTCGAGGATGAGTCTGGCTGAGGCGTTCTGGATCCGCTGGAGTCTCTTCTGGAGCTTGGCGGTGGTACCGGCGTAGAGGGCGTTGCCGTAGTCCAGTCGGCTAGTGACGAGGGCCTGGGTGACGGTCTTCCTGGTCTCGGTGGGGATCCACCAGAAGATCTTCCGTAGCATGCGTAGGATGTTGAAGCACGCCGAGGAGACGTTGTTGACTTGCCTGGTCATGGAGAGGGAGGAGTCCAGGATGAAGCCCAGGTTGCGTGCATGGTCTGTCGGTTTGGGTGCGGTGCCCAGGGCGGGAGGCCACCAGGAGTCGTCCCAGGCGGAGGGTGAAGAGCCCAGGATGAGGACCTCCGTCTTGTCAGAGTTCAGTTTCAGGCGGCTGGTCGTCATCCACTCGGCTACCTCTTTCATCCCTTCGTGCAGGTTGGCTCTGGCAGTGGCGGGGTCGTTGGTCAGGGAGAGGATCAGCTGGGTGTCGTCGGCGTGGGAGATTATGCTGAGGTTGTGTTGGCGTGCGATGGCCGCGAGGGGGCTCATGTAGACGTTGAAGAGGGTGGGGCTCAGAGAGGATCCTTGAGGGACGCCGCAGATGACTTCGGAGGCCTCTGACTTGTACGGTGGTAGGCGGACTCTCTGAGTTCTTCCGTCGAGGAAGGAGATGATCCATTCCAGTGCCTTGTCCTGGATTCCGACGTTGCTGAGGCGCTGTACTAGGGTGCGGTGGCAGACAGTGTCGAATGCCGCGGAGAGGTCTAGGAGGATGAGGGCCGCTGTTTCTCCGTTGTCCATCAGGGCTCGGATGTCATCGGTGGCGGCGATGAGGGCGGTCTCGGTGCTGTGATTGGCTCGGAAGCCGGACTGTGAGGGGTCGAGGGATCCGTTTGTCTCGAGGAAGGCGGCCATCTGCTTGTTGACGGTCTTCTCGATGACTTTGGCTGGAAACGGGAGGAGCGAGATGGGGCGGTAGTTTTTGAGTTCGGTGGGGTCCGCTGTTGGTTTCTTGAGTAGAGCGCTGAGTTCGGCGTGCTTCCAGCTCTCAGGGAAGGTGGCGGTGTCGAAGGATGAGTTGATGATGTCTCGCAGGTGGGGTGCGATGACAGCGTCGGCCTTGTTGAAGACGTGGTGAGGGCAGGGGTCGGTCGGTGATCCGGAGTGGATGGAGTTCATCGTGCGGATGGTGTCTTCGGTGCTGATCGGGGTCCAGGCATGGAGGGTGGTGGTGGGGGGAGGTTGTTCGGTCATGGTGTGCGTTGGTTGGTTGTTGAAGCTGTTGTGTATGTCCGCGATCTTGTTGTGGAAGTAAGAAGCGAGGGAGTCGCAGAGGTCTTGCGATGGGGTGATGTCGTTGTTTCCTGCGCTGGGGTTGGAGAGCTCTTTCACGATGTTGAAGAGTTCCTTGCTGTTGTGTGCGTTGTTGTCCAGCCGGTCCTTGAATGCAGTTTTCTTGGCGGCGCGGATCAGCTGGTGGTGCTTCCGAGTGACCAGCTTGAGGGTGGTCCTGTTGTCCGGTGTAGGTTCCCTTCTCCAGACTTTCTCGAGGGCTCTGCAGTTCTTCTTGGAGCTCTTGAGTTCGTCGGTGAACCACGGGGCTTTCTTGCTGCCGGGTCTGCCGGGCGGGGTCCTCAACGGGGCGAGCTCGTCCGCGCAGATGCTGATCCACTTCGTGAGGTTGTCGGCGGCCTGGCTGGGGTTCGCTGAGCTGGCAGGAGGGTGCTGGCTCAGGGAGGTGGCGAGCTGGTCTGCTGTGATCTTGTTCCAGCTTCTGCGGGCGGCCTGCTGCTGGTGGTGGTGGGTCGTCGTTCTCTTGAAGGTGAAGTGGACGCAGCTGTGGTCCGTCCATTGAAGCTCTGTGGCGTGGCTGAAGTCGATGTCTGTGCTGGAGGAGAAGACTGCGTCGAGTGTGTGTCCGGCGAGGTGGGTGGGGGTGGACACCAGCTGCTTGAGTCCAAGATTGGCGAGGTTGTCGAGCAGGGTGCTGGTGTTGCGGTCGTTGTTTTCTAGATGGAATTTGAGGTCCCCCAGGAGGATGTAGTCAGCGGAGGGGAGGGCATGCGGGCTGACGAAGTCGGCGATGTCCTCGCTGAATTGTGTGCGTGGTCCCGGGGGTCGGTAGATCAGGGTGCCTCTGAGGGTGGTCTTCGGGTTGGTGTGGATCTGGAAATGCAGGTGTTCGGCGCTGGTCAGGGTGCTGTCGGTGCTGGTCGTGAGACGGATGGTGTTCCTGTGGATGATGGCGATGCCTCCTCCCATCTGGTTGGCGTTGCGGTCCCTCCGGACGATCTTGTAGCCCTCTGGGATGGCGATGGCGATGTCGGGGGCTGAAGAGGCGTTCATCCAGGTCTCCGTGAGGAAGCCAACGTCAGGGGCTGTGGCGTCTAGGAGGTTCCAGAGTTCGATGGCGTGTCTGTGGAGCGGGTGTTGAGCAGGATGCACTTGAGGTGGGTGCTGCTGGTGTTCGACTTGGCGGGTGCTGGTGCGAGGCAGGTCCGGATGCAGGTGTACTTGCAGGTGTGGCAGCTGAAAGGTCCGTGGGTGCGTCGTGGTGTGGCTTGGTGGCAATCTGGGGGTCGGCCGGTGTTGAGTGCGATGAGGGTGGCGGCGGAGTACGTCAGGCGGGTCGGTCGGGGTCCTCGAGGGCCAGGGGTCCTGGCACTGGGCGCGGTCCAGGCGCGGACGGGCGCAGACGGGCTTACCTTTGGCGCGCCTTCGGCGCACAATCGGCGCGCCCGCTGCGCGTGACCGCTGCGCGTTCGCACGGTCGCCATTTAAGGCGAAGTGCGCGGGTGGGCGGAGCAGCTGGGAGGCGGGAGCGGGGAGGGAACAGAAAGAAAAAAGGGGCGGGGTCAGCGGTGGTGGCGGGAGCGGGGAGCGGGGAGGGAAGGTGGAGGGCGGCGAGGTAGGCGGGCAAACAGGAAGGAAAACACTACCACGGGCAAAAAAGAATAAAACCAGGCACAGAAGGAGAATACAACGTTAACACGGGCAGAAAATAGCAGGAAAAAAAACCAGGCACAAGTGGTGAACAAAACACGGCAAAAAACCAAAACAAACAACAGCCGGGAGAACCGGCAGTGAGGCAGGCAGCGAGGCAGAGGGCAAGGCGATGGGGCACACGCAGCAGCTGGTGGCCGTGCGGCGCGGGGGTGTCCCACAAGTGGGTCACCTGCTAGTGCTACTCGTTTTGTGGCGATTTCAAATCCTGCACAGCCTGGCTGTCTGCTCGCACTGGCTGTCACGTTGCTCAGGTGCAGTAAGCTTTATGCCAGTCATGGTGAGAAAGAGAGTGGGCGCTGTGTGTCTACTCACAGGGCACAGCTCTGAAAGTGTGCCATACCATGACCTCTCACCCTCACTACTATTTACAGCTGCAGATGGGCCAGTCTTGCCAGCAGCACATCACAACACTGTTAGATCACCGGTCTGCAGTGAGTGACCCCACAGACTCCAGCTTCAGCGACCAGGCTGAGCAGAAGGAATTATTTACCCAACACTCAGTGAATCTGTAGGTAAGTGAATGATAACTTGATGATTAATCATGTTCCTGTTGCAGAGAGATCAGACTTGCCTCATTAAACTTTTGACTCCCCAGTAACACAGGAAGAGGGTTAAATAATATCCATGCTGCAGATAACTTGTATCCTGCATATCACAGAACAGCATTTTATGTGAGGGGGTTACTGCTTTTGTCACAGAGATTGCTTTGTTACTTGCAATTCAGAAATGTCAATCCTAATCGAGACAGTGATCTTAAAAGTGTTATCAAAGACTTCAGTTGCATATAAAGTGCATAGTATGACCGGAGTTGTCGTGACTGAGCTTTCCTGTACTGTGGTGATGCTCGTTCAGTCACTAGCTAGTGCCAAAGTACTTATATCCTAGTTTTATTTCATTTAGTCGTTACAGCTCTGCTCACAGTTCTAAACTGACTGTGCTCAGCAGTCTAGAACTTTGGCTGTTCGTTAGTTGGGGTCCATGGTCTGCAGCTGAGGAGCACTTCTTCACAGGCTCTTTTACTTCAATAAACCGGTTAAATTTTACCAGCAATTTAGCATCGATTTATCACTACGAGACCCTTCTGTGTGCAGTTAGTGTCTTTTGATTTCTGGTGCTTGCAGCAGTTTTAAGATCTTCTATCCCGTCCCAACCTCATGCAGCGAGGTAGAATGAAACTACATGACACTTGCCACAGCATCGTTAATAATGGACTGGAGCTGAGTCGGGGGCATGGAAATCGAAGACACCATCGGCATCGCCCTTCAAGATGCCTTCGATTAGCGAAGCACTTTCTGCCTTTACCCATTTCTGTTTTTGAACACGCAAATTGACTTTCTGCAACGGGTAAGGGCTGAGACGAGGAAGCGGGAGCCGGGAAATTAAATACCACTGTTTTATTTTTTTTCTCTAATTTTCCTGGTTAGTTATTCCTAAACTATTGATAATTTCCACGACCATGGAAGTGCCTTCCCAGTGTATTCCTGGGGTTGGAGTGTCTGCCTCTTTGGAGTATTTTCCATGTACCTGTGTTTTGTGCCCTTTTGTAACATGCACACACCACTTTGCCCTTGTAACACACCATTTGCGACCTCTCACATGTTTTTACCTTTGATACTGGCACAAGTGCCACCTCTGCGTATTATACCCCAAATGATACTTTGTTTTCTCTTGTAACTGCACACTTGTCACTTTTTCCTCCTGTGCACTTTTTACTACCTTATGTATTTTTGGCTGCGCACAATTTTTACTACCTCATGTATTTTGTTTGCTCACAATTGTCACTATTACCTTTACTACCTCATGTATTTTTGATTGCTCACAATTTTTACTACCTCATGTATTTTGTTTGCTCACAAATGTCACTATTACCTTATGTACTGTAACGTATGCGTTTGCAATCTGTTCTTTTGTAATGTTTCTCATTATGTTTCATTTCTGTTCCTTCTGTGAAGCGCTCTGACACCTTCGGGTAAAGTCCGCGCTATTTAAAAATGCATAAATAAATACAATTATCTCTCTTTCCTAATACCAACACCCTTCCCCTTCAGTATTCCACCAAACCACTCGCACACACCTTACGCTACAGTTATTTCATAAGACGCGACTTTAGTCAGATCAGACAACTATACATCTACTGTCGCTTTTTTTTTAAATCAAAAACAGCTTTATTGAACTGGGTTACGTACGGGAACAAGCAAACTAGAACAAACATATACAGGGCCAATAAGAGCATGCGTTGCCGCTGATGGACCTTCACTGACGGCAAAAAAATCTACCCTGTCTATGCTTGAACTTTACGTGACCCGTGCGTGATCAACCATTGGTTGGATTTTGACCGTCTCGCAAACCTCTTGACCAACCACTAGTCGTTCCCAAAGGTGAGGAGGAGGAAGCAGGAGGCGTAGGAAATCAGGAGGAGGCCCGCTGCAGGCCTAGCTAGCACGCCGCCGCCGGTAAAAAGGTAAGCCATCTGCACCGGTCTCTGCCTCTTTGTTTGGAGAATAAGCACTGAAATTCTTAAAGTCAAAGCCTCTGGAACCTGGAGCGACCAGAGTTTCTGCTAAAGACGGCAGGGCACTGGGCCAATGCTGATGTTCGCAGGATGTGGTGTTTGTTGTGTACTCCAGGCTCTATGGGAAGCAGCATTCCCTTCCACCCTGTACAGTTGCGTAGTCAGTTATCCTGTTGAAGTTCTGGATATAAGTGACAGTATTCTTCCGACGCAGAGACAGCGACCGCTACGGCATTTCCTGCCCATCTTGCAGGGGAGCCCAAGCACCTGGCTCGCTGGATAATGGGTTTTCGTGTAATTCATACACGTCCCGTGTAAGATCGTTCTTGGCGCTTAGAAAAAGTGCATGTAGGGTACCTCGTAAATTAAAATGTATGGCTTAAACCGGGGCAATACTCTACCCTATCGGCATAACTGAGCTGTAATGGCCCCTTAAATATATGGGACATTATTTGATCTTACTTTTGACACGTATTTGGCATTGCCTGCCCTCTAAAAAAAAATAACGAACTGCTTATTATTGTCTTGTATATGATCGTTCACTCCTGAATGCGTCGCCTTTTTCCGGACTCTGTATATCGCCGCACTAATGGACCATTGTAATTGCACCCAAGTTGCTAATTGGATCTGCGCATTTGTGGTTCATAGTGTGGGTGAATTGTGACTCATGGGAACATTATTGCTTGTTGTGTTGTCATTTAAGTGGTACTTCTTGTCAAGCTATTAGTAGTTGCTTATCAGGTCGTTTTGTGTTTCACAGTAGGTACACACGTATCGCAACTTTTTTTGGTAAACTTTTTATTTGAGCAGCATAACAAATAGCACAGCTTTGCAAATGAGCAATAACATATTATTTATTGTTTTAGGCAGGTAGATTATTCTCAGCATACTGTTACAACATACATTCATTACTCAAGCCCTCCCCCCTCACTGTGCAATGTACCAAGTAGTCTTTTTCGTTGCGTTGTAGTTCCACAGTGAGGGACAAACATATTTCACCTCTGTACGTTTTCCAGACAGCCAATTTACGATCCCATTATTTTGGGCATCCTCTGTTTAAACACATCCTTTTCAGCGATCATAGCTCTATCCATATCGGCCACCAAGTCTCTGCACAAAAATGGGGTGGGTAAAACACCAAAGGACAATGTTACGTTTCGCTAAGGCCCATCCAAGTGAAACCCATGCTTTCTCATTCTGGGTGAGGTCTGTGGCATCGCAAATCTTAAGTAAACATAGTTTCAGGGTGATCGTCAGCTTTCCCCCCCCAGCGTTCCCCATTCGATCTGTAATTTTATTCCAGTATCGTTGGGCAACTGTAAGTAAGTAAAAAATCTTTATTGTGTAGTTAATAAAAACCATTACAATATGAGATGCAACATTGATTTAAGATGTATCGGAGAAAGCACTTTCTTATAGAATAGTAAAACGAGCATTGATTTTTAAAAGGTAAACATAATGTTGGTAATGGTATAAAAATTGTAAGTGCTGATTCAAAGTTCTGTAAAGTGCGGGTTAAAAAGTTCGGGAAGATCAAATTTGTAGTAGGTCTTGACTCAATTTCTGTTTTTTTTTCAAAATTGATAACATATTTAATTGTTCGACAGATAAACTGAGGGTCCGCTAGTCCAACGCTTGGACTATAGCTGAGCGGCTTGTGCGAATTCCTAGTTCATTTAATTTTGCCTTGAGCAGGTGCCGACGTTCACTGTCTAATTGCGGGCAAATGCAGATCAGATGAATGAGGTCTTGTACAGCAGCGCCACATAAGTTACACTCCTTTGAGCCTGGTGTCCTCCAGCCCGATTGGTCAGCATTTGTAGGCAAACTACCCATTCGTAGGGTTAGGTATTTTGATTTCAGATGTGAGGAAAAGGCTAGCCCTAGATAGGGTGCCGGGGCCAGCTTCTTATATGATTGGATTATCATCCAGGCGTGTGAGCGTTGTCTCAGGATTGTTTTATCATCAATCGAGTGCCAATTAGCTGCCTTTTTTGCAGCCTGTTTGAATGAAGACACTGGTAACTTTTGCCACAATAACGCCAGCGCTGTGATTTCTAGGGAGGAATTTAAATACTTTGCGTGCTGGGAGTTTGGGTTGCTTGGCATGGCTTCCCAGATAGCGAGGTTAATTTGTGTCTCGTGGTTCAGCAACACATTGTACCAGAATCTAACTGTGTCATATTTTTTTTGCAATGTTTGACACTGCAATCCAAATTCAAGCCGAATCTGGGCGGGTGAGGCATCGCGTGGTAATCTGAATATGCGTTTATGCACCCTTGTTTGGATTTTGTCCAAGAGCGGCGCGCTCTTTCCACAATGTACCACACTGCCATAAGCTATTGTTGGAAGTAGCTTGGCTTTGATGACTGTTAAGAGGGGGGTGAACAGGGAGCCCTTAAGCGACTTAGATAAACTGCTGAATGCATGGAGTAGCGCTGTTCCTTTCTTCTTGATGTCATTGAAGTGCGCTGAAAAGGTGAACCGTCTATCCAGGTATATCCCCAGGTGCTTACAATTGTCCACTACTTCCAGTTTGTTATTGTCAATTGTATAATTCAGTAGTTTTGTACGACAGTGAGTTATAATCAGGACCTTTGTTTTTGTGGTGTTTATTTGCAAAAGGTTCTGTTTGGTGTATTCAGCCAGTTCATTTATGAGACGTTGCAGTCCTATTTTCGTCTGACTAAGGAGAACAACGTCATCAGCATAGGAGAGATGCGTGAGGGGCATTATTCCTAGTCGTGGGGGTTGTGCATTGTTCCCATCAAGCCTTGGTGTCAGGTCGGCCATGAATAAGTTAAACAGATGGGGTGCCAAGACACAGCCTTGCTTTAGACCTTCACAGGTGCCGATCTTCCTCGTGAGCCGATTGCCGTTATCAATCTTTAACTGAATCCAGGTGTTGGTGTATAGGTCCATTATTGGGTTTAAGATCGCGTCCGGCAGGCCCTGCTGCTTCAATTTTGCCCAGAGTAATTGTCGGCTGACACGGTCAAACGCCGCCTTAAAATCCATGAAGCATAAATGTAGAACTTGATGGTTTTGCAGGCTTTTTTCGGCAGTCAGGCTTATTGCTACAGCGTTTGCCATGGTACCTATGCCACTGCGGAACCCTGACTGGTTTACAGGTATTTTGTTGTTGTTGTCGGACCATTTTGTAAGGTCGGCTAATACCAATGAGGCGTAATACTTTGCCTCGGCGTCAATAAGCGCTATCAGGCAACTGGACACTCCCAGATGATGTGAAAAAAGGTTCCCTCCTGACTGCAGTGTCTAAGGCAACATGGGTCCGGTCTCTTACCCATCTTGACCAGGACTCCCGCGGCCAAGTAAACTCCATGCAGAAATTTTAGTTGAACTAGCTGCAGTCTCTTAGGAGTAGCAACCTCCATTGGGGAAGCTAGGGCATCACACCAGTCCTCCTCCTCTATCTCGCCCAAGTCAACTCCCAGTGCTGCCGCAGGCGCATGAGAAGATCAGGGCAGTTGTTGATCACATTTTTAGGTCGAGGATCGTAGGCTGCGCTTGGGCAATTCGGTCCGAAGATTTAATGTTTTTAGGTTAGGGGGCTTGAACCCGCCCCTCTTCTCCATTGGCTGGCCTCGTAAATGCTGGCCAACCATTGGAGGAGAGGGGCGTCATTTCCTTTAATCCCCATCTTTTTCGGTTTTGGGGGCGTGTTTTTAGGTTCTTTCTATCTGTGACGTCATCCGTCACTCACCCAAAAACACGCCCCCGATTCCGAAAATTTCGGAGCTTTACGGCAGCCATTTCTGCCCGACCGCGTCTGGCCCTTGCCCCCGCCGCGAGTTAAGGAGGAGCTGAGACCGGCAGCGCTCAGAGCCGGTGAGTAGGGCTCCATTTTGATCTCGGTTGCCTCTTGGCGCTAGCAGTGGCGTGTGAAGGTGTCTTCTGGTGTCAGCCATCTCCTTTAAGTAACGCCGGTAATTTACAGCTCTTCAAAAATGTGCAAGTAAGCATTTTTTAATTAAATTGTTATTGCGACCAAGTAACCAGCCAGTCAATATTATAAAACCAAATGTTTACTTAAACCACCTCTAAAGCGAGGGGCGTGTGGCCTCGTATTACTCTTTTTGAAGATGTGTGGTAATATGCGGTGCAGAACAACCCCTGATTTTGAGCTGCCGCTCAGCATAACAAGTGCGAATTATGTTTTCTCGCCAATGTTTACACTTCCCTCCTAATGAGGGAAGAGCGGAAGGCGAGGTGGCTGGCTTAGTTTTTGTACTTCTGTTTACCAACTGCCATAGTCTGGTAGTAAACCTAGCGCTCAGCTGGCGCTATACAGGGTGCAAACACCGGTTGCTCCTCTGATTGCCTGTATCTGGGCACGGCGCTAAATTAGACGGCAAAGGACGTCAAAACTGGAAACTGCACTTCACGTTTAACTCCCAATTTAGCATATAAAGTGAAATTATGTCGGCCTCCCCAGGAAGAGATACAGCCACAACATTTCTTCTAAATTAAAGCCCCCGTCTCCAAATTCAAGAAAGGGCTACAGAGACCCTGATAATTAAACAATGGACCCGCTTATTCAACGCAACAGAGAAGCGACACTCACTCTTGAGTGAAAGCCCCTGCAGTAGTGACACTTCGCATCCTTGTAGCGTGACACTTCGCATCCTTGTAGCGTGACACTTCGCATCCTTGTAGCGTGACACTTCGCATCCTTGTAGCGTGACACTTCGCATCCTTGTAGCGTGACACTTCGCATCCTTGTAGCGTGACACTTCGCATCCTTGTAGCGTGACACTTCGCATCCTTGTAGCGTGACACTTCGCATCCTTGTAGCGTGACACTCCGCATCCTTGTAGCGTGACACTCCGCATCCTTGTAGCGTGACAGGGCATCCGCATTAGTGGGGTGTGACATCCCCTCCCGGCTGCGTGACAGAACCACTGCTGCAATGTGACAGCCCGGACCCCTGCACGGTGATTGTCCTTCCTCGTAGTGAGACAGTCCCACCATTGCTGTGAGAGATGGGCCTCTGGAATATGACAGGTGCAATTAGAATACAATGTCCTGAAAGGTAAAAGTCAATAGACAATTATTCATAGCATACACATAGCATTACTAGGGTGGGAAAGAAGGCGATAACTCATATTTTTTGTCAAAAGGTACTTATTCAGCTTTATGTGGTAACATTCATTTCAAGGTCGGATATACACAGTTAGAAACAGCACTGCATAGAATGTATTGACAACCACATGGGACTTGGTGCAACAAACGTGAATAAATAGTGCAGGTGGCGACGCAAGTGAGAGAAAACAGTGTAGTCGGCGCACTGTGCATAAAGTGCAATCTAATTACAGTGGGTGGCTAGAACGGCGCATGTGACATTGTGATATCACAGTGGGCACAGTTAATTTCGGTTCAGGTCTAAAGCCAATAAGGAAAAGTGCGCCTATTAGTCAGGCTGTTGGGTCGACGGCGTTTCGATCCAGAGAAATTAGGATCATCATCAGGACTGGTTGTCTGAATTAGGAAGTGCTTCGAAGGATCCCAGAGAATATGAATCCTTAAGACCTAGTAGAATAGGGTGGTTTGAGGTAGCTTTGGTATAAGGCAGCTTGGTGAGTCACCGGTAAATTGGTGTCATCGCTACTGGGCCATGAAGTAATTTGTCTCTTTGCTGGTGGGCCGTGCTCGCTGCCGAAAAAAAACTGCGTTTTTTTTGGCCCTGTGGGTTGGCCTTGCTCCGGTAAATGACTGGTGGCGGGATCAGCTTTGCAGCCGGACGAATTAATTGACCGCGCTGTGGGTCGGCTCTTAATGAATCAGTGCGACCGTCCGTGTATCAGTGGAGACAGGTTATGGAATATGACGGCTACTGCCTGCAGCCCCACGCCCAGGCTCGAACCAGGAAGCGACTGTGAGGTCCGTATTTAGGTTCGCGGCTGACGCTGGGGTAAAAGATGGGCGGGAGATGTGGGCGGGGGCTCATGGAGGATACTGGCCTTGAAGCTGTGGCATGCGGGAGGGCACTGGCTGTAGCATTTCTACAGCGCGTTCCTACCTCTTGTCGGGGCCTGAAGGCGCGTTGCAGTGTGGCGGAGCAGGGATTACTGTTGCACCAAGGAGCTGTATGCAGATTGGGAATCCTGGATGTGTGGGTCATACCAGCAGGCTCTGAGTGGTGGTAGTGATTGTCATGGGATTTGTAGTGTGGGGGGTCTGTGTGTGTGGGGGGTCTGTGTGTGTGTGGGGGTCTGTGTGTGTGTGGGGGGGTCTGTGTGTGTGTGGGGGGGCTGTGTGTGTTGGGGGGGCTGTGTGTGTTGGGGGGGCTGTGTGTGTTGGGGGGGCTGTGTGTGTTGGGGGGCTGTGTGTGTTGGGGGGGGTTGTGTGTGTGTTGGGGGGGTTGTGTGTGTGTTGGGGGGGTTGTGTGTGTGTTGGGGGGGGTTGTGTGTGTGTTGGGGGGGGTTGTGTGTGTAGGGGGGCTGTGTGTAGGGGGGCTGTGTGTGTGTAGGGGGGCTGTGTGTGTGTGTGAGGGGGGCTGTGTGTGTGTGTGTGAGGGGCTGTGTGTGTGTGTGTGAGGGGGGCCTGTGTATGAGGGGGGGCTGTGTGTGTGTGTGTGAGGGGCTGTGTGTGTGTGTGTGAGGGGGGCCTGTGTATGAGGGGGGCCTGTGTGTGTGTGTGTGTGTGTGTGTGTGCGAGGGCTCGTTGCAGGCGGCGGCGGTCTATTCCTCTGGTGCGGGGCTGTCTCACATCACGGGAGCCCCGCTAGCGCCAGCCGCCCTTCTCCTCCTGCCCTCGCGTCCCAGTGCTGGGTAGGCTCCCGCCTGGGCTTCCGGTGTGTCTTGACGTCCCGCCCCCGGCCTGCCTGACTTCCGCCCGGGATTGTGCACGCCACGCTAGTTTCTTTTTTTCTGCTTTCCCTGCCGATGTCCACAATGCAGATGGCGTTCCGTTGAATTATGAATGTTAATAAATGGCGTAGCTACCAATTAATTTCCTGTTATGCGTGGCTTTCGGACAATCCTGGTTTTGCCAATACATCATGTTGCATGTTGAGCTTTCTCGTTCTTCGTTAAAGAGAATTTCTTTTGGTTTGTTGGGCTTGTCGTACTCTGAGCATGTCTGAGTGATTAGTATCTCTTCGGGGAGCAAGCTTGGTTGCACGCTGTCTCTGAGTCTGTTCTAGTGATAAGTGTCTTGTGTTCGGAGCATACGAGGTAAAATTACCTTTGTTTTATTTGTTAAAACGGCAAACTCGTTTTTTATAGGGATCGTCTAGTAGGCAGACGAGTAAGATAAATTGAGAGCAATGTCTTTGAAGGATTTAAATGAGGTAAGACTATTAAGATTGATTGGTGCATGCTTCGCAGTGCTAGTTTAACTTGCTGATTTTGGAAGGGGCGCTGTAAAAACAGTGATTTGTGCAGGCTTACCCTTACATACATTGGTGGAAGAATTTGTTGTATAAAAATCAATTAGATACTGTAGCCTTAGAAGTATGGCCACTCATGGAATGTTATTAGACTTTATTAATTGCAATTTATTATTGTGCCAGTCCCTACTTGGCTTTATTAGAGAGATCCCCACCATAATGCCGAAGCAAAAACTTGACCCCTATGGATGGGGCAATCCACGGACTGTAATATGTAGGCTTCCAGTGATGTATGTATAATTTGGTTAAATGGCGCCAACCTAGTTTTAAAGCAAAAGAGCGTTCTACAGCAATGGAAATTTCCATATTTTTTTATTTGAATCATTACATGTATATTAAGACGGTGCTTAATTTGAGCCGGTGTTTGCAGCTTGGAACCAGCACCTTTTCCTCACCATACTTTGACTGAGAGTTCAAAAGGGTGTGTGATTTTCATCCCAACACAGGTATTGTATTCACAGTGGTTTCTGCAGGGAAGCGGGAAGGAAAAGAGCAACACATGGAAACAAGCAGCAGAAGGGGAAACAGTAGTCGTAACTACCGGTTAACTGTATCAATAAACTGCAATTTCCTGCACTTGTAGGGACCACCGTTCTAAAATATGTACCGCTATCCTTCAGAAGACATAAAAGTGACCTACGCAACCCAGAAACAAGTTCTATATTTGAAGACTGAGGCTCAACAAGACCTGAGCTTCGGTGAGGGGGGCTAACGCTCCCAGCAATGGGGCAGAACAAGCCTTTCCATCGTCGTGGCCATTTTATGAGGAAAAAGAAGTGAAAAATAGTGCAGTTGAAGCATATTGGAAAACACAAGTATAACAAACATTTTTATAGATATGACACTGTTCCTAGGCTTCAACTGATGCTCCTGACCCATTGTTTGACCATGGCCCAATTACTAAAATTTACGCTAGTGCCATTATAAATTACAATAACTTTTATTTAAGTATTAATTATAAATAAAAAAAAGACATTGTTATGTGTATTAGCAATACATCAAAGTCACATAAATACAAAACATATTGCATTACAAATGCTATAGGTGTCACATTTGCGAAAGTTCTAACTATTGGCATTGTAAATGACAAAGTTATTAATTTCGCGATTTTCAAAACCAACACATAAATAAAAAAATGTGTAATTTACAATACCAAAAGCTCCAACTTTCCTAATGCAAAACCTATTGCATTGCAAATGCTTGTTTTGTCGGTGGCTCTATGTGTGGGTGGCTCTGTCTGTGTGAGGGTGGCTCTGTGTAGGTAGCTCTATGTGAATGACTGCGTGGGTGGCTCTGTATGTGTGTGTGTGTGGATGTAAATGCAATAGGTCATGCATTTGCGAGCGATTAAGCTAATGGCATTGTAAATGACAATGCCATTTATTTAACGATTAAGCTATTGGCAATGTAAATGACAATGCTATTTTATTTATGATTTAAAAAAAATGTCATGAGCAATGCCAATAGCTCTACCTTTAATAATGCCGAGACCATTGTTTTTATACATTAGGGATATTGCCTTCTTGACCATGTTTGAAGGCGGTGAATACAGAGCCACCTTTAAATGTTTGACATGAAAAAACAAAATTTACACACAGGTTCCGAAATTAAATGTGTGCTATTAGTGACTATTGTCTTTGGAGAACTTTCCAGTAAAAATACTTGTTCAAAGAATTTTATGGCAGCATCAGTACTTGGTGAATCCACAAAAGAAGAATACATCCACTTTAAAAAATAATCAACTAAAAGAATCTGATACCTTAAATTGCTTGAGAGTGCTGAATACAGACCAGAGAAATTTAAACCTAGTTTTTCCCAAGCACCATCTTGGAAAGGAACGGGGTGCAAGGCTGTCTGAGTGGTCTTCCAGTGTTTATTTGAAAGTAAGCATTCAGAGCACTTGTCAACAAACTAGACCTGGTTGTTCAAGGATGGCCACCAATAGTGTTGTTTGATTCCCATACAAGTTTTTGTCTTTCCCAAATGTCCCTTGTGAGTCATAGAAGTGAAGTCATTACGCAACATCACAGGTGGAACATATTGGTCACCACTGAAAACCATACCATTGACTACAGGTGCCTCTCCCAACACTTGTGAGATTGTTTTCAATTCAACCAACAAGCATTTACTTTCAGGCCAACCCTACACGATATATTCCTTGGTGTTCTACAAAATGTCGTCATCGTGATATGCATCCACACAGTCCTATTCAGTCACTACAGTCTCATATTTGCTTACACATCCACAACACATTAAACATCATCCATGCAATCCTCCTTTTCAGTATCCACCAGCGGTATACATGATAAAAAAAATCCATGCAGAAATTTTAATCCAGTACAGATGTCCGACCACAACAACATTCTTCTTGTAATTTGGAAACCAGCCTGGTCAATCTAGCAGGCACATTATTTAGCGTACTTCCATTGAGGATGTGACCAAACGTTTGTGGTCTGTATGCAACTCAAATTTGGAACCCCACATGTACATCTTGAACTTTTGCACCACTGATAAACATGCTAGCTCCATGGTCCTACAATGACTCCCACTTTGTTTCTGCAACCTAAATGCAAAAGCCACCATCTGTTCTTTTCCTGCCACCCACTGACTCTGTACTGCAAACCCATGTAAGCTGGCATCAACATTAATTATAGAAATGCTACCCTCATGAAATGCTCTCAATGCTGGTGCATTTTCAATTATTTTATATTGTTAAATGCAACATCAAAATCGCCTGTCCCCAAACATTTCTGTCCCTTTCCTGAGCAAAACATTGAAAGGTTTTACTGCATGGGCATAGTCTGGCACACAACAGGCATAGTATTCCGCTAACCCCAATTAGGAGCATAGGGCATCTCTATCTTAAGGTGGCTTGGCTTTCTTGATTGCTTCAGTAAGACATCATTTGGGTTTTATTCCTGAGGAAGAGAGGGTGTGTCCTAAATACTCTAATTCCATGGCAAATTTGTATTTGTCATGCCCCTGTTTGACAGAACCGTATTCAAAATCTGATTATGTACTTCCAGGCTATCAGCAAAAACCAAGATGTCATCCTTATACGCCTGCTCATCTTTTAGATCCCCAAATAGATCATCCATTTATTTCGGGAATACGCCGGTGGCTGATACCAAAGGGCAATCGGACGTATCTGTAGGTGCCAAACAATTCTACAAAGGTTGTCAGTTCAAGAAACTCTGGAGTCTAAGCAATCTGATGGTAAGCTGACCGTAAGTAAATAATGGAAAACCATTTTTCCCCTTACAAATTGGCTAGCAACGCTTGTCTCTTGGGAAGTCAATGACAGATTACCACTATAATTCCTACTAAGTGTGCATAATTCCTCAAAAAGCCTGATTTCCACAGATTTTTTTCCCCGCGCCATCACCTTTGGGTCAACCCATAGATAAGGATCACTAATTTCAGTAATACCCTGGGAACATAGAATCAGAGAAGAACTCAAATGTTAAAAGAAACAGGGCGGATGTTGTGTGTACCACAGGTTGTCCTGAGTCTGATCTTTTGTTCAAACCCTTTACAACCACCTGCTCATAAAACACATCAAATTCCTGCAAAATATGCTCTGTCATATTCCTGACCCCACCAAAATAGGTTATCAGCAACTCTCCAACAACTACAGGGTTGTCTGTACCAGATACAAGCCCATTCTATCTACATCTTTCCAACCAGTTATTCCTTTCCCTTGATAGCCATGTCAATTTTGCTGATAGTTTCTCTACCCAAGCATTCTACTTTAGATGCAAGGGACCCTATCATGTCGCTATTCCTTTCCCCAAGGGCTTTGCGATTCACGTTAGTTGGTTCCAGGGACTCTTTATTGCCCCATTTACGATTTTATTTGTTTATTTTTATTTGCAAAGTTTTATATAGCGCTGGATAGACCCGGAGGTATCCGAGCGCTTTACATGAGGATCAGCGAGTTACAGGATACATAGTTATAATAGTTGAATCAGCGAGTTACAGGTTACATAGTTACAACCATTTGAATCAAAGAATCACAGAGGGAGGGGGAGTGAAAAAGACACAAACTGGGAGAAGAGGAAAACCATGTCAGGTGACTGGCTGGGTAGGCGACGACCAAGGGGCCAGACTCCTGTATAGCTGCATAGGACAACTCCACCGGGCATCGGCCAAGGTTGCTCAGTCTCCACGGTAGGTACAAAAAGATTTGGTATCTGCCCAGGGGGGCGTCATTGTTCCATCGAAGGGGGAGAGAAGGAGTCACATAACTGGGAGACGAGGAAAAACAATGTCAGATGACCGGCTGGGTAGGTGACGGCCAAGGGGCCAGACTCCTCTATAGCTGCATAGAACCGCTCCACCGGGCATCTACCAAGGTTGCTCAGGCTCTGTGGTAGGTACAAACAGTATTGTAATTTGCATCAGTTGAATAAGCGAGCTACGGGTTATATAGTTAAATCGGTTTGAATCAAAGGATCAAAAGAGGGAGGAGGAGGGGAAGGGAAGGAGACCCAAACAGGGAGACGAGGAAAAGAATGTCAGAAGATCAGCTGTGTAGGTGACGGCCAAATAGGTGCTGGAGAATAGTTACATGAGTTACAGAAGCATAGCATAAACATTGGGTGGAGGGGGTAAGAAATACAACGGGGAGACTAGGAAAAACAGTGTCCGAGGTCCGGCTGGGTAGGTGATGGCCGAGGGGTGAACCCAAGCCAAACTCCTCTTTAGCTGCATAGGGCAGCTCCACCGGTTATCGGCCAAAGGTTGCTCGGGCACCGCAGTACATACAGAAGGTTCTAGATTCTGCCTAGGGGGGCAACGGTAAAAAGTTCCATCATGGGCGCCGGTCACGGCGCGGCTCTTGACTGAACTTGATAGGTGGCATCTGAAGTGCCATTCTCGGAGCCGGTGGAGTCTCGTAGTCAGAGATGACCTGGTGGTGCTTCTGCTGCTTTCTCCTGGACATCTCCCACCCTTGGGAGTCGGCTCTCGTCACACCCAGGGTGCACCCCGGATGCAGTGGGAGCTACCTGTGGCGTCAAATTGCGTTCAGTGTGCTCCGCACCTATTCCCCCCCCTGCTTCTGCGCCCTCCTGTCAGAGTCTGCACAAGGCTATATGGCTGAAAAGGGATGGGGATTAACAATAACCAACTAGTAGTAGTGCCTGTAATAGAAGACCCCTGGAGGTAATAATTTCACACGACAGCCATCTTAAGGTCAGGCAGTGGGTATGTGCTCCTGTGTGTCACTCATCCTGACTCTTCATTCCCAACTGTCCACGACAAACCAGGAAGCCGTAATTCAGTTCTACGTACCCTCAAGGGACTACAGGGAAGTCTCCTGCACTCCTCCTGTGTGAAGGGATGTCGCCTGCCCTTTTGGGGTCAGGCGGGCCGAGATATTTGTATTCCCCCTTTACTGTGGCCTAGTTGTAAAATCCCCTGCATTTCGTAGGAATATGCCCAGCGCTGGTGAGTCCAGGGGGGCCTGAAACCAACTCACTTCTTCGGGGACAAATTTGATTCAACAGCCCACTCCTTCGGCTCCACCGTTACCTTTCACTGGCTCTGAGGGCCTCACAGCGGGCAGCTCCCTCCAGCCAGTGTAGGATGATGTTTCAGCTGTGGCTCACACTCTGCCTTTTGCCCGGAGATGCACTCGGCGAAAGCGCCGAATCGGCCCTGCTTCATGATCCTTCAGAATGGTGATAAGGGGACCAGAATAGACCATCATCCCCTGTAAAGAAATGTCAATTATAGCATCACAAAGTGGCCCTTTTACAGATGTGAATACAGAATTTCATTCAACTGTAAGAACTACATTGCTGAGTGCTTTCTACCAAGTGTTAACCTCTACATCAACATTCACAATTCTCACTGGAGTTTTGCCACTCTTGTATACAACCTGAAAATGACACTTTTTTGCACCATAAGCATCATTTGCCAATTGCAGGATATCCTGTAAAATAACTGAGTTGGTTCTTTGAACAACATTAATAAGAAGTGCCTATGTTGTTCCGGATCTGAAGTAGACAAGGCATTTATTGCAGTTTCTGCATTCAACACTTTTGAAGAAATCAAGGATATCTCTATACTTTTGGCTAAATCAATGACTTCTGTAAGTGTATGATTACTACAGCTTTGCAATCTTTCCTGTATCTTCCTAGAAAAACCAACACAAATTGATCTGGTATATAAGTATCTAAATTAATTCCAAATTCAAATTTTGCAGCTAATATTCTCCACGCCGACACACACTCTTCCACACCTTCCTTGGATAATTGTTTACGGTTGAAGAAATTGTGCCTCAACACATTATACTTGGCTCATTTAAAAATTGTGTTGTCTTTCAACTGCTTCACTATACATATTCCACTGTTCATCACTAGAATGACCCGGAGGCACAGAGAACAATGGCCGATTGTCAAACATTTGCTTAGCAGTCTGGCCAAGACTGCCGAACAAAAGCCCACATTTGCACACACAACTGTAATCAGGTATCAATGGCAACCAGATGATTTTCAAAAAGCCTCAACCAATGTGACCACTTTATAGGAGGCTTCACAGACCGTGACAGAAACTGAGGTACCTGGGTGATTTGTTGAGATGTGGCCATCAACAAGAAGAATTTACTACACTGTCTGCACAACAGAAAATGCAGGAGAAACTTCTATAATATTTAATGTCAAATAAGTTAAGTCAAAGCAATTTAATTCAAATTCATAACTTCTCAAAGCAAGTTAGGAGCAGGCATTTCATTGTTTAGAGACCTATTCTGTTGGATAGTGGCTTGCTAGCTCATGCTTATTCATACGAAGGACGTCGCAATTGGTGTTTTTCTACCGGGATGTAACGTTTTCATCAGAAGTCTAGTGATTTTTGCAGTCTTGTTTAAGATAAAAACTTTTTTGCTCAGTCAGCAAATTCAAGGCATCCTAAATTGTTCTTCATTCTATTGGTTTTAGTGTTATTTTTGATTAAATTACCATATTTAAAGCCTTATCACACATTTGTAACTTTTAGATCCTCATGGGTATCATTTGAACACATTTGTGGTTTGCCTTATGTGTTGTCTCTGTATGGCTTTCCTTACGAAGTGTTTTTGATTTGAGATTTAGAAGTACAGATATTCGAAATAGTGAAGTCTTGTACCTCAAACAGCTTCTTGGGTCCCATATTGCAACCAAAAATTTTATATGGTGCCCCTTTTCCTTGACTGCTTTTAAAGTAAAAAGTCAGTACATTTTGCCATGTGCTCACTTTGTGTCTGCATTTTTCTAGGATTATTGGTAGAGGTTATTGTGCTGATTTGCTTATCGAAATGACTGTGTTGACACAGGAAGAATATGTGCTTATATGTATGTTTCTAATCTAACCTGTGCCTTCATGAGTGCTGCACATTGCTCATGACTTAGGACTAACAGCACTTGAGAACATTTTACTAAACAGTGAATCGGTAGAAACAAACCTGAAACTGCTAATTATGGAATTAATGCACTTTACACTATTCCACAGCTACTTTCAGTACAACAATGAATTTTTTGGACAATGTAACGGGACTTCCATGGGAAATTGTGCGGCCCCGGCATATGCAAACATCTTTATGCATTTCTTTGAAACAGAGCACATTCTCAACAACCAATCATGGAAAGATAATCTCATACTGTACAAGAGATACATAGATGATATTTTCTTACTATGGAAAGGATCAACCACTGAATTAACATCAGCCATTCAAGATCTCAACAATGTCAATGACCGGATTCAATTCACCTATAACATCAATCACAAACAACTATCATTTTTGGATGTATTAATCATCAAAGATCATGACAAACTACTCACTACAGTATTTCAGAAACCCACGGACAAAAATAACTTGTTACATTATCAAAGCTTTCACCAACCTACATTAAAAAAGCATCTTCCTTACTCTCAACTGCTACGAGTAAAACGCATTGCCTCCTCACAACAATTGTATGAAGAGCAAAAAGAGAACATGATAAAGAAATTCAAGGATCGGGGATACCCTGAAACCATACTGGAACCAGCTGTGGAGAGAATAAAACAAATGAACAGACAACAACTTCTGACACCATCTACTTCAAGGGAGGAACGGAGATCAGTGTTTGTTTCAAAATACTCCACAAGGAGTTACAATATCAAAAAAATCATACTAAAACATTGGCCGTTACTGGCCCTGGAAGATGATTTCAAGGGGATTTTTTCATTAAATCCCAGATTCGCATATGAACGGACGAGAAACCTAAAAGAACTATTGAAACCCAGAGCCACGCCAATTTCGACCTCATATAAAGGCACGTTGGCCTGCCACAACTGCGGAAATTGCAATTCCATTATCAGAGGGAATGAAATCAATCACCCATCTAGCGGAAGCAAAATCAAACTGAAAGTCAATGGCACTTGTGATAGCACCAACCTTGTGTATATGCTGAAATGTCCATGCGGACTCCCATACGTGGGCAAGACATCCAGAAAAATAAAAACCAGACTGACAGAACACCGCAGTAATATTAGTCTCAAATCCAATAAATCTACCGTGGCAGTACATTTTAATGATCATCATCACAATCCAAGCCAACTGAATTTCTGTATTCTAGAAATAGTTCCTTTACTTCCAGGAAGAGACAATGACCAATACCTGTTAAGACGCGAACTTTATTGGATCAATAGATTGTCATCTACAGCTCCAAGAGGTCTCAATGAACGTTTAGAATTTAGTTGCTATCTGTAGTCAAATGTATTGTCATAATTTGATGAAAAACTAATTCTTCTGTCATTGAATATATGCTACTGGTGTGAAAGCTATATGACACGATTTAGAACCTATGCACACGCTTTTCATTTTTACAATTCATTTCTACATTTCCTTCTTTCACCATGTTTATACCAAGTTTTCAACCCATTGTGATATTAATTCGTAAATTTAGAAATCTGTCTATGGTAAGGGCATCACTGTCCACGCGATCATCAGTTAATACGTTACACATCACACAGTCCGCTACATTACGCGATTTGTAAACAACACGTTCCCGACTGTGTTGACACGTGATTACGAGGCAGCCAATAGCACCGTTCGTTGCAAGATACACAGCCCGGCGAATCAGCGTCGCCTTACAATATATGAGCCTCGCGACCTGGTTTAATTTCCAGAACGCGGAAAACCTTCCGAACGCTCACAGTCCAACCGGAATCCCTTGAGGATTTAGAGAGAATACTTTACTCGGTAAGCTTGCTTTTCGAACGGAAACGAGCCTTGACAGATGATGTCTGTCATATGTTACCAGATAGACGCGCCGACTGACGGCAGCTCATTTGTTCATTCTGTTTGTTACAGATAATTTTTTACGCCTGTGGGGCAACACATACGCCAAACCAGGTTTGAATTTCGAGACTTCAAGAGCACTTTCCCATTGCTATCGCCATGGATATTCCTTAGGCACTCCCAATTTTCCCGCACTTTTGAGTAAAATTGTACATAGAGTATACCTATTTTTCACACCACAAGCATGCTCCTTTTTCAAACAGTCTACACCTTCAACACCCATTTTCTTCCTCCGTTGCATGTGTAGAAGGGTTGCACAATGTTTGACTTTGCATAAACTAACATGTATAAATGTGGAGAAATTTGCTTTTTTAAACTGTACTTTATTATTATTATTACAGAATCGCACAGGGCCCCCGATGAAGGGCATAGCCCGAAATGCATTGGGCCAATGATTTGAATATTTATACACCATGAGAAGAATCATGAAATGACTAACAAGTAAAGAAATTTTTTTGAAATTGACTCACATGTTTTTGAACTTTATTGAACAATTATTGAACATTTGATTTTGAGTGCTCTGGGGAGACACTTTTCTCGAGAGAACAGTGCATTACAGATGCTGCACATTGTGAACATCTTTGTGCTACAGAAGTCGACCTATTGTTTGCTTGTAAATAAGAGTAGAATTTCACTATATTCCACAACCATAAATACTTCAGTGAATATTCTGCTTTATTGCATTGTATTGGGCCATAGAATGTACAGCAATGTTCCACTGTACTTTCTCATTAGTCTGTGCATTAAAACCTGTTCAGCACCATGCAAAAAGATGATGTGAAGGGTATTCAGTGGGTTGAGAGTTTAGGGCAACCTGGTTTGGAGCTATGTTTGTAATTGTGCCTGTGTGGTGGGACCTTTCCAGAGAGGTTTTTGATAGGCATTGAGGTAACCTGGTTGTTGGAATTTGGAAGGTAATGGCAAGGGTATGAATAGGATGTGTGACTGGGTTTGGTAGCTCGAGCTATGAAGGTGCAGACCAGGAGTGATGATGTTTACACACAAGAATGGTGATGGATTAAACCCAGATCAGTCGACTGGGGGTGAGTGTTTGATTTGCTCAAACCTCCGTCCATCATCCCCCTTTTTATATCGCTTTGTATATTTAGGTGAGCCACACTGAAAGCACTGGGGCAACCATAACTCTCAAACCTACACACCAATTTGAAATTCCAGACAGTGTCTAAAATGATATCCCGAATTAAATAGGAAGGTTGGGTGGGCAAAGAGGTGTTTAAAGTTATGTGGCGATTCAAAGTAGAATCTACCATTCATGTATGGGTATTAAGATTTGTTTTTTCTTTCTGAAAAAGTGATTTAGAACCCCTTTTCCAAACTACAGATTCCTTAAGTTCCGTATTTGTTGTAGAGGGGCTAATGGAAACGCAGTAGTCTGGGGTCTAGGCATAGTGCTTACTTTCTGTTCTGCACTGCCTTATGACCACTTAGGCCATGAGTATTAAGAGCAGATCTGGAGGTACTAAACAGTAAGCCAGAGGTAGCAGCACCTGGCACCCATGATGAATCATAATAGTCCATTTATGAACAGAATCAGACAAGATATTATTCTCACAATTTGGAGGTGCAATTTTTAATTCAAGATGGTCAAGATTACATGCCACTGACAATACAATATAGAACAAACAGAGTGAATTTTGATGCTTTATAGCAGTTGGAAATAAAACAAACTTCTTTGCAGGCATGTGCTAAAGAACATTAAGACAAAGTGGAAATGCACACTGAGTTAGAGTGAAGAACTTACCAGTCTCCTACTGCAATTGGACATGTCCGCAATTTCTTTCGCTGCATATTTTTTCTCTGTCACACAGAGGCCTTTGCGAATCTGAACTCTGCGAGACTGCACACAGCAAGGACTGACTACCTATTTTCACTAACACATGCACTTTTCACCACTGCCCGCGGCTATTACGTGCTCCACTAGATACACAGGTGCACGAAAGATCAAAGCATACCCATGCCTATAGCTACCCAAAGTGTATTTTGGGGTGCATTTCCTCCCAGCACACTGTAACCTGTATTCTCGTTGTCACAAAAAGCGGGTAGCTCTCCATATTCCCAGAACACCAACCCACTAGGTTCCATGAACTTTCACAAAGAGGAAAACGGGCGCCTTCTCTCCTGCCAATACTACTCTCCCTCACTACCACAAATGGGGCGAGTAAGGTATTATCTACTTTTACCTCTGTAAGCCTTTCGGGATCCACTGGACTCTGTGCACACTACCTTACTTTGGTATAGTATATACAGAGCCAGCTTTCTACACAAATCACTTAATCAGCCCGTGCCCACGGTATATAATTGTACAAATTTACATAAAAAAATAGCAATCTCGGTGGGGTGGGGGCAGGCAACCAGTGTTGTGTGAGGAGGTGGGGAATGATGGCACAGGGAGATTACTTGTGAGATGCATAATGTAAATAGATGTGATAATGTAAACAAAAGACTAGAAAGTATAGAAATCAAATTGAAAGCATGCTGGCAAAACCGGGGAGAAAGTCATCAAGTAAATCCAACATCTGCAGCCCAAACTCACTATTTTCAACTGACAAATACTTACACGCAGAGAGAAGAGCTGTCAGAGCAAAGCGTGCGCCCCGCCGCAGCAGCTACCTTGTTCGCCGCTGCTTACTCCCGCGGCAATACTCCAAGAGAGTGAACTTTTGAAAAAAGGTGGGACAAACATCCACCATTAGCCATTTTTACACTGCGATTTTTAAAAGACACTCAGCTTGGGAGGAGTCAGACCCCTTAGAGTACATACAACAGATCGCCTGACAGCGCAAGCGCTGGAGTTTTGCCCTAAAAAGTACTCTTTCTGGTCCCAGAGATAGCTTTCTACCAAATTTTGTGTAATTCAGTTCAGCTTGTAGTCATGTTCAAAATCCCTACTGGAGTCTGCATGGGGAAAATGTTTTGGGACCCTCGCCCTTTTTCTCAGTCCCCGCTTGATGAGTCATCCTGAAACTCTCCAAAAAGCAGCTGAAGTAAGTGGCAAGCTAGTTTTGAAAAATTTGTGAAAATTCACCAAACTACTCCACAGTTACTAGCAAACCAAGCAATGCTTTAAAAGGGAAGCCAGAAGAACAGGGACAATTTACAAGATCTTCAACCCCTTGGAGCGGATAAGACACTATCACAGGTTCATGACGAAATAAAAAAATCGATAAGGTACATATCTAACAAAAAGATTCTGGTCCTGATATGCCCAGAAAGCTATACAAAAACCTTTACAGGACACTGACCACTATTTCTCTACACCTAACTCAAGAGACAATAAAAAGGCAGCCAACCACAACACATGAGAGTTGACTAAGCACTGTGTTCATATAAAAACCCCAGACCATTGTGGGGATCTGCATCTTTTCATCCTTTCTTAATATGGTCTATGCAGTATTACTAATTTCACAACTTAGGTCATAAGTGATGTGATTTCTTTGTGGCAGCACAAATTTGTTCTTTGGTGTTCAGTCTTTTAAATTGCGCAGAGTGCTTAATTTGTAAAAAAACAAAAAACGTGCAGATGCTGAAAATTTGGCCAAGGAGGCCACCGCTCACGTCTTCCTCCGGTGAGCCCCACTTTCAACACTCTCACTGCCTCAATCTCTATCTTCTAACCTTGATCTGTTGTCTGTCCCCTAAGTCTTTGCTCTAAGAGTCTATCCTCTCTAATTGTTTTCTATCATCTTTGTCACACCCTGTATTTCTGATTTGCTCTCTATTCATTTTAGCTCTGCCCTTTTTAGGTCGAGCTGACGTAGCATTCATGCGAAAGCATGAATGCTGTCAGCAAGACAACTAATGTTATCTGTATTTAGGAAAGTGGACAGCAGAGTGTTGCGCGCTTTCCCAGTGTCGGATTTCACCGCGGGAGCAAGCGCGCGCGCTTGCGCAGACTGCAGGGCTTGCATGCAAACACGGCGCGCACACAGGCAGGCCCCATCCCCTGCACGCACAGGCACACACACACGCGCACGCACACACACACGCAGGCACACACATGCAGGCACACAGCCTCACCCCCACCCCCGCCCCCTCCCCTCTTACCTCACCGGAGTCGGGCTCGTTTCTTTACCATTTCGTTTTCTCTTATTCTCTCTCATCTCCCCCTTATCGCGTATGTATCAGCTCATGTGGGACTTTTCATCACTTATTTCACAAAATCTCCCCTTCTCCTACGCACCGCTGATTCACTACTCACTTTTCTGCATCTACCTTGCCTCCCCCTCTATAATCTCACGTCCACTCACTCACCCGCTCTATGGTCCCTTCCTGTCTCCCGCCTTCACGTTCGTGTTTAGTCTTTGAGGGGCGCCGCCATGTCCAGTGCGGAGACGTCTGAAATTCAAAACAAGCACAACCCTCCAGCAAGAGACTCCCCAAACATGCGCATGTCCCACAGAAAGACACCTAAAACAAGCCCAGCCCCGAAAAATGATGAAAAAAGGCGCAAATTGGGTAATTGTAATTGTATATTATCCCTGACGAGCATTGCGATAATGAACACTTAAAAGCATATTTTCCCTCAGAAAAACGAAAGCATTTATCTTACATTCAATATATAAAAAGACACGAATAAATCGTTGCATATTTCCCCATAGTCAGTAGCAGCCAAAAAGCTGTCCAAACTACAACCCCCCCCCCCCCCCCCCCCCCAAACCAGCGGTGCGGGCGGGCTTCATTTAGTTCCTCATTTAGCCTTCCATATGATGGACACCAAGACCTTCTTTGGTGGGAGAACGGCCACCGTTTATTATTTTACAAGCTAGCTGGTACATACATTAGCATATGTTCCAGACATGCGGATTTCTTGAACGCCATTCAATTCAGTTCATAACTGGTTCTTTTCTTTCTACAATGAGTTCTTACTAACCTATTTTCTCTGCTTCTCTATAGAAAGTAAAGCAGGGTGAAGAAAAATATTTGTCTAGGATCACACAATTAGGTTAAGCCCGGAAAACTCCTAGGTTTTCTGATTTCACATTGTTCCAGTCAGCCACGAGATGATTATCTATTTACCTTTCCTGTTTTACAGCAGATTTATTTTTTAAAATTCTTGACACCCTAAGTTAGAGCTTGGCTGGCATGCAGAAGTCATATTGAAACTCAGCTCATTCTGGGCTCGAGGGTCCAGGAGTCACTCGAGCTAGTCCGAGCCAGGCATCATGTGACTCGCCTGCCTCTAATAGTCACGGACGGATCTGGGATACTTGGCGGGCTGCTTGCCATGTTGTGTGACAGGCTTTACCCCTGGTAATCTTCTACAGGGATAAGCTTGTCTCTTCACTTCAGGCTGATATGCCTAGGTGACCAGGGGATACCTTATGGGCAGCAGAACGATAATAGAGCCGGCCACATTGAGATTGCAATCCTGAGATGCAGGTTACACTTACATCCATATAGCTGCGACGTGAGTCCACTGTGTTACTGGGATTTGATTCTATCTCAAGACTACAGTTTGCACACACACAGATCTGTACAGCAGGAGCTCAACCCACTGAGCCTGCTACACAACACCAATTTATATAATCGCCTCTTGGATTGGAAGCCACAGTTCAGTTCTCCAGTGGGCTCCTATATTAACGAAAATATACCACAAATGTCCAAGACGGTTATATTCCAGGCTATGTTATCAAACCACATACCTTAAGCAAGTTTATTTTCCAGCCAGGGCACAGTGATAGTGACATTGCTTTTAATTTCTTATTTGAGCCATTGAAGAAACAAACTTTGTCAAAGGCAGTACATCTGCTTTTAAAGTGTCAACCCATGTAAACAGAGGCATTCACAAATTCTGCCTACATTCTTTAAACGCACAATTGCTTTTATCACATTAAAGCCTGCCAAGCTGGCTTTGCCAGTGGTCTGAAGACATTCCAAACAAGCATTTGCAATGCAATAGGTCTCGAATTTGCAGGAGTTTGAATTATTGGCATTGTAAATGACAATTACTTTTATTTCTGTGTTTTGAAAACCTGGAAGCGAAGTGTAAACACGCACTTAAAACGTATAGTCCTTGCTTATGAGAAGCAAGGCTGGCAGTAAAAGAAGTGCAGTTACTGCCAGCATTGCTTCTCCTAAGCAACGACTATATGTACAAAGTGTGTGTTTACGCATCTCTTGTCATAACAGATGTGGTCGCATCGAGATATTAAGTCCACCTTAATCTTGCTTTCTCTCTAGTGACTTGATGAGACAAAGTCTTCAGTTTTAAACCTACAACTGCCAGTTGTTTGAGTCAATTTCTGGTTTCTTAATCATTTGTGATTTGGCGCTTCCACATTTGCAGAGGCAGGACAGATTGAGATAATTAAATCTGTCAGATTTTCAAGCCAAAAGTCGCTGTCTTTAATTTCATAAATGTGCTCAAAGCCTCGCGAAAATCAATCACCTGCCTACTTTTTGTTAGTGGTATTAAGAGTTGTTTTTCGTTCAGTGCTCAAATGTGTGGTAAAACAGAGCATGTATCTTAATGCTCACCTTTAATGAACGACTAAATTGCAAGAAATCCCACTACAAAAGGTGTACTAAAGCATCAGTGCTAAATAAATGCACAACCTTTCGTCTGTTGTGTTTCATTAAGTGAAGAAAAATGTATAATAACGCAAACACTAAAATGATGATCGTGTTTACATTGCTCAACAAACTGACTAGAGAGTAGAAACAGACCTATTCATTTGGGAACTACACACAGATGTCCAATAGAGCATTGGATCTTTAGTCTGGGTGCAGTGGCCCGATTTTGGGTGGGGGGTGTCTGTGTACGAGTTCTACTTAGGGAATCCGAGACTGTTTAGAAAATAAAACATCAGAGGATTATTGGTGTGTGTAGTATGTATGTATGTATGTGTGTATGTATGTGTGTGTAAATAAATGTGAAGGAATTCGGAACTGGATGTTGAACATTTAGATGAATCCTTTGACTTGTATAAGCCCAGTACAGCAAACCGCATCTAATATGGACGATTGGTGGCCGCCGTTTAAACACTGGTATGTGCCAAGAACCAGAATTGATTTTGATGAAAAAACTGTTCGATATTATAGACTACCATATTGCTTCCTCTTTTAGAAATAAAATCCAATTTTGAAACGCTCCAATCATCCCAGTAAAATCATGAACATTTCCATTTTTGTGTACGTTTTGTTTGTGAATTAAATAAAACATTTCACAGTTTGTACATTCACAGTTTGTACATTTGTTTGATTTGTGCTTGTTGTGTATGTGTTTTTTGTTTTTTTTGTTTTTGGTATTGCTTTGTGTCTGAAAGTGTAAAAACTGCTTAGGCTGGTCTTCCTTGCTTCCACTAGTTATTCAGTGGTGGTTCACATTAGTCATTTGGTTAAGAACTACAGGGTGTGTGGGTGGCTGTGGCTCTGTGTGTGGGTGGGTGGCTTTGTGTGTGGGTGGGTGGCTCTGTGTGTGGGTGGGTGGCTCTGTGTGTGGGTGGGTGGCTCTGTGTGTGTGGGTGGGTGGCTCTGTGTGGTTGGCTCTATGTGAATGACTCTGTGTGGGTGGCTCTGTATATGTGTGTGGCTGGCTTTGTGAGTATGGCTCTGTGTGGGTGCAAATGCAATAGGTCTCGCATTTGCAAGCGATTAAGCTATTGGCATTGTAAATTACAATGCCATTTATTTATGTTTTAAAAACAAAAAAACATAATTAAAAATAATGTCATGAGCAATGCCAATAGCTCTAACTTTAACACCTTGGCTGCTAGGGGGTTTTCCACTCCTGTGCTGCAATCTCAGATTTACCATTGTTCATGACAAGGTCAACTCGTCATAAGCACAGGGCAGGTAAAACCCATGACGAGTTGACCTTGTCATGAGCACTGAAGGGGTTAAGAATGGCGAGACCATTGCATTGTAAATGCTTGTTTCTCTTCACTTTTATCCATGCTCTGCCTCCCCTCGATCTTGGCTCTTTACTATCACTCTCTAGCAGTAATTAGCTGTGTCTCCATTTTATCATTTGTCTGTTTTTTTTCCTCTGTCCTGTCCTCCACATCCTTTCATTCTATCTTCTCTCCTCTTAATGCTTTCTTCTTCACATCACGCCTGCTTTCTCTTTGTATCTGATTTGCTATCCTCCTTTTCTTCTACTTTGCTCCGGTATATATCTCTCTCCTCTCTTGTTGTTTCTTCTCCTCTTTATTCTTGCTGTCTCATCTCTAACACTGCTGCTGCCTGTGACCCCTGTCATCAGCCTATACATGTCCCTGCTATTTTGAACTTTGCGTTTTCCTTTTGTCATTCCTAAAGAAGCGGAAGATGACCTGTTTAACTTTCTTCCCTACACGGAGTGCAAAAACAAATTGTGCACCAAATGAAAATGCTTTTTTGCATATATTAATCAGTGTAGTATGACTTGATTTATTGCGTAACAGGTGGCTGCTTGAGCACAGCAGGTCATGTCACTGCTAGTGCTGCCTGTAATTAGTAGGTCCAGGGATGGCATCGACATCCACTTCTCAGCTTGCTGTGACCCTGCCAGCTACAGCACAGGCGTTGTCCCCTGCAGTAATGCTGCCAATGCCGGTAAGTATGGCTGTGGTGCCTACTGGACTCACTCACGCTCAGCAATTACCATGCTGGGGTGCAGTGCACAGATTCTACAGGTGAGGCCATGGCGCACAAAAGTTGTTTTGGGCCACAGCTGCATTGAGCACATTGAGGATAGCAGCAATGCAGGGCTGCCGGATATGCTACTCTGGCTACGCAACAAGTGGAAAGTCCACACTTACCTTAATTTATTCTTCCTCAAGAGCTCTCGCTCCCAAGTTCCAAATGCGCTCTTGCAGCTTCCTTGCCTCAACTCACAAAATCATGCCTGCCTGGACAGGCGTATGCCGGCCTGCCTGTGAACATTTATCAGCAAGTCACCATGCAATGTATGTTGTGTTGAATTTGAACAATTAATGTTGAGACCACCACCTGCAGGTTCAGAAATTGTAGCCCTGGCCCTGTGAAGAAGTGCAGGTGCTGAGCACCTGAAAGCACCTGCTCAAATTAAGCACTCATTTGCTCAGAACAAGAAGGCCACCAGGCAACGATGATACCTACAGATACTGAGAAGGCTTTCATTAGACTTTCAATGCAATTTCTGTGGGGCATTTTGCATAAATTTGGTATTGGGTTGAAGTTTATTAAGGTGATCCAGTCCCAGAAGCAGTAACCTCAACTGAAGTACACTTTTCGGAGCACTCGCTCAGGGATACCTCACGGGAGTTCCCTTTCTCCTAGCAGAGTTAATCTAAATGTTATGGTGCTAAAGTGTAGAAGAGTTCAGACCTCTCCCCATTGAAATAAACATTTTGCAGTTTCATGCAGGTTTTTGCTTGTTCTGTTGCTGTTTACATCAGTCGCGGACCCTGCAGGTAGGAGGGGTGGGGGGGGGGGAGGGGTTTTGACGGATAATGACAAGGGAAAAATTAAATATATAATTGATTTTCCATCGTGGTCGTATCTCTAAACCCCCCCCACCACCACCACCACCACCACCACCACTCTTGCCTGCACAGGCCGCAGCTGGTTTACATCCTCCTAATACTAAGATAGCTATTGAGCTATTGCATGCCTAAGAATTAGGCATATGATTATGATATAAGCACAACCCAGCTAAAACTCAAGCTGTATTGGAAGGCGGATTAACATTGGAAGACGTGACTGATGGAACCTATGCGGTATATGTAGAGTTACCTTGTCTGAAGATGTGACTCGTATAGTTAATCTAATTCATGAATTTGCACCCAAAAAACATGTGAAGCTTTTCAATAGATGAGACAATCTGACCCTTCTCTTTGATAGGAGAGTTGAAATTTGGCTATAATAATTTTGTTGCTCGCGTTCTGATATCTTTTAATAGTGCTTTACTAGTAAGTCACAGACAGTTATAGAACTAGCTTAATTTGGTCATTTCAGTATTTGACGACTTCAAAAAATGTGGCAGGCACCCGAGTTTTTAAAAAGACCTCTTTTCAAGAGAAGTTATATTACTGGATAACCAAGTGGAAGCATATCATGCTCCTAGTATATGGCGACAGGTATGAAATTGAACTTTTGATACTTATATCAACCCCATCATACAGCACGCCCAATTTACTTTTACAAGTTAGATTTAATACATTATTGACAACTGTTAAAGACGGGTTAAACAGGTTGAAACTGTTAAAGCAGTGATATCTTGAAGTATTGTACTACAACAGGGGAAGATAATGTTGAAACGGCTCATAAATGCTCAACAGCTCATAAAAGGGACATTCTTGAAAGAAGAACAGTAAAAAGACACTCTGGAATGCTAAGAGATAAAGGTAAAGTACAAAACTACAAGTGTTTTTAATTCCCACCACACATTAGCAAGTGTTTGGGATACCTTGGCTGTGACACCAGTTTACTAATTAAAGTAATTTATATTATTTATTATATGATAAATGAGTTAAAATAGATCTTGGCAGCAAACACAGTCCAGAGCGCAAAGAAATAAGGATTAAAAATAGGGTAAATGATTGTATGGTTTAAATAATCAAGAAAAGTGCAACTCATAGTTCTTCAACTACAAACTGTGCAGTCCTAAAAAAAACAACTGACAGGGGCATGGTGCAGGAAATCTAAATTTTCAGATTTTCCAGTTTTTGGAAAATATGTTTTAGTATCAAAGAAGTTGAAAGACCGGCACAGAGGAATTTTCCTTATCAATGGAGGTGAACACCATCCCTCGGAAACTCTCTCCTACTCCTAGTTCATACAAATTTAGAAGTCTCAAAAAATGCCCTAATTTCTATCATCTTGCCATCTTAGTTTTCAGTTGGGCATCCTGTCTACCCTGCTACTCATTTCATTACCAAGATAAATGTATCCTACTGCTTGTTAGGCAACAGTGTGAACCTCATGTCAGATAACAATTGTCCTTGTGGAAGCTGACCTCACAGGAGGATGAGATATCAGAAGTCGTGCAGAAGGTTACTATCTGTCAGGGGTGTGGAAATTTTACAAAAATCTACTTGGCCATTGGATAAAATGTTACAGAAATCTACTTGTCCTGGGAAGATATCTGCTTGCCTCATCTATTCCATAAATCACTGAGGTGTATATGCACGGAGAGAACCTGCACGGCAATCAGTGCAACATACTAGTTTCCCTATGTTAGACTCATGTTTGTTACGTTTGCCTCAAATTGTAAAGCGCTCTGATATCCTCCGGGATCAAGTTCGCGCTATATAAAATTTTATAAATAAATAAATATGGTACTAGCATTTGATAATCATGCTGATTTTGTAGATTTGAGCCAAAGCATCAAAGGGAATCCAGGCACATGCCGTTATTGAACTGCAGTAGTTTGTTACAATTGTTGCAATATTTGACAATCAGAAATTACTATGTCAGCATTTCATGCTACTTTAGAGTGGCAAAAATAATAAAAGAAATACATCTTAGTTACACTTCAGGTTAAACATCGTGTTTTCAAACCCACTAGTCTCTGGAGACCAGAGATTGCAGCGTGAACAATTCGTACAACTGTTAAGCGGCTAAAGAATGAAGGAAAAACACATTGATTACTCTCCAAATTAAGCCTGTGTTTTCAAACTGACCGCTCTGTAAAAAGTAATTGACCCAAATGTTTCCAAGCCAAGTGACTTTGCACCTCAAAGCTTAAAACAATCAACTTTTACAGCACAATACAAGGAAAGAGTGACTATGGAGGGAACAAATTATAAAATATGCAGGCCCAAGTAATGTATAAGTGCTAAACGAAAAGACTAAAAGAAAAAAGACAATCCACAAAAAAACTCTGTATTTGCATTATCTACGATATTCTCTGATACAACAAGATGCAAATGTATGTAGCTGCAGCAATCTCAAAAAGACATGAAAAGAACGGGTTACAGAAACACTAATATAAACATCGGGGTTATGTTATGCTGTCACAACTTGTATAGCGCAACAGCTGCCCCAGCAAAGGGGCGTCCAGACGCTGACAGCAGAGCAACTGACACATGCTGTTAAAACTGAGAGTTGGACTATATCGTGCAGGGAAGAGGTGAGTTTTAATGGCCTTCCTAAATTCTAAGTAGTTGTCAAGGCCCCGAATGTGAGCCGGCAGTGCGTTCCAGAGGAGAGCCGCTCTACTACGAAAGGAGTGACCTCTAGCACAGACTCTCCGTGTACGGGGGACCACCACCAGGTGTTGACCCTGTGAGCGTAGATGGTGTGAGGGAATATATGGTGAGAAGAAATTGGCCAGGATGCTAGGGCAGGTAAACTTCAAGGCTTTAAAAACAATGCATAGAGCCTTGAATTCGATTTGCCTGGCCGCGAACAACCAGTGTAGACGACGAATGGTGTTAGACAACGGGCTGGACCTGCACAGACCGAGAAGAGTTCTTGCTGCCGTATTCTGAGCCCTTTGCAGTCTCAGAATTTCAGCCTCATTGGACCCCAGATGCAGAGAGCAGGGATAGTCCAGTCTTGAGATTACAGACGCCTGAATGATGATTTGACGTGTGGATGCGTCAAAGAAGCCCAATAATGGTCTGAGCCCCCGTAGTGGTCCAAAGCAGATCACTGCAACTTTTTTGGTTTGAACTCGAAAGTTGAGGGATGAGTCTAGCCACACCCCCAGGTTTTTCACAGCCTGCTTTGGGGTTGGGGTGGGGGGGGCACTACCAAGGCTTGCGGGCCATCAGAGTTTACTCCACATACCATGGTCCTTTCCTACCAACAATACCTCCGACTTGCTGGCTTTCAGCTGGAGACAGTTGGTGGTCATCCACTCGGCTACTGCCGCTAGGTCGCCCTGAAACTTGAGAGCGTCCTGCTCGGCGTCATTCGAGAGTGCCACCACCAGCTGAGTATCGTCGGCATAGGAGACCATGGTCAGTCCTCTGCTCGTAGCTACTGCAGCTAGAGGTTGAACGTAGAGATTAAATTGTAGGGGACTGAGGGAGGAATGGGGTGTTCACCTGAGACATACGGAGGAACTGTTACCACAAACTACCTCTCATGAAGGAATGAAGCAAGCCACTCCAGAGCTGGACCAATGATTCCTGCCTCCTCCAGGCGTCGCAGCAGTATGGCATGGGAAACTGTGTCAAACATGGCACTAAGATCCGAAAGAATCAGAGCTGATGTTCGACCAGCGTCCAGTGCCGACCAGAAATGTTCTGTCACAGCCAGGAGAGCAGACTCCGTGCTGTGACCTGGTCGGAAGCCATTCTGGGAGTCGTCCAGTTTGTTATTCCTAGTCAAAAAATCAGACAGAAGGGAGTTTGCATAGGCCTCCGTGATTTTTGCCGCCCAGGGGAGCAAGGAAATAGGACAATAGTTCTCTGGTTTAGCCGGGTCAAGAGTATTTTTTTTTTTGCAAGGATATCACCTTGGCCTGTATCCAGGCCCTGGGCATGGTGGCTATGGCAAGTGACCAGTTTATCACCTGGCCCATAAAGGGTATGATTGTAGGAAGCACTTTCCTGAATTGGTCTGGTTTGAGCGGGTCAGCAGGGGATCCTGACTTAACTTTACTACACAGTGCTCGCAGTTGATCGGCGGGGATTGATGGAAAGGCATCCAAGGTATTTGCCTTTTAGACCGCCACGTGCCACTTGCTCGCAACCATGTGCTGTCAAAGGAACTATAGATGTTGTTCACCTTCCTGACAAAGAAGATGGCAAGGTCCTCACACTGCTCATTGGACTTGATGGTCGGCTCAACAGTGGTCTGCTGGGATTGAAGGCTGGAGGACATCGAAAACATGCTCTTCACTGGGTTATCACTCTCGCGGATTTGCTTGGCATAAAATGCTGCTCGAGCCAATTGAGTGGCCTTAGGGTACCTCTTAATCGCCGCCTGGTAGATATCCTTCGCAGTGGGATTGAAGTCCCTTCTCCATATATGCTCCAGCCACTTGCAGCTCTTGCGCTTATCAGCCAGTTCGCCTTTATACCACAGTCTAATCTTAGATTTGCGGTTAATAGACCAATTCTCAGGGACTAGGCTATCTAACAGCTGTCTGATCCAATCAGAGAACACCCTGTATGCCTCGTTGGGATCAGACAGCAGACTCTGGCAGGTAACCGAGAGGCAGACCTTCAATTTGTGCCATGGGCGTTTGAGGGAAATCGTACGATCCTTGCTCCGTATCGGGGTAATACTCTGGAGTGACATAGGGACCAAATAGTGGTCTGACCAGTCCATGGGGATGGGCGTGTTCACTATAAGTGAGGGTATCTTTGTAAAAACTGGGTCTAACCGGTGGCCGGCGGTATTCGTAGGACCCAAAACCAACAACTGTACAAGCTGGCAAGTCGCAATGTCAGCTGCAAAGTTAACCACGTCGGTGTCCTCAAGATTATCTAGATGAAGGTTCAGATCCCCAGTGACGGTAAAGTTAGCGCCGTTGACCGCCGACGTGCTGACCGCCTCCAAGAGGGCTGCCCTAAAGTCTTCGGATAGCCCCGGGGGCCGTTGTACTAGGAGCCCAAACATTGTGTAGTTGGGGCTCAAAGAAATCTTAAAGTATCTGCGCTCGGTTATGGGCAGTTTTACGAAAGTACAGGAATAGCAAGATTTAACGAGCATTGGCATGGCCAATAGGTCTCGCCTTTTGGCCTTATAAATGTTTAGCTATGCAGCACATTGTCTTGACACAAATACAGTACGTCATAAGTGATGGTATAAAAAAATATATATAAATGCTACCACCTGAGTTCATTCACATTACCTCTATGAAGTACAATCCATATGATTCCCAGTTTCCTCTTTAGCACTAATATCAGCAATCCAAAATGCACATTACTAGTCCTGGGCATGTAAACAAACCATTAAAGTTAAACTTTGCAAGAAATTTTGTTTTCCCAGAATAGTAAAACAGTGGCACGGTAGAGGGAAAAAACGATAATGTACTGAAACGCTTGTGGCTTATTATGAAAGAAGCGGTACAAAAGGGGGTGGTGGTGATGGACAGAGCATCTGAACCAATCAAAAACTCACACCCAGTCAACAGATCTGGGTTTAATCCATCACCGTTATTTAGCCCACTCTGCCACCCCAGTTCAGACATGGCCATATGCAAATCAGTCTGACCATGTGCCTCATGGGAACAGTCCAGCCCGAACTGCCTAGCCATTCCTTCCCTGGACCGGAAACAAGCTTCCTAGGACCGGTTTCTGGCATTCCAGCCGTCTTCAGCCAGGCTTGCTTGAATCCAGTGGCAAAGTGAGCAAGGGACTCACGTCTGAGCATACCCTGCCAACTTATGGCGAACAAAGCGGTACAAAAGGGGGTGGTGGTGGACGGAGCATATGAACCAATCAAACACTCACACCCAGTCAACAGATCTGGGTTTAATCCATCCGTTCTTTAGCCCACGCTGCCACCCCAGTTCAGACATGGCCATATGCATTTCAGTCTGAAACAAGCTTCCTAGGACCGGTTTCTGGCATTCCAGCCGTCTTCAGCTAGGCTTGCTTGAATCCAGTGGCAAAGTGAGCAAGGGAGTGTTTGATTGGTTCAGATGCTCCGTCCATCACCACCACCCCCTTTTGTACCGCTTTATTATGAAAGAATGCAGGAACAAATGAAGCATAAACATTTACTGCAAGTCATGATCTATGGAGTTCATCAAGCGAACTGTGGCATAAGTGGCCTCCCACACACAGCATGTTTCTGGGACATCGCCTGATGTGCCCGGCTGACTACAGGGTCTGCACTGAAGTCGGGCCACACGGTCACCCCACAGACTCTGCTCAGTAGACAGCGGAAAACATGCAGTGCTCCCTGGGGGGGGGGGGGGGGGGGGAAGTGTGTGTGTGTGTGTGTGTGTGTAAGTGTGTGTGTGTGTGTAAGTAAGTGTGTGTGTGTAAGTGTGTGTGTAAGTGTGTGTGTAAGTGTGTGTAAGCCGAGCAGTTCTTCAGAACACCCCGTGAATGCAGGAACACATAAAGCATTGTCATTTACTGCAAGTAGAAATTCAACAGCCCCAACATTGTTCCCCAAACCTCACAGAAGTGTTTTCTTTAAGAAGGTTGGTTGTTGCATGTGTTAGTACTCAAATTAACACAATTCATTTCTGCTGCCAATTTGCAAATAGGCTTGTTGCACTCATGTGAGATATCAAATACACCCAACTGTGGCTTTAGCTCGAAACACCAAAGGCTGGTTTGTCGCTTGTTTTGATGTCTGCAGTACCAGACCTCCAGACTTGCAATTTGAAATGCACCACTTACTCAACTGTGTGACCCTGGCCAAATGACTTTCTTTCCCTGTGATTAGTTATGTTACCGATAACAATTGTAAGCATTTAATTTCAGTTTCAAGCACTAGACTTACATAGATTAGAAAGATGCCATCTTTGTTTGGTTTTAATATCCTTATCAATATATGTTAGGCCATAAATTTAGCAGTGCTTTTTCTTTTTTGTGTGATTTGTGCATCACAATAATATTGGGTCCTACTATGAAATCGGCAGTATTTGTCCTTGTTGTGGCAAAAAATATATATTTACAAAATGTGTCAGTTTTGGCGTCCTATTTTTGGCCAGATAGTTTCATTCAACAGGGTACCTCTTTTCGGTAAGGGTATCGCCTATTTAAACAGTTACTAATACTACCTATTTGCGTCACATGCTCCACATGGCAGCTTCAAAGCACTCCGATATAGCCCAAAAATCGGCATACTAGCAGTCGCTACATTAGACAGTGCACAGCAGAAACCCCATAATACCACACTAATGCATAGTTGTTTAGGACACAGGAAGACCTTTACATTTTTATTGTGGGTTTGTGCTTACTCTGACATAATTGTCTTCAGTGCGCTTTGTAATTGCTATTGGTTGTTGAAGAGCTGGGCAGTTAATGTTTAATTTTGCCATCACAGAGCGGGATTAGCAAACTCAGATGTTGATAGTCATTAATTGTAGACATCTGCACAGGTTTCAGCGAATGTATAATGTAATAGAAACACACCAGTTACATTTAACTTTACTCTTACGTGCGCAGCTCACTGAACGAAGTTGATGGGGTTTCTCAAGTAAAACGGGTGCAATGCTAAAATATGAACTGCAGCACTCTCAGACGGGTGCGAGGCGCTATGAGCTACAGGCGCCATTGGTGAATGTGTGTACCCGTGTTAAAGTAAAAGCGGGCACTAAACATTAAGCGCAGCGCCCAGGGGCGGGAGGGGATGCAAATCATTGTTGATTGTATGCACTTGTGTTAATGGAAAAGTGGGCGCTGTATTAAAGATCAAACATGGTGTGTCTTCTGGGTAAAAATGCTTTACCTACACAATGGCCCCTCACAAAAAACAGTGTGCTGTCTGGAACAAAAAAATGCTTTGCCCACACTATGGCCCCTTGAAAAAACTAGATATGAAGAGTGTAGGGCTGCATTGTTTGTTTCCATTTTCCTTTTTGTACCTGGAGCGCCTGGTACCTGGAAGTGCCACTTTTAGTGCGTGCTCACAAACCAGTCTTTCCCAAATAAAAACACTTGGTCATCATTTTACCTTTGGGTGTAATTATTATGCATGTCCTCTTTAAAGTAATAAATTGCCTACCCGGTCCTTGACAGGCTTAGGCTCAGCACTTCTGTGTAAGCGATTTGGGGAAGTTAACTGACCTAGCGTATACTGTAGTACAATGCTGCTTCTTAGGTCTCGCCTGCTAATGCGCTTGCGCATTGCTGGCGAGAAATATAGCGGCTTATCCAGAGCTTAACCAAACTAGCGATTTCATGCAGTGCCAGTGAAGAGCGTGCACATCAAACCCATCTGCTTCCCTCCCACCGCTTCCCTCAGCGTGCACTCTGCCTCAGGCATTTCTCCTCCCCTAATTATTCACGGCCAGCCGGCTGTACTTTCACTTTCACGGCCGCCAGGCCGTGTCTCGTTTTAACTACTGTTGTCTGATTCTCTCGAAGGCTCCCCAGTCTCCTCTTTCCGCCTCTCTCTTTGGCCCCACGCTGCCCCTTCAATTCAGTTTTTCTAACTCTTTTGTCTGTACTTCTTTACTCTCTTGATCCGTCTGCCCGGCCGGCCGTACTTTCACGGCCGGCAGACCATGTCTCGTTTTAACTACTGTTGTCTGATTATCTCTAAGGCTTCCCTAGTCTCCTCTTTCCGCCTCTCTCTTTGGCCCCACGCTGCCCCTTCAATTCAGTTTTTCTAACTCTTTTGTCGGTACTTCTTTACTCTCTTGATAAGTCTCCCCTGCCTCCATGCTCTGTTTTCCCCTCGCCAGCTCTCTCATCTCACCCGTCTCTCGCTTCTCCCAACCCTCTCTCGAAACCACTCCCTTTGTAACTCTGTCTCTCATTGTCTCTCTCCACACAACTCTGTCTCGCGCCTCCAACTGTCTCTCTGTGCCTCTGCGTTTTTAACTCTGTCTCTCGTTGTGCATTTTCCATACTTGTTTTTATTATTTCATATTGCCAATGTTTTTCTAACTCTTTTGTCGGTACTTCTTTACTCTCTTGATCTGTCTCCCTGCCTCCATGCTCTGATTCCCCTCGCAAGCTCTCTCATCTCACCCGTCTTTCGCTCCTCCCAACCCTGTCTCTCGAAGCCTCTCCCTTTGTAACTCTGTCTCTCATTGTCTCTCTCCACACAACTCTTTGTCTCGCGCCTCCAACTGTCTCTCGTTGCCTCTGCGTTTTCAACTCTGTCTCTCGTTGTGCCTTTCCCGTACTTGTTTTTATTATTTCATATTGCATATGCTTGTTTTAAATTGGTGCCAGCTTAGTCCATGCATGTCGCTTTCTGTGCTTTGGGGAATGGAAATTCAAGGAAATCCTGATGCCATTCCACAGTGGTCACCCATGCTTCATTTTCTATTGCTGATTCCATTAGTCTACGGGGGAAAACACCGCTTCCTCATTCAGTTGTTATGCAGGCTTGAAAAAAAAAAGCGTTGTTTCCATTGTTGTGCAATTACCGTCGGGGATATGAAATCAAAGATACGTCACGCAGGTCAGTGCTCTTGCAAAGTGATGCTATGTGCCTTCCTTTCATCAACAGTCTACTCTACACAACATCTGCAGGTAGGTTTAACAAGAGAGGAGCGGAGGCGCACGCGTTAAAAGAATATTTTAAACTGCCTGCTGCAGTTCTAGAGAGGAGGGAGAGGAATGGAGGCCAGCAGAGTGACGGAATCTGTGGTGGGGGAGGGGGAGGGGATTAAAGTGCGGAGAGAGGCACACAAGGCTTAATGAGCCTTGAAAGAAACCCACATGGCGGCTGCATGTATGCATGCACGTGCATGCAATTACCGTCGGGGATATGAAATCAAAGATACGTCACGCAGGTCAGTGCTCTTGCAAAGTGATGCTATGTGCCTTCCTTTCATCAACAGTCTACTCTACACAACATCTGCAGGTAGGTTTAACAAGAGAGGAGCGGAGGCGCACGCGTTAAAAGAATATTTTAAACTGCCTGCTGCAGTTCTAGAGAGGAGGGAGAGGAATGGAGGCCAGCAGAGTGACAGGATCTGTGGTGGGGGAGGGGGAGGGGATTAAAGTGCGGAGAGAGGCACACAAGGCTTAATGAGCCTTGAAAGAAACCCACATGGCGGCTGCATGTATGCATGCACGTGCATGCAATTACCGTCGGGGATATGAAATCAAAGATACGTCACGCAGGTCAGTGCTCTTGCAAAGTGATGCTATGTGCCTTCCTTTCATCAACAGTCTACTCTACACAACATCTGCAGGTAGGTTTAACAAGAGAGGAGCGGAGGCGCACGCGTTAAAAGAATATTTTAAACTGCCTGCTGCAGTTCTAGAGAGGAGGGAGAGGAATGGAGGCCAGCAGAGTGACGGGATCTGTGGTGGGGGAGGGGGAGGGGATTAAAGTGCGGAGAGAGGCACACAAGGCTTAATGAGCCTTGAAAGAAACCCACATGGCGGCTGCATGTATGCATGCACGTGCATGCAATTACCGTCGGGGATATGAAATCAAAGATACGTCACGCAGGTCAGTGCTCTTGCAAAGTGATGCTATGTGCCTTCCTTTCATCAACAGTCTACTCTACACAACATCTGCAGGTAGGTTTAACAAGAGAGGAGCGGAGGCGCACGCGTTAAAAGAATATTTTAAACTGCCTGCTGCAGTTCTAGAGAGGAGGGAGAGGAATGGAGGCCAGCAGAGTGACAGGATCTGTGGTGGGGGAGGGGGAGGGGGAGGGGATTAAAGTGCGGAGAGAGGCACACAAGGCTTAATGAGCCTTGAAAGAAACCCACATGGCGGCTGCATGTATGCATGCACGTGCATGCAATTACCGTCGGGGATATGAAATCAAAGATACGTCACGCAGGTCAGTGCTCTTGCAAAGTGATGCTATGTGCCTTCCTTTCATCAACCGTCTACTCTACACAACATCTGCAGGTAGGTTTAACAAGAGAGGAGCGGAGGCGCACGCGTTAAAAGAATATTTTAAACTGCCTGCTGCAGTTCTAGAGAGGAGGGAGAGGAATGGAGGCCAGCAGAGTGACGGGATCTGTGGTGGGGGAGGGGGAGGGGATTAAAGTGCGGAGAGAGGCACACAAGGCTTAATGAGCCTTGAAAGAAACCCACATGGCGGCTGCATGTATGCATGCACGTGCACGCAAGCTTTAGGCCAGTGGTAGCACTTGGAGAACCCCTTACTAAAAGTCGAGCAAGCAGCCCCCCCCCGCCCCCCCCTCTGGACTCCCTGTTCAGGGTGAGAATGCAGTTTCCTGCACAAAGTGCAAGGCCAGGCTCGGCGAGCATAGCATCAGAGAGCCACGTCTCGGTAAGGAAGAGGACGTCCGGGAAGGCGTCCTCCAATAGATCATGGACATCGGCGTAGTGTTAGGCTAAGGACTGACAATTAAGACTAAAAATGCTATTGAGCTTTTTAGGCCGAGGGGGGTAGTAGCATGGAGACGGCGCTGGTGCAGCACTGAGGCCACACTGTATGCAACAGAAAGAGCTCTCAATAGTGTCCCCACTGGACTGCCTGCAACTACTCGCCAAATTCCAAAATTTTTAAGAGATCGTTCCGGGAGTAAATTAACCTATCTCCAGTGAGAGGGGCAGCGTGTCTGGCGTCAGGTGTCAAATGGGCACAGAAGGGCTTGCCCTTAGTGCGATTTTGCGCGACCGGAAAAGCATGCCGTTTAAATAGGCTGCGAGTGCTAGGATGCTAACCTCCCGGCTCCGCCCCCAGCAAGCCGGAAATTAACTACTGAAATCTCTCGCACCCTCCACAGCAATCTGGAAGACCAGTGGTGGACTGGACAACCCCCTCCCCCCCCACACACACACACACACACACACACAACCCCCCACACACACAACCCCCCCCCACACACACAACCCCCACCCCCCCCCCACACACACAACCCCCCCCACACACACACACAACCCCCCCCACACACAACCCCCCCCACACACACATAACCCCCCCCACACACACATAACCCCCCCCCCCACACACAACCCCCCCCACACACAACCCCCCCCACACACAACCCCCCCACACACACACACAACCCCCCCCACACACACAACCCCCCCACACACACAACCCCCCCACACACACACAACCCCCCCCCACACACACAACCCCCCCACACACACACAACCCTCCACACACACACAACCCTCCACACACACACAACCCCCCACACACAAACAACCCCCCCCACACACAAACAACCCCCCCCACACACAAACAACCCCCCCCACACACAAACAACCCCCCCACACACAACCCCCCCACACACACAACCCCCCCACACAACCCCCCACACACACAACCCCCCCACACACACAACCCCCCACACACACAACCCCCCACACACACAACCCCCCCACACACACAACCCCCCCCACACACACAACCCCCCACACACACAACCCCCCACACACACAACCCCCCCCACACACACAACCCCCCCCACACACAACCCCCCCACACACAACCCCCCCCACACACAACCCCACACTCAACCCCACACACAACCCCCCTCTCCCCCCCACACACAAACACACCCACATACACACAACCCCCACACCCCCACACACACCCTTCTATCTATATATCGCCCTCAGTCTATCTATTGCCCTCCCTCCGTCTATCTATGTATCGCCCTCACTCTATGTATCTCTCTATGTATCGCCCTCACTCGATGTATTGCCCTCGCTCGATGTATTGCCCTCGCTCGATGTATTGCCCTCGCTCGATGTATTGCCCTCGCTCTATGTATCGCCCTCGCTCTATGTATCGCCCTCGCTCTATGTATCGCCCTCGCTCTATGTATCGCCCTCGCTCTATGTATCGCCCTCGCTCTATGTATCGCCCTCGCTCTATGTATCGCCCTCGCTCGATCTATCTTATCGCCCTCACTCTATCTATCGATCTATCGCATCCTCACTCAGCACCAACACAATCACACAGCATCACTGAACGCCACGGCATCACTCGTCGCCGCCACATCACTCAGTGCCGCCACATCACTCAGTGCCGCCACAGCATCAATCTGTGCAACCATTCAACAACTGGTTCAAATATGTTCTCTTAATGTTTCAAGCTTTATTATAATTTTATAAATGTCACAAAAAGATGTTAATATTTCACTTCTTTTCTTGGATTTTAGACACAAAATACACTGAACATAATCTTCACAAAAGTTATTTACAAAAGTTAAAGCTATTGCCATTATAAATTACAATAACTTTATTTAATTAATTATTTTTTTAAAAAGCCGTTGTTTATAATATCAATACATCTAAGTCACGTAAATACAACACATATTGCATTACAAATGCTATAGGTGTCACACTTGCGAAAGTTAAAACTATTGGCATTGTAAATGACAAAGCTATTCATTTCGCTATTTTCAAAACCAACACATAAATAAAATATTTGTCATTTACAATACCAATAGCTCAAACTTTCCTAATGCGAGACCTATTGCATTGCAAATGCTTGTTTATTGATAGTCTTGCGACAGCTGCATTGTCAAACAAGGCCTAAAAATGTCTAATGGCATGGGTGTCTTGCATCTGAAAAGATATATAGTTTTTCCGTCATTTTATTTTTCATGTTATAAGACATGCATTTGAAGACCTATATGTACCCCTCACTTTTAGCAAGGATTTGCTACACCTCAAGTGCCCTTTTATTTCACCTTCCTTTATCAGGACACATTTAGTTTGCATGGGGTTTCCATGTCTATTGTATGCTCTTTTAATATTTGTATACAAAATTGCCTACATTTCCATTTCATTTTTGAGTGAATGATTGTTTTAGGATTAGTTTGTGGCCTAATGCAGTCAAAAGTTAATAAAATAGGGATTTATTTGTGTTTTTTGTACAGAATGGCTCAACAACAGGCTATGAGATTTCGAGGTCCGGCCCCACCTCCCAACACAGTTATGAGAGGTCCACCACCTCTCATGCGACCACCTCCTCCATTTGGAATGATGCGAGGACCACCGCCACCACCTCGTCCGCCGTTTGGACGCCCTCCATTTGATCCCAACATGCCTCCAATACCACCGCCAGGAGGGATTCCTCCTCCGATGGGCCCACCGCATCTTCAGGTAAGTGTTGATATATTCTTTACAAACCTAAACGGATAGTTTATAAATACGTTTCTTGCCTACCATGACTTCTTTTATGCATCACATTAAGGATGTCTTAATAGATTCTATTAGGCCATGAACTATCCTGTGTTGCCGGGTACTATACTGTTTAAACCCTGTAAATGATTAAATTATGGTCCGTTTACTCTCTGATTCGCTGATTTCACAAGCCGGTGAATACCCCAAAAGTCTCTCACATGAGTGAGCGGGATGATTGTGAAATTTGCGTGAATGTTAGAGCGAACATATTACACATCCATTTCTTTAGCTGCATTGAAGAAAATGTCAATGTATAATGGTACAGGCGTAGGAATATCCAGACACTAATATTTATGTATCATTCAGAGCTTTGAATATGCAATTTTGCATAAACCATGCTGGAAAGGTGTGTAATATGATATTGACATACCAGTGTAAAGCATGTTACTTCTGTTTCCCAGGACACTCCTGCTCCCAACCTGTGAGTACAACGTAGTGAACAAGAAACTTTTTCTCAAAGCTTTTTTGTTGTTGATTAGCTTTTGAATAGCACACAATCTGATATTCATATTCAGAGCTTTGTATGACTTGCGCTAATTTTGTCACAATGTACATATAGCTAACCTTTATTCCCTTGCACAGGTTTACACACCTACAGCTCTTTAGTCTCCCGACAGGATTACTCTTCTCACACTGTTAGCTTTTCTGTAAATGGGACCTGGGCTCCTCATTTTTGCTGACTATCAGATGGCTTTTTTCTTCTGCCTAGATTGCCTACCACACCTTTTTAGTGCTCTGGATTGGGCAAGGAAAGTGTGGTTCCCAGAAATGCTGGGTATGGGCATCTGTCCTCCCAATCAGGCTGATGCTTTGGCAGGATATACTGTTACAGCAACAGGGCTGGACTCTCCACCCCGGCCTGGGCAATCTACACTGCCATGCGTGGCGACTGAGCAGAGACAGCTGACTGCGTTTGACTGCCGATGTAGTGAATGTCATTTTGGTGATCAGGTGTCCATCACAAAACCCATTTGTGTGGCATGCTGGTAGAAGTTTGTAGCTTAGTGTACTTCTTGCCAGATAGAATAGTTGCATGCCAAATTATCATATGTGCTGCTTTTTGTATTCTCTGCAGCCCAGCAGTTCTTACTGTGGCCTCTTTTAAAGGTTATTTGTTGACCCTTTTATGTTTTTCAGATCAACCTTCGTTGTTCAGATAACCCGTTGATGCGTTTTCCGAAAGGATTAATCCATATGTTTCCACTCAGTTTGTGATGCCACAGTGTGATCATATCCTGGTTCTTACATATTTGATGTGAACCTCCATTCAGGCCAATTCACAGCTTTCCTCCGTGTCTTCAGACTCTGAAAACAGTATTTCTTATAGCGACAAGACAACTTGTCTCATGAGTGGATTGCAAGCGTTGTCTGTCCAGCAATCATTTAGCATGTTTTTCGGGACAAATTGGTACTGTGGAATAGGGCGACATTCCTGCCCAAGGTTGTGATGCCTTTTCGTGTAAGACAATCCATGAACCTTGCAGCACTCTTTTCTCTTGCACATCCCTTGAAAGGGGAATAAAGTTTTGTTTGGATCCCCAGTAAACTTTGACTTTGTACGCCAATTGCTCATAGATCATCAGGTGAACGATCAGCTCTTTGTGGGAGATAGGAATGGTGTAGCAGTCTACAAAAAAATATTTTCAAGATTGATAGTCCTCTATATCAAAACCTACTACATACTGCCTAAGAATCAGCCCCCAGAAGGCTTGTGGACCCATTCCACCAGGGTCACTGCTGCTACCACTGCATTAGCATGTGGAGTGCCTGTCTTGGACATCTGTCAGGCTGCAACATTCACACGTTTACATTTGTGTGGGGGCGGGGGGCATTTTTCCCTGTTGGTCCTGTAGGACCTTTTGGTCTGAGCCATTGCACAGACCTTACACCTTGAGAGGTATTGTTTTGGTATCTATTCACAGGGGGATGCATCTGCGGTTAGAAGTATCCATAAGCAGAACAAGTTGCTTACCTTTGGTTGTGCCTTTTTTTGGTGGACACTTTTATCTAACCGCAGATTCCTCACTGACTACTCCACCTCCCTGTTCTGTTCAATTTTTCCATTATAAAAAGGATCCAATTTGGAGCTATGCATACTGTCAATATCTGTCAGCCAGTGGCTCCGAGTTGGCCGGTGCAAACAAGGTTCAGAAGGTAACTTGTATCTGCATGCAGTGGTGGCGAATGTGTTGCTCTGGCATCACTTCCTGGATGGAACCGATTTGACACTGAACCACTTACTTACACACCAGGGAATTAGTGAAAAAAATCTCGAGATCCAGTCTGTTACAAGGGGAAGAATCTGCAGTTAGGTAGTGTATCCACCGGAAAGAGCGTTACTGGAGGACATACGTTTTTCTTCAGCAGTCATTTAGCAAGTTTTACTGCAAAAGGTGAAGTAAAACTCAAACATTTACTCTAGATCTTCAGCCTGCCAAAAACTATTTATTTGCATTTCACAGTCTAATGTAATGTTCAATTCCTACCATTTGAACACGAACGGTCTTGTGCAGGCAGAAAAAGGCATTTTTTATATTTCCATTGTAATATTTTGACCTTCATGGTGATGTTGCAGTAAATATCTCAAGTTCGGCAGACTCCAAAGTGGGCAGTGGGGCACCTACTCCAGTCCTCTCACCTTCACTAATTCTTTTCACCATATAAAAGCTCTACGTTGTGCATCTTTCTCCCACCTCCACCTATTTTTATACAATCTCTCTCCTCCGTTTCATTTTCTTTCTTTGCTGCTCTTCTGCTACTTTTTCAGTTCCACACAATGGATTCCCATTATCCATTCTTCCTCATTTTGTCACATTCCCTAGTTGCTTCTTGCATTAGCAAGTAATTTTGACTGATCCTATCAGTGAGTTTTCCTCCTGCTTGTACCTACATTGATTGGTGATTCTGCAGTCTGATTTTTGTCTTGAGCAAGAACATGTTTCCACTCACAACTATACCATGAATATGAAAGTTAATGCTGCATCATGGTCTGATTATCACATTTTCATGTATTAGAATGTTGATTCTGCCCTTAACGAAAATGGAGCAAATTTTTTGTCGGCCTCCTGTTCTAGTTTTTTCTGGATCCGTTGACATGCACTCCAAAAGAAAAGCATCCCAATTTCATATTTGAAGCATGGGAAGAGAAATTTTGATTTAACGAAAGTATGATTTCACTGATATGCTGAGCTTACTGTTTTTCACCTGTAGAGGCCTCCATTTATGCCGCCGCTCATGAATAACATGCCACCGCCACCAGGAATGATGTTTCCTCCAGGAATGCCGCCTGCAACAACCCCTGCAAACCACACGCCGACTCAAACCCCTTCACCAGTTCAAGCCCCAACACCAGCACCAGCCCCAGCCCCAACTTTACCGCCGAACGAGGAGCTATGGGTTGAAAACAAGACTCCTGATGGAAAGGTAAGTTTTGATCTACTCCGAATCCCTGTGCACCCAAGCTCATGAGTCTTTTGTGTTATATAGTGGTGTGGTGCAATGATTCTGGAAGACTGTCATTTTCTGCAGTGTATGGCTGCTGTGGCTGACTTTTAGCTCACATGGGTGTATCAGTGAAACTTCTTCTGAGTTGGAGATGGGAAGTTGTGCTCATCAAGACTCGACGTTAGAATATTTTTGTTCTGTACACTTTCCAGTCGGTTGTTCCCAAAATGTTACCATGATCTACATCTTTTGGTAGAGGTCTTGCTGTGTGTCTGAGTAAATCATTTGACTGCCTTCTAGGAACTCCATTCTGACCAGCACAGTCACCACATCATTCTGAAGATTGTTATTTCCCAACCGTTCTTCAAATCCTTCGAATCCTTTTGTTTATCCAGTTTGTAGTGAAGGCTAGGAGAGTGAAGAGATGAGCCCTTCTGTTCTCTCAAGATTTTGATTTGTGCTGCATACATGGTGATGGGGTAGGTGATGGTCCATGCTAAGTGACCGTCACAGAGAAGTGTCCGACCCACTGAGAAGAAAAATTAATATATAATCAAAAGTATGCTACGTAATATTCAAATATTGGTGTCTTCTTCAGCTGTGTCTAAACTGAAGATACAACAGATATTTTGGATGGTGAGTCAGGTTTGATACCCGGTTGATAAGATATCTAATATCCGTCTCAAATTGCTTCTTGGAACAGCTGTTTTTCAATTCTGAAGAGCGAGAGAGCCTAGCAGTATTTAAGTAAAAAAGCCTGCCACCATTGAAAACGTGCATATACTTGGGCATTTCAAGTGCATGCAGTTGATACCCCTGAGAACTAAAGAATATTGACTGTCTACTGAGTCTTGAGTGTGAGGCTCCTTGTGACTGGTCTTTCAACTGAAGTTTCTCTGACTATGTTTATTGAAAAATCTGTGTTTTTTTCATCATATGCTAGGTAATGTTCCTGTATTGTTTATTTGACTTTCCAGTGTGTCTGATAGACAATGTTTTAGTTTCATACATTGCCTTCTAATTCAATTTTTAGTCAGTCTCTGGAATATGTTTCTAAATTGTTTTGATTACAAATTAAAAGCTAACCTACCTTCTAAAAGCACCAATCCCTATGCCTGAGTAGTAGCGAACATAATTGTCTTTTTAACCCCTTCGCTGCTAGGCCTGTTCCCCTTCTGTTCTAAGCCTTTTTTTGGCTATTTGGGGTAGTGTGCGCTTAGGCCCCTGTAACGTTTTGACCACATAAGGTATCCACACCAATTTTGCGTCCTTTTCTTCCAACATCATGGGGATTCTAAAGGTACCATGGGTTTGTGGATTCCCTTGGAGGGGTCCCAGAAATGAGCCAAAATATACCAAAACGTTGGAGGTTTTTTCCGAAAAATTCGGAAAACGGGCTACAAATGAAAGCATCTAGGTTTTTACCAGCAAATGCTATCAAAAAAGAGTTTGTGGGGCTGAAATCACCATTTCCCAGCTTTTAGGGAATGACAGACTTTTGTCAGAAAACCAACATTTTTTACACAGTTTTGGCATTTATCTGGGACATAGCCTATTTTTGCAATTTTTTTGGCTTTTAACCTCCTTCCTGTTAATGGTAAAAATGAGTGTGAAAGCAATAATGGATCCTGGAAAGCTATACATTTTAGAAACGTAGACAAAATTCTGAATTCAGTAAGGGGTCATTTGTGTAGATCCATCAAGGTTTTTTTATAGAAATAACAGTTAAATATTAGAAAAATTTTAAATTTGTTGAAAAAAAAACAGCCTTTTGTGTCAACGTTTTCACCTATAACTTCTTGTAATCATGACAGCAATTTGAAAGCAATATACCGTTACATCCGCTGGACGTTCCTGGTTGTGAGGATATTTAGGACTTGTAGGTTCACCCAGAACCAGACGAACCCAGAGTCAAAAACTGAGTAGCAATTTGCAATGCCTTTTTATTATGTACCGGGTATATAGTAATTATTGTGTGAAAATGTATACATGGAAAAATCGGTATGAAAGACACCTATGTATTTCTGAAATGGGTAAAAATTATAGAGTTTAGAACAGTACAGATTTGCACATTTTTCAAAATTGGGAATACAAATACTAGCATGAGAATTATTGGTCGTTTTTCAAAAAGACTTATTTTTTACACAATGTCTTTCATTTGGAAGGCAGAAATGCATAAAAAAATCAATAGGTAATAACAGTTGCTTTAGAAATCTGAATTACCCTAAGTCTCCCGATAAAAATGGTACCTCACTTGTGTGGGTAGGCATAGTGTCCATGAACGGAAAGGGCTCAAAACCCAACGTGAACACACCACATTTTCACAATGAAGATTTACCCTTTTTTTGCAAAGTGTGTAACTGTCGTTTTTTAACCCTGGCTCTGCCGGCACCTAGAGAAACCTAGCAAACCTCTACATTTTTGAAAACTAGACACCCAGAGGAATCCAGGATGGGGTGACTTGACTGCCTCCCACCAGGTTCTGTTACCCAGAATCCCTTGCAAACCTAAAAAAATGTAAAAACAAAAAACACATTTTCCCCACAGTTCTGTGGTGGGAAGTTTTGGAATCTACTTAGATCCACAATTTTCCACCCACCCCGCGTTCCCCAAGGTATTACGAGAAAAATGATACCTCACTTGTGAGGGTCGGCCTAGTGCATGCGACAGAGAACGGTGCAAAACGCAACGTGGTCACACTTCAATTTCGCAGTGGCAAAGTGCCGAGCTGTAGTTTTTGAACCAGAGCTCTGCCGGCACCTAGGGAAACCTAGCAAACCTGTACATTTTTGAAAACTAGACGCACAGGGGAATCCCTGATGGGGTGACTTGACTGCCTGCCACCAGCTTCTGTTACCCAGAATCCCTTGCAAACCTAAAAAATTGTCAAAAAAACACATGTTTGAGGCATATGGGCTGCAGACCACACACTATTGCATTAGATCACCATCTGGTGGTGGGCCCGGATGATTACACTTTGTTGTTGTCTTGGAAGAATCTTTGTCTGTTGGATGACTCTTCCCTTAGATCGTAGTGAGCATGGGCATCGACTCCATCTTCAGATTGTTTTTTTCCGCCATCGGGCTCGGATGTGTTCATCGTTCAGTCCCGTTACCAATCTCTTTTCGAATCCATAAATCAATCAAAATACCATCGGCATCGTCGTCGACATTGATTCTGGCTACCAGCGTCGAATAGAGACTTCACTTCTCGATTCCAGCGTTCGTCGGGGCCGTCGGGCCCAACTGCGCCATTGGGCCTTTTGGCTCATGGAAAGAACACCCTTCAAGAAGTGCCCTCGGTGTGGACACAAATTCCCTCACACCAATCTTCATGAGTTTTGCAATCTCTGCTTATCTCCAGAGCACGAGAGTCCAAGAAAACCATCAGGGACAATCTAGCTTGAAGAGTAATGGCGCAATCATCTTCATCGACACCAGAGCTCATCATAGAAGAGGCTCCGATAGAAGTACACGCCGAAGAACAACAGCACGAAGACATCGCTTCCGAAGCAGAGGATTCAGCTTCTGGAGTCGAGGATCAATCCAAAGATGAAGATCTTCCAGCTGGCCAACAGGTCAGCTGTCAGACGTCGACACTCTTCACCCCACCATACCGGGACAGGCTTCGGTTCCACCTCCACCTTCGGGTCCAGGTGCACATCGAACAAAACCTTCCGACACCCTGCCTTCTGGCTCTGCAGCGAAGAATATAAAAAAGCCTCCAGTCGACTCGGACTCGAGTCAGTCTGTCGGTCCCGAAACGCAGAAGGTCCTTAAGCCAAAATTAAAACCGGCACCAAAGCATCCTTCAGTACCGAAAGTGGTCGAACAGAAAGCAAGTTCGACACCAAAAGAGGTTCCCAAAGTTACCGAACCGAAAACCACCACGGTTCCGAAAAAAAGTGGACCCGAAGAAGGTTCCGATACCGAAACATACTTCTGCTCTGAAGGTAGATTGAGTCGACGTACTCTGGGAACAAAAACTCCGGATCCAAAGAGCATGGATCCTAGGAAAAAGTCTTCGGAACCGAAACCAAAATCTGCTCCAAAGACAATAGACACTGTTAAACCTAAGCATTTCGCCCCGATAAATCGGCGCTGAAAAAAAGATTTGTCAGTTGAAGAGCTTTTTAAACCTCATCCAAAGCAAAAAACTCTTCATATTAATCCAAAGACTGGACATATCACTTCTGTGCCTGAAAAGAGGAAAATGGACTTTCCTAAAACACCACCAGTTCCTCTACAAAAACATGCTCAAACTTCACCAATGAGGATCCCTTTACCAGAAAGAGAAGTACCAGTAGAAATTTCTCCTGTACATTCACCATCTAGTACACATAGTCTTATACCACAAGATGAGGATGATGGGGATAGTTACTCACAAGACATACAGAGTGAACATCATATAGATGACATTAATGACCCACATGATATTCCTGGGCCATCAGGTGACCCATGGGAAGATTATAATGCACCAGATCTGCCACAAGATGATGTATACCCTTCTAGACCATCTACCCCAGATGACTCTATTGGGTTTACGCAGCTCATTCATAGAACAGCCACTTTCCATGGGGTAGACCTACACACAGATACAATGGAAGAAGATTTCCTAATGGACACTTTAATGTCACCACATAAGACCACAACCACACTTCCAATACTAAGTGGAGTGGTAAGACATGCACCAGAAATATTTAAGGACCCAGTCAGAGCAAGGGTAATTAATCCCAGACTAGAAAAAAAGTACAAAGTGGCTCCAACTGATCCAGCATACATTAAAGGACAGTTGCCATTGGACTCCCTAGTAGTGTCAAATGCGAGAAAAAGAGCGAATTCGCAGACAACAGGAGATGCTACACCTCCTGACAAAGAGTCTAAGCTTTTAGATGCTTTGGGAAAACTCACCATTTCACAAGCTGCTAATGTCTGGAGGATTGCTAACACTCAAGCTTTGTTAGCAAGATATGATAGAGCTCATTATGATGAGTTAGTCACTCATGCAACACTTGCCAGAGCAATACAAAACCAGGGCTTCTGACCTAATACGCCGAGACGCCCACGGGTAATTGCATGCGCTTTATAAATGTTATTAAATAAATAAATAAATACAGGAAGGCAAAGCTATTACAAATACCTCCATAAGATGTGCACTAGACACAGCAGACACAGCTTCTAGAGCAATAAACACAGGGGTATTGTTGCGTAGACATGCATGGTACGCATCTCTGGGTTTAAATCAGAAGTACAAGCCAGTATCTTAAACCAGCTATTTGACCAAGAACATCTTTTCGGTCCATCAGTTGATAGTGCACTAGAAAAGATGAAAAAAGATACAGACACGGCAAAATCCATGGGAGCTTTACAAACAAAAGCCCATAGACCTTCCTTTCGTCGCTCCTCATATAGGGGCGCCTCTAAGTGTTTCCAAACAGACAATACCTCCTCTTTTTTTAAAGCGCCCAACCAAACCTTGCCTAATAAAGGATATTATAGAGGAGGTTATAGAGGAAACAACAATAAGGGTAGAGGAAACCACAACGCAACACCTCTACTCCCAAACAATGACTTTCCTTCCATCCCCCCAGACCATTCCACTCCTGTCGGGGGAGGTTATAACAGTTCCTACCTGTCTGGAACTCCATCACCACAGACAGGTGGGTAAGACAAATAATTCAGTCAGGTTATTGTCTGGAGCTCTTTTCCACTCCTCCAACAATACCACCCAGACAGCGTTCTATGTCACAGGAACACCTCCTACTGCTAAGAGGTGGAATCTCAACTGCAAAAGAATGCAATAGAACTAGTCCCAAAAGAACATCAAAACACAGGAGTTTATTCTCTATACTTTCTCATACCCAAAAAAGGACAGGTCCTTCAGACCTATTTTAGATCTAAGGTCCCTAAACCTGTACATACAATCAGACCATTTTCATATGGTCACACAACAACAGGTTCTACCTTTGCTAAAGAAGGGAGACTTCTTGCCACATTAGATCTCAAGGACGCCTACTTCCACATTCCCATACATCAATCGCACAGAGTACCTAAGGTTCATTCTAGAAGGCCAACACTACCAATTTAAGGTACTCCCTTTCGGAGTAACTACAGCACCTCGAGTGTTCACAGTGTCTAGCAGTAGTAGCAGCACACTTACGAAGGGACAACATTCATGTCTTCCCATATCTGGACGATTGGTTAATAAAATCCAAGTCATACAACCAATGTGTACAGCACACGCATCAAACAATGTGTCTGCTACACAAACTGGGATTCACAGTAAATCAAAAGAAATCCCATCTTCAACCATCCCTGTCTCAGCAGTATCTGGATCCTACAATAGATACCTCCAAAGCAATAGCGTACCCCAACCCAGCAAGAATGCAAACTATGCAGGATCTTATCAAAAGATTCCAGCCACAACACTCACTACCAGCTCAAGTGTTTATGCAACTAATAGGAATGATGGCATCTTGCATTTTCATAGTACCATATGCAAGACAAATGCGCCCCATTCAAGAGTGCTTGGCAAGTCCGTGGAATCGGGCTCAGCAACAAATAACAGATCTGGTGGTGGTAGACGACCGGACATATCGCTCCAGGGCTCGAAAAATCATTAATAATGCACTAGACCTGCAGGTCTAGTAACCTACAAAATCTCCTTGACCAAATTGAAATGCACTTGATCTCTGACTCTGAAAGCTGAGTAAATGTGACAAGTTAACAAGATTTAAAAGCATTTTTATTGCTCATTTACTTTGTGAGCAATAAAGATGCCTATAAATTTTGCTATCTTGTCACATTTCCTCTGCTTTCAGAGGCAGAGGTCAAGTGTCAATTTGTTTTCGTACTCCCAACAAAGGGAGAGTAGGACCAAAAAATAGCTGGGCCTGAATTAATCTGACTCGCAAATGCGAGCGGTCGAGTGAATTTTTCGAGCCCTGCGCTCTCTGCAATGGTGGAACACCAAGAACCTTTCCAAGGGCCGGCCGTTTATAGAACCTGTTATACAGATAATACTAACCACAGACGCATCTCTCACAGGATGGGGAGCACATTTACAAAATCACACAGTACAGGGTACATGGACAATGCAACAAAAACGACTCCATATAAACCATCTGGAGTTACTAGCGATTTTTGTAGCTATAAAGTAGTTTCAGCATTACCTATCAAACAAAGCTGTACTAGTCCGGACTGACAATATGACAGCAATGTATTACATACAAAAACAAGGAGGAACACACTCCCTACAGCTCCCCCGGCTGGCACAGAGCATGTTTAGATTGGCCATTCCTCAGAACATTTTTCTATTAGCAGAACATCTATCAGGAGTTCACAATCAAGTTGCAGATCTGTTAAGTCATCAAAGACAACAGATACACAAATGGGAACTTTATCATCAAGTTCTTCAGCCATTTTTTCAAAAGTGGGGTCAACCAGAGATAGATCTGTTTGCTACAAAACACAGCTCCAAAAGCCCAAGCTTCGCCGCCAGATACCCACACCCATTATCCAAAGGCAATGCGGTATGCATGAACTGGTCAAACAAATTTGCGTACGCTTTTCCACCTCTCCCACTAACACCATTAGTGGTACGCAAGCTACAGCAACATTCTCTCACATTGATTCTCATAGCACCAACGTGGGCGAGACAACCTTGGTACACCACGCTAGTAGAGATGTCAGTAGTACCACATTACAAACTAAAACTCTCTCCACATCTACTAACACAGACCCATGGAGAGATTATGCATCCAGACCCAATGCAGCTCAATCTAGCGTTTTGGCTCCTGAGGTCTTAGAATTTGGATATCTAAATTTACCACCTGATTGTATAAATGTCATTAAAGAAGCAAGACGCCCTACAACTAGAGCATGTTATGCAGCAAAGTGGAAAAGGTTTGTTGTATATTGTACAAATAACATCAATCCCTTAGATGTTTCCATACAAAACATTATATGCTATCTGTTACATCTGCAAAGATCTAATTTAGCGTATTCCTCAATCAGGTTACATCTTAATGCTATAGCAGCATATCTTCAAAACAGACAACATTTGTCATTGTTTAGAGTACCTGCAATCAAAGCGTTTATGGAAGGACTTAAAAGAATAATTCCTCCTAGAATACCACCCTCTCCAGTGTGAAACTTAAATGTTGTTTTTGGAAACTTAAATGTTGTTCTCACGACTTATGGGTCCTCCTTTCGAACCACTACATAAGTGTGAATTGCTATTCCTTACATGGAAAGTTGCTTTTTTAGTAGCTGTAACTTCACTTAGAGTAAGTGAGATACAAGCATTAACAATTCAAGAGCCATTTATACAATTTCATCATAATAAAGTGGTTCTTAAAACAAATCCAAAGTTTCTGCCAAAGGTCATTTCACCTTTCCACCTCAATCAATCTATTGAGTTGCTAGTATTTTTCCCCAACCACAAACAGTGGCAGAAAGAGATCTACATACATTAGATGTAAAGAGAGCGCTTCTCTACTACTTAGATTGAACAAAACCTTTTCGTAAAACTAAACAGTTTGTGTCTTTTTCTCCTCCACATAAGGGAAATCCAATTTCAAAATCAGGCATTGCAAGCTGGATTGTTAAGTGCATTCATATTTGTTATCAAAAAGCAAAACGCACTCTATCCATTCCCTCTAGGGCTCATTCTACCCGTAAATTAGGGGCATCTATGGCATTCCTAGGGAACATACCATTAGATGACATCTGTAAAGCAGCTACATGGTCTACTCTGCACACATTTACAAAACACTACTGTGTAGATGTGCAGGCAAAACAACAAGCAAGTGTGGGCCAGGCTGTACTCAAAACATTATTTCAAACTACTGCAACAGACACAGGTGGTCGCTGCTAAGGGAGAAACTGCTGTGCAATCTATGCAATAGTGTGTGGTGTGCAGCCCATATGCCGCAAATGGAAAATGCTGCTAACCAGTATGCATCTGTTCTTGGCATGTAGGGCTGCAGAACCACACTCGCCCACCTGCCTCCCCGGCTACCGGTGTCTGTTCCAGTATTTTCTTATTTAGATACACAATACATGGTCATCTCTATATGTACTCATACAACTCCATTTGCCCAATGGCGAAAACAATCTGAAGATGGAGTCGATGCCCATGCGCACTACGATCTAAGGGAGGAGTCATCCAACAGAAAAAAGACTCTTCCAAGACAACAACAAAGTGTAATCATCCAGGCCCACCACCAGATGGTGATCTAATGCAATAGTGTGTGGTTCTGCAGCCCTACATGCTAAGAACCGATGCATACTGGTAAGTAGCATTTTCCTTTCCCCACATTTCTGTGGTGGAAAGTGCTGGAATCTGCGTGGATCCAGAAATGTCCACCCACCCTCGTTCCCCAAAGTCTTCTGAGAAAAAAGGTACCTCACTTGTGTGGGTCAACCTAGTGCCTGCAACAGGAAACGGTGCAAACCAAAACGTGGTCCCTCCTCAATTTCGCAGTGAAAAATGACCCTTTTTTTGCAAAGTGCCAACCTGTAGTTTTTGAACCCTATCTCTGCCGGCACCTAGGGAAACCCAGCAAACCTATACATTTTTGAAAACTAGACACCCAGGGGAATCCAGGATGGGGTGACTTGACTGTCTCCCACCAGGTTCTGTTACCCAAAATCCCTTGCAAACCTAAACAAGCATTAGAAATGCAATAGGTCTCGCATTAGAAAAGTTGGAGCTATTGGTCTTGTAAATGACAAATATTTTATTTATTTGTTGGTTTTTAAAATAGCTAAATTGATAGCTTTGTCATTTACAATGCCAATAGTTATAACTTTTGCGAATGTGACACCTATAGCATTTGGAATGCAACATGTTTTGTATTTACGTGACTTAGATGGCAGCTCTGGTCGTTAGGCCACATCTCTAGAGAGCAGGAGAGTGCAGCAGGGGAGAGAAGCACAGCAATATATAGATTCAATGTATGGATACTTTAAGTTGATATAGTGAAAATCTACACAGATCCGCCCATGAGGGACAGACCTTCACAAACCAGCTCCAGAACATCACATCAAATGGTGGAACAGACACTCGATTTTGTGAACCACTGCCATGAGCTTATTTTTCATCCTAATTTGGTCACAAGCAAAAAAGAAAAGGGAGACAAAGAAGGACTAAAAAAAGATATGAACACAGTGACCAATGTTGAAAGCAGAAACCGAGAAACGTGCAAGTGAGAAATAGAGGAGACTTGGGGAAGTGGAAGAAAATACACAGCTAACGTGTTATCTAATCAATCGACACCACCAACGTAGCGCTCCTAAGAAACCTGCTCTTGTGATTTTTTTCATCAAAGTAAGCACTGAAACTAAGTCTTAAGAGTCGCTCACCTTGTCCTACCTAGCAGGACAGTCAGCAGCGCGGCCAGTAGCCCGGTCCTCCGGAAGCGCGGGGAATCAATCACTTTACAGACAGGCAGGACTCAAAGGGGCTTTAAGAAGAAGCACGCGCACCCGCAGCTGAATGAAAGCAGCCCTGCCTCGTGAGCCTGCTGCTGGAGAGCGGGGCCTTCCTGGCACGCAATGCAGCAGAGGGTTCCCGTGCAGCGAGACTGTCTTCCCTTGCTGAGGCAGACTCTCTCACAGCACTCCTCGGGGGAGGGTAGAGGGGGAGGTGTGCGGTGCTGCGGAGGCGAGCAGAAAAGTTTTTATTTTTTATTTTGTGCAAACATTAAAACTATATTTGCACTTTTATTTTCTTAGTGTTGTTTTAGATCATTTTTGTCTACGCTGTGTCTGCCTGCTGGCAATCTAAAACCCACAGACACGAAAGTGAAAGCGCTCAGGCTGGGTAAACACAAAACCTGTAACGTGATCCAGGAATGCAAGTGGCACACAGTAGGAGGAGAGTAGGAGGAGGAGGGGGGAGGAGAGTAGGGGAGGCACGGCCTAGCGGCCGTGCAATCAAGAAGTGAGGGGGCGGGAGAGTAGGCAAGGCAGGCGGCTGGGGACATGTGCACGCGCTTTTAAGCTCAATGCGCATGCGCATTGAGCTTAAATTTCTCGTGCACTGCAAGGAATCGCCACGATTCCTTGCAAGTTGGTTAAAGAGTTGGTGAGCCCCCATAGTCTCGCAAGCTCGATGCGCATGCGCATCGACAGGCGAGACCTAAAAATGGTTTTAAAAACACACATTTTCCAGACATTTCTGTGGTGGCAAGTTCTGGAATCTGCGTGGATTCAGAAATGTCTACCCACCCGCGTTCCCCAAAGTCTTACGAGAAAAATGGTACCTCACTTGTGTGGGTCGGCCTAGTGCCTGCGACCGAGAACGGTGCAAAACGCAACGTGATCACACCTCAATTTCGCAGTGAAAAATTACCCTTTTTTTGCACAGTGCCAACCTGTAGTTTTTGAACCCTATCTCTGCCTGCACCTAGGGAAACCTAGCAAACCTATACATTTTTTAAAACTAGACACCCAGGGGAATCCCGGATGGGGTGACTTGACTGCCTCCCACCAGCTTCTGTTAACCAAAATCCCTTGCAAACCTAAAAAAATGTCAAAACCAAATTTTTCCCACATTTCTGTGGTGGAAAGTTCTGGAATCTGCGTGGATCCAGAAATGTCCACCCACCCCGCGTTCCCCAAAGTCTTCAGAGGAAAATGGTACATCACTTGTGTGGGTCGGCCTAGTGCCCGCAACTACTTGCGCCTCCCACACAAGTGAGGCACCATTTCTATCGGGAGACCTGGGGGAACGCTGGGTGGTTGGAAATTTGTGTGAACCCAGTGATGCCACAGTTTCCCACACAAAAATGTGTGAAAAAACAGATTTTTTTTTTCCAGCTAAAATTGAGGTTTGCAAGGGATTCACAGTAAGGAAACGTTAGGGGATCCACGCAAGCCATACCTCCTTGGAAACCCCCAGGTGTCTAGTTTTCAGAAATGTGTGGGCTTGGTAGGTTTCCCTAGGTGGCCGCCGAGCACGGGGCCAAAATCCCAGGTGACCCCCCTTGCAAAAGCAGGTGGTTTTGAGATAGACAATTTTGATGTCACCTCACTACGTTTTGGGCCCTTGCCTGTCACGTGTACTTACGCCTCCCACACAAGTGAGGCCCCATTTTTATCGGGAGACCTGGGGGAACGCTGGATGGTAGGAAATTTGTGTGAACCTGGTGATGCTCCTCTTTCCCACACAAAAATGTGTGAAAAAAAATGATTTTTTCAACTAAAATTGAGGTTCGTGAGGGATTCTGGGCAAGGAAACGTTGGGGGATCCAGGCAAGCCATACCTCAGTGGAAGTCCCCGGGTGTTTAGTTTTCAGAAATGTGTGGGCTTGTTAGGTTTCCCTAGATGGCCGCCGAGCACGGGACCACAAACCCAGGTGACCTCTCTTGCAAAACTAAATCGTTTTGATCCACACCCGCACACGTGATGGTTCAGTACATAAACACATGTGATGGTTCAGTACATAAACACACACGTGATGGTTCAGTACATAAACACACACGTGATGGTTCAGTACATGAACACACACGTGATGGTTCAGTACATAAAATGATATTACAAGAGATTTCACAAAAATGAAATGCACTGTCAATAATAAAATGCACAAAAAAACGAACCAATGACTCGCAGCTCGTGAGCTGTAAAGCCACGACAAGACACCAACCGTTTTACAGGCCATTCACACAACTTTCATATGTGATACACACAAGACCATTCACACCACCAGGCACAAAACCAACACATTACAACGTTCACAAAAAGGGACAAGGTACACCCTGCTTCAGAAAGACAAAAAAGACAGATTTTACTGCACAGCCATCTAATCCTCAAGCGCACACACATACTGGTTGGATTTGGCATGAGGGTGATTGATGGTTCAGTATATATAATTGTATTAACAAGGGATTTCACAAAAATGAAATGCACCTTTCATAATTGAAAGGACGAGAAACTGAACCATTGACACAGCTCGTGAGCTGAAGAGCCACAACAAGGCACCAACCTCTTTACAGGCCATTCATACACCTTTCATACGTGTGACACATAAAAAAGATTCACACCGCCAGCCGCGGGCCCATCACATTACAATACTTACACCAGCAGACCGTGCCATTCAAGGGCCCATCACTTTCATACGCCCACATTCCTGATACAGCAACTACACAAACTTATGGATTGCGTGGAGTGGAGCTCAGCTAGCATGGGTGTGTAGTGACTAGCAGCAAGTCACTACTCGCACACCACCAGCCGAACGCCAGTCCACGCTCACCGCCAGCCAAGCGCCAGTCCACGCTCACCGCCAGCCAAGCGCCAGTCCACGCTCACCGCCAGCCAAGCGCCAGTCCACGCTCACCGCCAGCCAATCGCCAGTCCACGCTCACGCGCCAGTCCACGCCCACCGCCTGCCAAGCGCCCGTCCACACACACCGCCTGCCAAGCGCCCGTCCACGCACACCGCCAGCCAAGCGCCCGTCCACGCACACCGCCAGCCAAGCGCCCGTCCACGCACACCGCCAGCCAAGCGCCCGTCCACGCACACCGCCAGCCAAGCGCCCGTCCAAGCACACCACCAGCCAAGCGCCCGTCCACGCACACCGCCAGCCACGCGCAAGCCTACACACACCGCCATCACATTTAGGATTTTTTATCCAAACAAAACACAAACAAATTGCAAAGATACACAAATCTACTAACACAAAATCTGAATCTAAATACATTACACTAATGCCAACCTTGAAACAGAATACACATTTTTAAACAATACTGACCAGGGAGTTAACTTTACCACTTATGGATGCTCCCAAAAATTCTATTGCGTGTGGTACGCTCTAAAACAAGCAGGCACACACAGCCCAAGGTTAGGACACTCTGGGCAGAAAAGACTAGTCTCCTTCCGCAAACCTCTCCGCCAACAGACTCTTTATCTCCTAGTGGGAAAGTCTTTTGAAGATGTGGGAGGAGTGTAATCAGGAAAGTGGTAATCTTTCAATCGAGCCACATCCTCCACCACTCCAAATCTAGGAACACTTACCTGTTCCACAACAACAAGGCTAGCTATCACAGAGTGCTGAAACTGAAGAAATGTCAACTTTGACCAAGGAGAACACTCTTTGAACACAATAAAAGCATTGAAAGTTGCTAAGTTGAAGAAATTGATGGCCAACTTCTTATACCAAACATAAGCCTTCCGAATTGCAGTGTAAGGTTCCAACCTCTGATCCACTCTGTCAACACCACCCATGTGCTTATTGTAGTCTAGAATGCACCCAGGTTTGCGCACTCCAGCAACCTGAGCCCAAACAGGCATAGGTAAAGTACTCTCATCATGGATGGTAGTCAGCATGTACACATCCCTCCTGTCCACAAATTTCACAGCTATTAGTTAATCACTACGCAAGGAACTGTACTGACCCCTCTGAAGTTTTTTGCAAACAAGCTCTTTCGGATAACCTTTGCGGTTACAGCGGATTGTGCGACATGCAAAAGTGTCCAATTTAAACAATTCCTTAAATAATTGCACAACAGTGTAGAAGTTATCAAGGTACAAATGGTAGCCTCTGTTAAACAGTCTTCTAGCAAGATCCCATGCAATTTTCTCAAACTCCAAAAGTGGACGGACAACCTGGGGTGTCAATAGTGGAATCTCTACCAGTATACACACGAAAATGAAAAACATATCCTGTCCTACTCTCAGACAACATATACAGCTTAATTCCATAGCGTGCCCTCTTGCTAGGGATGTACTCCTATAAACCAAACGACCCTTGAACAAAACCAAAGACTCCTCAATAGATATTTCTTTCCCTGGAGTATAGATCTCTGAACATCGATCTACAAAGTGATTAAGAACAGGCCGAATCTTAAAAAGACTGTCACAGTCAGGGTGAATACGTGGCAACGCCAAAGAATTATCAACAAAATGCAGCATGCGTAGCAAAAGTAGGTACCAATCACGAGTCATAACTGCAGGAAATATGGCTGTTGCCATCAAGGGGCTGGTAGACCAATATGATGCCAGGTTCGGCTTCCTTAGCAAACCCATCAATAAAGTCAAACCCCAAAACTTCATCTCTTCCAGATTTGTGGGAGTCCACTGGGTAGCTCTAGAGTGGGGCCTAAGTTTGTCACTGTTGTCCCTCAAAACTGTTCACCATACGAATTAGTCTGCTCAACAAACTTAAAAACTGTATAGGCAAAAAATGTTCACAATCCACTCTACACCCTGCATCACCACTAAAGGCAGGCAACACTGGCTGCACCATGTTTGGATCAACCCACCAGAGTCCAGCACTTCCAGTAGGAAGCCTAGCAGCCTCAGGCTGCAATCCAGATGCCTCTTGCACCATCGGCACAGCAGTATCCTCCTCTAAAACAGGCACTTCATCTGCACTGAGAGAACGTCGTCATCCGATGATTCGTTGTGGAGAGAATACTCACTGCCAGAATCTTCCCCTCCCTCCTCTCCCTCAGACGCACTGTCAGTGTCATAATCAGGCTCAGAGGAAGATTCAAGAAGCATACCAACCACCTGCTGAGCAGTCATTCTATGGCTAGCCATAATGATTACTAATAAAGGTAACTTGTCAAACAAGTCAACAACAACAAACACTTTGTAAAATAAGTAATAAACAAAATGCACCTTTATCAAAAATACCTATACACTCCAAAGCGATACCACTCACTTGCCAGAAGGAGCTAAACTCACCACCACGTACTCTGCACAGACACAGAATGGATCAACAATATCCCACTAAAAAAGAAAGAGAAAAGAAAATTACACATAAGACAATGCAAAACACATCACAAACATTTTCATGCTCAAAACACTAACTAAATATGCTGCCACTATGACACCACTTACCCAAAAATTCATCCATACATTCCAATATTACTCATTTTGAGTACATACAACAAAAATATTTTTCTTACCAAAAAAATGCAACTATGCAAAACTGCAGAACAACCACTGTCAAAACCGCAAACGGGAATCAAAAGCTTTATACTAGATTTGAAAGGAGAAAAAATCATTGCAATCACACATGCAAATAATGCACCAGTCCACCTGCCAAGCTAAGGGGTAGGTGGGCCTAAAAGTATAAATTCAATATTCACCCCGGTAAAAGGGGAGCAACCCTTGCCCTTGAGGCCACCCCCAAACAAAAATTTTAAAAACTCTGGTGTTTAGTGGCTTCTGCCCCCCTTGAGGGCAGATCGGCCTAAACGCATACTACTCTGTCACCCAAAGAGGGCAGAAATGGCCACAATCATCCTCCCATAAAGGGGAGCGACCCATGTCCAAGGGGCGGCTCCCGAACATAAAAATAAACCCGGATGGCCTAGTGGCCCTACAAAAAAAACAATCGAACTGCCTCTCAAGGTGATACCAAAGGGGATGATGGACGTAGCGTGCGAGCAAATCTAACACTCACCCCCCCGTCAACTGATCTTGGTTTAATCCATCATCATTGTTTAGCTCACTCCATCACCCCAGTTCAGAAATGGCCATATGCTAATCAGTCGGACCCTGTGCGCGTTCATTGCCCTAAGTTGGCAGGGTATGCCCAGACGTGGGTCCCTTGCTCACTTTGCCACTGGACTCAAGCTAGCCTGGCTGATGTCGGCTGATTAGCCAGAAACCGGTCCCAGGATGGTTGTTTCCAGGGCAGGGAAGATATGTCTTGGCAGTTCTGGCTGGACTGTTCCCATGAGGTACAGGGTCAGACTAATTTCCATATGGCCATGTCTGAACTAGGGTGGTGGAGTGAGCTAAAGCATGAATATGGATGAAAAATTCCATCTGCCCCCCCTCAGGGGACAGACGAACCCAAAAGGGGAGCGACCCTTGCCCAAGGGGCCGCTCCCCCAACCAAAACCTAACATCATGGGCATACTGAAAAGGCCCCCAAAGGGGAGTGACCCTTGCCCAAGGGGCCACTCCCCACTACATTTATTCAATTGGCCCAGTGGGCCAAATACATATTTTAAATCTGCCCCCCCTCCATCCCCCAGGGGGGCAAACAAAGCAAAAATGATGGCCCCCAAAAGGAGAGCGACCCTTGCTTAAGGGGTTGCTCCCCAAAACAAAAAAAACATTCTGGGCTTGCTAAAATGGCCCCCAATGGGAGTGACCCTTGCCCAAGGGGCCACTCCCGAGCACATTGGTAAATTAGGGCCGTTTAAAAAAAAAAACAGATTCTGCCCCCCCCCCCCCCTAACCCCCCTCCCCCGGGGGGGGGGGCAGACAAAGCCTTTCAAATTGCCCCCAAAAGGGGGAGTGACCCTTGCCCAAGGGGCCGCTCCCCCAACCAGCAAACACTTGCATGGATTTAAAAAAAAAAATAATCCCTGGCGCTAGTGGGAATTCCTGCTGCACGATCGCATGATCGTGCAGCAGGAATGCACAAAAGAGGCATTGAGGGAAAGGAAAACCCTTTCCTTTTCCCCGTTGCCTCTTTCGTTTAACCCCCCCCCCCCCCCCCCCCCCCCCCCCCAGCCCCAAAACTTACCTCTTAGTTCACCGATGCGCAGGAAGCAAATGGCTTCCTGCGCATCTGTGAACTAAGGGGAACCTCCAATGACGTCAGCGCGCCTCCCGCGCTGACTTTATTGATGACGTGGAGGGGGGGGGGGGGGGGGGGCAGGGGGAGGCAGGGGTAGGTCTTCACCTGCCTTCCCCGGTGCAAAGACGCTGATCGACCGCCCACGGAGGGAGCGCCAGCGCTTCACCCGTGGGTGGGTGCCATGACGAGCTGAGCTAGTCATGAGCATAAAAGGGGTTAAAGAGTTACCTGTGTGCTAGCAGACCAGTTCAGTCCGTACTTTGTTTTGAGCTCTTTGGTACTGGATAAGAGTTAACTGAGTTCCCTAAATGTGAATTGTTTTTCCTGAGGATCCCAATCTGAGAAATGTTGATGCATCTATTGCCGCCTTAATGGTCAATCCAGAGCTCACTGCAGGGAAGCTAAATATCTCCCACACATTTCTTCTGAAAACTTTACCTGAATTGATACTCCGTAGACGCACTTGATTTCACTGAAAGAAGTGTCCAACTGAATAGTTGTGTAGTTGTGCGTCCTTTTCTTTGCATTGCAGCATTCATAATTTTTTGGTGGATGCTTACCATTTGAAACCCTGAACCAGAGAACTGGGGCATTTCAAGTGAATAACTTGCTCTATTTATCCACTTGATTCTCGAATGGAAACAAAGTTTAGCAATTACATCTTACTTTATTAAGGTGGATGTGGGTTAAACATTTGTATACAACATACTATTGTATATGAATATGAACAAAATGCAAGCCAGTACCCCAGCACAATCCAGTGCCAGAGATGCAAACCTTAAAGTTTTGTATTGTGTTCATGTGCATTATGCTTGTGTTATTTATTTTTATAAAATGATGCTCTTTTTTTGACCTTATCAAATGATGAAACACTTCAGGTGTTTTTGAGGAGAATTCACAAGCCGTGAGATTTGCTACAGTTTATTTTTCCCTTTGAGTCTGTTGGTCACCGACACTGGGGTGCCGGTCAGAATGCAGCATCCTAATCATTTGGCTATGAAACATGCTATTAAACATAGTTAATTTGTAGTCTTGTGCACGAGGTGTGAAAAATCATGTTTGAGTCAGAGTGACTTGAGATTTGCTCCCGAAAATGTTGAAGTAAATCTAAAAGCTCACCTACTAAACTATGGCAGGAGTCCCATCCAGCCCTAAAATTAGTTTGAATGCCAAAAAAAATATGCCAAATATCAGTGTGTGCTCTTTTGCCCTCAGAAGCGTGGTGGTTGGTCCATATGTATGCCCAGGGACTCGTATAAGGGTACCACAGCGACTTGTTTCCCTTGCTGGACAAGATGTGTGACTTGTACTTAAAATCGACTGGGCGAACTTCTTTTGCCTTATTCAAATTTCGTGCTAAGCCTTGTAGCGCAATGTCATGATAATGTGTTGATTGAACTTTGGAGCCCAATAGGTGTTTAACTCACAATTATGTCATTGGCATTTTGCAAGCACACCGTTTTCTCTGACCGTTTCTGTGGGAAACTTTCCACCTGTGTTGGGTAGCTGTTCAAAATGGGCAAGTATAAATTGAAAGCACGAGGCTAAAACAAACCCTTGTTCCAAGCCATTATTTGGTTGGATTTTTGATGCAACTTTACTATTTCCAACCTTGAACAGTGCCCATTTCTCACTATACAATGCTATTATTACGTTTAAACAATTTTCTGGAATGGCAGTTCTGCAAGTTCAATGTGGATCTGTGTTTTCCTTTTTAGGTCTCGCAGAGAGACCTATTGCAGTGAAACCAAAAAGTTAAACCAGGCGGATTGTGAGTGCGGATTTCAAACAGTTCACGTGAAATCGCGTGACCAAAAGCACGTGCATTTCCCCACCTCAAAGCCCCAGCCTCTCTCCCACAGGCTCCTCAGCGCGCTTGCCATTTGCTCCCCAATCTGCCTGCCTCGCTTAATTGTATCAGACCCGACACTTATTCACAGCCGGCCGGCCATGCTTCAGCGTGGTGACTCCTCCAGCAGCTCTTCAAAGCCATTTCTCCTTCCCTAATTATTCACGGCCGGCCGGCCGGCCGTGTTTTTTCTTTGTCTCTGTTTTTTTTTACCCTTTTCTTTTTTATTGGTCCGCCTCTTCTCCCCGACGCTTCAGATCGTGTACTTTCAGCTTGTTATTTCCATCACACTGTGCCCAAACAGTTTTATCGTTTAAAAAAAACTTGGCTGCAGAGAACATGACATTCTCTTAAACTTGCGCAGTGCTGCACACCACCACTTTAAGTTTTGCAATAACGTTCTGATTAAACGTACCCCAAACAAGTAAGGTACATGGGCCATTTTGTCACTAGAGAACGCCACCCCGTCCTCCCACCTTTCTCTCCCTGGAGCCCTCGTTGAATTCCGGTGAAAATTATGAAGCTGTTCAATGCTCTTTTAATCCAATCATCCGCCTAGGCCTCTAATTGAATTACTTTGTGTTTGCTCAGCCAGTGCCTATTTTGCAAACTGCAGTTTGGATGGATGCACATGTCTTTTTCAGAAGTTGAAAATATTGATCCATTTTACCCCTGCACCCTCCATTATTTATCCAACTTCACACTTTAGTATAGCGCCAAGTATTCTGAAGTAGAAGGCGCTTTTCTAAAATTCGTTATCGCTAGTCCGCATTTTGGAAGACTTTGGTGTCTTTTATTATTAAACTAAGCAAACCGTCTCAAAGATGGAGCTGTGCATTCGCTTTTGTCGTGTGCTCTGCCTCAGGCCGGCATTTCTCCTCCCCTAATTATTCACTGCACGGCATGCTGCTCCCCCTGCGTCTCGTCACCCTTCCAGCTCAAACATGCCTCTCCATTTTCCTCTGCTGTCCTTAGCCCAGGCAACTACACTTACTGGCCCGTAGCTCCCTTATGTGCAAAAGGTACAGTGCCACCGTCTGACTCACTCTCAGACCCACATTCAGCTGTAGCAGTCACTAATGGAAGTTGCTTGTTTTTTAAAGCAACCAAAACTATATGTAGCAATATACGGTTCAGTGCCATTTCCACTTTAGGGACGTGTCTATTTTTTATTTCCACCCCACTGTGCCCAAACAGTTTTATCATTTAAAAAACTCGGCTGCAGAGAACATGACCTTCTCTTAAACTTGTGCACCTAGTCACCCGGTGACTTCCCCGTGTGCTTGTGGCCGTGTTTGGTAATGAGCCACTGTAAGGAACTGTTCACAATAACACATAGACCACTACACAGATCTTTCTGTGTCATGCAAACAATTGTAAATCCCGTGTGAGCCATCTCAGCATTTCATCCTTACTTGGTGGTTGCTTTTTTGACCGGTTATTTTGTACGGCAAGCAGAATTATGCTACATAGTCAGCCTGTGTTAAGTATTCCGTCCGTATGCTGGTGATACACACGTCTGGCTTCATAACCTCTCCTGAGAAGTTAAACTTCTTAATAAACCTGCAAAAATTGCAAGACTGTCCGACCGGCCACCCCTTGAAACACAATCCTTTAAAATTAGAGTTTCTCCTCATCGAGCCGTCTCAAACGACATTGCCTGTACGATATTATATTGATTAATGTGTCGAACTAGATTGCAAACAGGCAGTCTTTGGCAGGGTTTCCTCCCGGGCAAAAGACCCCATGTGCAGTTTCAAGTGAATGATTTCTAAAAATCTGCACTTTTAGCTAATATTTCTCTGGAGGCTTCGTTGATGTATTCCTTAGCAGGCCCTCCAAATCCTCGTCCAATCTCTTGTGTTACAAGATGCTTCCGATGGGAATTCTCCTCTGACTGGTCTTCCCTAAATATATCTAGCCCCTTAAGGCAGTTTTACATGTAGTGGTTTGCTTCTGCAAACGGACCAAAAAAAGAGGCTTCACGGCCGCTTCTCCCTCCCACAGGCAGCCATCTGTTTGCCCCCCCGCACCCCCCCCCCGTGTCCTCGTTCTCTTTCTTCCTTTCCCCCACCCAGGCCCTTGCGTAATAGATATCATCACCCCCTCTTGCTCTCCGGTGACTTCCCCGTGTGTTCTTGTGGCTGTGTTTGCTTTAGATACTTGTCCAAGTGTCAAACATTGTATACATAACTTTTGCTCTTCCGTCACTCACCCTCACACCCTCACCCACACACCCCCTCTCACACCCTCACCCACTCACACCCCCTCACAAACCCCCTCACCCTCACAAACCCCCTCACCCTTACACACCCTCACTCTCACACGCCTTCATTCTCACACCGCCCCAGCATCACTCGGCGCCGCCCCAGCATCACTCGGCGCCGCCCCAGCATCACTCGGCGCCGCCCCAGCATCACTCGGCGCCGCTCCAGCATCACTCGGCGCCGCTCCAGCATCACTCGGCGCCGCCCCAGCATCACTCGGCGCCGCCCCAGCACCACCACATCAATCTGTGCAACCATTTAACAACAACTGGTTCAAATATGTTATCTCAATGTTTCAAGCTTTATTACAAAGGTCACAAAAAGATGTTAATATTTCACTTCTGGTCTTGGATTTTCGCCACAATAAAATACACTGAACATAATCTTCACAAAAGTTATTTACAAAAGTGTAAACTATTGCCATTATAAATTACAAGAACTTTTTTGAAAGTATTAATTATGGAAAAAATAAATAAAAGCCATTGTTAATTGTAATATCAATACATCTAAGTCACGTAAATGCAACACATATTGCATTACAAATGCTATAGGTGTTACATTTGCAAATGTTATAACTATTGGCATTGGAAATGACAAAGCTATTAATTTAGCTATTTTAAATCCCAACACAGAAATAAAAAAAATGTCATTTACAATACCAATAGATCAAACTTTCCTAATGCGAGACCTATTGCATTGCAAATGCTTGTCTTGTAGTAGTAGTATCTTTGCCTGCGACAATACCTGATCCACCTCATTGTACATGACCTGATACCTATTTAATGGCTGGATGGTTTGACACGTTGAGCTTGGGTTGGCAGTTCTCTATTTGGGTATGCTTATTCTCTGACCTCAGTTTGACTGTGGTTGTTGAAGTTCTGCTCGCTTGCCCTCATTTTTTATTTAATTTTACTTCTGCCAGTGTCCTTGTTTCAAGGTTCCTCTGTACATTGTCTCGACTTTTGGATGCAACACTTTGTATTTTTACCACATTGTGAGTGAGGGGTTAGGTTTGTTTTTGCGGAAGCTCTTTTTCCTGGCATTTTTGTAAGTATAAGGCGAATGTTACTTGCTTCTCTGATGTTGCATCCACTGGTTGTTCTTCTATTTCTGTTTTTTTGGGGGGGGAAAAAGGTGACTTCTACTTCGTTGATGTGGTCCCTTGTGTTAGTGTGTGTGTGTGAGTTCCTTTTTCTTTTCCTTCTCTTTTGGTTAGAATTGGGCCTTCGCTCTTCCTTCCTGAGCAATTACAGTAAGAAGTCGGTCTGTGTTATTGGATGAGCAGTTTTGGCTGCCGTATCGTTTGTTTTTTGGCCAATTCACTTGCTGTGCTTTTGCTGTCCTTTTTTTAATTACACATTAGTGGGGGATGGGAGGATTTAAGTGGGAGATAGCGGAGTTTGGTTGATTGGCGAGACTGAGTGGAGTTTCTGTGAGTTCTTTTTCTGTTACCCTGAATTTTCCTTGTGGTCTTCTGGATTGTGTTTCGACTTCCTGCAAAATATGCTTCACGATGGTAGTAATCTATCTGTCGAGTAAATTTGATCACTGCCAAGGGACCTCTAATTGTAGATTTGTGCTCTCAAGGTGAGATCATTCAGTGATTGTAACTTTTTGTCGGTACCAACCATGTGGATGGCCACTGTAATGAGGAGGTCCAACTGTATCTCCTGTTTGTCAGATTAAAAGCAAATTACTGATGATATTGCTTCCATTGTGTTTAAAAGGGCTATCCAAGTGGAACCAACTGGCTCATTGTTTTTCACACACAGTTGCGGCTTCCAGGTTTGGTGAAGTGACTTCTAACCGAGCCCTCTTCAACAATATTTGCCTGTTTGATCCCTTTTGACCCTTCTTCAGGTTTAGGTCTCGACTATTCTATCCCGTTAGGGATTGAATAGGCGAGATTATAGTAAGCAGTCCGAAAAGTCTACCTAGCCTGCGGATCGCGTACAATTCATGTGAGGCGGGCGTGTGAGGCAGGCGCGTGCACATACACCATCGGCCTCTGCATCAGACTTCAAAGGAAGCCAAAAAACAATATGCAGAAGGAGCGTTAAATATAAGACAAAGAAAAATTTATTGTGTATACAATTTCACAATTATATATCCAGAGATGTTTTCTCCTAAGAAAAGTCCTCCAAGCTGCAGTTCAATTCATTTTCTTTATTCTGAGTGATGTCAGTCCGTTTCCAACCAAGATTATCTATATCTATATCTATTCTATACTACTATTATAAAGGAAGAACTTTGAACCTTTGAGGCGGGTAAACTCTGGAACCACAGCGCCAATCCACACACCCGATACATCGTTGTAATAGTCAGGGTGTGCAGAAGGACATAGGCTATATAAACATAATAAATATACGTTATTTAAAACATTTACCGAAAAAAAAAGTGGTCCCTTGGAAGAAGCGCCGGCCGCGACGTGCGTGCCCGACGTGAGGAGCGGCGTCCAGGAGCGCGAGGAGGACCGGCGGACATGGCGCAGTGAGGAGCGGCGGGGAGGAGCGGTGAGCGGCGGATGAGGTAGGTAATTTATTTATTTATTTATTTAGGAGAGGTGAGCGGTGGAAAAATGAAGCAAAAATTAAAATCGTGAGCAAGAGGAAGCAAACTGAGCATTACAAAAGTGAGCCAAACGGTGCATTACAGGAGGAAAAAGTTACGTGTGCAGGTTACAAAAGCGTAGAAGGTAAACATAGAGGTATAGGAGGAAAAAGTGACGCGTGTAGGTAGCAAGAGGAAGCAAACGGAGCATTAAAAAAGTGAGCCAAACGGTGCATTAGTGGAGGAAAAAGTTACGTGTGCAGGTTACAAAAGCGTAGAAAGTAAACCTAGAGGTATAGGAGGAAAAAGTGACGAGTGCAGGTAGCAAGAGGAAGCAAACGGAGCATTAAAAAAGTGAGCCAAACGGTGCATTACAGGAGGAAAAAGTTGCGTGTGCAGGTTACAAAAGCGTACAAAGTAAACATAGAGGTATAATACTGCAATATATGGAGGAAGGCTCCAGGGGACCCACGGACAACGTCGGGGCGGGCGGGGGCCCTGAAGCCTAATTGCTCCCGGACAACGTCGGGACGGGCTGCTAGTTATAGATACAACACAATTAACAGCCAACGTGTTTCGTCCCCATTTGAGATATCATCAGGGCTCCACGAATATATTCAAATGTTAATCCTAGCTGTAATTACTGTAGTTGCATGTGTTGTTATCTCAATGCTTCTATACCCTGGTAAAATTACCAGTCCTGTATCCAATGTAATCTTTCAAATTATATCCTTTTGTTAAATATTATGCGTAGCAATCCAATCCTGTATGTCAATTTTAATACCTGACAAACAGTATATTCCACAGAAATGCTTCTAATTCTCTTAGATCCACTGGCAAGTAATTTCTCCAGTATATGCCAAATTTCCCCAAACCGTAAGTACCATGATCTGTACTAGGCATCCGAATCAGCGACTCGAAGGAAGCCGCTCGCACACCACCATTTGTCTGAGCCTCGGCATCAGACTTCAAAGGAATCCGCTCCACCGCCCCACCACCCCATCAGACTTCAAAAGAATGCGCTCCCGCTCCCCCCGCCACAGCAATGCCGAGAACTTTTTTTTTTGCATCCATTTCGCGGGGAAGCCGTGTTTTGTTTGGTGGTCTCTTCACCTTTCTCGTTTTTTTTTTGTGGACGAAAGTGAACGCCTACCGTGCTTGTTTACAGTAGCCTTGCTCCTCAAATGCTGTTGCTGTGTTGCCATCTCTCTAGGGACACTCAGCTTGAAAACACTCGACTTGCTAGCTGCAATGCTACATCCGCTATGCTTTGCCTCTAGACACATTGATCCCTCGCAGACTGTGATGACTCTGCCCCTCCTGATTCTGAAACTGACCAACGCAGTCACCACACAGTCTCTTCTCTCTGTCTTATGATGTCTGCCCTGCCACCATTTACTTCGGACCCTCACCCTCACACCCTCACCCACCCACCCTCGCCCCCTCTCACCCTCGCCCCCTCACACCCCCTCACCCTCACACCCTCTCACACCTTCACACCCCCTCACCCTCACTCCCCCTCACCCTCACTCCCCCTCACCCCCCCTCACCCCCCCTCAATCCCCCTCACCCTCACAACCCTCTCACCCACACCCCCACACACCCTCGCCCTCACACCCCCTTGCCCTCACACCCCCTCACCCTCACACCCCCTCACCCTCACACCCCCTCACCCTCACACCCCCTCACCCTCACACCCCCTCACCCTCACACCCCCTCACCCTCACACCCCCTCACCCTCACAAACCCCCTCACCCTCACAAACCCCCTCACCCTCACACACCCCCTCACCCTCACACACCCCCTCACCCTCACAAACCCCCTCACCCTCACAAACCCCCTCACCCTCACAAACCCCCTCACCCTCACACACACCCTCACCCTCACACACCCTCATCCTCACACACCCTCATCCTCAACCTCACACACCCTCACCCACCCTCTCTCCCTCACACACCCTCACCCTCTCACCCTCGCCCCCTCTCACCCTCGCCCCCTCACACCCCCTCACCCTCGCCCCCTCACACCCCCTCACCCTCACACCCTCTCACACCTTCACTCCCCCTCACCCCCCCCACCCCCCTCACCCCCCCTCATCCCCCTCACCCTCACAACCCTCTCACCCACACCCCCACACACCCTCGCCCTCACACACCCTTGCCCTCACACCCCCTCACCCTCACACCCCCTCACCCTCAGACCCCCTCACCCTCACACCCCCTCACCCTCACAAACCCCCTCACCCTCACAAACCCCCTCACCCTCACAAACCCCCTCACCCTCACAAACCCCCTCGCCCTCACACACCCTTGCCCTCACACCCCCTCACCCTCACACCCCCTCACCCTCACACCCCCTCACCCTCACACCCCCTCACCCTCACACCCCCTCACCCTCACAAACCCCCTCACCCTCACAAACCCCCTCACCCTCACAAACCCCCTCACCCTCACACACCCCCTCACCCTCACACACCCTCATCCTCAACCTCACACACCCTCACCCACCCTCTCTCCCTCACACACCCTCACACACCCTGTCTCCCTCACACACCCTGTCTCCCTCACACACCCTGTCTCCCTCACACACCCTGTCTCCCTCACACACCCTGTCTCCCTCACACACCCTGTCTCCCTCACACACCCTGTCTCCCTCACACACCCTGTCTCCCTCACACACCCTGTCTCCCTCACACACCCTGTCTCCCTCACACACCCTGTCTCCCTCACACACCCTGTCTCCCTCACACACCCTGTCTCCCTCACACACCCTGTCTCCCTCACACACCCTGTCTCCCTCACACACCCTGTCTCCCTCACACACCCTGTCTCCCTCACACACCCTGTCTCCCTCACACACCCTGTCTCCCTCACACACCCTGTCTCCCTCACACACCCTGTCTCCCTCACACACCCTGTCTCCCTCACACACCCTGTCTCCCTCACACACCCTGTCTCCCTCACACACCCTGTCTCCCTCACACACCCTGTCTCCCTCACACACCCTGTCTCCCTCACACACCCTGTCTCCCTCACACACCCTGTCTCCCTCACACACCCTGTCTCCCTCACACACCCTGTCTCCCTCACACACCCTGTCTCCCTCACACACCCTGTCTCCCTCACACACCCTGTCTCCCTCACACACCCTGTCTCCCTCACACACCCTGTCTCCCTCACACACCCTGTCTCCCTCACACACCCTGTCTCCCTCACACACCCTGTCTCCCTCACACACCCTGTCTCCCTCACACACCCTGTCTCCCTCACACACCCTGTCTCCCTCACACACCCTGTCTCCCTCACACACCCTGTCTCCCTCACACACCCTGTCTCCCTCACACACCCTGTCTCCCTCACACACCCTGTCTCCCTCACACACCCTGTCTCCCTCACACACCCTGTCTCCCTCACACACCCTGTCTCCCTCACACACCCTGTCTCCCTCACACACCCTGTCTCCCTCACACACCCTGTCTCCCTCACACACCCTGTCTCCCTCACACACCCTGTCTCCCTCACACACCCTGTCTCCCTCACACACCCTGTCTCCCTCACACACCCTGTCTCCCTCACACACCCTGTCTCCCTCACACACCCTGTCTCCCTCACACACCCTGTCTCCCTCACACACCCTGTCTCCCTCACACACCCTGTCTCCCTCACACACCCTGTCTCCCTCACACACCCTGTCTCCCTCACACACCCTGTCTCCCTCACACACCCTGTCTCCCTCACACACCCTGTCTCCCTCACACACCCTGTCTCCCTCACACACCCTGTCTCCCTCACACACCCTGTCTCCCTCACACACCCTGTCTCCCTCACACACCCTGTCTCCCTCACACACCCTGTCTCCCTCACACACCCTGTCTCCCTCTCACCCCCTCTCACCCCCTCTCACCCCCTCTCACCCCCTCTCACCCCCTCTCACCCCCTCTCACCCTCTCTCACACCCTCTCACCCCCTCTCACCCTCTCACCCCCTCTCACCCTCACATCCCCTTGCCCTCACCCTCTCACCCCCTCTCACCCTCACATCCCCTTGCCCTCACCCTCTCACCCCCTCTCACCCTCACATCCCCTTGCCCTCACCCTCTCACCCCCTCTCACCCTCACATCCCCTTGCCCTCACCCTCTCACCCCCTCTCACCCTCACATCCCCTTGCCCTCACCCTCTCACCCCCTCTCACCCTCACATCCCCTTGCCCTCACCCTCTCACCCCCTCTCACCCTCACATCCCCTTGCCCTCACCCTCTCACCCCCTCTCACCCTCACATCCCCTTGCCCTCACCCTCTCACCCCCTCTCACCCTCACATCCCCTTGCCCTCACCCTCTCACCCCCTCTCGCCCTCACATCCCCTTGCCCTCACTCTCCCTCCACTCTCCCTCCACTCTCCCTCCACTCTCCCTCCACTCTCCCCTCACTCTCCCTTCACTCTCCCTTCACTCTCCCTTCACTCTCCCTTCACTCTCCCTTCACTCTCCCTTCACTCTCCCTTCACCCTAACAAAACATAGCATTGCATAACATAACATAGCATAGCATAACATAACAATTCAAAGCATAGGATAGCAAAACATAGCATAGCATAACATAACAATTCAAAGCATAGGATAGCAAAAAAAACATAGCATACAGCATCACTCCGCACCACCACACCACACCACAACATCACTCAGGGGCACCACAACATCACTCAGGGGCACCACAACATCACTCAGGGGCACCACAACATCACTCAGGGGCACCACAACATCACTCAGGGGCACCACAACATCACTCAGGGGCACCACAACATCACTCAGGGGCACCACAACATCACTCAGGGGCACCACAACATCACTCAGGGGCACCACAACATCACTCAGGGGCACCACAACATCACTCAGGGGCACCACAACATCACTCAGGGGCACCACAACATCACTAAGAGCCACCACAGCATCAATCTGTGCAACCATTCAACAACACCTGGTTCAAATATGTTCTCTGAATGTTTCAAGCTTTATTACAAATGTAATAAAAATATGTTATTATTTCACTTCTGTTCTTGGATTTTCGTTGCACTAAAATACACTGAACATAATCTTCACAAAAGTTATTTACAAAACTTTAAGCTATTGCCATTATAAATTACAATAACTTTTATTTAAGTATTAATTATTGGAAAAAAATTAAAAGCCATTGTTATTTGTAATATCAATACATGTAAGTCACGTAAATACAACGCATATTGCATTACAAATGCTATAGGTGTCACATTTGCGAAAGTTATAACTATTGGCATTGTAAATGACAAAGCTATTAATTTTGCTGACCACTGTTAATACCTGCATTATGCAAGGGAGATTGCCTAAAGTCCTGGACTTCCTTGCATTTCAAGTTGTCCTTATTCCCCGTGTATAGTGTATTCCGTCCCTACCCACATCCAAGGTTTCTGGAATAAGAGAAATCACAACCTGGGCATTCATACGTCTCTAGCTTTTGCCCCCTTCCAACAATTAGAAGCGCGGCACTCCCCTATCCTAAGCGCATGGAGTTGCTGCTGTGAGTACCTATGGACGGCAAATTGGCCAGGGGTTCTGACGCTTGGACGGGCTACGGGCGCAAACCGGCTTGCCTTTGGTGCGCCCGCTGCACAGTCAAGCCAGCGTGGTATTTATGGCATTTGTGGCGTGATGACTAGAACTCTAACCCCCAATGGAGGGCTCGCTCTGACAGGCGAACACCACGGGTCAGCGGGAAATCAACTAAAATTTCTTAAAAGCAGTCTTTGTAAACGGTGATGCAAATATATGTTCAAAAGAATGCAATAGCAGCAAAACTGAAACAACACAAATCCCCAGGGCCAGACTGACTCCTGGGCCAATTTTTGAAAAACTTTAATGTGGATCTGACCTACCCATTTGACCTCTCTTTAATTCTTTTGGAAAGACGCATGAAGTCACGCCCTCCATTGAAGAAGCACTCATCAGTCATTCCTAAATCTGGGAAAAATCCTAGCTTATGCGCCTCATATCGACCCACTGCCTTTTTAAATCTAGAGAACTTTACACTAAAATTTTAGCAACCAGATTGGAAGGAGTACCCGCAGACTTGATCCACACTGACCAATTGGGATTTATTAAGGGGAGACAAACCCACAACAATTTATGGCGAGTGGTCCATTTGCTAGAGTAGAGGAAAATACCTGGAGTGTTACTGGCGCTGGATGCCGCAAAGGAATTGGACATTCCTCTTCTCTGCCCTTTGCAGCTTTGGACTGGGAGTGAAATATATATTCATGATTCAAGCTAACTATGCTAACCCCCGATCAGGGGTCATAGTTAACTGGACGGTCTCAAGATAGTTTACTTTGGGAAAAGGTACACATCAAGGGTGCCCTATTTCTCTCTTGCTCTTTGCTTTAAGCATTGAACCATTAGCATCCCAAATTAGGACCTCTCCCCACATACAGGGCATTCCTTTTGCATTGATGGATCACAAAACTTCCTTGTTTGCAGACAACATACTTCTGACACTCACTTCCTCACAGAACTCTATTTTAGCTCTGGAGACAGAACTGCAGAAGTATTAACTAGTGTTCCGCTTTATGGTGAACCTCACAAAGTCCTTTCTACTCAATCTGACAGTACTGGAGGGTGAGATGGAAGATTTGGCGCCTCATACGCCTTTACAATTGGCACACAAAGAAATAACATATTTAGGCTTAAAGATTACACCTCTGGTTGCAGACCAATACAAGGCTAATTTCCCTCCCCTACTTCGCCAATTGCAGCAAGACTTGAAGAGATGGACTCCAATGTACTTAACTTGGATTGGTAGGATTAACGCAATCAAGATAATCCTACCTCTGGTGCTGTGTTGTTTTAGGGCCTACCAATGGAAGTAGATAGCCTATTTTGTCCCTACTTACAATCCCAGATAACGTAATGTACTTGGCAAAATCATAGGGATTGTCTGTCCAACAAACTATTATGGCTTTCTAAACAGGAGGGGAGGCTTGCACTCCTGTTCTTTGTAGCATATTATAGAGCGGCACAACTCCAGGTGATTTCAGAATGATCCTCGAGAGATTCAGAGAAGCACTGGCTCCACATGAACAGAGCAGACACTGGCAGAGCAATCTGGGTTCCTATTTGGAAAGCTAAAAATTCCCGACCTCCGAATGTATATTTAAGCACTCCTAATAGAACCACACTCAAAGTATGGGATATAACAACCCGGCAGAACAAAATTACAACCCTCCCTTCCCCTCCCTGTACACCCCCATCCACTTCAATAAAGCATTCCCACCATTTCTCACTCTCGGACCCTTTGATTTGTGAAGGTAAAGGGGTGTCTCACTATCTCAGATGTGTACCATGGTTGGGATATACTTGCCTTTGCCAATTACTGCAGTAACTTCAATCTCCCTGTTAGAGAGAGATCATTATAACCAGTTGGTTCACTAGGGTAACAGTCAGAGTATAGACAGGCAGCCACCAGGGATCTGCATCCAGTTAAAAAATGTGCGCCAAGGAGTGTTTCTAGGGGGACCATTTCATTAATCTATTCGCTTCTTAAGTTTAAATGTAGTTATTGAGTTTTTCAAAATCGGAAAACCATACAGAGGCATAATAAAAAGCACAATGTGAAAGAATATACAATCCACAGCTGATCTTGTAGCGGTATAACACTTATCGTCATCGTAAGATACGAAATAGCGAAAGCATGTGCACCGCCATGAGTGAATTACATCATGAAAAGCTCTGCCCCTGCAGGAAACTACAAACATTAACTCCCTGTCCAGTAAGCCCTGTAACACATGTAGCTAGTCCCATTTCTGCTTCTGTGGCATTGTTCGCTAAACAGTAGGAGAAGTTAATGAGTCTTTCCAGAGGTCTGATAGGGTTAACACTCTTAGGTATTCGGGCTGGGTAATCTCATTGAATTCTGACGAGAGCAGCGTTGGGAATGGACCCCGGATTTTCTGAAAGGATTCAGTGTAGTTATTCAGAGTAGGTGAGATACGTTCCATCCCCAAGATATACCATATCCTATGTATCCAACCTGTAGGTATAGGGGAGGGGGAGGATCCCCAATGTGACAAAATGTTTTGTAGCACTGACCCTATTGCCAGCCCCATTTGACGTCCTCTCGTGCTCTTGAGTGGATAAGTGATTGGATTAGGAAGGCCTAAAACAGCATAGACAGGAAGCCTCGGGATCTGTGTCGAATAGCTCATATATCTTGCCTAGGATTGCGGTCCAGTAGTTAGCCAGCAACGGACACTCCCACAGTATATGTAATAGTTATCGCAGCCGCGCCAGCAAGTAGCTACTTTCCGGGCTGTGTGTTTTGCCCTATAGTTGATCCCTTCCCAGTCATTCTGTGTGAGGTCCCCACCCAATTCTCTACCCATCTCCGTTGGCTCAGTGTGACTTTTGGTTGTGGGTTGTGTCTAATCATATGTTACATTTCAGAGATCAGTCCCTTATCAGTGAGTTTAGTGATTAGCCATTTCTCGTATTTATTCAGTCGTCTTCCCCCCTGCTCTCTCGTCTCCTTTTGAAGTACCCTGAGAAAATGGTAGGACTCCTGACAGATCAAAGAGATGCCCCACAGAGTGGCAGGTAGTGTCCTGCCAAGCCGTATAGGATTTGTCAGACATACCAGGATTACATTTGCAGTTCCTGAACAGGAGAGTCAAGGTAGATGGAAAGGTTGTAAGTTTCTTTGTTGTCGCCACCCCATCCCAGACCAACATCACCGATTTGGTGATTGGGGACCCCATCCCGCTGCATGGAGCCTTCTTCAAGAAGGGAACCTTCCAAAGATCGATTCCCGTTAGGTCTCGGTCTTGAAAAAGCCATAGTTTTTCGGACTCTGGCCTTGCCCATTCCACTAAATATCGCAATTGAGCCACTTTATAAAGGCTGGGGAGATCAGCTATCCCCAATCCCCCTTGCTCTGGCCGCCCATATCCCAAAGCTTTGCTCATCCTTGGTCGTGCCCCGCCCAGATAAATTGGTTAATGTCCTGCTGCAGCGAGGTGATCACTCCAAGGGGAGGTACCACCAGGAGGGTTTGAATCAGAGTGCTTTGGGCAAGAGACATTTTGACCACCGCTATTCTTCCTAGCAATGAGAGCCAGTGTTTGTTCCAGACGCCCAGATCTTTCTTCGCCTGCGGTATTAACTTGGTGTAATTCAGCGGAGTTGTCTAGTGCACCATTTCAGAGTGCACCAGTCCCAATCAGGGAATGGAGTCCACTACGGGGATTCCGGAGAGCCATTCTTCCCTCGGATTGAGTTTAGGGGACGCTGGATTTAAATTTAAGATGAGCGATTTTTCCTGCATTGACTCGAAAGCCTGACACTTTGCTGAAGGTTTCCAATTCCATTAAAAAGGCGGGAAGTGAATCCCTCGGCTCAGTCAGTGCAGCTTTCACGTCATCCGCGTAAAGACTGATCGGATGCGTTTCTCCCCCGAACGGGATCCACCTAATGTGAGGATTATCTCTGACCCTCTGTGCCAAAGGCTCAATGTATAGGGCAAACTGCAAGGGTGACAACAGGCATCCCTGGCAGGTTTTCGGTTGTATAGCAAATGGTCGTGAGGAAATACTGTTCACTCTAATAGATGCTGTAGGTCTGTTGTAGCAGCAGCTCGCTCACTCCCTGAATTTCTCCCTAATTCCGAATTTAGTCATCAGGTGGCACAGGAAGAGCCAGTCCACCCGGTCAAATGCTTTTTCAGTGTCTACGGTCAGTAAGAGCCCGTCTATTTGCGTCTGATTGGCATTATCGATGAGGTGGAGCATCCTCTTAATATTGACCCCACATTGGCGAGATTGAATAAACCCTGCCTAGTCTGGCTCTATCAAATTTAGCATGTAGGGGGCCTAGTCGCGTAGGGAGTATGCCCGTGAATATTTTAAAATCCACATTAAGTAAAGAAATAGCAGCGGTATGAGCTACATTGCTGTCTATCTTTGCCTGACTTAGGTAGGACCACTATTGCGGCCCCTAGCATTGTCTCTGAGATCGGGTGCTCGCACCCGAAGTAGTTAAAGAGCCTCGTCCGAATCGGGGCTGGAATGTGACAAAATTATTATGTAAGAGGGCACGGAACCCATCTGGGCCGGGGGATTTGAGCACATTGAGGCGCGAGATCGCTATGACTACATCTTCGACCCTGATGGGAGCATCTAACACAGCTGCCTGGTCTGGGTTGAGTGTGGACAAAGTGATAGATTGGAGGTAGGCTGAGGTATCATGGTCTGATGCAGCTTCTACTGCGTATAATTGTTCATAGAACTCCTGGAAAGTGGGGGCGTGGCTTGGACGGCGGTGAGAATGGCCGCCTAATCTGTCTCCGCTCCGCACAGGGACAGAATCGGATCCTATTACAGTGCAGCCCAGAGCCCGAGCGCCACTCTAATAGATGGCTTCTGCAGCCGCTTATTTGGTGTATGGGAAATGTGATCTGCGGCCCCGCTACGGACAATGGAAGGAGTGTATAACTAATCGGGCTGACTGTCCGGGGGACCCAATAACCAGCCGCCATCTTGCGATCGCAATCGTGGTCTCCGCTACTAACTCGGAGGTGCTCAGAAAACGAAGATAGAGTGTGGTCTCTACAACGGAGGTGAGCGCTTGATTTCCCCATGCTCAGAGCAGCGCACGGTTGGCCCCGATGACTTGCCACGGCATCGGGAGGCAAATCAACCGGTCACGCGCCACTGTTGCCTGACAACAAAATGGCGCTTTTACAAGACCCTGCTATGATTGCAACCTGCTTCCTCGTCATGCGATCCTTTTCGAGGCTTCTCGGGGCTATCAAAGTGTCCCCATACCGTGCGATGTCTGCCGCGCCTTCTAACATCCACCGGCACACACGCTAAAAGGGGCTCCCAGGCCATCACCCTGCACGTCGGGCCTGACCTCAAAATGGCAGACCTATATTCATTTTCATACGGCGATTTTCTCCTTTGGCAAGTCACATTAACGTTCAGCCTCCCAAAATCAGCCAGCTTTAGCCCATAACTGCTCATTTGCCCTAATCGCCAGCAGCAGGTACACCATCCAGCTCCTGAGAGGAAGTTACGCTGTACCTACACCATAACAACTGCAACCAGCCTACTGTGCAGTGTTACTAGTGCAGTGTTATTGGTGCATGAAAATAGTGGGCCAAGGAAGCAATACTACAAGAGGGCACTCCCTGCCAGTGAATACATAAGCCTGACTCTGATTTTGCGGTCGGCCGTGGTCCAACTACGATCGAGCCACCTTCCTACTAATTAGACACCTAGTAAATACCGAAAATGGCGGACAGGGGCCCAAAAAACACTAAGAAGGTACGACCAGAAACATCAGTCTCAGACTCACCTATCAAAAACAGGGGTGACGTTGCTAGTACACTAGACATGATTTTGAGGAAGCTGGCGGACGTGCATGAGCTAGCCAAATCGACGAAATGCAACACCGACGCGATGCAGCTTGAACTAACCGCAATCAGGGCAGACATGAACTCCTTATCTCTACGCCAAGACGAAGCAGAGCAAAGAATTAGCGATATCGAAGACAAGTCCACGACGGGAGCTAAAATTGTGCAGCATCTCCAATCAACCACCAGCGATCTCAGACGCCAAACCTCGGAATTGGAAGATCGCAACAGAAGAGGAAATGTGCGAATCTTCGGGATCCCAGAAAATGCAGAAAAGGACGCTGACTCGTGCATAGCCTTTCTGGAAGCGTGGATTCCCTCTGTTACGGGGTTACAGTTCCAGCACGAATTAGAGCTAGACAGAGCCCACAGAGTGCCGACCTTCCCACACCGCACAATGAGGCCCTCGACCTCTCATATGCAAACCACTGAGGTTCCAGCACGCGGAAGCCATTCTAAGGTATGCTAGAACAAACCACAATATCAGCTGGGAAGGTAACCGAATCACATTTACCCAGGATTATTCAAGGGAAACAGTGGAAACACGGAAAGGCTTCCTTTCACTACGAGAGAAATTAAGAGCGAAAGATATTCAGTTCTCTTTTGCAGGCCCAGCGAAATTCAAGATCTCGGGCCATGGCCGCTCCCATCTATTCACCAATCCGCACGACTTAGCATGCTACCTAAGCGACAAACCTCAACAAGAAATGGATACGTTTGGGGGTCAATCCAATAAAAGAAAAACAGACGCCCAAGAAAAAGGCAGTTAGGACTATCTCTAGCCCTCGTCTTCATTGATCTTATTGACAGGTATGTCCGAATGTTGAAATGTGAATGCAGGCGGCCTGTCACTCCAGCTTTAACGGCCTTTAACGAAATACCCTAGACTCTCATTGTGTTCCAAATATGATACTTAACCTCACTGATCGGACTCTGTATTCTGTAAATATGGTCTTCTCTATGTGCAGTGTTTAACTGAGTTGCGCCCCACATTAGTAATCATTAATTATCACTAGCAATAAGTATCTAGAATTCCTATGACCATCAGCTACTACTGTTAGCCTATTGACATTCTGTTGTGGATCTAAAAAAATGTTGTGGACCTAAAAAAAGCGACTTACGATATATTGTCTACATACAGTCACTTAGAGACTGGTATGTCTGAACGCTGAGAGATGAAGGATAAGAGGACACCGGCACTACACTGCACTACTTACAGTGCTCAACTGTTTTAGTTTTACTGTTTTACAGTGCTCAAAGGTTTTAGCATACGTTAACTATCACCGATAACCTGATGTGAGCCATTTGTAATACGAGGTTGATTTACCAATTAGTTGCTTTACTTCCCTTTAAACAAGCGACGCACGCTTGATTGTGCACACTTAGCCTTACGTTACAATGTAACCAAAACTGTTAGCAATAATTCTAGCTATCATATGCAAAAAAAGAGGGGCTCTCTAAGTAAGTAGTTCTACAGTTAATTTGTAAATTTCTGCAAATATGGCGTTTTGGACATCCTCCGGGGTGCCCGAAGTACTAAGTCAAATGGTTAAATGATAAAAGTTGAATGTACTTAAGTTGCTTTATCTCTTTATGTTATCAGAATTCTACCAAGATGTCTGTACACAAAACAGATCAGGAGGATACCGCACTAAGGGTCATCTATCATCTTTATTACAAATGTCCCTGTGCGGGCGCCAACAGCACTGCTGTTGCAGCTCTTCAGTTCGAGTTTTGGGGAGGGCGGTTGGGGTGGGAGGGGAGAGGGATGCAAGGAGGGGTTGACTCAGTTGGGAGGGGGAGGGCTCTAGGGTTGGAAAAAAGGTTGTTTCAGGTGTATCTCTGCTATGTACTACTCTTCATCTACTCTTTACTCTTCTTTCTTTTCTTTCTTTCCTTTCTTTATCTACTCGCACTTTCACTCCTTCCTCTTACTTACTAATTATTCTCTACCACCGCGATGCGTGCAACACGTCCCAAGGCCTTAGTAGGCTTGCAGCACTATCTATTGGAGCTTCCATAGTACCGGAATTCCACATTACAGTAAGACCATATCCACACAAAATCTTGTGGCGGCTCATCACCACAACAATCCGAACAAATATCCATGGCTTCAGATAAGAACTTAGCAGGCTCTCTGCATATTCTTTCGCTAAACGTTAAGGGGCTTAATCACCCAGTAAAGCGCAAAAAAATCTTAAATTACTTAGCCAAAACTAAAGGAGACATAATGCTCATGCAGGAAACCAAATTATCCCAGATAGATGCTAATAATCTTAAACAAAACTGGATCTCACTGACACTTTGCTCCCCCGCGAATCAAAAGAAAAGAGGGGTGATCACCCTGGTTGCTAAAAAGGCAAACCTGTCCCTGATATCACACTCGATAGACACCGAGGGTAGACTGAGTATTGCACACCTTCAAGGAGACTAGGACCATATCTATGTGGCAAATATATACGGCCCTAATACAGACATGCCTGAATTTTGGGAATATGTGTCGAAAGAACTTGAAAATATTCCACAAGATGAACTAGTGGTCGGGGGAGACCTTAAATTACCACTAGATCCCTTGTTGGACAGGCAATCCAAAAGTACATACCACCCAGCACGCGCCCACGAAGCATTGAAACAAATGTGTGCCAAATTCCACCTACATGACTCATGGCGCCTACAACACCCAGATGGCCGTGACTATACTTTCTACTCCCCTCCCCACAATTCTTATTCAAGAATTGATTACCTTTTGATATCCGACTCTCATACACACCTCATCGACTAAACGGATATAGCCCCCATATTGGTGTCGGACCATGCGGGTATCCATATGAAATTGGCAGGCTCCCATTCTCTTATCCCCCCCAGACGATGGAGATTTAATGATGAGATACTTTCAGTGCCAGAGAACAAATTAAGCATAGAACAATGCATACAAGAATTTTTCCAGATAAACTCACAGCCAGAAACAGACCCCGTCATAGTATGGGACGCGTTCAAGGCCACATTAAGAGGTAAACTGATAGGTATCAGGACCCGTATGAATAAAGAATTAAACTCTGAACTAGACTCTCTAGAGAAAACAATCAAGCAACTAGAGTTGCAACATTCCCGTGATCTGAACAATAAAGCTACCATCGACCAATTGACGAACCTGAAATATAAATACAACGCCATCCTTAGTAAAAGAGCAGGAGTATGGATTAACAAATTCAAGGCTTTAAGACTTTGTGAGGGTAACAAAGCAGGGAAACTCCTTGCTTCCTATCTTAAACACAAAAGGAAGCAATTCCATATAACATCGATTAGAGACCAATCCAATAACATCAAAACCAAACAGAAAGACATTCTTCACACATTTCAGTCCTTTTATGAGGAGCTCTATAAAAATAATAACCCATTCAACATGGAAGAATGTAACAAATATTTAAACTCAATCCGACTCCCACGGTTAACCGAACCTGACAAAATCAGGCTAGGGGCTCCACTGTCTATAGCAGAAATATCTTCCGCAGTCAAAACACTAAAGAACAATAAAGCTCCGGGGCCTGACGGCTTCACGGCCAATTTTTATAAGTCATTTGAAGAACAACTTAACCCAAGACTCCTTAAACTGTTCCATTAATTTTCACTGTCAAACAGAATTACCCCCACGATGAGTGAAGCGACAATAATAGTGATCCCCAAAGATGGGAAAGCCCCCCTACTTCCTAAGAATTATAGGCCGATATCCCTCATAAATTTGGACTGCAAGATTTACGCGAAGGCTCTAGCATGCAGACTAAACGAAGTTTTACCCGCTCTAATAAATAACTCACAGGTGGGGTTCCTGAAACATCGCCTTTCTAACGACAATACGAGACTCCTATGTCATGTACTGGAGAAATCAAAAATCTCGAATGCCCCCTCTGTAGCAATCACCCTGGACGCGGAGAAGGCGTTTGATGGAGTGTCGTGGCCTTTCCTCCGCCAATGCATGCACATATTCAATATGGGTGAGACTTTTATTAATATGGTCATGTCATTGTACGCCTCCCCTTCGGCTAGAATTGCCATCAACAGTTCGTTATCAGAACCAATCCTTCTCGAACAAGGAACTAGACAGGGTTGCCCTCTATCTCCCTCTCTATTCCTCCTGGCAATGGAACCTCTCCTCCGCGACATAAAACAGAACGCTGAGGTTAGTGGCATCAACTTCGGGGATAAAACTGTAAAACTGGCTGCTTACGCAGACGATATTCTGATAGTCACTGAAAACCCTGACACCTCTATAGCCGCACTGATGGATTCTATAGAATCATACTCTAAACATTCAGGCTACAAACTGAATCGAGATAAATCTGAAGTTAAACCCCTCAACATATTCACTAATAAAGAATCTTTAAGTTTATCAGTTCTAGTCTGGCAAAACAACTACATCAAATACCTGGGTATAGAATTTGGAAGCTCCATCATAGACACCCTACTACATAATGAGAAACTCACTCTCGAAAAAATTAAAACTCAACTAGACGGATGGTCAGCCCTCTTCATCACTTGGTGGGGTAGGCTGGAGACCATCAAGATGATGATTACACCGCTAGTAAACTATCTAATTACCATGCTCCCCTTAATGCTGTCCCAAGAATTTCATAATAAATTAGATAAAACTATTAACAATTTCATCTGGAAAGGGAAAAAAGCACATATCAGCCTGCAAAAACTGAATCTAGATAAATCCATGGGCAGAGTCAACCTCCCTGACTTTAAAAGATATCAAATTGCCTTTCTAGCGAAACAAGGATCCTATTGGCTGTCCCCCCAATGGACTACTCGCCGGAGTGGTTGGATGTCGAAAAAGCGCTTCTGGAAGGCATGCCTCCCATCTCGATCCTTTCAATGAAAGCGAATCAGATCCCATGTTCTAAACCCATATTTACCAACACCAAAATAGCCCTACTCAGAGTAGATAAACTGTTAGACTCAACGATAAGGAAATCTAGGTGGGAAGCGATCTGGAAAAACTCCTCAATCACCTACAAAGGTAAACCACTATTTAACCCGACCTGGATCAAGAAGGGAATCTTCTTCCCCCACCAACTCTATGACAATGGCTACCCTCTACCCTTTACGAAAATCCATTCGAACTTTGGGATTGATAGTTCCGACTTCTACATATTCCTCAACGTTAAAACTGCCATTACAAAAGCGGGACTGACATCCAAACACCCAGCTCTTCCCTCACTCCTCTCCTCCCTAAATAAAATAGGCCACCAGGTCTCAAGGTTATACAAATTATTGAGCCCGCAATCATCAACATTGAATACCAAAACAATGCTATTCTGGTCGTCAGTCGCCTCCTTCTCCTTCTCCATCTCAGAGCTAGAGTGGTCCACGGCGTGGAGATCTTGCACAAGCCATAAAATAAGCCCTACATTATCACAAGCCAAGTTCTGGCTCATTCATAAAGTCTTCTGGACGCCGGCTCGCCTATATGCACATAAACTCAGCCCAGACGCATTCTGCTGGAACTCTAAGCGTGCAGAAGGAGATCTAGAACACCTTATACTCCAATGCGACTGTGTCTCACTGTTTTGGGACAGGGTATTTGACTTCGTCCACAAAGTATTTGTCAAGGAACTCCCCTATCTTATTTTCGGATTTACTAAAGAGACCCAACTCCCAGAAATAGACAGGGCACTCCTTGACCTCCTCTTTACGGCAGCTGTGAAAGTCGTACTAAATAATTGGAAGGACACCAAAAAGGCAAGCTATGCCTGCTGACTAAACTGGGTGATTAACCTCCGAGGAGCAGATAACATCACTTTACAAAACACACCGGGGCAAACTTCACAAAGGAAACTTTGGAACTCACTAGATATCTACTTCAAAACCCACAAACCACCGTGAAACTTCATGCTCCCCGTTTCTTCCTACAGCTCCCGGGGGGCCGCTTATACTTTTGCACAGCTTAAATAACCAGTCACTCGTAACCGGGACTGCTAAGCCGCATCCTGGTGGACATCTAACGTCCAACTTCTTAAATCTTACATCTAGCTTCTTACCTCTTACATCTCACCTCTAACCTTTATTCTCTCTTTCCTTTTTCTCCTTCTTCCTCTTATCTACTCCGTTCCTTTCCTTTCCATCTCCAATTCATTTGTATTGTAGCCTCTCAGGAACCCAGCCTAGAAAGGCTGCTTGGTGGTTTCCCATATTGTCTTCAAGATAGTCCCGAATGACCACCACCATGGGTCATAATGCATTCCTATGCTGAATGATGTGTATTTACAAGTATCGATTGTATGTACATTGCAATTTATGATTTGTATGATATATAACCCCCCCCCCCATCTTCCCCCTCCCCCCCCCCCCCCCCCCCCCCTTCTTCCCTCCCCCCATAATAAGTGTTTCAATCTGGCCGCAGGGTACTCCGTCCTGTCCAGGTCTATCCTAGCTACCTGTGCCCTAACTGCCTTTATCAACAAGCATTTGCAATGCAATAGGTCTCGCAGTTACACAAGTTTGAGCTATTGACATTGTAAACGACAATGCCTTTTATTTATGTTTTTGTTTTTGAAACAAAATTATAAGGCATTGTTATTTACAATGCCAATAGCTTAAACTCATGTGGCAAAAGAAATGCAATAATTTGCTAGAGTTTAAGCTATTGGTATTGTAAATGATACTGCTTTTTATTTATGCTTTAAAACAAACATTTAAATAAAACGCATTGTCATTTACAATGCCAATAGCTGAAACTCTCACAAATGCGAGACCTATTGCATTGCAAAGGACCCACTTGTCCCCAGTTATAAGTATTTACATTTGGCAAAAATAGTATCAGCAGATTTCAGTTAAGGCCCAGTGGTGAAATAAGCTGGTGATGCTTTCACACCATACCCGATTCACAGGCTCCCTTCTGCATCTAGAGGATAGCGGGCAGCCCTTGTTGCAGTACCTTGCGGGTCTCCACCTTCATTTGCCACACCTCTTGGCACTGTGTGCTCTATCTGTGAGCCAATAGCCGCGGGCAGCCTCTTGGCGATGCGCGAGTTAGGGCAGCCTCTTGGCGATGCGCGAGTTAGGGCAGCCTCTTGGCGCTGCGCGAGTTAGGGCAGCCTACTGGCGCTGCGCGCGAGTTAGGGCAGCCTCTTGGCGCTGCGCGCGAGTTAGGGCAGCCTCTTGGCGCTGCGCGCGAGTTAGGGCAGCCTCTTGGCGCTGCGCGCGAGTTAGGGCAGCCTCTTGGCGCTGCGCGAGTTAGGGCAGCCTCTTGGCGCTGCGCGAGTTAGGGCAGCCTCTTGGCGCTGCGCGAGTTAGGGCAGCCTCTTGGCGCTGCGCGACTTAGGGCAGCCTCTTGGCGCTCTGGGAGGTCAGGCAGTCACGACCGCACGCCGCCCTCAGGCCAGTGCAGGCACTGAGGTGTACACCTGACTAGTAGTGACGTCAGAATCTTCTTATATAGTGCCTACTACCGCTTTACACTCGTTCCAAAACACTATGCAGAAACAGCACTAGAGAAGCAGCACTCAAATAAGTAACAACTATACAATTAATACGGGCAAACATGGCCATGTGCAAAGACATAGACACGAAAATGGCCGTTATCCGGTAACAATTTGCTCATGGATGAAAAGTCTATCCAAACGATTCAATAAAAAGGGAGAAGCTTAGCTATTTGCAAATTTATTAACACAGCGTTGACAGCAGTTAGGCTCAACGTTATTTGTCACTAAATCATTATCAGTATGTAGGCAACAACCAGCAAAGAAAGGGTGAAACATGACAAAAACAGACAAGGGTAATCCTGTGGCCTAACGGCTAGAGCGGTCGACCTCTACGCAGGGGACCTGGGCTTGAGTATCGACAGGGACGCTCTATATCCTGGGATTCTGGGCAAATCACTTATTCTCCCTGTGCAAACAAAACTATCAAAATGAATGTGTCTGTAAAGCAAGTGGTGCTCTTGTAAAGCTCTCCGAAACCTTCAGGTCAAATTGCCGCTATTGAAAACAACATTCACACCTTTAAGCATAATTTAGCAAAGTTTCTGTATTAGGGCAGCAAGCTGACCTTTCATACCAGTAATGGAAGAGACAAATTAAAAGTGAAAAAATAAAACGTATGACTGTGCAAAAAAGTTGGAAAAAATTCAAGTTTACATGTCAGAGTAAAAACAGTCGTACTGAGGAAGCATAGCTTAATTAAAGAGCTTCATGACTAATATGATTTGACCTAAAACAATACAGAATTTTGAATGGTGTTGAATTACGTGCAGCAACCAATTTCCTGAGGATAATGGTAAGTAAAGAAAATTATGCATTGTTATATCGTGGAACAATATGGATGCCAAAGGGATTTATTTACCTACAAACGAGAGCTGACTGAATATGCTGGCTAAAAACAAACCCAGTGTCGATAAAAATGGAGGAAAAATCTCAAACATGTATTTGTTTCAAGAAAAACGTGACTTCACAATTGAATGGCCATCACTACATTTACGGCCAACCAACGATCTGTTTGTCTAGACATATGTGGAAAATCTGGAAGGATCCACTAGATACATTCCCATCTTGTAGGGAGCCCCGGACGTCGCCTATCACACAGACACCATCTCGGACGTCACCGCTCGGAGAGGTCCGCGAACACTCCACCACAGACACCCCTCACGGGTGAGACCGCTCCCATGCGAATTCAGTCACAAAGGCGCCCACCTCACACAAATCCCACCTCCCTGCCACAAACATTCTGAGGTTCTGAATACAACACCCATATGCCCGTCTCTCAGACACACAAGCCTCATATATTCCTCCGAATTCTCTGAAGGTTTTGCAAACAGTAAAAAGATAAACAAGGTGGGTGCTACTAGCGACCTGTAGCTCGACCAAAAAAACCATTATATAGCGCGGACTTTACCTGTGCTCCGACGCTGTGCTCGTCAACAGGGTGACTCAAAACAAAACCGACAGCGAACTGTGAGAGGCCTCTTCTGAACCCCATCGGCTAAGTAAACATGCAGTAAGTCGGGTTTTAAAATGAAATAAACTGCGTCTGTTCACTACAGAACACATGCTGTTCTCTTATGTTATTGCTGTGAAGAAGTTAGTCAGCTGTTACCGTGGTCTAGCTATATTGAAAGTTCCACTGCATTGTATACAAAGGCCAGTCCGATAGACTTAGCTCACTTCAGGGAAAGAGCAATCTCTAATCGGGGGTTTTCTTGCCAGTGTTTACATGCGTTGCATGTAAGACGAGCTGTCTCAGTGGAGCCGACGGCGGGGGAAAGGGAGGGAAAGTGAAAGACGCGCGATGTGCGCGCTGGTTAACACCAGCCTCCGGGACTAGAGATGTGCACGCGTACGGAGTGCACACCTCCTGTCAACCTCCTGTCAACCTCCTGTCAACCTCCTGTCAACCTCCTGTCAACCTCCTGTCAACCTCCTGTCAACCTCCTGTCAACCTCCTGTCTACCTCCTGTCTACCTCCTGTCTACCTCCTGTCTACCTCCTGTCTACCTCCTGTCTACCTCCTGTCTACCTCCTGTCTACCTCCTGTCTACCTCCTGTCTACCTCCTGTCTACCTCCTGTCTACCTCCTGTCTACCTCCAGCACCAAAGTGGCAACAAGAAAAGCATTGGCGGCCGCAAAAAAAAACAAGGAGCAGAATGTAATACATCTGGGTACCGGAGGCGGGGAGGCGGCTGGAGCGTTTCCGGGTCAGCAGAGGCGGCTGCTACAGGCAAGGGGTGCTCTAGGGACGCGGCGTCCGCTTCCACTCTGTTTCGGCGCATGGCTGTTGGGTGCCGTTTCAATTATGCTACACAGGCCAGGCGATGCGGCGGAGATACGGGGAATCACGACAAAAGAGCCAGGTGAGTGGGGGGTGGCTGCGTGCATGTGTGTGTGTGTGTGTGTGTGTGCGCGTGTGTGTGTATGTGTATATGTATGTGTATATGTATATGTGTGTATATGTGTATATGTATATGTATATATATATATATATATATATATATATATAGTGTGTGTCTGTGTGCGCATGCGTGAGTGAGGCTGTGAATCTGAGGCATGGGATCTGCACGGCGCCGTGCGCGCCCTCGAGAACAAATCGAAGACAGCAGAGGCTCGTGCCTGTACCGCTGTCTCACCTTCCCCCGAACACGCCAACAAAAGGTCCTTCGCTACGCTCGACCTAAAAATGGGGTGACCCAATGTTCGTGGACCTGGGTTGTTCGTGGTATGAAAAGCAATGGTCCTAGACTTAATTCAGTAAGTGAAGCAAATCACAGCCTGCAATAAATTATTTAGCATATTACTTATAGGGCTGTACTCAATTGGCCCATGGTATCTGATACAATTAGTTGATCAAAATGCAACAACCACGAAATGTTTTGAATTACAATTGATTTATTTTATCACAATGAGCGCAACCGTATTTGCGTTACTGCATTGTTATACAATCTTTATTAAAAAGAGGGTCGGGAGGATGTGTGGGGAGGTTGCTCCAAAGAGAACGTGCACAAGGAGGAAGTGCTCTAGTGTGGGAAGGTGAGTAGAATTCAAACAAGGTGATATAGGAAAAAGTTACAAGAATTCATACATTTAGACTGATCCAGAGATCTCAGTCCTATTTGCCTGGCCACATTTTCATAGTACAAATGCAATACTTTATAATTGATTGTAGAATACACAATACAAGTCTTGTGCAGCACGTTTACGATCAGGGATTTGTGGTCCAGGTGGAGTAATTGTGGGCGTCGACGTTTCGATCAGTCTTAGGGGATCAAGGGGTGTTTGGGGACTCAGCCTGCGGGTCTTCCTCAGGACAGAAGGGGCAACCTAAGTACAGGTGTGGTTCCACAGTTACACACCTACTGGGTGAAAAGGAGGGGGAGGGGGGGGGGGGGGTCAGGGTTGTGCATATATTGGCCATAAGAAATGGTGTGGATAAGTTACCACATAGCTTACCCGCTTATCCTGGGTAGGGTAGAAGGCCTCTCCAATGAGGATCGTGGAGGCCGTCCACATCTGTAATGAAGGGACTAGGTTAGGGCGGTTGGAAGCACATGGATCTACTTCTGCCCAATGAGTAATGTAAACCAATTACACTTACCCAATGTGGAGTTGGTAAGGTAATGGCTAAGTGTCAAAGCAATCAATGCTTGAGCTGAAATGAAGATTAAAAACTAGGATTAGGACTGGGGTCAGGATTAAATCACAATTGTATATAAGGGCTGGGGTCAAGGGTACCAGCGAGTTTTGTGTGCCCTTACCTGTGATTACTAGTGTTCTGCGTCCGCGGTCCGACTGGAGCACTGTCAGCTACCGGGTTTGGTCTCGCGGATGTATTTATGCAGCGCACCGCGAGCGTGAAGCTCACGCTGTGGCGCGGCAATGGCAGACAGACTACTGCTTCCCAACCACATCATGGGCGGGCCATTCTAGCGGGATCGTGTTGGGTAATGGGGTATTAGAGGGTAATGTCCCTCAAGGAAGAGATTGAGTTCAGGCCTAGAAGTAATATGTTAAATAATTTATTGTAGGCGGTGATTTGCTTCACCTACTGAATTAAGTCTAGGACCATTGTCTAACTGCCTTCAGTTGCCTCCAAACCCTTGGCGCCCCAATCCGACTGTGTACCCTCTCGAGCTCCTGGACTTGAGTGGATAGGGATACTCTCAGCTCTTAGCGCTCTCTGTTATCAGCTGCAGCTAATGCTATTAACTCCCCCCTTACCACTGTTTTCATTGCTTCCCAGAGGGTAGTAGTTGCTATGTCTGGAGTGTAATTGAGAGTGAAATAGTCCTCGATACATTTAGTGAGTTGTTCCTCCACTGTATTCCTGTGAAGCATATTTTCTTTAAGTCTCCAGCAGCCAGCCTGGCGAGGGCTTGGATTCAGCAATATATTTGCAATAAAAGCATTGTGGTCTGAAAAAGCAACTGGATAAATGTTCACTGCTGTGACTACCTTATTGATCTCTCCCTTACCTAAGAAATAATCTATACGCATGTAGGATCTATGTGCATGGGAGAAAAAGGTGTATTGTGTGGAGGCTGGGTGGTCCTCTCCCCAAATATCTACTAGACCCAGTCATTTCTTCCCCTGCTTTGACATCTTGTCCCTGTGGGAGTCTGAGGTTTGTGAGCTGTCCTTACTAGAGTCCATTACCATATTTAGATCCCCCCCCCCTATTAATGTCATGCCGTTCTGGGCAGCCATTGCGTCAGAGCTGCTTTAATAAAGCTATCCTGCCCTGAGTTGGGGGTATAGACTGAGCCGATCACAATAAGTTGGGATCCAAATTGTACAGTGTAGACCAGAAGTCTCCCTTTCATCTCCGCTACTTTCTCTTTCACCACCCTCTTACAGCGATTAGATAAAAGTATAACCACCCCTGCATTCTTTCCTCCTGGGGAGGAGAATTATTACTGGGGGAATGCTCTCAAGCGCATGTGGTGGCAATCCCTGGCGAGGAGGTGTGTGTCTTGTAGAAGACAAATGTCTGCCTCCACATTCTCCAGATAGGACAGGATTGCACGGCGTTTAACAGGGTTGTTAAGCCCTTTAACATTAAGCAAGAGTATTTTCACCTCTTTATGGACCATAACAGATGGCAACAAATTGATCTAGCATAGCCCTCGTGGTATGACCCCCTCCCTAATATAACAACTCTCCCCTTCTGTGGAGAGATGCAAGGTATGCCAATAAATAGATTCGTGAGAAAGTGCGCTACGAACTCCCGGGACTTCCTGCAAAGAAAGCATTACGTCTTAACGTACACCTTACCACCCCGCCCCCTAACCCCAACAAGCAACCAATAGTTACTCCCTTCAACAATCCTAGAGGTCGATTGCTCCGACGAGCGCCCCCCGGGCCACCTTTGCAGCTGCCCCCAGCTCCTGAGCCTGTAGCGCCGACCAGGTCCCTTTCTACGTTTCAGGCCCTCCAGTTGCTCACGTCTAGGCCTAGGAGTGAAGTAATCTGTCCATCTCCGGCTGTTCCGCCAGCATGCGATTTCAACCCCCTCCCCCCTCTAACTCATCCCCCGGGCCCCAGCTGCCCACAGTTTGCTACGCCAGGGGGCCTGAAGGATCTTGCTCCTGTTGTTAGCAGACACGCATCTCCAACAGGGCCTCCAGACGTCGGTGAGCCCACGTCAAGTAGCTCTCATGGCCAGCTGGTGGCCTCACTTAGGCCCTGGCGGGGATGGCTTGCCGGCAGGCCTCTCTTGTGTGGGCCCTCTCTCTGGCGTGCTGTCTGGCTAGGCCTCTATTCCGCGTCCTTAGCCCGCAACTCAGTCCAACGCCCTGCAGCCGCCTGTTGTGACCAGTGCCTGGTCTCTGCCTGCTCGCTGCCTCTGTAGGGCCTGCTGCTGCTGCCCCCGCCGGGCCGCTGAGAGAAACTCCGTGCTGTCCCAGGGCCGGCCCTCCTATTTAGCAAATCAAAGGCCTCGCATGTCAACAGCGGCCCGTGCGTGCCTCACCGGTCTCTGCCGCAGCCTCGATCGCCCCACTTCACACCCCGTTCACCCCCCTCTGCGCAGGCTGGCTCTGGCGGTCCATCCAGGACCGGGCTCCCCTCCGGCTGAGTACCGCCCCTGCAGCTGTAGTGGCTGGTCCAGACACTGGAGACGTTGCGGGGCTGCCGCCATCTTCATTCGTCTACTCCGTACTGGCTCATTGCTTCTTGGCGGCCTCAGTTATGGAATTAGGGAGCCTACAAGACTGTGCCTGTCAGTGTGCTTGTCTCCCCTGTATTCGCTGGTCTTTGAGAGGAAAAAGGCTCGATTTTATGGCTGATCTGGCCACACAGGAGCGGGTAGACAATCAGGGCATGTCTCACTAGTTCGCCATCTTGGCCACGCCATCTATTCGCTTCTTAATGCTTCCACCACCACTCATAGTCTGAGATATGGGGCCTTTTGGGAAAAGGTTTTAGGCACTTCAATTACTGTGAAACAATGGAACACATTATTTAAGAACATACCCTAACACAACCGATCACGAGGCATAAGGGAGGCCACCTGTAAACTTCTTCTTGATTGGATAGATCCGGTGAAGCCTTGCAGGGTTGAGATACCAAACACCACGGACCGCTGTTGGAGAGGGTGTGGACTCTTGGGGGACTTCAGGCATATTTGGTCCATTTTGGCATGAGATCCTGGCCCAGATGAGGGATATCCTGGACTACCCCCTACCTCCGACGCCTTAAGTTTGTCTTGTTGGGGCTACGGACCCAGTGTTAAAACACCAAACCTTAGGCGACAGATCCATAATGTGGCTATGCTTCGGGGCAGCCAAGATGGCATTAGAAGTGGCATGGCTAAAGCCGACTGCTCTCCATGTCCGAATGACATGTTCGTCTCTGGCAGGGCCTAACTATGGAGCGTTTGTCAGCTTAAGGACTCTCCGAAAGGATTGAATTATATTTCGGGCCTACTGGTGAAATTCTTGTCAAGGTGTCTACTACTTCTCTTCTGCCGCCCTCATACCCGTGCCCTCCTTTTATTCCAGACCCAAGACTTCAGGAGCCTGGACCCTAAGGTTACATCATGAGATTATGAAACTGGCTACAACAGTATTAACCCTTGCCTTGTAACTACTTCTTATTGTTATGCACACTCCACCACTGGTGTAGTATTTTATTGTGTTTCTAGTTTTCTCTGTCTTACGGATTTGTTATGATTTGCTGAATGTAGTGTGTAGGATGCTTATTGGGGATTATGTATTAACCATGTTATGGGATACTGTTCAATATAATGACATGACTTTAAGCCAATAGCGAATGGCCATCACTTGACTGTGATCATCTATACTACTATTATAAAGGAACCTTTGAGGCGGGTAAACTCTGGAACCACAGCGCCAATCCACACACCCGATACATTGTTGTAATCGTCAGGGTGTGCAGATGGACATAGGCTATATAAACGTAATAAATATGTTATTTAAAAAATTTACCGAAAAAAAGTAGTCCCTTGGAAGAAGCGCCGGCCGCGACGTGCGTGCCCGACGTGAGGAGCGCAGGGAGGAGCGGCGTCCAGGAGCGGCGGACAGGCGGGGAGGAGCGGTGAGCGGCGGATGAGGTAGGTTATTTATTTATTTATTTATTTATGAGAGGTGAGCGGTGGAAAAATGAAGCCAAAATTAAAATCGTGAGCAAGAGGAAGCAAACGGAGCATTACAAAAGTGAGCCAAACGGTGCATTACAGGAGGAAAAAGTTACGTGTGCAGGTTACAAAAGCGTACAAAGTAAACATAGAGGTATAATACTGCAATATATGGAGGAAGGCTCCGGGGGACCCACGGACAACGTCGGGGCGGGCGGGGGCCCTGAAGCCTAATTGCTCCCGGACAACGTCGCGACGGGCTGCTAGTTGACAAATATTTCTGTCTTCCTCTGTTGGAGGAAATGTCTTTAACCACCCACAACAAAGTCATTGAGCGACTGTACGTCACATATGCAGTGCAGGGCATGCCAGGCATTCTCAAGTCTGACAATGGTCCACCGTTCAATCGCAAGGAGTTTCTGACTGGGCTCAATGTCCAGCATTAAAAGAAGTACACTCTTGTGGCCTCAGGCTAACGGTGTTGTGGAGCATTTTATGGGAACCTTAAAACGAGTAATCCAATGTGCATTGATGGAGAGAATTGAGCTGAGTCAGGCTTTATGTTCATCCCTTTGTGCCCAACGTTTGACTCCTCACTCCACCACCGATGAGTTCTGCCAAGCTGATGTTTGGGAGAGTTATAAAAACCAAACTACCCCCATGGACTACTGAACAAACTTGGAATGATGAAGAGGTTCGTATTGCTGATGCTGCTCAAACATCAGATGATAAACGTCTGCAAACTCAGAAGATCGTCTTCAAAGGTGATTGGGTTCTTGTCAAACAAACAGATCCTCCATTTGCTGTTGAACTTCTGAAAGTTGTGACGCGCAAGGGACAACAGCGCAACGTCCTGGAAAATCCATCACAAGGATTTCATCTGAGTTTACAGCAACTGATGATTGTCCCGACAGATGTCTGAAATGTGATGAGGCTGACCCACCTGAAGACCCAGATCAGACATTAGACCCTATGTCCACTTTGGGTACAGTTCAACTACCTCATACCACACGGTCTCGCCAAACTGTGCTATCACCTCGACAACTTATCAAAGAAATATGATTTTGCTGTTTTATACCTTTTTTTTTTTTTTACAAGAGGGGATATGTAGCGTCTTAGGTCTGTGAGCACTCAGACTACCTGACTCTGGGTTAGCTCAGTTACTGAATTACATACAAATTCAGTGAGACCTAGCGGAGAGGGTATTTGGCCTAGTGAAGTCCTGTTTGCCTACAACTTGCAACCTTGCCCCTGTTGTCAGAATCAGAGCTCCAAAAAAGTGACAAAGTTCAAAGGTAGAAATCTTCACGGGTTGAAGATATGAAAAGTATCTGGCTGATGCAAGACCATCGTTTGCAAATTCTGAATTTCTCCATCTATGCACTTTACTACCAAAAGTCAACAGCTTCACTGCAAACTCTTTGTATAGCTATGGACCGTGTGTAGCCCTTCTTGGCCACAGCCTGCTGCCTTGGCCCACTGAGATCTTTGGCTTCCATTTCGTAAACTAAGGTAGACTGTAAAACTTCTGAAAGGGATGAATCTGGTTTCTGTATCCGGCCCGCGGTCCATCACGGTTGTCCCTGAATTGCACCTAGATACCAATCAAGCGCAACTAGATGCTAATCGTTGCCACTTAACACTATTGGTGCTATTTGTATTTAAAAGTTTTAAAAAGGTCACATCTCCTGTTCCCCTTTTTTTCGTTTTTGTCATTTTGCTGGTGTTTTGTTAATTAAATTATTTGTCATCGCTGCCATGGGTTGAGCTCTAGTTTAAATTACTGAAACCTTTTCTGAACCTTACAGGAATAGGTTGTGTTTTAGAATGCTTGGAGGACAATTTTATAAATGGGAAATTGTTGTTTGCGTTAAATTATTCAGTTTTGTATTTTTTTAAACACAAATTGAATTGTTTGTATTTATTTGTTCCAATATTTTGGTGTCCAATTTGCTAGCTAGTCTGAAGAAAACCTCAAATTCTGATTATTTTTATCACCATTGCACGATAAAGAAAGGACAAAAAATGTTTTGTTTTTTAAATAGAAATTAGTGATATATTACAGCAAAGAAGGAATTTTGCACTGGGGTCGAAAGTCTTGGCATGTGTACTTATATTAGGTTACCATGGTTCGATAATTTGAGGGGGTTTAGTTTAGAATGAAATTAATTGATCTTCCATTCTCGTTCTCCACAACCCCATGTACTTGGGAGACGAATGTGGGTGTTATTAGCATGGAATCTACTTTTCCAATGCATTTGGTAGGCTTTTTCAGAGGTCTGTTTCATGGAAAAGACACTGAATAGGTCTCCAAACAGTGCAGCTTTTTATACATGTCTTAAACGGCTAAATTCCTCACATTGCTTTTCTTCCTTCTGAGTCTTAACCATCTTTGTTTTATTCCTAGGTCTATTATTATAATGCAAGGACAAGAGAATCTGCGTGGTCAAAGCCTGAAGGCGTGAAAATTATTCAGCAATCTGAACTTACCCCAATGTTGGCAGCTCAGGCACAGGTGCAAGCTCAGGCAGCTCATGCCCAGGCCCAGGCACAAGCGGCTCACGCTCAGGCCCAAGCTCAGGCCCAAGCTCAGGCCCAAGCTCAGGCCCAAGCTCAGGCCCAAGCTCAGGCCCAGGCTCAGGCCCAGGCTCAGGCGCAAGCTCAGGCTCAGGCTCAGGCTCAAGCTCAGGCTGTGGCTCAGGTTCAGGCCCATGTGCAAGCTCAGGCAGCTCAAGCGCAGGCTCAAGCAGTGGCCCAAGTGCAGGCTCATGTCCAAGCTCAGGCAGCTCATGCACAGGCTCAGGCTCAGGCACAGGCAGTGGCTCAAGTGCAAGCCCATGTACAAGCTCAAGCTCAAGCTCAAGCTCAGGTGCAAGCAGCAGCTCAAGCCCAGAATCAGCTGCAGATCCATGGTCCGTCGCAGAGTCCATTACAGGTCCAAAGTCCTTTACAGGCTCACTCTCAAACCCAGAGTCCTCTACAGCCCCACTCTCAAGCTCCAAGCCAACTGCAGTCCCAGTCGCAAACCCAAAACCAAAACCAGCAGCAAACGCACACTCAAACACAGAATCAAGGTCAACCTCATTCCCAAAGCCAGAATCAACTTCAGGCCCAATCTCAAGCTGCAAGCCAGTTGCACGTTCACTCCCAATCGTCAAGCCAGATGCAAGCACACTCTCAAGCTACAACCCAGTTGCAAACACTTTCTCAAGCCACAAACCAGTTACAGGCTCATTCCCAATCCCAGAACCAGTTACAGGCTCACTCTCAAACCCAGGGCCACTTGCAGGCCCACTCTCAGTCCCAGAGTCAGTTGCAGTCCCACTCTCAAGCCTCGAGTCAGTTACAGTCACACACTCAAACTCCAAATCAATTGCAGACTCAGAGTCCATTACCAACTCATGCTTCTACTCAGAGTCCATTGCAAACCCATTCTCATGCCCAGGCTCCATTACAGACCCACTCACAAGCCCAGAGTGCGTTACAGGCCCACTCTCAACCCCCTAGCCATTTACAAACCCTCTCTCAGTCCCAGGCGCAGTTACATGCTCTTTCTCAAGCCCAGAGTAAGCTGCAGTCTCTCTCCCAGGCTCAGAGTAAGCTGCAGGCCATCTCACAAGCTCACAGTCAGATGCAGGTCCATTCTCAACCCCATAGTCAACTTCAGGCCCACTCCCAAGCACAGAGCAAATTGCAGGCACTATCGCAATCTCAGAGTCCCCTTCAAGTCCAGTCCAAGCTGCAAACCCATTCTCAAGTACAATCCCAAACCCAAAATCAGAATCATACTCAAGCTGCTGCAGCCAATACTGCAGCTACATCCAGCAGTCCTGCATCTACAGCTTCTTCAACAGCATCCTCAAGCAGTCTTTCTCACTCTACCTCAACAACCTCTACTACTCCAGCTACAGTGTCGCAAACCATTTCCAGTGAGTACCAGATTTCTAACACTATTGCGAATAATGCAAAAAAATGATTTATCTGCTTCTCCACTTTAAGGCCTTGCCTAAGACAGTGCATGTGCTGTCCTTTTGAGACCTGTTATTTTATACTGGGTGTAGAGACCACTCCTCGCTTACCATTGGTTTGCTTGATTGTCATTTGCTTGCTTCTTATCAGTTGCGTGGGCTCTTGTGATTTCCCTGCCACTGGACCATGGACACATTAATAGGTCTTTCCATAGTTCTTTTTTTCAGGAGCAGTTTTTTTTGTTACTGTACGAAAATGGGTGTGTTTTCCCCAGTCTCCCTTGTTTGCTCCTTTCTGGGTTTCCCTTCTCGCGTGTGTGCTTCTCCACTCTGTTTTATATCCTTCTCACCAGTGTGCTTTCTCACTGCCAACTCCATGCTGTTCTTTCATTAGATTGATCTCCCCCACCTGTGCTCCTGTTACTACCTCCCCTACATTCTCCAGTTTTGTGTCCACCCACATGTTAAACTTCCACCTGCTTCTTGCCCCGTCATTTGGAAGTCTTCCCACATTTCATAGATTAATCGCATGGAACCATCAGTTTGGGATCTGCATTAGTTTACTAATTGCTTGTTGAAATAGTAAAGCTTGTTAACTTTGTGAGATTACCAGGGTAAAGCCTTTTACTCATTTTCCATATGAACCAGAAAACACTTGTCTGAATGTAGTTTTTTATACTCTTTGTTAAATGTAGAGAGATTGTTTCCTTTTCAGACAGTACATGAGCCTTCTGACATGATTTTGAATATCTTGTAGTTGGGGGCAACCGCCTCTTCGAAATGATTCATCACCCATATATTCAGTAATTAATCTGAGATCACCTCTTGCACCAGTAAATCAATATAAACAGTCTACCACGTCTGTTTTCTTTGCTCTTCATCTGCCACCTTGTGGGAAGTCTGTGTACACTGACTGATAAGTGGCTGAATGACTGTTTTACTTGAATGTTTTAAATCAACAAAAGTTTTTTTATTAAATTGATATCTCATGATTGTTAGAGGGAAGTTTCTCATGGAGTTCAGGTGAACAAATCGCGTTGGGACAATCCTGCTGAAAACTGAAATAAAATTCAGCACCTGCACTTTCATATTCTTCCTGGTACAGCAATGATTTTGATTTTCAAACTGTATATAACCATACTGAAACTCAATGTTGCACTCTATCAATACTGCAGGTGTTTAAAAAATAAATAAAAAGTAATCTGAAAATCTCCCACAAGTTATGGGCTACATAAGATTGTCCTTTTAGTATAGTAACTAATGTGAGGCCTTTCTCTGAGACCTACAGCAGTCTGTCGTGACTGCGTGCTGTTTGTGGTGGCATGCTTCATATAAGTGTTTTGGGTGTTTTTGCACCCTGTTATTTTGATAGTGTATAACTCTGTGCCCTGAGCAGTCGGTGCCTGCCTGGTTCTCTATGCTGCAGGCTGCTCCAGGACCATACTTTGCCTATGACCAAAGTAACCGATGGTACCCGGTTGGGCAGCTTGTATGTATGGAACTTGTGTAAACTTTGACAGTACTTGTATATTTAGTCATGCCAATAAAGTTGGTTGTACGTATTTCATCATACTTGCACAGACCACCCTTATTTATTGTGAAGGAGGTTAAAATAGGCAAGGCCTAGGAGGACAAGTTGAACACCCCAGATGTGCGTTTGTGTGGTAAGCATAAAATAAGAATAACTGGCATAAAGAACTGATTATTTTTCTTCGTCTTGAATGAAAAGGTATAATTTCCACAAAATATAGTGTTCGAGGCATGTGTGGCTCTAGATACACATGCTTTGCATACTGCTGCCATCTAGTGTTGCGTCTGGATGTTTGCAAGTTGCTTTTCTTCGAAGTCTTTCGAGTCACGAGGTAAGGTGACTCCTCTTCTTGGTAATAGTGCACATGGGCATCAACCCCATTGTTTGTTTCTTTCCGCCATCCGGTTCGGACGTGTATTGTAGCGCTCCGGTTCAAGACTGTTTTCGGGGTCCTTTCGGTGTGCAATCCACTATACCCTAGTTGGTATTGTTTCGAATGCGTTTTCCATCCATCATGTATCTAAAATCGGTTTAGCCAATTTGAGTCTGAACATTCCAACCGTGGCCTTTAGGCTTAGCCCGTCTGGGTTAAGTTAGACTCTATACCAACTCCATCAAAGATAACTTGTAGATGGAATGGTCTCAGTTTCAGTTCTGCCCTTGGTGCCACTCCAGACTGTTCCAAATAAGTAGTGAAGTAAATATAGACTTGATAGTTTCTATATTCTTTGTCCAGCCGGACAGAATTTTATATTTGATACGTAATTTAGCAGTAAGTTTCTACACAGATTCAAGTGGGATACAACCTGCGTCCTACAACCACATTGAAAAAAACAACATTCAAGAAAAAGGGTATTCGGGCAAGGAAGAACTTACTGCGAGCCATACAGTATTGCAGACAGAAATAACAAGAGTACACTATTGCAACAAATCATACAATGTATTCATAAGCATGTAGTGTATATATTATCGACGGCGTTTCGATCCCTATTTGGGAATAAAGGGATCATCCTCAGGACATTGTATTCATGCCTGTAAATATTGCATTTTTAAGACAGTAACTGCGGCAATATGAACAGTGCCTAGGGCCTCAGTAATATGGCAAAAAACGTCTGGGATAATGGGTGTGAGACCGGGTAACAATATCCCCGGTTGGTCCGTGCTGGAGTCTGCAATGGACTCTAAAAAACACGGCAATTAGAAGGCTCTAGAGTACAGCGATGGCTAATTCCAACCGTGTATTGGGCGGGTAGGAGCCGTGGGATAATGGGTGTGAGACCGGGTGAAAACATCCGCGGTCGGTCCGTGCTGGAGTAGGCGATGGACTCTAAACAAACGCGGCAATTAGAAGGCTCTCGAGTAGAGCGGTGGCTAATTCCAACCGTGTACTGGGCGGGTAGGAGCCGCGAATGGGTTCTTCGCTCGCGCGAGCAAGGAACCCATTCACGGCTCCTACCCGCCCAGTACACGGTTGGAATTAGCCACTGCTCTACTCGATAGCCTTCTAATTGCTGTGTTTTTAGAGTCCATCGCCGACTCCAACGCGGACCGACCGCGTATGTTTTCACCCCGTCTCACTTCCCCACCTGGAAACAAACAGGGACTTCATAACCGTTGCCGCTGATTATCCTACACCGGGCTATGGTCGACTACAGCAGTTTCTTCCTACTTGGAATAACATCAGACAAGTGGGTGTTGGAAATTATCCAACCTGGTTACTTCCTGGAGCTCACCAGCAATCCTCCCAATATTTCACCTCACAGGCTTTTTATAGAATATCAACAACTGCTCAAACAGGAAGTACAAGATCTATTAATCAAAGGGGCTATGGAGCCAGTACCAATACAACATCAAAGGACCGGGATTTACTCCCTGTACTTTCTAATTCCCAAAAAGGATGGATCTCTACGCCCTATTTTAGACTTATGACCCTTAAACCACTACATACTATCGGAGCACTTCGATATGGTCACACTACAACAAGTACCTCCACTTATAAAGCAGAGCGACTTCATGTCCACACTATACTTAAAGGGCGCATATTTTCTCATCCTTTTTCTCTCAGCACATTGCATATATCTCTGGTTTGTCCTAGCAGGGAAGCATTATCCATTCTAGTCCTTCCATTTGGAGTCACTACTGCATCCAAAGTGTCCGCCAAATGCTTAGCAGTCCATCTAAGAAGACAGCAAATTCATGTGTTCCCTTATCTAGGCAATTGGCTTATCAAAGCCAACATACACCATCTGTGTCAACAACACAAAAACTACCATAAATCTTCTACATTCGCTAGGATTCACAATGCTCAAAAATCCCATCTTTCAATCCTGACAACTTCAACCATATCTAGGAGCTATGCTCTACATTGAAACAGGACTAGCCTATCCAAATACATCCAGAATTCAAATTGTTCAGACACTGCTACCACAGTTTCAACCCAATCAGTATTTAATAGGCAAAACTTTTGTGCGTATTCTAGGGATGGCGGCATCATGCATTGCCATAGTGCCTCATGCAAAACTTAATATGTGCCCTCTACAGGAATGTTTAGCATGACAGTGGACTCAATCACAGGGCCAACTACACAATCTAGTGTTGGTAAACAGCCACACTCCTCACTCTTTGCAGTGGTGGAACTCACAAAACCTGTTACGGGTGGCCATTCATCGACCCTGTTCGATAGATCGTGCTAACAGCAGATGCATCCTTCACACGCTGGGGTGTTCACCTACATCATCTAACCGTTCAAGGTCATTGGGACACCAGACTCCAAAATCCACACATCAACTACCTAGGGCTTCAAGCTGTTCACATAGTGTTGAAAGTGTTTCTACCTCACCTAATAGTCAAGGGTTATCCTAGTCCGGATGGACATTTGATAGCCATGTAATATGTACGAAAATGGAAAGGGAGCACTCTCTACAGCTTTCTCTCCCCTCTTGGATAATTTGAAGTTGGACTATACATCACAAAATCCATGTGTTAGCAGAACACCTCTTAGGAAATGAAAACGTGCCAAAATTCTCAGCAGGATTCAGCAACAACTCCAACAGTGGAAACTCAGCCCCCAAGTCCTCCTCCCATACTTTCACAAGTCGGAGAATGCAAAATGGCCAACTTCGCCTCCAGATTCCCACACCCTCTATCCAAAGGCAGTGCCCTATGAATTGGTCAGGAATATTTGCCTACTCTTTTCCACCTCTCCCTCTTCTTCCGTTTCTGGTTCGTAAGCTCAGGAAGCGGCTCCATCGTTCGCATTCTGATAGCTCCTACATGGGCCCATCAGCCATGGTTCACCACAAGCTTTCAGCGACATTCAGCTGCAACAACTGGTCCGGTCAGCTACTCACAGGAGAGGTCATGCCTTGGACCTGGTCTTCGCAAATGTACAACTAGTAGTGGTCAATGATATCCTATGTCAATACTGGACTGACCACTCACTGGTTGCCTTCTCTCTCTGCCTGGGGGAGTATTCCTCGGGGGAGGCCGGCGCCAGACAGGCTAAATTGGGCAGACCCTGGTCTCGACTTCTAAACTCATCGCCGCTGCCTACCTTACTACAAGATAATTTCTGTCTGAGTAATTCGGCGGAGGAAAGTTATATCACCTTGTGCCGGTCCATCTCGAATACATTGGACAAGGTTGCGCCTCTCCGTAAGTCTCGAGGTAGATTGAACCGGGCTTGTCCCTGGTATACGGAGGAGCTGCGGCAGCTGAAGTTGAGCTGCAAACGTGCCGAGAGAGCCTGGAGGAAGCAGTACTCGGACCCAGCGAGGGCTTCCTTTAGGCTGGCTCTGCAGGAATACAAGGTGCAGATCAGGCTGGCTAAGGCGGCTTTTCTGGAAACCACCTTGAACCAGGCGCCCAACAAGTCACAAGCCCTGTTTAAAATCGTCAGGGACCTGACCCACCCTGTGTGCGCGGCCAACACTGTCCCTGCGGCACAGGCCTTGTGCGACTCCCTGGCGAGTGCCTTTGAGGAGAAGATTGTTAAGATCATGGAAGGCTTAAAAAACCCAGTGCCCCCTGCTCTCGGCTCGGGAGCTCCGGGCAGCCTGTCCAGTCGACCCCGGCCGGATGTCTCTGGCTTCGGCTTGGGAGCTCCGGACGGGTCACCCAGTCGACCCCAGCCGAGTGGCCCAGTCCTTAGTTTGGGAGCTCCGGACACTCCTTCCAGTCGACCCCTGCTGAGTGGACATGCCCTCAGTTTGGAAGCTTCGGACGTCGTGGCCGGTCAAACCCGGCTGAGTAGGCTTGCCTCTGGCCAGGCAGCCCGGGCAGCCCCGGACACTTCGCCTAGTCGACTCCAGCTGAGTGGTCATGCCTCCAGCTTGGGAGCTCCGGAAGCTGTGTCCAGTCGACCCCAACTAAGACGCTTCCCCATTCCCTCCTTTGAGGAGTTTTGCAGCCTGGCACGAACGGTGTCATCGGGTTCTCCGCTTGACCCATTGCCACCCAAATTCTGGAAGACATTTCAGGCGGAACTCTTCCAGCCTCTGTACTCCATCTGCCTCCAGTCTTTGGACTCGGCAACAGTTCCCGAGTGCTGGAAGCTGGCAGTCGTGTCACCACTGCTTAAGAAACCGACTCTGGACCCCGCCTGTCTTTCCAACTATAGGCCGATCTCTTTGCTCCCTTTTCCTATTAAGATCGTGGAAAAGTTGGTGACCCGCTCCCTTTCGGGCTTCTTGGAAGAAATCGGGTGGTTCGATGAGACAGTTTGTTTTCCGTCCAGCGCATGGGACAGAATCCGCACTGGTAACCGTACTTGACAATCTTCGTTCGCGTGTCGATAGTGGTCGGGCAGCCTTTCTGGTGCTGCTCGACATGTCGGCCGCGTTCGATACGGTTTGCCATCGGACCCTCATCAGGAGGCTGGAGGAGTGCGGGGTCACAGAGGGGGCAAGAGACTGGCTGGTATCCTACCTCAACAACCGGCAGCCGATGGTCGCGCTTCCTCCTTTCCGATCGGAGTTGCGGAAAGTAGGGCAGGGGGTTCCACAGGGCTCGGCCATCAGCCCTATACTTTTCAATCTTTACCTCCGCCCTCTGGTCCAGCTTATAAAATCTTTTGGTATCTCGGCTTTCAATTATGCTGATGATACCCAGCTGGTCTTCTCCCTGGAAGGAAATAATGCGGTCCCGCTGGAGACATTCCATCGCTGCATGGCAGCTACAGCGGATTGGCTTCGGGCCAATTCCTTGCAATTCAACAGCACAAAGACCGAGGTGCTCCACTGCTCCATGTACCGGATTCCTCGGGTACTTCCGGAGAACTTCTGGCCATCTACTTTCCCCGAGACAGTTTCGGCTCGTAACTTGGGGGCGATTTTCGGCCCAAATTTACAGCTGGACATGCATGTTAATAAGACCATCTCCACGTGCATGATGCTGTTACGCATGCTGCGTAAAGTCTTGCTCCTTCTCCCTGAACAGGCCAGGCCGGAAGTAGTGCGCGGGACCATACTGAGTCGTTTAGACTACTGCAACGCGCTGATTCTGGAGGCCCCAAAAAATCTGCTGGGGAAGTTACAACGGGTGCAGAACATGGCCGCTAAGCTGGCTCTCTCTCGCCCTAACCTTAGCTCCTCCTCCTTAGCCTTAAGGGACCTACACTGGTTGCCGGTGCACTTGCGTGTATTGTATAAATCGGCGTGCCTAGTGTTTAAGGCGGTACATCGACAGGGCCCAGTGCCACTGCAGAATATCTTCGCTTGGTACTCTGCCTCGCGGTCCCTTCGCTCTTCTTCGGCACAATTGCTTGTGGTTCCGAGGTTCCAGAGAGTAAGGATGGGTGGGCGCTCGTTTAGTGTCGCAGCGGCCAAACTCTGGAACTCTCTGCCACTCCCTTTGAGAAGTCAAAGGGACTACTTCCCGTTTAGGAAAGCCCTAAAAACGCATCTCTTCCCTAGGAATGACTGAGCAGTGGAAGTGTTGTTGACCGGATCTGAAGCGCCAGGATGCCCTTGGGGCGACAGGACCGCGCTATACAAGTATACCTACAATACAATACACTACTCGAACTTTCAGTACTTCCACATGAGAAGCTGTACTTCAACCCAAACCTTCTCCTTAAGAACCATGGTGAAATCCGACACCCAAAGGAGCTAAACCTTGCCATTTGGCTTCTGAAGTCCGAGTTCGGATATCTAAACCTGCCAGCAGAATGCATGACCACATACACCTACCACTAGAGCTTGCTATGCAGCCAAATGGAAAATGTGTTATTTATTGTAACAATCAAAAGACTGGTCCACTCAGTGCATCTATACAAAACATTATCTGTAGCCTCTTGTATTTACAATGCTCAGACCTTGCCTACACTTCCATATGTCTACATCTTGCAGCAGTGGCAGCCTATCTTCAAAATAGGCAACCTTTATCTTTGTTCAGAGTGTCAGTTATTAAGGCTTTCATGGAAGGTCTTTAAAGACTGATATCACCAAGGGTCCCAACTGCACCTGCGTGGAATCTCAATATTGTTCTAACTTGACATATTGGTCCACCCTATGAATCATTAGACAATTACTTCTCCAATATCTTTCTTGGAAGGTTGCTTTCTTAATTCCGATCACCTCATTAAGGCGTGTTGGTGAGCTTCAGACACTAACTTTAGAAGAACCCTTCTTGCAGCTTCTTGTTCTTGGTACCAATCAAAAATTACTTCCAAAAGTAGTATCCCCTTTCCACATTAACCCACCTGTTGAGCTACTTGTTTTCGTTCCTCAACCAGATTCTGTAGCAGAAAGCGCTCTTCATACACTAGACTTAAACTGAGCATTCATATATTATATTGACTGTACAAAAGATTTTCGCAAAAAAACTTTTTGTTACGTTTTGCTCCCCCTATTAAAGGGAAACCCATTTCAAAATCGGGGATTTCTAGAGGAATTGTTACATTTATCTTGACATGCTATCTCAAAGCCAAAAGGACATTGTCTATACTCCCTAGAGCACACGTAAAAAACAGTTTGCTGCCCTCTGGATTGTGTCCTGCACCAAAACCGATTGCCCCAGGTGCATCGTGAGGACTAACAACTTTGCCAACATAAGCCACCTACCAATCTCATTGCCTACCAGCTGTACAGAGCCATTGCGGACACCGACCATTACCACCTCTCAAATGCAATGTAGGAACAATACTTGACCATTCAAATATGGCCCAAGGAAACTCCATCTGTATCCAGCCGCTCTTTCAACTCCACACTTTCCACCTGTGTTGAGGAGAATACAAAAGAGACCGGAGTTTGAGGCAGATACCATCAAAGGAGCTTGAGCTAACCTAGCTCTTGTAGCTTTCGGCTGCCAGCCCTTTGTGCCACGGGCCCAGCTGACCCAACCTTGCAGTGGCGGCCTCAATTTAAAATGTGTGAGAGCCCTAGTATGGCTGCATCCAAGCTTCCTCCCAGCCCTGGCCTGTGCAACTGACTGGGAAAATTGGCAACCCATGGGAAATTTTACAAATAGCGAAATTAGGCTGCTAAAAAGTCCCCTTCCTTGTGCCCTGCATTCCTCAAATTGCTGTGAAAAACAAACTTGCCTTCCCCCTGGGGAATCCTAGGGACGACGCACTAGACAATTCTGTTCCACATTCCCTAGAATGGCTGGACCACTAGTCTATCTTACGTGTTACAACATGAAACGTTTTGTGCACGGCATGGCACTTAACCGCATCGCTGCTGCGGTCATTTTTGCGCTGTGCGGCTGTTTTCGCAAAACCGCGTTACATGACGAGCTCAGCTCGTCATCCGCACACGCCACCCGTGGCTGATGACGAGCTGAGCTCGTCATCAGCATCGAAGGGGTTAAAGTCAATGTAGGCTTTGCTGAGCTATGTGGGGTGCACGGTCTGGGCCATAATGCCGCTACTGCTGCATCATGCTGCCCTCTAAATCTGCTTACATTCCTTGCTGAGATGTTATGTTACTTTATTTTTGTATAGCGCAAATCGCCACTGGTCTCTAAGTGCTTTTAAAGAAAGGAACAAAACTGATAGCCACCGGTGATCCGCCAGCAACCACGCTGGGAGTTTAGATTGAGGCTGTTGTCTTTTTAAACAAGCGGGTCTTCAGAGACTTCCTGAAGGATAATAGCACCGATTCCCCTTGTAAGATTTCTGGTAGCTCGTTCCAGATTTGAGGAAGGAGGACCGACAGAGCTATACCACCCTTGGATTTGAGTTTAAATCTCGAAGGGGCAAGCTTACAGGCCTTGGAGGAGCGCAAGGCTCTGTCTGGGGTGTACTTTACCAGTCGATCTTTAATGTATTTAGGAGCCTCTCCATAAATGGCTTTGTGGGCTATACAAACGCACTTATATTGCGGTGTTCAATGGGCAACCAGTGCAATTTATGTAGAAGGGGGGTCGCTCGTGATCTCCTCGGTAGGGAGAAGATGAGCCTGGCTGCATCATTTTGAACTACCTGCAATTTCCTGAGGAGCTTCCGAGGGAGGCCTAGATAAAGATAAAGAGCATTGCCATAGTCCAGTCGAGAAATAACTGTGGCGGACACAATGGATCGTAATGCCGGAACAGAGAGGATGGGAACAAGTTTCCGCAGTTGCCTAAGTAGGCCTATACAGGTGCCTACTACTGCAGAGACTTTGGGGGCCATGGACAGGTCTGAATCAATTTTCAGTACTAGGCTTTTTACTACTCTCCCTGGGGTTGGAACCTCCCCCAATTCGGGGGGCCAGAAAAGCTCACACCAGGGGCTGTTTTGTGTTGCGATAAGCACCTCGGTTTTATCCGGGTTAACCTTCAAGAGGTTATTTGCCATCCAGTTAACCGTAAACCTGAGAAGATTTTTTACTGAGTCTTGAGCCTGGCTGGTGTTATCGAGTTGGATTAGCAGTTGAGTGTTGTCCGCGTAATTAAAGACTTGGCAGTTTTTGTGTTAGCTCTTCCACTAAGGGCTGCTGATAGATATTAAATAAAAGAGGGGACAATGCAGAGCCCTGGGGCACACCACAAGTTACTGGGCTGGCAGATGATAGTTGATCTCCCATTTGCACTCTGAGTCCGGCCGGTTAGAAAGGAGTTTAGCCATTTAAATGCTTGCCCCTTTATCCCCAGATTCGAAACACGGTTCAGCAAGATGGAATGGCTTACCGTGTCAAATTCTGCTGACAGATCTAGGAGAATCGGGGCACATGGCTGTTTATTGCCGGCCCTGATTCTCATGTCGTCGTCAATGGAGGCCATCACCAGCTCAGTGCTATGGTGTGATCTGAAACCCCTCCTGTCTGGGATGGAGTAGTTCATGATCTTCCAGATAGCTAGCCAGGGTGTTAAGGACCTGTTTTCCAGGATTTTCGCCAAGAAAGGGAGCTGAGGGATGGGCCTATAGTTTTTTAAAAACTTTTATATCCGCCCCTGCTTTTTTCAGGAGGGGGATAACCCTAGCTTCCTTCAAGTTCACCAATGGTGGTGTCACCTCTGCACCATCTATGCATATGTAACTCCGGCAAAGGCTGCCTCAGTTTTCTGACAACATGACATGCCGCCCTTTCCGCAGGAGTTTGAGTTGGGACTCCCAAAGCCAGGTAGAGGCAGAGGTGTGGTAGAGGCTTTAAACCATCAATTATAAGGCACAACCCGAGCACAGAGACTTTGATCCCAGCCCTTGATTTAAATGAGCTATAACTCTCCAAGTGACTTGCTTTAGGCCATTGGCCCATACTTATTGAGCGGTTCTCTGGGTTTGCTGCATTCTGGCAACTTCAACTCCCCGTGCCCTCACTTACAAACAATTTACTTCTGCAATTTGCACGGCATTAATGCTTTCCTTGGTCAGCAAGATAATGCGCCCATGGATGCACATTCACCGCTATAATGGAATATTGGACGCCATCTATACGGGGCCCACCATCCTTAAGCTGAGCCGAACAGGGAAGCATCCTTCTGAGAGAAGCTGCATGGGGCCTACGTCTAGAAACGTTTTTAGTGCTCTGCAGCAGTTTTGCAATCTTTTTTAGAGTTGATCATTGCGCCCAGGGCCCGTAATGTCTGATGTTCATCTCTTTCCATTGCCTTCATTGTGCCACTCTAAGCGTCATACATTTGGTTGTTGAATGTTACTCATAACTGCCCAAACTATGAAACTTCTAAATTCATTACTGTTTTTATGGGTTTAGTTATCTTCCTCCTCTTTCTGTTGCCTTACTCTTTGTTGTCAAGAGCAGATCAGGCCAGAAGGAGCCAATGTGGTGTGGGAACTTCCAAGGTGACAAAGTTAGATAGGGTTGTGGTTTACTGTTTTTAACACTGTGATCATTTTGTTACTTGAAGTTCATAAATTGTACTCCTTCAAATATAACACAGTGAGCTATGAAGGCTATGTGACTCCTGGACCTAGTAACCAGCACTGAATTATGTAACTCAGCCTACCCATTGATTTACACACAATATAGTTCCAAACTGTAGCGCTATAGAAGAAGTAAACCAAATAGTGCCATTTAAATTATTTGTGAAAATACTGGGACATAACCCTACAACTGACATTCTTACAGTGCATGCTTATCGCTAATAAACAGTGACTGAACCATATCAAAGTATGCCTCTCAGTACCTGTGCGTGATGAGCTGCTGCCCCTCCCCTTTTACATTTGCGTGTGGTGGGGTCTGCACGCTATCCAACCGTTAGACCTTGTAACACACAGAACACATAATTTGATGGCTGATGAGGCCTGTGAGTTCACCCTGTCTTACCATTTGCCCATTCCCAGACCAATACACCACCAATTATTGCCTGGACTAATAAACTTAATTGCTATGCGCACACGACACAGCGATGCATATATAACCCCTTGCCCTATTGGATAGACACGTATACATATAAATACAATGCCTGTTGCCTAGACTCATAACATAATATCCCAGTGCTCTTTAGTGTAAGCACGCACAGCGACTGTAACACTCGGTCCATATTTTGGTGTGCGTATGCACACCTGACTAAGACCGCTAATGTAGTTTGAGTGAAACACATGTAGAGCCCACTAAAACAAGACTGACACATGTATATTAGTGGAAGGTATAGTTGCACGCACAGTTCCAAAGCATTGGAAGAGTTACATGGGCAAGGAAAGTCCTGCCTGCAGCACAGAGTGCGAGCATCGGCCTTGCCAGGGCACGCATGGTGCAGGAAGAGTCCTGAGACAGCAGAGACTCAGAGGAAGTGCAGCTTGCCGCCTAAAATAAAACTGCTCATGTAAGGGGTGCATTGAGACTTTCTGTGCCAGACTCTGGCTAGGCCTTTAATAGCCAGACACATTCCATGGCAGGACAACTTCCTAACTCAAGGCAATCTCCAAGACAAGGAGAGACGAAAGGGAGGCATTGCAGATGTGACCGGCATGTGCATGTCAAACTTCACAATCTCTTTGCCCCTTCCTCCTCCAAAGGCTGAATTTGACCGGGGATGGTGAGCCCTAAATACACATCAGTTACCCCGACCCCCGGCTGCTCACGACCCTGCAGCACAGTGCAGTAAATACATTAAACAAAGGTTCAAAAGCCAAATGTGTAAGGCAGAGGAGGGGGTGTCGGAAGTGGTCAACCCCCTAGTCTTCTCTGACTGTCATAAACACTCTTCGGCACTAGGCAGAACGATGGCCATCTTAAAAGCTTAACACCCTGAAAATGCTGAAGACCACCCAGCATTTCTCCTCAAAATATGTCCCTGATGCACCAAACTCTGCGATGATTTGAAGAGTCTATGGACGAGAGTTCTCTTCACCCCGGGACGCATTGCCGCATGAAACGGTTACCAAGAGCAACATAGTGATGTCTTACTGACCGCAGAGGCAGTGTTAGTCTTCTTAGACCTGAGAAATTCTTAAATGGTGCACCCGCGCCCTGAGTTGAGGTTTTTGTAGCTTGTGCTCGGTGATATAAACTTGCATTTTGAAGACGCCCTGCATAAGGAGGCGGTTGAACTATGTCAGGACTTACAATCGATGCAGCTGGAGGTTAAGTCGACTGTCCCCACCCACCAACGGGGTCATTTGTTAGACCCAGTGTTTGCCAGTTGGGATAGGGTGGAGGTAGGGACTCCACTCCCGGTCCCCTGGTCTGACCATTTCCTGGTGCCTTTTAATATGGCCATATCCACAGAAGATCCGCTGAAGGGAGAGACCAATAACTTCCCTAGCAGGAAATGGAAAAACTTCTCCCAGGACACTTTCAACCTGCTGCTCAGGGAAGGGGGCCCCTCGGGAGGGTCAGACAGTGAAAATGCTAGCAAAAACTTAAATGAGCGCATCTTACAGGCACTCAATAAAGTGGCACCTCCCTTACTGAAGACATCTGGAAGGATAGTTAGAAGATCTGCTCCCTGGTTTACCCCCGACCTGCAGATGGCCAAGGTAGACTGCAGGAGAATGGAAAGGAGTTGGAGAAGAGAGTATAGATCACAGGAGCGGAAGCTCTACAGGGAAGGATAGAGGAAATATCAAAGCCTACTCAGAAGAGCTAAGGCCGCCCATTATAAAACCAGAATAGGAGAGGCGGAGAACTCCTCCAAAGAACTCTTCAGAATCTATAAAGAGATCTCCACAGTAGCAGACTCAAATGCCCCGAATAACGACTCAGTAGAAGAATGTAACAGAGTAGCAGACTATTTCTCTTTGAAGGTCAGGAACATCTATGCCTCTTTCACTAGTAATCCAGGGAGTGGCTTGGCTTTTGAGGAAGCACCTGGAGACAGTGTAGTGACACAGAACTTGAGCTGCTTTACAGTCCCCCCTCCAGAAATTTTAAGGAGCATCTGTCTTAGTATCAAGTCCGGATCCCCCAATGACCCAGCACGCCCCAAGGTACTGGGTGAGAGCTTAGAGACTCTTGAACCGTACATTAGGCACGTCCTGGAGATCTCTTTTGCATCTCATACACTGCCAGCATCATGGAAAAAGGCGGTGATATTACCTATTAGGAAAAAGACCACTCTCAGCCATGATATTCTCGAAAACCTTAGACCCATCTCCTTGCTGCCTTACGTAGCGAAGGTAGCAGAGAAAGTGGTCAATATCCAGCTGACTGCACACATGGAGAGGGCTAAGCTTCTGCATACCTCTCAATCAGGGTTCCGGGCGGGCTACTCCACCGAAACCGCTATGTTAAGAGCCACAGAAACCATCAGGCAAGGAGCAGATGCCGGACACACCATGGCACTGATAATGCTAGACCTCAGCGCAGCGTTCGACACTGTAGCACACTTCACCTTGCTGCAGTGTCTGAACAGAGGTGGCGTCTTGGGCCTAGCGCTGGGCTGGCTGAAATCCTTTCTGACAGAGCGTAGTTTCCAGATCCAAAGAGGATTATTTCAGTCCAAAAAGGTGGCATTGGAACAGGGGGTCCCTCAAGGATCGGCCCTAAGCCCCACCTTATTCAACCTATACCTGTCCCCCTGGCTGAGGTGGTGCAGGCGTTTGGAGTGGAATTAGTATCATACGCTGATGACACTCAGTTGTTGATCACTCTATCTCAAGCACCATCGGCTGAGGCTTCCAACTTTAAGCAGTGCATGCAGGAGCTTGCCTCCTGGATGAATAAAAACTGCTTGAAATTGAACGGTGCAATAACTGAGGCGTTAGTGGTCGGCAGAGACAAATCTTATTGGACATCAGAGTGGTGGCCACAATGTCTGGGCCCCACACCTATACCCTGTTCAGAGGCTAAGAATCTGGGAGTCTGGGTGGACTCGGCCCTCTCTTTTGAAGGCCACATCCGCCGGCTAGTATGGAAATGTTTCGGTGTATTAAAAACCCTCAAAAAAACACTAGATTTACTCCCACTAGAGACCAGACAGACCGTAACACACGCCTTAGTTACTTCCCGACTAGACTACGGGAACATCCTTTTTCTGGGTGTCCCGGAAAAGAATATCAGAAGTCTCCAAGTTCTGCAGAATGCGGCTGCTCGTCTGATTTTGAGACTTCCCAGAAGGGCCGCGTCAAAATCAGCCCTTGAAGCCCTTCATTAGCTTCCAGTCAAGAAAAGGGTATTATTCAAATCCCTTCTTATTTGCCATCGCATCCTTTGGCAAAAAGCTCCAATGTACCTGGGAAATCGGATTACGAGATATGTACCGGGCAGAATATTGAGATCAGGCGGGACAGGGCAGCTGGTAATCCCTAGGATTAAGAAAGCGAGAATGGGTGGACGCTCATTTCGCCTTTTAGCGGCGCAAAGCTGGAATAAACTCCCGCTAGGTCTAAGGATGGAACGATCAGAGACCAGGTTTAGGAGTCTTCTCAAAACTCACTTGTTCTCTCACTAGCCTCTTCCATGAGAGTGGACCAATGGATCCTCTCTGCTATTATGCACCAGACTCTTCTCCACAGCGTGGGGACACGCCGGACGGCGTAACCAGGCGCTTTATAAGCTCCTTTATTATTATTATTATTATTATTATTATTATTATTATTATTATTATTATTATTATTATCCAAATGAATGGGGAGATATTCTGTTGACCAAAGAACCTCATCCTGCACCCTTGAAAGACATAAGTCCCCAGCCCTGTTTTTTGCCTGTATTCTATGCCCGTAATACACTTCCTGAGAAGCTAGATCAGAAGGCCAATTCCGCGTCTTATTTTTAATTAATGTTTTTAAAAATGATGAAAAGGACATGCAGTATATTAGAACTCTTTACTGGTATGTGACTGCAACATCTGGGATTCTTTATGCAATATAAAGTATTGGGGAAACGCAAGTCGGTAGCCCAGAGTGAAAGGATACTGAACCCCAGCCAAGACTAAAACTTTGTTCCTCTGCTCCGAAGTCGTGAGCTCTGGCCACTTCACAACCTCTCCTCTGACACAAGCAACAAACTGCAACAACACACCAAGCACTCCCCAATTCCCTTCACCAGCACAGCCCTCATGCGCCTCCAGAGCCGCCACGGAGCATAGGAGACTCTGGTAGGATGAGGTAACAAGCATTTACAATGCAATGGTTTTGCCTTTGTTAAAGTTAGAGCTATTGGCATTGCTCTTGACATTATTTTTATTTATGTTTTTTTTAACATAAATAAATGGCATTGTCATTTACAATGCCACTAGCTTTATCTATCGCAAATGACGCACACAAACACACACAGAGCCCCCCACACACAGCCACACAGAGCCCCCCACACACACAGCCCCCCACACACACAGCCACACAGAGCCCCCCACACACACAGCCACACAAAGCTTCCTACACACACAGCCACACAGAGCCCTCCACACACACCAACACAGCACAAGCAGGCAACAGGGGCACACAGAGGCACAAGCAGGCAACAGGGGCACACAGAGGCACAAGCAGGCAACAGGGGCACACAGAGGCACAAGCAGGCAACAGGGGCACACAGAGGCACAAGCAGGCAACAGGGGCACACAGAGGCACAAGCAGGCAACAGGGGCACACAGAGGCACAAGCAGACAACAGGGGCACACAGAGGCACAAGCAGACAACAGGGGCACACAGAGGCACAAGCAGACAACAGGGGCACACGCAACAGGGGCACGAAAACGGAGGCACAAGCAGGCAACAGGGGCACGAAAACGGAGGCACAAGCAGAGAAAACGGAGGCACAAGCAGGCAACAGGGGCACGAAAACGGAGGCACAAGCAGGCAACAGGGGCACGAAAACGGAGGCACAAGCAGGCAACAGGGGCACGAAAACGGAAGCACAAGCAGGCAACAGGGGCACACGGAGGCACAAGCAGGCAACAGGGGCACACTGAGGCACAAGCAGGCAACAGGGGCACGAAAACAGGCACAAGCAGGCAACAGGGGCACGAAAACAGGCACAAGCAGGCAACAGGGGCACGAAAACTGAGGCACAAGCAGGCGACAGGAGCACAAGGAGGCACCAGCAGGCAGTGTCATAAGATGACATGCTGATCAGTATGTTAAATTAAGTATATAAAAAGGTATTTGCATGCAACAAATGTACTACAATAAAAGCCTCATGGGCACAGCTCACAAACGTGTTTCAAAACAAGCACCTCAAACAAATGGGTCTTGGCCACACAAATTAGCAATTGCCACAAAACGCTAGATTAGACAATAGGGCTTTGGAGAATGGGAAAAACATTTTTTTAATGTGCCCCTGAAAGGACATCACAAAACTTGGTAGTGAAAGAATGCGCATGCTTCAAAAAAATAGGGAAACATTGGAAACCTAGAGTAGCTAGAGTAGAAAATAACTACAACATGTTTTAACAATATAGAATTTGCTTGAAGAGAAGTGCACCTTGATGACAAGGAGTTGGTGGGGTATCCTACACTTACCTCACCTTGTTAATGGCCTTGGTTCAAGAGTTCTAGCTAATTAAAGCATAGTTCTGATAGACAAACGACAATGATCTTAAAGACTAAATACAAGCATTAGTTCCTCAATGGAGAGTGGGAGCCAGGGGGATCCATGACAAGCAAGGGATGTCAGACTAAACTGGCAGCTGAATACCAGTACACTTCAAAATGTAGACACCACATAATTCCATGGAAACAATACAAACATTTAAGCTAGAGGAATCACTTGCAAAAAGAAAAATACATTGAAAATGTTTTCTGCTATTTATACACAAAGGAAATGTAGCTCAAAACAAATGTGACCAACTACAGTAGTTATATTATAGGCATTGTCTACTTTCTACAATTTTCCCACACACCATCTTCAATGGAATATTGCCAAGTGGCTGTTCAGTCCCAATTAAAAGCCAGTATGGTTGGAATGGGTGAACATGTTAACTAAAGAAGAACGGCACAGTGAAAGTAAACACCATAGTGCCCAGTCTCCAGCTTGTTTAATGCTTTACCATAATTATGCAGGAGTGTAATCAACAACTATGGCAATGCCAAAGGAGCAGAAAAAAAAGAAGATTCCGTACTACTTGACTAAAACTAAAGGGAGTATCAAAGGTCCCAAAAGTTGAACTCCACAGTGCAAAATCATGGCTAACTTCCTGAAACGCAGGAGGCGCTTCTTAAGAGCTGGTGAAATTAACAACAGAACCAATTCTACATTTCTACCCCTTCTTACAACCAAGGCAGCATATATTTAACAACGCATCACAAAATAACTTTTACTGACCAAATAGTTTAAAGAAGTGCTGCTAACACTTATGGCGACAGCATGCCCCGCAATTCGAATTAGCAGAGTCACCCAGTCTTTATTTTCTCTAAGGTTTCTTTATCACTTGTATCCACGTTTTAAAGTGGAAAAATTACACTTTGTGGCGGCTGTCTTTCTCCAATCATTTCTGACTTATTTCAAAAGGAAGAGAGTTATGTGTGTGTATGCACTGGTATGCGTACTCTACGTAATTTGTGCGTCTTTCACTTTAAATGATTGAGATCGAGAGAGACATCATCATAATCTAACTGACAAAGAGCCATGGATTTAGATACTGCACGGAGGAAATAGCAACGCAAACCTCTAGGGCATCAAAAGATTGGGCTTGGACACCCAAAATATTGCATAGCAAAGGGAGGTTAAACTCCTAGCACAGGAAACTACCTGATTGGGCTTAGTAATCCACAGAATCACAAACCAAACTGCTAGTGCAGGGGGGAAAGGAAGCAGACAAGATCCTGGATTAGAATACACTGGAATGCGGGTGGGCCTCAAATATGTAATAGCAAACAAAGAAGGAATGGGATTCTTACAAACAGGTGACATTTTTTGCTTACAGGAAAAATGGCTGACCGCACCCAGCTCTCTTGAAGGCTTCCAGCCAATCCATACATTGGCTCATAAGAAGAACCTTTTTGGAAGACCCATTGCTGACCCTTGGTCTTCACAAAATGTAATCTGCAAGTATGTGTCGAGGAATAGTGCACGCACTCGCATGATGTACAGATCCTTAGCATAAAAGGCATAACAATAGAGGGAACATCAAATACAATCATAGTAAATCTTTGTTAATCCAAAAAGGAAGACAAAAGCATCAAACCATAAGATGATCACCGATCGAATCAAAGAATACCTCTACGAGCACCCTGGGCATGGGTGCACTGTGGCCGGAGATTTTAACATGAGAAATGTGTGGCCTTGAGTCAGGCCAAGGGGAGCGGGGACGGAATATCTTAGAAGCTTGTATCAACGAATTCGAGCTGGGGTCTGCAGACTGAACAGGGTCTTTGCAAAACAAAGCCCACTTTTAAAAATCTCTACATGGGACTACATGTTCCTAAGCAAAGTACTCCTAAGGAGGTATGTAAATTACGAAGTCCAACACACCACTGCGAGTGACCACCACCCATTATAGATTCTGGTGAACACAAGTGCCACAATGCATGACGAACATACTCCTGCTGGCCAACTACTCCCCACAAATACCAGCCCATCAATAAAAAGAATTAAATGGGGCGCTGCTTGCCGGGTCAGATACCTACGGTGCAAGCATGGCATACAAACAGATATTGAGAGAAACTGCCCAAAGACAATACAGCCTGGATAAATGAAAAATCATACCGGCACCGGCAGCCTCACTGTGATGCAGGCGTTTGTTTACACGCGTGACTGAGGGGAGGAGCTGTGTCGTCACAGAAGACGGCCGGAGCAGGAAGGCGATGCAGCAGAGCAGATTAACGGGCATTGTAGAGCGGGAACGGGGGCCGGAGACACGGGGGCGGGAACGGGCATAGTAGAGCGGGAAAGGGGGCCCGGAGACACGGGGGGCGGGAACGGGCATTGTAGAGCGGGAAAGGGGGCCCGGAGACACGGAGAGCGGGAGGGGGGCGGGAACGGGCATTGTAGAGGAAAGCACGGTCACCAGCGGGAGGGGGGCGGGGACGGGAGACGCTGCGAGCAGGAGAGGGGGTGGGAACAGCGGAAAATTAAAGCAAGCACTCACCTGGACTTCTTCCGGGTGCCTTCAATGCCGGACCAGATTCGGGGGCGTTCCCGGCTTTCGGCTGACGTCGCGTGACGTCGGCAAAAGCCAAAGAATCTCGGGAACGCCCCCGAATCTGGTCCGGCATTGACGGACAGGCCCCTCGTCCAATGGCTAGGCTCCATTTATGGAGCCAGCCAATAAATGACGAGGGCCGACCCAAACCCACACTACAGTTCTCATTAGGTTTTCGCCTGCGCGAAAAAGATGCGCAGAGCGCATCTTTTCGCCAGGCAAAACCTAAAAAAGGTCTCAAACCCACGCGGCTCCTGGTGGCACCGATCAATGAAAATGCGAGGAGGGCTTTGGCTGCAGTGTTACGGCAGCGGAGTGTGCCGTTCTGGAGGCATGCAGGTGGGAGAGTCAGAAGATCCTGTTGTGTCCTAGGCGATGGGTGGAAAAGAGACCTGCCTGCCGCTTCGCGGCACCTTTTACAGTGCGGGGCCGACCACATTCTTGTGAGCGCCCCCGGAAACATTCTATGCTTCCGGCGCCGGGCCCCATCCAGCCTGTCCTGCACCTTACCCTCGCCAAAGGTCACAGCGACTCGAGCCGCAATCCCCAGTTCATGCCCGGACCTCACTGCCATAGGCACAATCTCCCCCTAGAGGGGTGAGCCTCCCCAATTGTCCTAGGCAAAATTCCCATAGCTGACATTTGTAAAGCAGCAACATGGTCTACCCTACACACATTTACCAAGCACTATTGTGTTGAAAGTTTTAGCACACCAACAAGCTAATGAAGGACAGGTCTGCGGGTTAGCTACCGTTTTCGGCGGGTAATGCTATACAGTCTATTCAAAGCATGTGCATCTACAGCCACACATGCCTCGAACGGATTAGGTTACTTACCCTTTAAGCATCTGTTCTTGGCATGTAGTGCTGTAGATTCACATGCTCCCACCCTCCTCTCTGGACACCTATGGTCATTACAATACTAATCTGTATTTCATATGCATGGACATCTCATTACTTCTATTTCTATTTCTATGCGGAATTTGTTAAGCGCACGGACACCCAGGGGTTTCATGGCGCTGACTTACTCTTACTTGTACTCCATTCTCACTCTCTTGCGGAAAAACAATCTAACAGTGGAGTCGATGCCCATGCGCACTATTACCAAAAGAGGAGTCATCTTACCTTGTGACTGGAAAGACTTCTTCGAAGGAAAAACAACTTTCAAACATCCGGCCCCAGCACTAGATGACATGAGTATGCAAAGCATGTGAATCTACAGCACTACATGCCAAGAACAGATGCTTCAAGGATAATTAACATACTCCCTCTCTAATCAGAGCTACTAAAGCTTTTAAAAATGTATTTCTGAAAAGTTGAAATTGAATGTTAACTAAACAGTACTGTACTGATATTTCTTGATTTTCCACACAAATATTTTAAGGACTGCACATTATGCTTCATACCACTTGGGTTCAGAGGTTTACCATAATCATTACAGCTTAATGCAAATTTGATTTGGATCTTTCAGCTAATAAAGTTCTCTTAATTGGGTCCTGTAGCATTCAGACATTTTGTGTGAAAGCCTTTGTGAGTGCAGCAGTTTGATAAGATTTGGGTCTGATGTTGCCTAATGTCAGAAACCAGTAGCTTTCCATCGCCAGGTTTCTATTTTGCAAGATGATTCATGCAGTTCTTGGTTTTTATAAGCAGGTCAGCATGACACGTGTAGCAGTAAAACCAGGACCGAATAAGCTACTCATCCGTCATTGAACAACTTCGGAGTTTGCAAAATGAGCAGTTCAATCAAACCAGATTTGAGTAACTGATACGGATTTTCCTTAGTCATTAGTTGCAATGGAGATGAATAGTCCTACTGATATCGTAGATGGCTTTTTGACCCATTAGTGCTGCATGGGCAGTGTAAGTTCTGCAACTAAGGCGTCCTAAGTGATGTATTCAGAGAGATATGGAGAAGGTGAGAGGAAGACTGCAACTATGCAGAGCAGTAAACACTTTTCTATGGTGTTGTCTGTCTTTTGCAGGAAAGGTACTCCAAATTCCACAGTAAACGTCAGAGACCTCGTCAGTTTCCACAGCAAGTGGATGTTCTCTTTCAAGGCATTGAATGTATAGAGGGCTTGTACAAAAGATCTGAACTAAAGATTAGCAGTGAAACAGATACAGTTAAAACGAAATGCCTGAACTATACACCAGGGCAAATGAAGAATGTGTTTTTGAATGCATAGTGAAATGTGCACAAGGACCGAACTGGCATGATTGCTCCAGTGAATAATGAGGAAAGGTAAAGGCGGTGTTGGATACAGAGGAGAAATTTTGAAAGTAGAATGAATTGAGTCAGAAAGTAGATTGCCAGAAGGTGTGTATTAGAGATGAGAATACAGAGAAAAACATGGACATGTGCTCCCTCAAATGAGATGGAGATAACCAACCAGACCTCACAAATGAAAAGGAATCCAGTGCAGAGAAACCAGACATGGAGTGTTAATGTTGAAATGGAGTTCGAAGAGGAGGTGCATGGGGGAATGTAATACAGATTAATGTGGCGAAAGTAAGCGGAAAGGGTAGCTGAGAGAGAAGCAAACGTTTTACTAACTGCATGAAGCCACTAGTTGCATTTCTGAAATGTCAAGCACACCATGCATTCCAGTTCTTAAATCACCGGCTCATAAAGGGCAAATCAGAGAGCATGATAAAGACCTGGAAGGATGCTTGCCTTTGTTTTTCTTCCAGACTGGTAGGAGAAAGTCCTCATGAGGCAGTAAGGGCTTCCCTTCCAAGGAATGACTGGAAGGACATTCAATCAATGGTATAATTCCAAAGCATGCAAACATCATTACGCTTGTAGCAATCAATTCTGTGAATGAGGTTATCTTGAATCCCTCTCATCCCATACTGCAACCTATGCTGGAGCAACTGAATAGTCCATGGGTGCACACCACGTCTTCCTTCAAGATTGAAGTTATGACTAGGATGAAAGAGGCTCTCTTCAGGCGGGCCCAGCGGTCTGCAGCTTCTTTGCAGGCTTCCTGTTCCATCCACCAGACGTACAATTCCTAATGACTTATTCATCCGTGGCGGGCTGTGTCACCTACCTCTAAGAAGACCCACCAGGGGTTGCTGAATAAATAAAGAGGTGCAAATGCATAACAATGTTCATATGCTCATCCATCCGAACAGGCATCCATTACTTTATTCTAAGGATTTCATGCTCACCAGTGTTCACTAATGGTGGACAACATCACATTTCGAACTCTTGGAAAGACGATGAAAATGGCGTCCCATCTGCAAAAAATGTTTAGAACTTATGACAGTTATACTTATTTCTAGGCTGAAGCTCACATCGGCTATAGAGCATTGCATTACAATGTATTACTTTCCAAGTTGTGAGTCTATTATTCAGCTTGTCAGTGTAAATTACAAAAGCTGGCTAATGCATCTAATCGTTGGTGCAATCCTACGGGTAAGATCCATCCATACCAAGTCACCTGCATACATTAATGTGGGAATATTTTGATTCCACAATATCTGAAGGCAAGGTTAATTTTATAAATTTAGGAAAGTGTGTGTGTGTGTGTGTGTGTGTGTGTGTGTGTGTGTGTGTGTGTATATATATATATAATCACCAAAGAACACCTCCGACTGGGGAGTCCCCGACCCTGCAGGGCGGCCTCTTCAACCGGGCACAGAGATTCCCAGTAATTTCCAAAGACATGAAGCACCATTCAATAGGCCCATTTCAACGAAGAGAGAGCATTTAATCAAGCTTCGTGCACAGCAATCCTGTAATCCCAACTACTTTCGGCACATAGAGCCTTGGTCACGGGCAGGAAATAAAAGCCATAGCGTCTGTGCCTACGATTTTATAACGTTTCTTGGTCACCTGATTGTTCATAGCATTCAGCTCCCAGAATGCACCATTCCATACGGGTGAGTATTGGAAAAATTTAGCATGTCAGCAGTTGGCAAAATACTATATATATATATATATATATATATATATATATATAATATATAATTTTTTTTTTTTTTTTTTTTGAAACAAAGGAGGCGGCACAATCAGGAATCGATTTAAAGCCTTATTTATTACAAGACTTCACCCCACCAACGCGTTTCGGCCTTGCTCACGGTTGGTTAGTCCCTCTACAGTGTTTGTATTTATACTAGCCCATTTGTAGCCATTTATGAGGCATTATGGGAGATGTAGTTTCAGTGCATTTTAGTGATTAAATTAAAGAAAAGAAAGACTTTGCATGCTTTTAAATTATAGCACTTAGGTAACAGTCAGTGTTCACAATAGTGGGTTTAGTACCCATTGTCTTGACTTGATGTTTACGTTGTTGTTCAGGGTGTAGTACCCATTTTTATTCTGAGGTTCTTATTCCAGGTGAACATGCAGATCCTCTCCAAAGTTCATCCCCTTCGGGTATTTGGTTCGGAGTCTAATTATCATGCGAGACTCCATCTGTCGCAGTCTTCTAACCACATCACCTCCTCTTTCCATTTTATCCAGCACTTTTGCTCCAAAGAAATGCATTTGCCTCCAATCGCCGTTCTGGCATGTACTCATGTGCTTCGCAGTGGCATATTGCATGTTGGAATTTTTTACTGCTCGAATATGTTCCAAAATTCTTTTCTTCAACATGCAAGTTGTGCACCCCACATATTTCATTCCACATTTACATTCGATTATGTAAATAACATTTTTTGAGGTGCATGAGATTTGTTGATCTATTCTCATTAACTTGCCATCTGGTTCCTCAATTACTTTCATACTTTTTCCAATCTTGCAGGCTTTGCAAGTGTTGCAGGGTTGGAATCCTTTTCGCTGCATTTCTAGCCAGTTCTGTTTTGGCTTTTCTTGGAAGTGGCTTTTGACCAATAGGTCTTTCAGTGAAGTGTTTTTTTTGTATGTTATTTGTGGTGAGTTGCCAATGGTACTGACAATATCAGGATCATTTTTCAGAAGATGCCAGTATTTTTTCATTATTCGGGCAATGTTGGAACTTTCTTTACTGTAGGTCATTATTAATCTTGGAGGTGTGTGGGTTTCACTTTTTTTTGGTTGTTCCATCAATGTTTGGGTGCGTGTTTTTGATCGACTTTTCTTTTACAATTGGTCAATACTCTTTCTTCATAGCCTCTCGCTCTGAATCTGCATTTACTTTCTTCAATGATTTTCTCAGCATCTTCAGCTACTGAGCTGTTCCTCTTTAGTCTTGTGAATTCGCCATACGGTATACTACGCAGGAGTGGTGTGGGATGAAAACTTGTCCCATGAAGTACACTATTTGTGGCTGTCTTTTTTCGAAATAGAGTTGATTCCAACTTTTCATTGAGCACATATATTTTAGTGTCCAAGAAATCTATCTCCTTAGTGCTGGTATTGCATGTGAATTGTAATCCGACATTGTTGTTGTTAAGTTTATTGAAGTATATCTGAAATTGCTCATTCGTGCCGTGCCAAATAATTAACAGGTCGTCGATGTACCGAACCCATAACATTATCCGTTCCAGATCTTGTTGATTTTCTTCATTCCATGCTATGGTTTTCTCCCACCACCCCATAGTGATGTTGGCGTAGTTCGGTGATAGAGAAATGCCCATAGCGGTGCCGCAGGTTTGTTTGAATAGTTGCTTTTTGAAGAAAAAAACATTGTTCTTCAAACATAGATCAATCATTGACATTAGCATTTTCGAATGGTCCAGGTATATAATATTCCGTTGTTTGAAATAGTATTCACAGGCTTGCATTCCGATATCATGGCGGATTGAGGTGTAGAGTGAGACTACATCAATGGTTACTAGCAAAAATTCGGGGTTCCAGGTCACATTCATTAGAATTCTCAAAAAATCACCAGTGTCTTTTATATACGATGGGAGACTTTGGGCAATGGGGGCCAAAAATTTGTCGACGTAATTGGAAATGTTTTCGTATAATGATCCACATGAAGAAACAATGGGCCTCCCTGGTGGTTGATTTAAGGTCTTATGAATTTTCGGGAGAAAATATATGCACGGTATTATTGGGTAATCAATGGTTAGGTACTTTTGTTCTTCTTCATCTATTAAACCATTTTTGTGCCATGTTTCCAAATGTTCATGCAGCTCTTTTTTCATCTTTTCATACGGGTTTATTTCCAGTTTTTGATAATTGTTTGCCTGGTTTAATTGTCTCATTGCCTCTTCTATGTAATCAGTTGTTTTCATCAGGACAATATTACCCCCCTTGTCCGCGGGTTTTATGGTGATTTTATCATTGTTCATTAATGTTTTGATTGCTGCACGCTCACTTTTTGAGAGATTTTCCCGTGTCTTGTTCTTGACTTTAGAGAGATTGTCCAGTTCTTTTACCATTGCTTCCGAAAATAGATCTATTTTGTTCCCAGCACATGAGTACATGCCAGAACGGCGATTGGAGGCAAATGCATTTCTTTGGAGCAAGCAAAAGTGCTGGATAAAATGGAAAGAGGAGGTGATGTGGTTAGAAGACTGCGACAGATGGAGTCTTGCATGATAATTAGACTCCGAACCAAATACCCGAAGGGGATGAACTTTGGAGAGGATCTGCATGTTCACCTGGAATAAGAACCTCAGAATAAAAATGGGTACTACACCCTGAACAACAACGTAAACATCAAGTCAAGACAATGGGTACTAAACCCACTATTGTGAACACTGACTGTTACCTAAGTGCTATAATTTAAAAGCATGCAAAGTCTTTCTTTTCTTTAATTTAATCACTAAAATGCACTGAAACTACATCTCCCATAATGCCTCATAAATGGCTACAAATGGGCTAGTATAAATACAAACACTGTAGAGGGACTAACCAACCGTGAGCAAGGCCGAGTGAGGCCGAAACGCGTTGGTGGGGTGAAGTCTTGTAATAAATAAGGCTTTAAATCGATTCCTGATTGTGCCGCCTCCTTTGTTTCAAAAAATTACCTGGGTCAGGATCCGACCCCTGGGCAGAGCACACACTGCAGAGCGCGCCCACATGGCTATTGGATCTCTTTGGATGTTGAGATATATATATATATATATATATATATATATATATATATATATATATATCAAACACAAAAGGTTGCCCCCATGGAAGTGCCTCAGGTAGGTTTTAATTGCAGATTTATTCACGAGATGCTGCAACACACTTTCAAAACAAAACGGGCTTTAAAATCTTCAACCTGCTTGCCAGACGCGTTTCAAGTTTCCCCTTAGTCATTGGCATGTGGTTTTGGCGATGTCCTCGGCAGAAAACACAGGTGCTAGTCTTTATATCACAGAACCCTCCCCATTGGGCGTGGCTGCTCCTGCAGCATGTTGGTTCGTGTAGTCACCCTTGTATTACTCCAGTGAGTTTCTAACCAAAGTTCGCGTACAATTAATGTTCAAACCCCAGTGGGTAAAAGCTTAAGTCCTGAATGAAAACATGTGCTTTTCTCATGCATCTCAAGACGCTCTACCTCCCGTTGTGGCGATGACCTCACCCCTGAAGTCAATCCGGGTCTGCTGCAGCAGAGTGGCTCCTTCCGCGACCGGACCAGCTGCTCATTTTTATCAAACACAAAAGGTTGCCCCCATGGAAGTGCCTCAGGTATGTTTTAATTGCAGATTTATTCACGAGATGCTGCAACACACTTTCAAAACAAAACGGGCTTTAAAATCTTCAACCTGCTTGCCAGACGCGTTTCAAGTTTCCCCTTAGTCATTGGCATGTGGTTTTGGCGATGTCCTCGGCAGAAAACACAGGTGCTAGTCTTTATATCACAGAACCCTCCCCATTGGGCGTGGCTGCTCCTGCAGCATGTTTGTTCGTGTAGTCACCCTTGTATTACTCCAGTGAGTTTCTAACCAAAGTTTGCGTGCAATTAATGTTCAAACCCCAGTGGGTAAAAGCTTAAAAATGAGCGGCTGGTCCGGTCGCGGAAGGAGCCATTCTGCTGCAGCAGACCCGGATTGACTTCAGGGGTGAGGTCATCGCCACAACGGGAGGTAGAGCGTCTTGAGATGCATGAGAAAAGCACATGTTTTCATTCAGGACTTAAGCTTTTACCCACTGGGGTTTGAACATTAATTGCACGCGAACTTTGGTTAGAAACTCACTGGAGTAATACAGGAGTATACAGTATACCCATTTGATACCTGGGTGATGAACTTTTGTTACAGGAACAATGATTCAACAGGCAATATTCAAATATGGTAATTAATAAGCATGCACATAAAATTGCAAAAGGCCCGACAGGGAAGACTCCAAGGTTAAAGAGTGCCAGAGACGCTATGTATTTAAAGCAGGTCGGAAAACAGCTGTATCAGCACTGTTTACACCAAATGTAAGCATATCCTGAAAACACTTTGTGCACATAAGTGCTCGTGAGACACAAGGTGCACAGCGCAAGTGACACAACGGTTAGACGGTGCAGGGTGAACAATTGTGAAAAAATATATTTACATTGTATTCTTTTGATCACAATAGAATATTTTACGAGAGTTTTTCAGATGTTTTGAACAATTTGTGACCCAGACACATGCGGCAAAAGTTGTGCTGGAGAGTCAACGGCGTTTCGACCCTTGGGTAATAAGGGTCATCTTCAGGACCCGGTTAGCGTATTGTACGTGCTGTACAAGGGAAAGTAACCAGAAGAGTGTAAAGAGAGGAGTGTGGAAAGAAAAGTGCAAGAAGTACAGCAGAGGATAGGAGAATACTAAAGGCAATAAAAGTACATGGATTGGTATACACCAGGAAGAGTGAATCACTGGTATCAGGTCAGGACCTAATGGTGCAATTGAACTGCCAACCGGAGATTCAATTGAGAAGTGCTAGGAAAAAGGTAAGGGACTAGTTATGGAAAGGTTCTAAAGGGAAGTTAAAGGAGCGCAAAATTACCTGTAAACAAAGTAGATAGGCATCTCCAGGTTAGGAATAATGGGCGGTAACACACAGGCGACCTGTCTGTGAGAGTGGGGAGGGAGTCAACCGGAGGTGCACAGATAAATCCGGCATTTGAGATCTGTGGAAATTAAGAAGGGAGCATTAAATAAGCATACTACTGATGCCCGCTGGTGAACATGGCGACCAAAAAAGCGCTCATTTGAGAGAGGCTGTGGATGCGGCAGTGGAGGGCAGCCAAATGCCGGAAGTAAAATTGGAGGCATCCAGGTGCTGGGTAAAGGGAGAGAGAGAGAGAGCGAGATGCAAGCGTCAACTAGGGATCCCAATAGTCTCGATTAATTTGGGATCGTGAACCGCGTGCACACTTATCTTGAGTACGAGTCGTAGCAGGGGTTAGTCGTTAAGAGGTCTAGACCGGATCCTCTCAGGGATAGTGTCCACGATCAGTGCGAGTCCGAAACCGTGGGACCAACTCGGATGAGATCAAGAAGTAATCTCCAGGCACGGATGCGGTCACGGCAGGGGGCGTGTGCCTCTGGTCTCTGTGCACCTCTGGTGTTGACGAAAGGGATGGTGTTGGTGGCAGCACACCTTCGGAGGTTGGGGTTCCCAATCTTCCCTACCTTGCTAACTGGCAGTTGAAGGTGAGGTTGTCCCAGGCAGTCTACCCGCTCCACACTATAGTGAACCCCCTATTATCTTTAGGGTTCAATATCAACTTACTGAAGTCACACTTTTCTCTTTCTCAGATGCTCCCTTTATTGAGGTCATTTTGGACACTGTTCGGTTTTATGCCTTACCTAACATTCAAGCTATGATCCTGACCTTTCAGCCTCTTTTGATGGACGTCTATATACCAGAATGCCAGGGGTAGTGGAAGTGATATCACACTCCCTGTGACCTTCACTTGCACACACTCTCACTTGCACACACTCTCACTTGCACACACTCTCACTTGCACACACTCTCACTTGCACACACTCTCACTTGCACACTCTCACTTGCACACACTCACTTGCACACACTCTCACTTGCACACACTCTCATTCGCACACCCTCTCATTCGCACACCCTCTCACTCGCACACCCTCTCACTCGCACACACACTCACACAGACACTCTCTCTCACTCTTTCTTGTAAGTTAAATAATCTACTCCACCTAACTTTAATACCTTGACCAGTAAACTGGTATCAAATTGTGTGTTCCTAGGCAAACATTTGTATTTTTTTACAGAGCTGCCTTTTTCTTCATTATAACATTTGAGATCACCTTCAAATATGTGAGTTCAGCATTTCCGCTGTACAAAAAAACCCTTGTTTGACTATATAGACTAAATGTTTGCTTTATGTATAATAAGAATCTAGCCAACACATTATCCAGGACATTCCTCTTAGTTCCCTTATTGCATTGCCATCATGGCAGGAGTAGGAGTGTTTGAGTTCTTTTTCAAAAACTCACTTTTAATAAATATGGGACCATATGTAGAGAATTTAGGGATTGCAGTTCCCTAATTGCTATACTTTGCAAATCGCAATTAGGAAATTGCAAGTTCTAATGTACAAAACCCTAGATGCTGGAAATAGCAATTCCTAATAGGGTCGCAATAGACCTACCTCATGAATATTAAAGAGGTAGGTCGCAGTTTGCGACCCATTAGGAATTGTAGCCATCACAGGGGTAGTTGCCTGCTTGGGTCAGCAGACCACCATTTTTGTGATTGATTTTTAATCCAGCAATCTCTTTTAAATTCTAATGCAGCCTGTTTTCCTTAATGGGACCACTGACTTCTGACCTCTGTCTCTGAACATAACGCATATGGGACAAGATAAAAACCAGATTTAAAGGCATCTTTATTGCTTCTTCACTTTGAGGGAACAGAACACCTGTTCTTTATCAGCTCGCCAGAATGGGCGAGTAGGTCCTAAATATAGCCCACCCTGATAAAATCTCTTGCCATTGCGAGTGGGTGAGTAGGTTTCTCGAAGTCTGCACACTCACTCTTACACACACATTCTCTCTCCATTCTCTCTCTCTCACGTAAACACTTAACTGCAAACACGTGCACAATATACATTTGAAAGTAGTTTTTTACGTACCTCTGCTGCCATGGAGGGTCCTATACCAGCTAATGGTACCCCATGTTCTATTATATTAATGGCAAATAATGTAATATTATTTACTATTAGTGTAATAAAAAAATTGGAAAGATTGGGATCCCCACCCGACATTCATAAAGACCAGCTGCCATGGTGTTCCTGGCACTAATTTTGCCACCTCTGAGGCTAGGGGTCATGAGGCAAGCAAGGTGTAGCAGATGTGACCCCTGGCAACCCTAAATTGCATCCATCTCGCGGTCTAGGATCTCTGTGTGGCCAACTCTGAGGCTGCTGGGACTGATGGCCACCTCTATCCTGCTGGTCAAGCATGCCAAGTGGCATATGTTAGCTAAGCAGTGAGATCTGAATCTCAAAAGGCCCATCATCAAGGAGACTTCCCTGACCACGTCCTGATTTTGGAGGAGACTGCAAAAGATCTACAGTAGTGGTTACTGGATCTTGATTGGGGCAGTGGCAGTCCCTTCTCTACCCCACCCAAAGCTGACAGTAGTGACTGATGCGTCAATTCGGCGGCCATCTGGGAGGGGTGGAGATTAGAGACCTCTGGTCTCTGAAGGAGTTCAAGCTCCATATCAATCTTCTGGTGCTATGGGTCATCTGCTTGACGTTGAAAGATTCCCTTTCATCCATCAAGGGAAGGTTGGTACAGGTACTTATGTGGTATTGCAAAAAATAAGCAGGGTACATTTGTGGACTTTGTGCCAGTAGGCAGTATGACTCTGGAAATGGTGGGACCATAAAGATATATACCTGGTGGTGAAGCACCTTGCAGGATCTTTGAATGCCATAGTGGAAGAGCTCAGCCAGTGAGTCCTAGTGGCTTATGAGGGACTTTTTCAACCAGACATGGTGCAAAGACTCTTCTGCGACTAGGGAGAATCTTGGCTCATTCTATTCTCCACGGCTGAGAATTTTTAATGTTGGCAGTTCGGCATGTTGGAGTTTTCAAGGCGTTTCTCGCAAGGAGAGGTGTTCAATGTAGAATGGAAGTAGAGACTCTTGAACGCCTACCTGCTAATACCGCTTGTGCCCAGAATTCTAAAGAAGGTCCGGACTGAGCAGGCCCAAGTCATCCAAACTGGGCACAAAGAGTGACATCCAGAGATTCTGGTCTTGAGCCTCTGACCTATCAGGGAGGGCATGCTGTCACAGCAGCAGGTCAAGGTTCTGCACCCGGGCCTTTGCAGTGTCCACTTTAATGTACTGAGAATGAGCAGCAACCGATGAATACCTTTTCACTTTCTTTGCAGTTTTTGATTTCATCTTGGCCACCAGGCATCCCGCGACCAAAAACTGTATGCATGTTTAGTCAGGCCACATTTGTGGTTTGGTACGAAATACACCAGATTGACACCATGCAGGTCAAAGTTATCTGACGTTCTGTTGGTGTTTCACTCAGCAAGGCTTTGCTATTGGAACAGTTAAAGGGTACCTTTCGGCTCCTATGACTTTTTCATGGTTGCTGGGCCAGCCCTCATTGTTTGAATCACTGGTTGTAATGTGTTTTCGGAAGGCTTGTAACACTTTATTCCCCCCTACTTTTCAATTGCCACAGGCACTTGGGATGTTAACATTTTAATTTGTTTTATATTAACTTGTGAAAGCATTATTTTTCTAAATGTATAAGTTTAACATACATATCTGTAATTTTATAATTGCCCTTTTAAATTGTTGAAACATTGCTTTTATGGTTTGGTAATTGTAAAACCGAATAAAGTATTTTGACTATGAATTGCCACAGTGGGACATTAACTTGGTCCTCGCATACTTGATGTACACTCCCTCTGAGCCACTTCGTCGCTGTTCTTTGTAGCTTCTCACTTTCAAAACTGTTTCTAGTCGCCACCATCTCGGCGCAGTGGGTAAGTAAGCTTCAGCTCTGTTTAGTAACCTGCTGTGGCCACAAATTATGAACGTAATGCTGAATGAATCAAACATTCACCCCCCAGTAAAGAGATCTGGGTTAAATCCATCATTCTTTGAGTAATCTGCTATACACCACCACCTTTCCAGACAAGCTGTTTCTGCGGACATGAGCATCCTTATTGTTGAAAGTTGTGACTCTGTTCCACATTAGTCAAATGACATTCTATGCTATGCCTGTCCCTCTAAGGAGTAGGATAGACTCCATTGCTTGGACATCAAGAGCCCACTGAGCTTTTTCATCAGTTGTACCAGAGACCACCCGGTGGACGATCAGCTCTTTATTTCACATTGGATCATGCTCTGCATCAAAATCTGCTACACATTGGGCAAAAAGCATCCCCTAGAAGGACTGCGACCAAATTTCGCCAAGGCTGCTACAACTGCATTGGCACGCGGAGTTCCTGTCCTCCAAATCTGGCATACAGCTATGTGGGCATCACTTCATACATTTAGGGAGCACTACTGCCTGGTCAGCCAGGTTTGCAGAAATGGGCATTTCGCCCCGCTCAGTCCTAAAGAACTTTTTGGTTTGAACCACTTCACAAACCCACCTCCTAATAGGTACTGAGATGGTATCTATTCAAAAGGGGAGGAATCTGTGGGTAGAAGCCTTTATCAGAAGAACAAGTTACTTCCCTTTGGTAATGTTCTTTGTGGTAGAGACTTTATCTAAGAACTGTATGAATAATTTGAAAGGAGCACTCACGTGAATTTATTATAATCAACGTAAGTATATTTATCTTACTACTCATTGAAGAATTGGCAGTTATTAAGGAAATCACTGAAGAGATTTCAAGTATACAAACTGATCTAGAAACACGAATGGACCCACAGGAATGGAACAAAGTTCTGGAAGAGATGAACACCAAACTAGAAGCATATTCAAAAGAACTATAGGAAGGAAAACTAAGGAAATATAAAAGACACCTTAGACTACAAGCTAAATGAAGTCTACAAGTGGGCTGAGGTATACGCCCAAAGAAGAACCTACTTCAAAAAAAGCACCAACGCCTCTTCATAAGAAAGTGTAGCCACAGAAGGTGACACATTCCTTAACGGAGCTCCACCTAGAGTAGAGAAAGGAAGCGACAAACCATTGGAAACTACAAAAGATATAAGAACAGATCATGCAACCACATCAAAGTCTTTTTTTAGCTCAGGACTCGAACACCAGTCAATCACCAGGCAAAAGTTCAGGAAAAATAGGAGAAGCCAAAGAAAAACAAAAGCCGAACTTAAGGAGCCAGAAACAAACACAGTCCTGAATATTTCATCCGTTGTATTGACCTCTCTGCAAACTCATATTTTGAATAAGGGACTAGGATTTGTTCCTACTTATCGTACCAATCCCCTGGAAAACAAAATCTCTCTGTTTAAATTAATGAGTCTTACGGTTACGTTATTTCTTCTCAATCAGAACTACAGACATCCCAGAACGTCCAGAACCAGAATTCATAGAATTTAAACGTAAATCTACATTTCAAGCCTCCACATCGCATAAAATCTTGGATGCCTTTGAGAACCTGGTGAAAAATGATCTAAGCAAAATCACTGTAAACAAATCCAAAACATCAAATTTATCCAAACAAGAGAGACTCTTCTTGCAATCATTAGCAACAGACTCTCCCATCACCATTCAAAGAGCAGACAAGGGAGGCGCGATAGTCATCATAAATAAAGAATTCTATATGTCTAAAGTTAAGGAACATATTTCTGACACAAGTACGTATTTGAAACTAGATCAAGATCTACCGAAAGATTTGACGTCTACTCTAGACATAATTCCGAAAAAAGCCATAGAAATGGAATGGATTACATCTAACACAAGAATGTATCTTACTGTCACCAATCCGAGAAGACCGGGATTGTACATGCTACCAAAAATCCGTAATAGTGTACAAGACCCTACTTTTCGACCTATAGTTACAGGATGCAGCACTATCTTTGAACCTATTGGACGTTACATAGATCATTTTTTACAACCTTTCGTCCAGGCCTGGCATCTTACATTAAGGACACCACTCATTTTTTGCAGAAATTGAACACAGTACAATTCAACACAGATATCATCTTGTGCACCTTGGATGTCAAGGCATTATATACCAAAACACACAAGATGATGGATGGAATGTTGCACAATGGCAAAACATTCACCCCCAGTCCCAGATCTGGGTTTAATCCATCGTTCTTTTGCTCACCAAGCCACTCTAGTTCAGACATGGCCATATGCACAGTCTTGACCCTGTGCCTCATGGGAACAGTCCAGCCCGAACTGCCAAGCCATGTCTTTCCTGGACCGGAATCAAGCATCCTAGGACCTGTCTCTGGCTATCAGCCGTCTTCAACCAGGATAGCTTGACTCCAGGCATTATATACCTCCATTCCCCATCAAAGAGGTATGGAAGCTGTAGAATGGGCTTTGTTAAAACAAAGTTCCATCGGAGCTGATAAAGTTCCTTCCACTGTGGGTTGCACCACCATATGTCAATAACACCTGTATAAATGGAATCAATGAAAAGTGTCCATCAGTAGGTTTTTGCTTTTTTAAATCTTTAGTCAATTTTCATCGGGCAGCCAACGCATTTCGTTCATAAGAACTTCGTCAGGGCGTGCTGACTGTGCCCAATAAGCACAGACTTCACTTCTTATCCGTCTTTGTACAATATCCAATTGTATGTAAACGGCTACTGTGCCAGAAAGAGCAGCGTGCTGCTTCAGAGATGAAAAAATCTATTCGGAAGTTCACCAGCTGATAAAGTGTTTATCCTAGAGATGCTACACTTCTGCCTTCACCACAGCTACTTTGAGTGGGAGAACGAATTTGATCTGCAACTGAAGGGCACATCAATGGGCTTTGCCTGGGCTCAGACATATGCAAATACATACATGGCCAGATTCGAGGATTCATTTCTGTTTAATGACAGAGTAGTCAGAGAATCTACTGCTATACTGCAGATACATAGACAACATCTTTTTAATGTGGAATAACTCCTTGGAATTACTAGAAACGAAATTCAACCAGTTGAACCAGTTTGATGAAAATATTAAATTCACAAAAACAACAGACAAGAAATCAATATCTTTTTAGATGTACAAATCAGCGTAAAGAACAGGGAGATTCACACAGATGTGTATCATAAACCCACGACAAGAACACTGCAGTATTAAACACAAGTTTTCATCCAAAAAGCTTGTTAAACAATCTTCCCTACTCCTAAATGCTTAGAGCAAAGCAAATATGTTCAGATGACATCTCTCTGCAAAAAAATTCCGGATCATCAAAGAACAATATTCATCTAAAGGTTACCCAGAGAAGCTCTTGAACCAAGCTATTGCAAAGGCTAGTGACAAAACAAGAAGCATCCTATTAGAGACAAGAAATAAACCTGAAGCCAACAGACACGTTTTTGTTTCTAAATTCTCCACTAGTTCCAGGCAGATTAAGAGGATTATAAATCACCGTTTGGAGATTCTAGCTAATGAAAGCTATTTCAAGGATTTTTCCAAAGACAAACCCATTTTTTGCTTACATAAGATCTTGAAATCTTAAGGAAATTTTAAAACTTAAACCAGTAGACAACAGCGAACTATAGCGGCACATGCAAATGCCAGAACTGTATCCACTGCAATAATGTTTTTTGCAGTGACTGTATACAGCATCCCCAAACAGGGGGGACTATTAAAACAAAACATAATGCAGACTGCAACTCATCAAACCTGATCTACGCAATAAAATGCCCTTGCGGGCTTTTATACATAGGCAAGACAGAACGAAAAATTAAAACCCGAATTTGAGAACACAAACACTGGACCAAAAATCGCCATACAATAGCCCAGCTAAAATTTCATGTGATAGAGATAGTGCGCCCTGGGAGAGATTTAACCAAAACCCTTCTCCAAAGAGAAATGTATTGGATTAGAAGGTTGAACACCCAAGATCCCAAAGGGATTAACGCCAAAATAGACTTAGGATGCTTTTTATGAATCATTGCCTAGTATGACGGCAGTACAGGCTATCGGTTTAAATTATATATGACCGATTGATCATAGGTCTAACCTCTAACAAGCATGTTTCAGTGTTCATTTAAAAATGCCCAGTTTTGTATCACATACATTTATCTAGATTCGTTGGTCCGCTTTAAATGTTTTCACAGTTTTCTAATCTTTTGTTTTCTTCCTTTTCACCACTAACATCACTTAAGAATTGGAACATTGGGGCATACAGTGTTCCTTTGATCGTTTTGACTTTAGTTTAGTGCCGACGTTATGAGAGCAGATTCTTCATGCACGTTATGAGAGCAGATTATTCATGTTACCTGACTCTATTTTGCACATCAGTTACCACTTTGATCGGCATGATGTTTCTATCAGGAATGTTGTTTCGTGCGTCCTTTTTGAATATTCATAGCACCTGACTGTATATGACTCTGGCGCCCGTGAAAGGCTTTTTGTAGAGTCCGCTGTTTGTTTACCGGCCCTCGAGCCGACAGTTGTGTGTTCAAGTCCGATGGCTATTTCTACATATCCCTTCAGGTAAAAGATTTAAAGAACAGGGTATCACACATGCGTCGCGTTCTACCGAGGTGTTTTTGACTTCGCTGACAAAAAGAAGGGTGAACAAAACTCAGTGGATCTCCAGTTAATCTTTTTTTTTTTGGAAAACCTTTATTGTAGCATTCAATAAAAATACAAGTACGGGCCTACAACCACCGGGGCCGGCTGCTAAGAAACGTAAAATCTCCAATATCACTGTACAAAATGGCACATCAGCCGACAATCCCGAGGTCCGGCAGCGATTCAGGATAAGAATTGTATTGAGGAATGCACAGATGGGTTACAGGATGAGACAGAGGTTTCATTTTATATTTTATACGAGAGGTTCAGGTGCTATACTAACAAACCGAATACTGGGGACAGGGTAAAAACAGGATTTGCATGAAATAACCACTATAATAGAAAAGTGGCACCAGAGCATTGAGACCTGTATGAAAGATAACAAAAGTCACATTCCATATTGCTCCGGCACTCCGAGCCCGCCCACCCAAAAGTCAGGATATCATAAGAGCATCAGCACAAAATATAAGCACACAATAAGAGTCTAGATGATTCATAGCTATACTGATCCTTAAAAAAGGGGAAAGGAAGAAAGAAAGAAAGGCCATAGAAAATAAAAAAAAAAACCCCAACCCCCAACCCTGCACCCCTGCAAATGGCTATAGCCTGACCCCACTAGCAGCGTGCCTGTCGCTCCTAATAACTAAAACCCCAAAGGTAGGAGAAGAAACGGAGGAGGGCATTTCCGTGTGGGCTCCCGGCCCCTTTAGACACCCGCCCGAGACAGCTACCCCCTATCATTATAAAAACAAGTTTAAAACAACAATATAAATGAAAGTAGAGGGTACTGTGTAACACAGCCCATCCTCTCAGAGCAAACAATTACGAGTCCAACAGGTATATACGCCATGCCAACCATTCCCGATCCAGTCGCTCTCAACCTTGGCCCCTCCGAGCTAGAATGCGAGCCCCACCCAGCGAGACCCAAAGGCCCAAGAAGAAACAATAAAGAGGCGGAGAGTCATCAGAAAGCAGTCCATGGCTACCGGCAGGCAGGGAGTCCACAGGAACTGTAGACGCAGACGGACTCTCCCTCCTAGTTGAAAAGTTCCAATGTGTCTTGCACAAGAGTCGCAGCGTCACCAGGAAAGGAGAAGATGACCACAAAGAAGATAGAGAGTCACAAACAAAAGTCTCCGGGGAGGGCGCGCCTGATATCTCCAAAGCCGGTGGTGGCGGAAGCTTCAGCAAGATCATGACATCCTCGGGAACACAATCTCCCAGGGGACCATCCGATGGTTCCAATGCCCGTTTCCTCACGGGGCTCTCACACGGAATCAAAATGGCCGTGGTCTGAATGGCTGTAGATTCTGGTTCCAACAATAGGGCCAGGCCCGGTTCAGTCCGGAGCATCGCGGATAGGCGCTTGTCCAATTTGCTCACCAAAGTGTCCACATGTGAGCGAAGTACCAAAAGTTCTGCTAGTATCGCCACAGTGATGGTTCATGCACCGCTCGACTCATAGTTTCATCCCCGACATCGGTCGCAATCACCTCCCCAGGTGAATCCGGCATCTTCGGGAGGGACAGACAAGACCACGAAGGTGCAATTTGCGAGGGGTGACCAGTCTTCGTCCGCAACCGCGGTCAATCCGGTGAAGGCCGTAGGTCAGAGACCCCGAGCCACCGCACCCCGGAGACCGAGAAACAGGGCCGCGGGACGGGGCCCCCACTTGCAAGCTGACTCACCCCTCAGTCGATGCTGAGCGATGGAAACGATCGCTGTCAATTTCGGGCCGAATTAAGGCCTCCACTCCGGTTGACCGGACCCAGCCCAATCCTCCTGGCCGATGTTGTTGCACTACAGCCCGGCTGTGAAAGTACTCCAGGCCCCGGCTTCACCGCTGGTGTAGGCCGCAAATTTCAACTCGATGGAACTCCGTCAAACAAGCCGATAAAAGTATCCGGATTTCACCATCAGAGTGTGGATCAGTTCATGCACACAGAGACTGGGCGTAAAGTCAGGATAGCGTACAGGATATTGTGGCGGATTACGGAGGTCGGCGGAGCCGGGAGCTTAAGCGGCCATCTTGCTTGCTGACGTAGCTCCTCCCCTCCCCTCCAGTTAATCTTGGTCAGTAATATTGGCGTATGACTTTAGTCATTCCGTGTGATTGTGGTTTGTCGGTAGAACTTATTTTATTTATTTTGGCAGTCTGATCCTTCCACGAGCATAACCTTTTGGATCAGTGTAATCGTTAACAAAGGAGCAGTCCGAATTTCGAGATAGAACTCCTAGGTTAGTAGAGAGCTGGATTTTGTAGTTCTGTGTCGTTTATATTTTACCCATTGACGAATCATGACAGGTATCAACTTTTTGTGTTCATTGTAGATCACTCCATTGATTCGCACGTTTTCAGGAGCGCTTTTAAAGTAAGATTATATCTAATCGCTAGTGGTTCAGTTTTCACGAGGCTCTTCGGTTTAAAGTTTGGTGACACCACGGGGACTCAAACGTGGTTTTTTATTTATTCTTTGAAGTGAGCATCCAGCACTGAGTGCCCGTATTTTTCACATTTCACTTTACAAATTTCTTGAATGTGGCCTTTCATTTTTGAAGTGTGCATTCAGCACCAAATACTCTTATTGAGTTTGTTTATTTTCACTTTACACTTTTCTGATTCCTTTTTAACATCACTGAATATATACTTTTACCACTATCGGCATTTTCAGCATAATGCACTGAATGGCACTAGAGTGTTTTTAACACACATGTATATAAATATCGACATGAAGGGTCGATGTAACTGAGAGTATGTATTATTTTTTTGTGTTTGCAGACCAAGCCCCCGACGAAGGGCTGTTGGGGCCCGAAATGCTTTGGGCAGTTCCACTAATAAGAATGTTTTCATTGAGATGTGTATGTATTTCATGACTCCTACAAGGAAAATTTTGTGATGCAAACAAAATAAAGAGCAAAAGAATGTTCTGATGATACGAATATTACATTGTGAAAATTTTATTTAATGTGAATGTTGAAAAAGTTTATCACCAACAAATATTTCTAAGTTAAGATTTAAACCAACATAGGGTTAGGCAACAGTGCGCAGAGGCCAAGTGCAAACACTTGAAGTTAAGTTAGAGACTTTATCTAACCTCAAATTCCTCTCTGGCCCTCCAGTGTTTACCTTTCAGATAAGTAAACTCCAAATCCATTAACAAGAGCCCAAGTCTCTGGATCTGCATACTAGTTACAACCAATTTGCTATTGGGGCCTTGCGCTTGGGGGTGCAGATCGCCTATAAGGTAACTGGCATCAGCGCACAAGAGTAGTGCCTATATAGGCTTCGCATGTCACTTGCAGAATGTAACAGCGTAAAGTGCAACCACACAACACCACCTATTTGTATTGAAGCCTTGGGAATATTCAAAGGGTGAGGAATTGGAGGTTAGATAGTCTGTACCAGAAAGAGCGCTGTCCAATGTAAGTCACTTGTTTTTTTCAGGTTTATCTTTACCTCTAGCTGAAGTAAACCAAAAATCAAATAACCTGCACTTTGACATGGCTAGTTGAAAAGAATGCAACTACCTCACCTCTGGTTTCTCTTTTTCATGTCAATTTGCGGTGTAGAAATAATCCTTTTTTTTAAGCATTGCTATTACCAAACCCCTTAGTTAATGGGTGTTGAAAAGGTAGCAAATAAATCAAGGATTGAAAACTAATTAAAACTAGTCAAAATGTACACATTAGAACTAGGTTGGTAATGAGGTGAGATGACCAGTCTATGAAATGGTCATGAAGATCTCATTTGATTGTAGATGAGCAATAGGAGCAATTATTCTGTTCAATTTGAGGCAAGGGAATCCGTAAATGGGAACAAAAAAGCCATTTGTATTGTCAGTACTAGTTGGGAGTAATCACTCCAATCCGATGACTACAAGAATGGCAACCATTTTATGCTTCTAGGGCAGGTTAAATGTAGATTTCTTTGTAGGCAATAACTACTAGAGGAAAAAACATTTGCTATTGGTTCTGATGGCAGGGAGTTAGTAGTATGCATGTTTAATAATGTGTTGTGGCACATTGAGTATGCGCTTATACCATTTGACCTCACGCTGAAGATTATTAAGAAGATTAAGAAAGTATCTTGTTGCATCATCCTCATAGCCTCAACTTGGCCAAGTCTCTGTTGATTTATGGACTTATTACATCTTTTGGTAACATCTGACAACCATTTTGCCACAATCCCGAACATTCTTCAAATGCAGGGCTTCGACTATCCAGCAGGAGATCCTGTGTCTCCAAGTTTGGAATGGTTCCAGAACACAGCAAGTTAACAAACTTAAACATCCTGGTAGAGTGCTACCAAATCCCGACTTAGTCCACTTTATCGCTAATAACAAAATATAAAATTATGTGGAGGTGATACTGTATTTTATTATTGACAAAAGAACTCCATCCAGTATCTGCACCAGACTTTGGCACTCTTTATCGTCCTAGCCATATACAGATACAGGAAGCAAAGTTGATTTCAAATGCATCCATCAAGTGCGCACTCGATGCCGCAGACACAGCAGCTAGGGCTATCAACACCAGTGTAATGATGAGACGTCATGCCTGGCTCCGCATCTCTGGTTTTAAACCAGAGATACAAACAACTTTGCTCAATCAGCCAGTTAACCCTGACTTTCTTTTTGGTCCAGATGTAGACACTACACTTGAAAAAATTTAAAAAGACACTGAGACAGCAAAATCCATGGGAGCTCTGCAGTCACAACAGTTCAGGGGCGGTTCCTTTCGTCGCTCCGGTAACAGGGGAGCCTCTAGAGGTCAAGCATCGCAGCAAGCCCAATACAACAAGGGAAACACGCAAATCACCTATAACAATAATAACAGGGGTGGATATTGTGGGAACAGTACCAAAGGCAGAGGACGTGGAAATAATAATGCCAGATCCTCCGCCACCAATAAACAGTGACGCCTTGTCACTGCCCCCAGACCATATAACACCGGTCGGGGGAAGACTCCAGCAGTTCCTGCCAATCTTGGAAGGCATTACCACAGACAGGTGGGTGAGACAACTTATCCAATACGGCTATTGTCTGGAACTAAACTCCACTCCTCCCAATATACCCCCAAGGCACCGTCCTATGTCCGCAGAGCACATGCACTTATTGCAGCAAGAAGTAATCTGCATGCTGCAAAAAGGGGCCATGGAACTTGTGCCTCTAGAACAGCAAGTCACCGGGGTGTACTCGCTGTACTTCTTGATCCCAAAAAAGGATGGTTCTCTGCGGCCCATTCTAGACCTCAGACCCCTGAACCAGTACATCTAGTCAGAACATTTTAACATGCTAACTTTACAGCAAGTTCTACCATTGCTCAGTCAGGGAGACTTCCTAGCAACCCTAGACCTAAAGGATGCATATTTCCACATTCCAATTCACCCAGGTCACAGGAAATATCTCAGGTTCACCGTCCACAACCAGCATGACCAGTTCAAGGTCCTGCCTTTCGGGGTCACTACTGCCCCCAGAGTGTTCACCAAGTGCTTAGCGACAGTGGCTGTGCACCTTCGGAGACAACACATCCATGTCTATCCCTACCTGGACGACTGGCTTGTCCAAGCAAAGTCAGCCCAGCAATGTGCCAGCCACATGTCCCGCACAATTCACCTCCTGCACAGCTTAGGATTTTTACTGAATTACCCGAAATCACACCTTCAGCCAGCACATGTACAACCATACCTAGGTGCGACAATATACACTATGACCGCAACAGCGCAGCCGAACGCTGCCAGAGTCAACTGCATACAATTGCTGGTTTAAAATTTCAGGCCTCAACACTCGATCCCAGCGCAAGTATTCATGCAGCTGATAGGTATGATGGCCACCTGCATCTTCATAGTCCCACACGCGAGGCTACACATGCGTCCTCTCCAGGAATGCATAGCACAACAGTGGAACCAGGCTCGTGGACATCTAAAAGACCTAGTGTTGGTGACCGGTCGTGCATACAACTCTCTGCATTGGTGGAACACACACAACCTTTGCAGGGGACGACCGTTCCAGGAGCCTGTACCACAAATAGTGCTAACGACGGACGCATCTCTCCAGGGCTGGGGAGCGCATGTCCTCCATTATACAGTGCAGGGACTATGGACGACGCAGCAGCAGAAGATGCACATCAACCTGCTGGAACTGATGGCAATCTTCATGGCGATGAAGGAGTTCAAATTGCATTTGTGCAACAAAGTCGTGCTGATCCGGACGGACAACATGACTGCCATGTATTACATCCAGAAGCAGGGAGGGACACTCTCCACAATTGTCACATCTAGCCCAAAGCATGTGGAAGTGGGCCATTCAGAGGAACATATTCCTCATGGCGGAACACCTCCCAGGCAGGGACAACCAGATGGCGGACCTGCTCAGCAGGCACAGCCATCAGATGCACGAGTGGGAGATACACCCCTCGGTGCTACAACTGTATTTCCAGCAGTGGGGTCATCCAGAGATAGACCTATTCGCCACAAAGGAAAACGCAAAATGCCAAAGCTTCGCCGCCAGGTTCCCACACCCGCAGTCTCAGGGCAATGCGATCTGGATGAACTGGTCAGGCAAATTTGCATACGCTTTTCCCCTCAGCTCCACTCATACCGCTAGTGGTGAACGCAAACTGCGACAGCACTCATTGACACTCATCCTATTTGCTCCAACATGGGCGAGGCAAGCATGGTACACCACGTTCTTAGAACTGTCCGTGGTGCCTCATCAAAGACTGCGACTCACACCCAGTCTCCTCACGCAGAGCCATGGAGACATTCAGCACCCAGATCCACAGCAGTTGAGCCTTGCAATATGGCTCCTGAGGTCATAGAGTTTGGCTACCTAAACCTGCCCCCTGACTGTATGAACATCATCAAGGAGGCAAGAAGACCTACAACCAGGGCGTGCTATGCGGCAAAATGGAAGCGATTTGTCATTTATTGTTCCAATAATTACATAAATCCGTTAGATGCATCAACGCAAAACATTATATGTTATTTGTTACATCTCTACAGATGCAATCTGCCATAGTTCCATCAGGATACATTTAGCCGCAATGGCAGCTTATCTTCAGAACAGACAGCACCTTTCCCTTTTCAGGGTGCCAGCCATTAAAGCATTTATGGAGGGACTCAAAAGAGTGATTCCTCCCAGACACCCACCTTCACCTGTCTGGAATCTGAACATAGTTCTCATCAGACTAATGGGACCACCTTTCGAACCTCTTCACTCTTGTGAAATACAGTTTCTAACATGGAAAGTGGCCTTTCTAGTAGCAATCACATCGCTAACAAGAGTTAGTGAGCTTCAGGCCCTAACTATTCAAGAGCCTTTCATACAGATTCATGCTAATAGGGTAGTGCTGCGTACCAACCCTAAATTTCTGCCTAAGGTGGTGTCGCAGTTCTACATTAATCAGACCATAGAACTGCCCGTTTTCTTACCAAATCCACATTCAGTAGCAGTCTGAGCACTGCACACACTGGATGTTAAAAGAGCTCTCCTGTATTACATACAGGACAAAAGATTTCAGGAAAACTAAGCAACTGTTTGTTGCCTTCGCTCCACAGCACAAAGGCAACCCCATTTCCAAATCAGGTGTTGCCAGATGGATTGTTAAGTGCATACAGATCTGTTATCAGAAGGCTAAACGCACATTAACAATTCCCCCAAGAGCGCATTCCACACTCAAGTTAGGGGCATCCATGGCTTTCCTAGGTAACATTCCTCTAGAAGATATATGTAGAGCAGCCACATGGACCACCATACATACATTTACCAAACACTACTGCGTAGATGTGCACTCCACACAGCAAGCTGCTGTAGGACAGGCTGTTCTCAAAACACTTTTTCAGACTGCTGCAGCTGGCACGGGCAACCGCCGCTAAGGAGGTAACTGCTATTTATTCTATGCACAGATATGAATTCAGCAGCCCACATGCCTCGAACGGAATATGCTACTTACCAGTATGCATCTGTACTTGGCATGTAGGGCTGCTGACATTCATATCGGTCCAGGGAAGACATGGCTTGGCAGTTTGGGCTGGACTGTTCCCATGAGGTACAGGGTCAGACTGATTTGCATATAGCCATGTCTGAACTGGGGTGGCAGAGTGGGCTAAAGAACGGTGATGGATTAAACCCAGATCTTTTGACTGGGTGTGAGTGTTTGATTGATTCGGATGCTCCGTCCATCACCACCCCCTTTTCTACCGCTTTTGGCCGCCATAAGCGTGGCAGGGTATGCTCAGACGTGAGTCCCTTGCTCACTTTGCCACTGGATTCAAGCAAGCCGGGCTGAAGACGGCTGGAATGCCAGAAACCGGTCCTCGGAAGCTTGTTTCCGGTCCAGGGTAGACATGGCTTGGCAGTTCGGGCTGGACTGTTCCCATGACGCACAGGGTCAGACTGATTTGCATATAGCCATGTCTGAACTGGGGTGGCAGAGTTCGCTAAAGAACGGTGATGGATTAAACCCAGATCTTTTGACTGGGTTTGAGTGTTTGATTGATTCAGATGCTCCGTCCATCACCACCCCCTTTTGTACCTCTCTGCAGTGGGCAAGGCATTACTTAACAGCTTATTCAGATAAGGTCAGTATACTTTCCTGCCAAATTCATATTTAATAATGTATGTTACAGTATTGTATGCTTATTTTTTGCATTATTCTATGAAAGATCTAGTGCTGAAAAAGAAGATACTTAACTGCTACTAGTACTGGTATCTTTCATAGATTCACATGTGGCTTTTCCTCCCTCTCCCCTCCCACCTCCCAGCTGGAGGCTCGCCTCTTAATTATTTAAAATGTGTGCTTTGTATTTGGGTGTGTGGTGAATTCTAGAGGTAATGGAGTTGAGCACATACATCTCATTGACTGAACTTTAAAATGAATTGATTTACTGAGCCACTTGGTGCTGGTCAAAGAGTGCTGTAGGGGAGAGTGTCTTCCATGTATTAAGGCCAAAACACATTTTAAGGTTGGCCCATATTGTAAGTTCCTTGGTAAAGGCCCAAGCAGGCCCGGACTGGCCGTTGAGGGCACCGGGCAATTCCCCGGTGGGCCGCATGGTTGGTGGCCAGTTTTGGGCCCCTGGGGCCGTTTTTGTTACAGGGCCGTTATGCTGCAAAAACGGCCCTGTAACAAAAACGGCCGAAAACCGGCCCTGTCACCGAGCGCGGTCGCACCTCTCCCCCCTCCCCTCGCGCAGGGGGGAGGGGGGCCGGCCGAGCACTTTGCCAGGGCCGGTTCTGGTTCCCAGTCCGGCCCTGGGCCCAAGTGGTTGCTTTCTTGGAGGAGATATTCAAAAAATATGCTGTGGTTAGGAAGGATAAAGACTATAGCTTCATGGAGTATGACGACTCAGAAGCTGATAGTCTCTTCTCATTTTAGAGTACTGATGCCAGCATTTGCTTGGAATTACATTTTTTTTTTATCTGCTACCCGAAGACATCACTAAAAGGGAAAATTTCCTACCCCTCTCACCCTGCTTCGTCAGAAGCCTCCTTGTTTACAAAAATCAATTGGAGCATGGCAGAGGCCTTGGAACTTATTTGCATTCCACAGAATTGAATTCTAACAAACTGATGGACATAGTGCAATCCTCCAAGGGTTTTGCAGAGCCCTTGCCCCTGTTTAATGACTCTCGTTTAGAGTCTAGAATGCCTACATGGAAGAAATACTTTACATTGACCTTAATATGATCAAGCCACTCTCCAGATGCCATAGACCTGCTCCTCTGCACTTATTGTCTTTCCGACCATTACCGGATAGCTTAGCTATTTAAATTTCCTCTTTAAAACAGAACCCAAACGCCATCTGTTTGACTCCCCCGGGGAAGAGAATCCAAAAGGCTGGATGCCTTGGGTTACAATGGTTTTTGCTACTTGGAGCTTGGCTCTCCTCATAAGTCATACCACTTCCCTTTTAGGACCTATGTTATCATGCCCTGTAAGAAAGGGCGAAACTTACATTTGTCAGCCTGCCTGAACACATGAAGAAGCTTTTCTCTGTCCTAGCGAATGATTGCCTGGATGCATCAAAAAAGATCTTGAATTGTGGTCTTCATTTTGTGTACACCCTTGCTTGGTCTGTGGTTAAGTCTGTCTCACTACATTGATATGCTTGGATGCCAAGTGTACCCTCATGAGTAATCCTTTATAGGTCTCGCCTGCCGATGCGCTTGCCCATTCGAGCTGGCGAGAGATATAGGGGCTTATCCGAGTTTAACCAAAGTGGCTATTTGATGCAGTGCACGTGCGCTTTTAGGTCAATGCGCAAGCGTAATGAGTTAAAATGCGCGTGCACAGCATCAAATCGCCAGCCATCTGTTCCCCAGCCTGGTGCCGCCAGCAGCTCTTCAAAGGATTTCTCCTCCCCTAATTATTCACGGCCGGCCGGCCGTACTTTCACTTTCATGGCCGGCAGGCCGTGTCTCGTTTTTTTTTTTAACTTTCAACACAACTCCGGGCTTGTCTTTAATAACACTACCCCCGCCCTCTCACTCGAGCTGCTTGAAATGCCTCCTCTCCTTCCCCATGCTCTGTCACGAGCCTCTGCCTCCCCAGTGTACTCTCTACCAGCCTCCTCCTTTCCCCAGCGCTCACCCCCCTCCTCGCTAGCCTCCTTCTATGCAACCCCCCCTTTCTCACCATCCTCTCCCATGTTGTACTCTTTCCTCCCACTGCTCTCCCTCACTAGCCGCTCCTTTTCCATTTACCTCGTCCACTGGTTTTCTTCAGTAGCATTTTCCCGGATCCCTCCTTTTGCACCCACCCAGACCTCCCCGTATCTCCCCCTCCACAGCCGTCTACTTTAACCTCCACCCCCGCCTCTTGTGCACTCTCCCCTTTGTGGCTCCCCCTACCAGCCCCCCTGCCCAGACCATGTCACTACTCCTCTTTATCTCTCGCCTCAAACTGCTCTCCCTCACAATCTTCGTTAGGACCTCCTGCCCTCCACCTGCTGTCTCATTTGCCTACGTCACGTTCCTCGTGGTAGAACCATCTATTCGCTAACCCCCCCCACCTAAACACGCCCTCACCTTCACCCCCTTCACTGTATTCCAGGTGTTCATTGGTTTCGTGCTCTCCCTCAGAGCCTCCTCCTCCCCTCCACTGCTGCTCTTCCACACTAGCCCCTCGCGGCTCCTCTTCTGCACTCTCGCACTGTGGCAGTCCCTCACCACCTCACTCCTCCTGTAGCTTTGGTTTCCTGCTCACCCTCAGTGCCTGCTCTCCACCCCCCCCCCCCCCCCCTGCTCCTCTTCCACACTAGCCCCTCGCGGCTCCATTTCTGCACTCTCGCACTGTGGTAGTCCCTCACCACCTCACTCCTCCTGTAGCTTTGGTTTCCTGCTCACCCTCAGTGCCTGCTCTCCTACCCCCTCCACTGCTGCTCTTCTACACCAGCACCCCGCTGCTCTCTTCTGCACTCTCGCGCTGTGGCAGTCCCTCACTAGCTCACTCCTTTAGCTTTGGTTTCCTGCTCGCCCTCTGTGCCTGCTCTCCACCCTCTCTACTGTTGCTCTTCAACACTAGCCCCTCGCGGCTCCTTTTCTGCACTCCCACGCTGTGGCAGTCCCTCACTACCTCACTCCTCCTGTAGCTTTAGTTGCCTGCTCTGGCTCAGAGCCTCCTCTCCAACCCCTCCCTGCTTCTCTTTCACATCAGCCACCTCACGTGCTCTCCTCTCTGCCCTCGCAAGCTCACTCCTGTACCTTACGCGTCTTGCTGTCCCTCAGTGCCACCTCGTTTGCACCCTCCCACGTTGCTCTTCCACACCACCCACTCACGTTCCCTCCCCTCGCCAGCCCCACTTGTGCGCTGATCCCCAGAGCCTCCTTGTGTGCCCCTTTCTTCTCTCGCCAGCCTCCGCGTTCGTCGTCCTCTGCCCTCATGAGCTCTCCCTCACCTGCCTCCTCTGTGCCCACTACCCCCGCCCTCTCACTCAAGCTGCTTGAAATGCCTCCTCTCCTTCCCCATGCTCTGTCACGAGCCTCTGCCCCCCAGTGTCCTCTCTACCAGCCTCCTCCTTTCCCCAGCGCTCACTCCCCTCCTCGCTAGCCTGCTTCTATGCAACCCCCCCTATCTCACCATCCTCTCCCATGTTGTACTCTTTCCTCCCACTGCTCTCCCTCACTAGCCGCTCCTTTTTCATTTACCTCGTCCACTGGTTTTCTTCAGTAGCATTTTCCCGGATCCCTCCTTTTGCACCAACCCAGACCTCCCTGTATCTCCCCCTCCCCAGCCGTCTACTTTAACCTCCACCCCCGCCTCTTGTGCACTCTGCCGCCCTCCATCACTCTACCATCCTCACTCACTCTATCGCCCTTCCATCACTCTTTCACCCTCAAACACTCTATCGCCCTACATCACTCTATCACCCTCCCTCCCTCTATCACCCTCCCTCCCTCTATCGCCCTCCCTCCCTCTATCGCCCTCCCTCCCTCTATCGCCCTCCCTCCCTCTATCGCCCTCCCTCCCTCTATCGCCCTCCCTCCCTCTATCGCCCTCCCTCCCTCCCTCTATCGCCCTCCCTCCCTCCCTCTATCGCCCTCCCTCCCTCCCTCTATCGCCCTCCCTCCCTCCCTCTATCGCCCTCCCTCCCTCCCTCTATCGCCCTCCCTCCCTCCCTCTATCGTCCTCCCTCCCTCCCTCTATCGCCCTCCCTCCCTCTATCGCCCTCCCTCCCTCTATCGCCCTCCCTCCCTCTATCGCCCTCCCTCCCTCTATCGCCCTCCCTCCCTCTATCGCCCTCCCTCCCTCTATCGCCCACCCTCCCTCTATCGCCCACCCTCCCTCTATCGCCCACCCTCCCTCTATCGCCCACCCTCCCTCCCTCTATCGCCCACCCTCCCTCCCTCTATCGCCCACCCTCCCTCCATCGCCCTCCCTCCCTCTATCGCCCTCCCTCCCTCTATCGCCCTCCCTCCCTCTATCGCCCTCCCTCCCTCTATCGCCCTCCCTCCCTCTATCGCCCTCCCTCCCTCTATCGCCCTCCCTCCCTCTATCGCCCTCCCTCCCTCTATCGCCCTCCCTCCCTCTATCGCCCACCCTCCCTCTATCGCCCACCCTCCCTCTATCGCCCTCCCTCCCTCTATCGCCCTCCCTCCCTCTATCGCCCACCCTCCCTCTATCGCCCTCCCTCCCTCCCTCTATCGCCCTCCCTCCCTCCCTCTATCGCCCTCCCTCCCTCCCTCTATCGCCCTCCCTCCCTCCCTCTATCGCCCTCCCTCCCTCCCTCTATCGCCCTCCCTCCCTCCCTCTATCGTCCTCCCTCCCTCCCTCTATCGCCCTCCCTCCCTCTATCGCCCTCCCTCCCTCTATCGCCCTCCCTCCCTCTATCGCCCTCCCTCCCTCTATCGCCCTCCCTCCCTCTATCGCCCTCCCTCCCTCTATCGCCCTCCCTCCCTCTATCGCCCACCCTCCCTCTATCGCCCACCCTCCCTCTATCGCCCACCCTCCCTCTATCGCCCACCCTCCCTCCCTCTATCGCCCACCCTCCCTCCCTCTATCGCCCACCCTCCCTCCATCGCCCTCCCTCCCTCCATCGCCCTCCCTCCCTCCATCGCCCTCCCTCCCTCCATCGCCCTCCCTCCATCGCCCTCCCTCCCTCTATCGCCCTCCCTCCCTCTATCGCCCTCCCTCCCTCCCTCTATCGCCCTCCCTCCCTCCCTCTATCGCCCTCCCTCCCTCCCTCTATTGCCCACCCTCCCTCTATCGCCCACCCTCCCTCTATCGCCCACCCTCCCTCTATCGCCCACCCTCCCTCTATCGCCTCAACATAGCATCACTCAGCACCACCACTGCGTCACTCAGGGGCACCACACATCACTATGCACAAAAACAGCATAACTAAACGCCACAGCATTACTTGTAGCCAAAACATCACTCAGCGCCACAACACCATCAATCTGTGCAACAATTCAACAACAACTGGTTCAATTATTTGCTAGCAATGTTTCAAACTTTATTACAAATGTCAGAACAATATGTTAAAGGTTATCACTTCTGTTCATGTTAAAAAAAAATTATTTGTCAGGTCAATACATGTAAAACAGGGGGAAACTATATATTGTACCTTTACTAATGCTATATATGTAACGTGATCATTTTATAACTATTGCCATTTGTAAAAACGTAATACTTTTATATTTTGCAAAAAAAAAAGAAATTCCCACATCAAAAGCTCAAACTTTTCTATTGCGAGACCTATTGCATTTCCAATGCTTGTTACAAAGAGTAAGCATTTGGAGAGAAGGCAGATTTCTCCTTGAAATTTTTCTAGAATTGTAGGGTTATGGCTCATACCTTAGCCTGGACCTTTCATGCACAGCAGTTTCAGAAAGGGTATTAGAAGTTGCAAGGTTACTTTAGGTTCTGCCCAGAGGCCATAGCATATGTGAATCCTCACTGTCCTCTGTGGGCTGTGCTGCCTCAAAACTCCTTCATTTCTCCCTCAAAACAGTCTTTTGGTGGAAGGATAGCCCATTTGTCACTCAGTGGGAGGTGACCATGGTTGCCCACTGACCTGCCGGGGCTAGTCCCTTTCTTTATTGCCCTCCAGATCATCACGTTCCTCGAGAGCTTGCACGTATGACACAAATTCCTATTACTTTAAATTGTAGCTCTGGCTGTGCAGTAGATGAATTTTGTATGATTACTAGGACACACTGTTTCATAACCTACTAATGCTCCTAGCTTATTGGTGGCTGCATAACCCAACTACCTTTGTAGTGAAACTTGTGGTTGTATGACCGAACTACGCATGTGATTATATCGCATGCCTTAACGCGATCTTTACTACGACCGAGTCTTTACCACGCATGCCTTTACCACGCATGCCTTTACCACGCATGCCTTTACCACGCATTTCATTGTAAAGGTATGATTGGTAAATGCATATGTGTGGTAATGATTACACTCCACTGCAAACGACCCCCAAACTAAAAACTGCCTTAAAATCCAGTCCCCAGCCCTAAAAACTACCCAGCCCTAAAAACTACTTCCTCCTCCCGCCCTTAAACTCAGCCACCAAACCGTGTACTACTAATGCGCCTTTGGCACACATGCCTTTACAATGAACTGGGGGGCTCTATTATTGTTGGTTTCACTCAGGGTCCTTCAGACACTAAAATGGTGGAATACACCGAACACACAAAGGAAAGAACCTTTAAGGACCCAATCCCACAAGTGACAATCACTACATATGGACTACCCATGGGTTGGGGTGTGCACATGAGGGACATTACAGTAAAGGGTCAGTGGTCCACACATCAACAAACATTCCACATCAATTTCTAGAGCTGCTAGCCATACAAATGGCTCTCAAATAATATCTACCCATAATAGCTCGGAAAAATGTCTCTTTACGCACAGACAATATGACAGCAATTTACTACATCCAGATAAAGGGAGGGTCCCATTCATTACAGCTGTCTCAACTAGCGCGACCCATATGGAAAAGGGCCATTAGTCACAAATAGATACCAGGAGTGGACAGCTCATCCACAAACTTACTTAGCAGGACACTACAAGAAGTCTACAAATGGGAAGTCCACACTCATACTTCCAGCAGTGGGGAACACTGACAATAGATCTCTTTGCCACCACAGAAAACGCAAAATGCGAAAAATGTCCATCAAGGGCACCCACATCCACAGTACTTTTTCCACGGCCCAGGGGGAGACTGGTGCAGGGGTGTCCTTAGGCATTTGGTTTTCCCTTATCGTAGCAGTCGTGGTTGCGGGGCCCTGCGTGCAGAGAATGCAGGCGACATCTGAGAGTCCAGAAGCTGTGAAACCACAATGGACTCGAGCTCTGGAGGACCTTTTTAACACCAGTAGCCCACTTCAACTTGGGTTTTTGGGAGTTTCTTCAGAACAGGTCTGCTGTAAATGGTTGCTCTTGAGTCTTTATCGACTGCAGGCAGTCCTCCCAGGTTTCTGGATTCAACAGCTGCAGGACGAGTCGACTTTGGTTACGTTTTCGACAATGGGAGTCCCCTAAATTCTGAATTTAAGGGCATCAGGGGAGTGTAGGGTAATAGCCAATGGGCTATTGACCCTTGGGGTCAATATGCCCCCTGTATGACCTCTTCCTGTGGGAAGTGGGCATAACCCAGAGGCAAGCCCGGACGCGCCCAGCGCCAGCCACGCTGCTCGTTTTGGCTGCAAACAAGGACGTGTGACATACTCTAGGGAACAACTGATGGATCTAGGTAAGAGGGAATATAAAAACCTTATTCACCCGCTGTTCACAAAGAACTATGCGAGTAAAGCCCTTACCTGCGGTCTGATCAATAGTCTGTCGCTAGTCAAACACCATGTGGAGGAGTCAGTTTTAATTGAGGACCTGAACTTGGATGCACTGTTTTTAACAGATACGTGGATTGGCGCTGAGGCCGTGGTAGAAGTAGGTCTTGCCTGTCCTGCAGGCTATAAAGTCCAGCTCAACCCGAGAATAGTGGGTAGAGGAGGAGGGTTGGGAGAGTGATTTTTAAGGAAGATTTGAACTTTGTACCCTCGAAGATTGATCAGGTTGCGGGGATAGAACTCCTGGGCTTCGCCCTGCAGGAACCCAGAGGTAGCCTGCTCACAGGAATGGTATGCTATAGACCCCCATGGTGTGCCACTCAATACCAATATTTTTTAGATACCATCACTAATCTAACATTAGCACAATCATACTGGGAGATTTTAATCTTTGGGAGAGTGGGAATCTGAGCAGCCATTTGAGAGATTTGAATCACACCTGCGCAAATCTCAGCCTTCAACAATTGGTAAAACACCCCACCCATTAGGGAGGATACACTCTTGACTTGATGTTTGCCAGCCAACTCGAAACTGAAGTACTAAATATAATACCACAAACTTGGACGGATCATTATCTAATTCATTTTAATATTATGCTACCTTGTCCAGTGCATAACTCTAAATGCTCAGCGACCTACCGGAGAGGAAGGGAGTGGGTGAAATTTGGAAAGAATAGTGCCCATTCAACCCTCCCTAATGTAATTTTTTTTACCCTACCGCTACAGTAGAGGAGAAATACAACACCTACTATAAATATATAACTGACGCTTTGGATCAGTTAATTCCGGTAAAGAAGCTAAAAAATAGAAATAAAATCACAGCACCCTGGTATAACGATGAACTGAAACAGTTACGCCTAATATGCAAGAAGGCAGAGCGGAAATGGAGAAGGAAGTACCTAGAGCTGGATAAGCAAGAACTGAGATTAGCGCAGATTAAATATAAGGAGCTTATTTTAGAGTACAAGTCTAATTTCTACGCTAACTATTTCACAAGCATCTAATCGTACTAAAGCACTCTTTAAGATCGTTAAGGACCTTTCTGCCTCAACTTGCTTGAGTAATAAAGTGGTGGCATTGCAGGAACTGCGATGAGATTGCCTTCCATTTTACTGACAAAGTGGCTAAAATTGTCGGTGCTTTCCAAGCCAACGATAACAGGGACCAGGACAATTCTATACAAGCGGCGGATGAGGATCTGCGGCAGCTAACCACTTTGGATAGCTTTCAGCTTTTCACCGACCTCTCTTTTAACATCTTGTTGCATAGTGTGTCCTCAAGTTCTCCCCTTGACCCCTTGCCCTACAAAGCCTTGGAAGACCTTCGGCCAAACAACCTTTCCTTGGCTGCGGCAGATCTGTAATCAGTCCCTGGAAGAAGGCACTGTTCCGGAGGGATGGAAGCAAGCGGTGGTGACACCCCTGATTAAGAAGCCCTCTTTGGATCAAACAATTCCAGCTAGTTTTAGACCGATTTCTCTCCGACGAGGGCTCCGTCAACATCGACTCCGTCGACGCTGGCTTCATCATCGTCGACGACTTCGTCGACTACCTCGACGTCTACGATGGTTCCGTCGACGGCTGCTCCGTCGACGGCAGATTTCTCTACAACGACTTCGTCGACGCCTCTACCAGCGTCGTCGGCGGCACCGTCGACGACACCGTCGACGGTGGTTCCTTCGTTTCCCACAATACCTTTGGTGCCATTGTCTTCCACTGGGTCTGGTTCTTCCACCGCCGACCCCTTGCACCATTGTCGTCAGCGGACAGTTGACCAACTATCTCTTCCAGATCCACAGCCTCCCTTGCCAATGTTCGCCATAGGCTCTGAGCCGGATAATGATGTGGATGATTCTTTCAGAGTGGCACACGATCCGTCAGATTTGATCATTAAGTGCCGGGATTATGGTGATGATGATGGCGATGGCCAGTACTCTCAGGCAGAAGAACACTCTATACAAGTTCCTACTGCGACATTGCCATTGTCGCTCATCTCAAATCTCCAACATATGTTGGATGACTACAACCGGCGTTTCCCGCCTTCTCCGCAGGGTCCGCTATGCCTCATGTGCCTGCGACTGAGGTGGCTCCTGTCCCTATTCCGCCACCTTTGCCACCAACGCCTTAACCACAGGTCCAGACATCAGTGAAGATCCACACTACCGTGTACCCCGTTGATGATGTCACTCCCGAACGGGAAGATGGTGAGGTCCATGATGATGATGCGGCCACCCACTTGGCTGAGTGGGACGACTACCAAATCCAGACGCCTTCCCCTCCCCCGGTAGAGCCCGGGGATTCGCCTCCGGTGGACATTGCGAGTTTCCATCAGCTGATGGATATAGCGGCCCAACATTTCAAATTGCCTAGAGTCCAGAGGGAGGGAGACTGTTTCCTCTATGATTTTAAAAATCAGCCATTCAAACAAGTCCACACTATACCCATCATAGACTTTATATGGGCTGAAGGGGTGAAGCTCATTCAAACTCCTAATTCACTGCCGGCTCAGCTGCCTCGCCTTGAGAAGAAATACAAGGCGCCGGTAGGATCTCCAGCGTGCCTTGTCGCTCATCCAAAGCCTGACTCAGTGGTCACTCAAGCTGCACAACGTTGTTCCCGTAATCCGGCATCGCCAATTTCAGCTCCTCCAGATAGAGGGTCGGCGCCTGGACGCTATTGGATGCAAGTTCTCCACTATGGCACGGTGAGGGCGGCTAATGCTTTAGCCATCTTAGGCCGCTATGACCGCCAGATGTGGTTGGACTTGTCTGCCCTGGTGAACCTCATCCCTGACGCTTCCAAGGCTGAAGCTTTGCAAATCCTGCAGGACATCGGAGGAAATCATTGATTGTGCAGTTGACATTACGTGTACTGGCTTTCGTCAGCTTGCTGGTGCAGCGGTCTTACGAAGGCAGGGCTGGTTACGGTCCACCTCTTTCCGCCAAGAAGTTCAATCCAAGATCCTGTATATGCCATACGACGGTGAATCGCTTTTTGGAGCACACATAGACTAGGCTTTGCAGGCCATTAAAAAGGACACTGACACTGCTCGCTCATTGGGGACTTTACAGTTTCGGAAGCAGCCATTTTGGGGTGCTCGCGGACGCGGCACCTCCTCAACTTTTCGTGGAGGAAACTCTCAATACCGCTCCTACCATCAAGGTAATCAACGTTACTCTTCCAACCAACACCAGTCCTCCCGACAGCAGTCGTCCAAATCCTACAGAGGAAAATCCTCGTATAGAGGATCCACTCCCAAACGTCAATGACTTGTGTATCCCCCCCAGCTTTGGAGGTCGAATCTCTGTTCTTTTCTCAGTGGTCCTCCATCACCTCGGACCGCTGGGTTCTGGACATTGTACAAAAGGGCCATGCTCTAGAGTTCATCAAGATTCCTCCTCCCACTCCACCGTCTGGCCCACCTCCTCCCCACATCAAGGAGCTTTTCCATCAAGTTTGTCTTCTAATTCACAAAGGTGCCGTCAAAGTGGTTCCCAAGTCTCAGAGGAAAGGGTTTCTAGTCCCATTTTTAGGTCGAAGGCCTAAAAGGCTGCGATTTAATGAGTCTGAGTAGCGCCGAAGGTCCCGCCTCCGTGCCCCATCTCTCCTTCATTGGCTGGCTTCCTAAACGGAGGCCAGCCATTGGAGGAGAGATCAGTCACTCCAATGTAGCCCCGTCCTTTTCGGATTTGGGGGTGTCATTTTTGATGTTCTTTAGACAGTGACGTTGTCCGTCACTCAGAACATCAAAACCACGCCCCCAATTCCGAAAAATTTCAGGAGTGCCGGCCGCCATTAAGCTGTTTGTTGTACATGAGGTAGGTCGCATGCTCCCGCTGTCCTCGTTCCCGCCCCGAATCCGAAAGTCGTTGTGGCCGCTGTTTTGTTTTTGCCGTTTTATTTTTCTTTCCATGTTTTGTTTTTGCCGTTTATTTTTCCCGTCCCCCGAGGCTCTCCCGTCCCCCGAGGCTCTCCCGTCCCCCGAGGCTCTCCCGTCCCCCGAGGCTCTCCCGTCCCCCGAGGCTCTCCCGTCCCCCGCGCCTCGTCCCCCGAGGCTCTCCCGTCCCCCGAGGCTCTCCCGTCCCCCCCCCCGCGAGTCTCTCCCCCCCCCGCGAGTCTCTCCCGTCCCCCCCCAACCCCCCCCCCCCGCCCGCCCCGCGATTCTCTCCTGTCCCGATTCTCACAGTTATCTAAAGAAGTGTTCAGATTGTCCGAGGAGTGAGTCAAATTCTTCAAAAGGTGCACAGAATTCCATCTCTCATCTGCTCTGTGACAAAGCAGTATCCGCTTGTGAAAGACGCAGGCAAATAGAAATAAAACGAGAGAGAGAGATGGAGAGAGCGGGATAGAGAGACTACAACACCCAGACTCCCACAGTCGCCCCCACCTCGCGCCCCCGCCCTACTCAGCCTAAGACCCAAAAGGGAAAACAGTGGCTGAAAGCACGCCTGGAATTCGCTTCCTGCGACTTTCCTTCCAGAGGAGCTGGACAAGAGGAGGAGCTGAGGATGGAAGAGCGGCCGCTAGAGTTGGGGGCTGCACTCCAGGGGGGCCTCGGGGACCCCCCTGTCCGTCCTAGAGTGCCCCCACCAGTTTCCACCATGGCGGAGCCTCTGTTGAAGAAGACATTCTCCAGGCTGCGGGTCAAAGACCGGCTCAAACGCAAGAAGTCCGATGCCAAGGAGCGGGGTAAGGCGCCCAGAAACTTTCATAGAGGGAGGTAAAGTGCCTAGAAATCCCAGGTAGGGAGTTAAGGCGCTCAGCTCCCAAAAACTTACAGCGAGTGGGGTGAAGCGCGCTGAAAACTCTAGGGAGCAAGGTTAGGCGTCCGAACACTTTCAGAGAGAGAAGTAAAGTGCCCAGAAACGTTTATAGGGGTAGATACAAGTGCCCCGAAACCTTCAGGGAGCGAGGCAACGCGCCTGGCACCAAGAGACTTTCAGAGAGCAAGGCAAGACAGTCAGAATCTTTCAGAGACCAAGATAAAGCGCCCAGAAGCGCCCAATGTGTGAAGTAAGGTTCTCGGAACTAGAGAGGTTGACAGTGAGAGAAAGCTCCTGAAATCGCCCAGGATGGGTTGCGGCAAAGCGCTTGGAATGACACTTTAAGATTTGCAAAGAGTCTGGTAAAGTGCCCTGAAACCTCGGAATGCACTGCAAGGCGCCTGGCACCCAAAGCTTTTCAAAGAGTGCGGCAAGATGTCCAGGGACTTCCAGAGATTGGGATAGGAAGGAGTGCAGACGCCTTCAGAACGTGATAGTGGCTAGAAACACCCAATGGGTTTGCTAAAGCACACAAGCGCCTTCATACTGTGGGGCACAACACTCTGACTTTTTAAAGGGTGGGCATAGAAGTCAAGTAGCCCATGTCATTTATAACTTTAGGTTTTCCTGACTTTTTAGTATACAGCGGCACTCTGCATGTGATTTTAACAAATTCCATTCTAATACGGCTAAAATTGGAACTACAAGTCCGATTAAGCAATGTATTGTTTATTGAAAGACCCGAGCTGGCTGTAAATTTCACACATGACAGAGGCTGGGGTGTAGCTTGGTCATTAAGATTTTTTTTTGGGGGGGGGGAGGGGTGACTTCGGATTTCCCAATAATCACGCTGGCATATAATGGCAAACTATATTATTTGAGAGGGAAGGAAGAGGCTTAAGGGGCAGTGGAGATGGAGAACAGTGCAGATTAGCAGGGTCTGGTGGCTTAGTGGACTAGTGTCTCCTGTAGGGGCCTATGTTTGACGTCATGGTCACAGGTTCAAATCCCAGCAGGTCCACTCACCCTTTCATCCTCCTGAGGTCGATAAAATGAGTACTATTGATTTGGGTAACAATAAACATCTGTTATCCATGCCAAGATACCCGTTGTGGTGAATGTGCACTTTACAAATACACCTTATGTTACATGGGATACTAAAAACACAGATTGTTGTAAAAATAACCAACAGTTTTAAGAACTTGCACTAAACTACACCAAACAGAAAGCAGCTGTATCCAACTATTTACTAGATAATCCATTTAATAGGGTGTGGTGTAACCCCCCGAAGCTACACCCCTGGTGATAGGTCTGTTTGGCTGCTAACAGTGAGGTAAGGCACCCAGAGACTTCAATGGAGCGAGGCAAAGGCCCTCAAAACCTTCATGGAATGAGGTTTGGGGCCCGCAGGCCTCAGGGGGTGTACAAGGCTTACAGCACTCTGAAATCATAACTGAGTGAGCTGAGGAGAATAGGGACCCCTGTATACTTAAATAACGCACTCCAGAAACGCCCAAGGTGGTAAGAAACATTCATTGAAACGTAGGACTTAGGAAACTGTAGATGAATTAAGGAGGGAGGGAGGCTAGAAACTTTCAAATAGTCCCTTAAGATGTTTAGTGAGGTCAGTGACTCAAAACCATAAAGTGATGTAAAGCGCCTAAAAACCTTGAGTAAGTGGTCAGTGATCCAAGCTCCATAGAAACCAGAGTGGGTTTAGTGCATTGCATTACCGTTGTATGATAATAAGGTGATGAATCTGGTCTCCCATGTGGTGAGGCCCATCAGCCCTGTGATTGTCAGTATCATGGTGTGTACTCCCGCCCAGTAAATCTGCAGTGTGGGGCATATGGCAAGAAGTGGCTTCACATTGCTGACATCTTCAACACTATAAGACTGTCAGAGCTCCTTAGAATGGAAACTGCTTCCTCTTTGAAAGCAGGCGGTAAAGTTGTGAGTGCACAGAGTTGTGAGTGCACAGAGTTGTGAGTGCACAGAGTTGTGAGTGCACAGAGTTGTGAGTGCACAGAGTTGTGAGTGCGCAGAGTTGTGAGTGCGCAGAGTTGTGAGTGCGCAGAGTTGTGAGTGCGCAGAGTTGTGAGTGCGCAGAGTTGTGAGTGCGCAGAGTTGTGAGTGCGCAGAGTTGTGAGTGCAGGTGCAGAGTAGTGAGTGCTGTTGAGTGCAGAGTGCTGTGTATTGGCAATGTAAATGACAATGCCATTTATTTATGATTAAAAGAAATGTCATGAGCAATGCCAATAGCTCTACCTTTAATGATGCCGAGACCATTGCATTGTAAATGCTTGTTTCCTAATACTCAAGAAGACGGGAGATTGGCGACCAATTCTGGATTTGCGAGCGCTCAACAGGTACCTCAAGAGCCAATCCTTCCGCATGCTTACACTGGTAGAGATCCTGCGTCTTCTCTCCATGGGCGACTTCATGACCACCATCGACCTACAGGATGCCTACGTCCATGTTCCAATTCTTCAAAAGCATTGGAAGTACTTACGCTTCCAGGTGGGATGGAGAGACTTCCAGTTCAAGGTGTTACCTTTCGGCCTCCGATCCGCCTCTCGTGTCTTCACGAAAGTATTGGCTCCAGAAGTGGCTTACCTGCGTCTGAGGCGTCCAAATCTTTCCATATCTGGACTGCCTCCTCAAGTCACAGTCTCGCAAACAGCTGTTTCAACACACCCGTCTTTGTCAGGATGTGTTTCGATCTCTCGGCCTAACCATCAATGTCGACAAGTCTCAGGTCGATCCGGCTCAAGGCAGGAATTTTCTGGGAGCAACATTGGACACAGTAGTTTCAAAGGCATTCGTGTCCCAGGAGCGCCAACAAAAATCCTTCGTTTGGTGTCTCTGATTTGGGCAAGACTTTTAGTTTCTGTCCGGATCTTGAAGTCATTTCTGGGGATGGCATCGTCTTGTATTGCACTGATCCCAAATTGCAGACTTCGGACTCGCCCCATTCAGGAGGAATCGGACGTACGGTGGCGTCAGGTCTCCGGTTCTTTCAACGACCTCGCGAGTGTCACCGCTCGCATGAGATCAGCTCTCCAATGGTGGGCACAACCGTCCAACCTTGCGTCGGGAACTTCTTTCCTCTCCACCACTCCAGAACTCACGCTCACAACAGACGCCTCATTAGAAGGCTGGGGTGCTCACCTTCAAGGCCTTTCCATCAAAGGCAAATGGTCTCCGCTTCATCGTTCCTGGTACATCAACAGGCTGGAGTTGATGGCAATTTTTCTAGCACTCAAGTCGTTCCTTCCTGTGATTCAAGGGGAATCAGTGCTTATTCAGATGGACAATACCACCAGTATGCACTATGTCAACAAGCAGGGCGGAACCAGGTCTCCGCTCTTGTCTTGACTGGCTCAGTCGATCTGGGATTGGGTATTCCGTCATTAAGTTACCCTGGCGGCGATGCATCTGCCGGGCGTCTCCAATATCCTAGCGGATTCCCTCACCAGGTCCACGCCATCGACCCACGAGTGGGAGTTACATCAACCGACTCTCGACCTCGTTTTTCAACGATGAGGTCGTCCGTCTCTGGATCTCTTTGCAACACCGGAGAATTGGAAATGCCCATCTTACGGAAGTTTTACCAAAGGACAAGGGAACCCACTAGGTAAGCAAGGACCTGGGGTATCAGTTAAGTTAAAGACAATGGTCCTTGACAAGAAAGATCAACGTATCAATAATTATAGGCCACAATAAGCACTATAATGAAAAAAAGTCCAGCCGGACTTGAAATTTATTCAATGTTTGAATATATTAAATTAGACGAACCAACATTTAGACAGTGGGACACAGTCCTGCATCCACAATGCTACACTTACAATCAAACAATACAAGTACTTGGGGTATTTCAGGCATATGAAAATTGGGAGCAAAGAGAAAATTTAAAGTGCATTTGCTTCACATATGTGGAAACGTAAGGAATTTAGGCACATAATAGTACACTACTGTTTAACCACATATCATGTCGACGGCGTTTCGATCCTACTAGCATTAAAGGATCATCATCAGGACATTCATTGTTTGCCTGAATGCAAAAAGCCTGTATTGACAGGGAGGAAGGGAACATATAACATTTCATTAATCAACTGTTACTCACATGAGTTATCACGCAATTCCATGCCAAGCTCTTAAGGTGCTAGTTGGTCATTCAGGTGAGCATGTGTCAGACAACCTGTGCCAACCATACAAGGCGCGGTGGAAGGCAAGCAATGCCATGCTCGGAATCTATGGTGAACAAGTTGTGTTCAAAATGTGTATACCATGCTTATGGGTGAGTATTATCAGAGTAGTGAAAGGTCTAAGCCTGGTTGGGGCATGAACAAATGAAACATTGAATACATTTCAAGTCCGGTTGGACTTTTTTTCATTATAGTGCTTATTGTGGCCTATAATTATTGATACGTTGATCTTTCTTGTCAAGGACCATTGTCTTTAACTCATCTTACGGAAGTTGGCATCCCCACCACGGGTCGTAGGGTCGTGCGGGAATGCCCTATTGAGGAATTTGTGCGATCTATTCGCCTACGCTTTTCCTCCGATCCCGTTGGAACCTTGTGTGCTGTGGAAAATGCGGAGGCAGCCCTGCCACATTCTCCTGATCGCCCCCAGATGGCCCCGTCAAGCATGGTTCTCAGAGTTGCTCCTTCTGTCCCAGTGCGAGCCCATCCTCCTTCATCCTCGACCGGACCTGATCACGATGGACAAGGGTCAAATTTGCCATCCGAACCCCTCCTCTCTACAATTGTCGGCCTGGAACCTGAGCACCTTGAATTTGCGCTTTTGAATATCTCGCCGGAATGCCGAGACCTTCTCGCTCAGGCCGGGGCTTCGTCTACCACTAAGACTTACAAGCTCAAATGGAAGAGGTTCTGCCATTGGTGTGTGGCTACGAATATCCATCCTATCCATTCCACTCCGGAGCAGCTACTTCCGTTCTTTCTGGACCTGGCTCAATCTGGTCTTTCCCATGCTACTTTGAGAGTTTTCTTGGCGGCAATCTCTCGTTTCCGGCAGAATGGCTCCTCCTCTCTCTGTTCTTCCAGAATTATTCGTCAGTTTTTCAAAGGACTGTTCCGGAAGTTCCCACCTCTTCGGCGTCCTCCTCCCACTTGGCATCTTAATGTCATCTTAGCCCAACTAATGAAGGCGCCTTTCGAGCCTATCCATAGGGTGGACTTAAAGTTTCTGACCTGGAAGGTAGCCCTTCTACTTGCTCTGACATCTCGTTGCGTGAGTGATCTTCACGCTTTTACTGTTAAACATCCTTTTCTCCAATTCAAACCTGACTGTGTGGTGCTTCGCACCAACCCGACTTTCCTGCCAAAGGTGCCTACTGATTTCCATCTAAACAAACCAGTTTTCTTAAAGACTTTCTTTGCCGATCCTCAATCTCCGACAGAGCAACGATTGCACTCTTTGGACATCAAACGATGCCTTAAATTTTACATCAGCAGGACTGCCCCTTTTCGCAGGTCCGATCAACTGTTCATTGCCTACGGACTCATGCGTAAGGGGCGCCCTGTTACTAAGCCAACTATTGCACGTTGGATTTCTTCAGCCATTGTCTTCTGCCATCAGCAGGCCAGCAAGCCTCTACGATCTGCAGTGAGGGCTCATTCCACCAGGGCGATGTCATCCTCTACCGCCCTGTTTGCTGGTGTGCCGCTTCATCAGATCTGCCGGGCAGCCACGTGGTCCAACCGGCACACGTTCACAAAGCATTACTGCTTGGATGCCATCAACGAGGCGGATACAGCAGTGGGACAGGCGGTCTTTCGTCATCTTTTTAACTAAGGTGAGCCTCTGTCTTGCCTCCTCCGCTATGGTTTTTGTGATTGCTATCAGTACTTACATGACTGTATTATTACTGTCTCTTTGGTTTTCTCCATGCTGTTGCACAGCAATCGGACCTCTTGGGATGTTACTGCTCTCTATTCTATTCAAGCATGTGAATCTATGAAAGACACCCTAATTCTGGAGAAGATCAATTGTTACTTACCTGTAAACAGGTGGTTCTCCAGTATTGGTGTCTTTCATAGATTCACATGCGAGCCACCCTCCTCCCCTCAGAGGCTCGCTTCTCCTCATCGACTCTTTTGTCACTATTGTGCTACGAAATTCTGAGGGTCTGAGCTCCGAGGAGAAGGTTTTGGAAGGGTGCTGGCGCCTGATTGGCTGTAGTTTGGACTAACATAATGACAGGAATATGTTACAAGTGTTTTTTCTCTCTATCATGTTTTCCTATGTAGGAATTGGTTTTGAGCCTTTAATATGTATTTTCTACTACGATTTCATGTGTTATGTTTTTACATACATATGTTATTGGTATGTTATTGCTATTTTATTTACCATGGGACTCCCACTTCGACGACGGGGAATATTCAAGCATGTGAATCTATGAAAGACCCCAATACTGGAGAACCACCTGTTTACAGGTAAGTAACAATTGTTCTTCTTTTAGTCTGAGAGCCAGGATACCCGTAGGGTGGCAGTTTGCGCTATATAAGAATATTTTACATTTACAACCCTGTCCAGGAAGTTTGCAAACACAAAGATGGCCGTGTCCACCTCATTGTGGCACATCTAACTGAATAGCTAATTTTCCGACGTGTCTACGTGCCAAGGGGGCCCTTGACAAAAGTTGGGCAGCTTCCTCTCCTGTGAGGTGAGTCAGACTCTCATTCCAAAGATCTTGGAAGCACTTTGAAGCTTGCTGGCCCGGCTAGGCTAATCAGCAGGGGTTCTTATAGCCTCTTCCCAGGCCGGCTTTTGTTCTAGGCCTCCTGAGAGCAGAGGCTCTCACCTTAGGAGGTCAGAACAGTATCTCAGGTGGCAGGCTGGCAGATAGCAGTAAGGGAGCACACCTGAGGCTGGTAAGTTTTCCGGGGGCACATCTAAGGTGCCCTTTGGGTGCATATATTGGTAAATCTATCACTGGAATCTGTGTGGGTTTACCAGCATGAGATGTTTGATACCAAACTTTTATTTTCAGTGAAGCCATCATGTAGATGGTGAACTTGTTTTCACCACAGTCAAGCACATGTTTTAAAATCGCTTACTTATCCACTTGCACTGGCAGAAATAAGACTGACCAGCACAGGCACTTATCTGCTAATGTTCAGCACCATGCCTTAAGGTGGTCAGGCTTGCTGTCGAGGTGACGTACACATATCAAATGCAGAGTTAGGGGAACATGGCACACAGGAATGTTTAACATTTCATGATTTCACTTTTTTTGCACCAAGGCACGCAGCCTGCAATGGCAGCTTTGCATGTGCCTGGTAAGGGGTCCCTTAGGGTGGCACAGTTTGTGCTGCTGCCCTTAGGGACCCTCTTCAGTACCCCAGGTCCTAGGTACCAGGGGTACCATTTACTAGGGACATACAGAAGGTGCTAAATGTTTTTCAAGTTGGGGGAAACAGTTGTACAGTTATAGGGAAAGAGCACTTGTACGGAGTACCTGGTCAGCAGGACCCCAGTACACTTTAGTCAAAGTTGCATTAAATACCAGGCCAAAAGTGAGATGCGGTACTGCAATAGGAACCCAGCTCCCTAAACGTAATATCTGTTATACCAGCAATAAAGGTTTTCACTGGGTGACTTATAAGAGTAGTTCCACCATGTACAACTTCTGTTCCATCATGGAACCTAAACCTTGTTTTAACAAGATTGATGTCCACAACCTTTGAACCCATGCATAAATGCAATTTGCAGTTTCTTACATGGAAAGTGGCTTTTCTCTTTGTGGATATATCGCTAAGAAGTTAGCGAAATACATGCACTAACTATTGAGGAACCTTATTTCCAGGTTTTCAAAGACAAAATTTAACTCTGCACAGACCCAAAGTTTCTGCCAAATGGAGTTGAACCGTTTCACTTAAATTCTGCACTAGATCTACCGGTTTTCTTCCCAACACCAGAGACCATTGCAGAAAGGGTACTACGTAAACTTGATGTCATGTACTAGGTGGAAGGAAACAAAACCTTTAAAAAACCCCAACTATTTATTTATTTTCCAAACCCAAGGAAAGGTCATAGCATCTCAAAGGCAGGAACCGCAAGATGGATTGGTAAATGCATCCACATTTGCTACATAAAAGAAAGAGTACTACCCACAATGCCATGGTCTCACTTCACAAGGACAAATGGAGCATCAATGGCCTTCTTAGTAAATATTCCGCTAAAAGACATTTGTAAAAGCAGCTACATGGACAAACCCACACACTTTTACTAAACACTTTTGTGTGGCTGTACAAGCCAGACAACAATATCTAGTGGGTCAAACAGTTCTACACACATTATTTCAAGCAACTACACCATGTGATGCCTAAAGCCACCGCAGGAGTAGTACTGCTTTACAGTTGATTCATAGCATGTGTATCTTCAGCCAACACATGCTACAAATGGAGCATGTTACTTACCCTGTAAGCATCTATTTCTAGCACAAAGTGCTGCAGATTCACATGCACCCTCCATTCTCCCTAGCAGGTATTAGATGGTGTCAAATCTACGCAAATTTCAAGCATGTTCCAAAGCAAATGCAAACCTAGCAGACTTTATCCTCACTCCCCGTAAGAAAGGGAAAAACATGACAATCTAACAAAGGAGCTGTTGAACATGCTAATTACCTCGGAGGAAGAGATAAGTGGCACAACGTCGACCATAAAAGACTCCTCCAGGAAAACAAATTGTAGAGTCCGGGGCCCAGCACTAGATGGGGAGGGGTGTGCATAGCATGTGAATCTGTAGCGCTGTACGCTACTAATAGTTGATTAGTGTAAGTAACTTACTCCTTATGAAGCACTACTGCCTTGACATCCACACTTGGCTGTGGCGAACTTTGTGGTTTGAGTCCACCATACATACACTCCACCTTTAAAGGTACTGCTTTGGTATCTATTTTAAGGTGAGGAAACTGCAGTTAGAAGTATCCATCAGAAGAACAAGTTGCTTTCCTTTGGTAACTCTTTTTGGTAGATACCTTATCTTACAGTGAATTCCTCACCAACAACCCACTTCCCCTTTCTGTGGAACGGACTCTTTTCTCCATTTTAACGCCTTAACCGCAGCGTTTTTTCCGCCACGGTGCGGGCGTTCTGAAGAATGGGCGGGGCAGCGTCGGCCGTTGGCCGACGGCAGCATTAGGGAGGTAGTGCTGCTATCGTCCAACGGCCGACGGCAGCACGCAAGGGGTTAAAAAGGTTCCAATTTAGAGATCTGCATACTGTTGATTTGATCAGCCAGTTGCCCCATGTCTGACGTTGGATACTGTACTGCAGATTCCTGGCTTCCCCCAACCGTCCTGTTCTGTAAGGTGGTCACTTTTCAACATATAAAAAGTTTGAGGGTGCAGAAAAGAAAACTTTCAGAGTGTCGGGGTAACGCTTAAATGTGCGTGATGCCACTTGTTAGTGCATAGGAGCACTACTGCACAACTCTCAACATCAAGTCTGGCACCTGGATAATATTCTAAAGTGAGGAATCTGCGTTAGTTTCCTCTTGAAAGAGCTTTATCGAAGATATATGTAACTTGATTTCTCCTCATATTCCTGACATTTGACTGATTAGTTAAAGTAAGCTTTCTTGGGTTGCGACATGAAGTTGAACTGTGCATCATCTAAGTGTTTTCAAGAAAAGGCCTCTTCTGAAAAACGGGTCTTATAATGGACTTCACCTCCATTACCTGTTTGCTTGAAGGGATCAAGAGTACCCTACCTAAGAGTTCTATTTTCAGCTCCTTAAGAGCCAGCAGTGATCAGCATTAAACTGTTTTATTCGATTTTGACTTTTACTATTTTTGGTGTCTTGTAGTTATTCGCCTTGATGGTGAACGCTTTGACGTTCAAAAAAATAGGTGTTTCCTTAATCATTAATTGATCTGACTTAGTGTCAGGTGCCAAGGCAACCAGTGAAATGGGCTTAGTTTCTTTATCTTTGATAACTTCATTGTCCTACCCATCTACATGGATCGGAGTGGACTGGCAGCCTTACAAAATGTGTTGTGGTGCATTGTAGTAATTGTTGTGGCAACAATTGGTTTGTATTGGTAAAACCCCTAGAAAAGACTGATTATGTACACAATACCAATACGTGAATCGGCAATCAGTAACTTCTGCAGGCTTTTTACTAAAGTCATTGGTTTGCATTAGCCCTTCATCTCCTATCCACATGTGCAGCCCAATTAATTTTCTGCTGATAGGCAATTAAGAACACAACAGTGATCAGCAGGATGCACTGTTTTGTGCTAAATATTCACATTACTCTTGTTTACAGCCCTACACAAGTTGTTGCTCATGCAGTGACAAGAATTTTGATTGAATTTACTTAAGCATTTGTCATTATTGTTCTCTTTGAAAGGTTTCACAGGGTTACTGGCGACTAGCCCGAAATTTCATGACATATGTTCAGTTAAATGAAGATAAATGCACATTGCTACAAATTTGTGAATTTCGATTCATTATATTGTGTGCCTGTTTGATAAAAATATTTAAGCAATACGCTTCTGTTAATTGGTTTAACCTTTTTTTATCAGCCTCAACTGCTTCAGCCCAGATATCCAGTTCTTCTGCTTCAGTGCCTACGTCCACAGTCAGCATTTCTACAGCAGCTCCTTCTACCACCTCTGGACAGACTTTACATCAGTCTCACCCACAGACCTTACCTCCCACAGTGACTCATGCAATTCATCAACCAACTGCGTCCATGCCAGCTTTTCCACCAGTCATGGTGCCTCCATTTCGTGTTCCGCTTCCTGGGATGCCTATTCCACTGCCAGGTAATGTTTCAATATTTTTTTGCTTGACCCGCTAGTAACATGTTCCATGGAGTGCTTTTGGTTCTCCTGGATTAGTCATGCCCCTGATCAGACTTATGCCTCTGGGTCCTGCCCTGGTGCCTACTGACCCAGTTAGATCTTTGTGTGACCATCACCTGCAGTTGGCTGCTTAGTCTTTGATATTACCAATACATTTTATATATTCGTTTTATATGATTGTAACTTTTTGGATTGAAAAAGAATGTTGGATTTTACTTGGTCTGGAAAATGTTTTATGTTTTAGTATGATTTGTTCCTATGCCCATGCCTGATCTGGCGCCTTAATTAGCTGTTTCTTGGCCAGTGTTTCATGATGCGATTTATAGAAGACAAAACTATCGGCAAGGCCTCTGTGTCAGTGTCTTTGGCTGCTTAAGGCCTTACTTTAATCCCATTCAAAACTTTCAGAATGTTCTACATGACTGACGATGAAGAGGAGGAGGGTGGACATTTTATTACTCCCTCACCACACTGATGATGGTCTGGACTTATACTTCCAAAATAGCACTTCTCCAGAGGTGAAAGTTTACTTCTTTTGGGCCTACCGCTGAGAGCAAAATAGCTCTGTTGTAGTATGTTGATCTGCAGAAATTGGAACTGCAGTAGCCATCTGTGGAAACTTAAGGCTATAATCTTTGTAAGGAAATGTTGCTGCCTGGCCCCTCCGCTCCAGAGCCTGTGCTACCTTTCATTGAGGAATTGACAGACATTGCCTGTGGCATGGTCAAAGTCTTGTTACATTTCATTAGAAAGTTACTCTATCGCTAGGAACCATAGCCCTGCTTCGGATTACCCAGCCTTCTTGCCTTGTCACCCAACACCTGAAATATTTGTTGTGCAAATATTTGATCTGAATGCTTAGCCTACTGACATCCATGATGGAGAGTTGAAGCACATGGATGTGCTTGGCAAGAGTAGTGTTCTCCATCAGTTTGGCATTTTAGTCTTTGAATGGGGTCTGCCTCTTGGTCAGATAAACTCATGCCACCAGGGCGTGGTGAGCCAGCTCATACCTGTCCTCTCTGAACGGTTTCAAAATCCTTTAATGCAAATTTCCTACAAAGGACAGGATGCGGCCAAATATATTTTTTGCGGACAGGGCTGAACCACCGACAGTAGGTATGTAATCACTTCTGGATGTATGCCATGATTTTCTCTGGGTCTATATCCAGAAACTGTGGTTCCTGTGGAAAAAATATATAAGTAATAGACAATGCTAATGTGCACAATGGCCATCAAAAGGGGTAATGAGGATGTCGAAAGGAGGAGGAAGACCATATACAACGTAATACTTATCAATTCAAAATTATATACATAAATCAAGTTATATCCCAAAAAAGTGCATAGTGTCCCCAATTGAACATGGAACCTACAAAACAGTGCCTAAAATTTTGTGACATGGAGAAATGGTTTCAATAATAATCAAATGACGCCCATCAAATTAATACATCATAAGCACAGCCTTCTAATATGATAGTAGAGACTGGTAAATGGTTTGCTTTTAAATATGGTCTATACTTAATGTTACACACTGTTTTGTAGGTTCCATGTTCACTTGGGGACACTATGCACTTTTTTTGGATAGAACTGTGATTTATGTATATAAATATTTTGAATTGATCAGAAATACGTTTTATATGGTCTTGCTTCTCCTTATGACATCCTCATTATTCCTTTGATTGTCATTGTCCACATGAGCATTGTCTATAACTTATATATTTGTTATACAGGAACCACTGTTTCTGGTTATAGATTTTGTACCCTGGTTCCATGTGAGTAGGTTGTCCTGTGTTTCCTTTACATGATTTTCTCTGGGGGCATGCAGGCAACCTTCATGATGGATATACCCTTTGATTGCTCTGGACTATTTGGTGACCAGATGGGTTCATCTCTGGAGAGATTTAAAGGGTGCCACGCTATGGCATGATTCTTGGGTTCACGGTCTCCAGGCTCCTAGTTTCATTAGCATGTTCAGGTCTTAATCCCTGTGTGTGAGAGTGTATAGGGGTTGGGGGAGGTCTTGCTTACTGCCAGAGGCAACTATCTTAGCCCATGCAGCAGTCCACCTAGCCCTTATGTAGCTCCTTGTGGTGTGGTAGCAACAAAGGATAGGTTCACCTTCTATCGGGCCAGTCCTAGTCTTCATCTCCTCTAGCTGGTCCCGAGCTGCTTTTGATCCCTCTTTGGGAGTCACCTTCAGCCTGTGGGTGAGGTGGGTGGGTGTGTGTGTGGGTGGCCAGGGGATTGGGCAGGGGCCAGAATACAATTTTGCCAGCCCAAATGGCACACACTTACATGGGACCATTGTGTCCTGCAGGTGGTCAAACCCTCTGCAGTGAATCCTATTTTCATGCAGACCATTCCACCAACTTTGCCAAAGAGGTTCAGTCAGTGCTGGACAGAGTGGCAATATAGAATGTTCCTGAGAGAGATAGAGGGGCGCAACTGATACTACAGCCATTACTTCTTGGTGCCAGATTGATTTTGGACCTTTGGCTCTGGCACACCTTTCTTTTAAAGGACATATTCAGCATGCTGGCTCTGGCCCAGGTGATCTCCTCTCTAGATCCTGGAGATTTGCTGGTGTGTGTGGACCTGCAGGACATGTATTTTCATGCAGTCTCATAGGCAGATATTCTGCTTCATGTTAGGTAAGGAACACTTGCAGTTGAATGCCCTCCCATTTAGAATTAGCTTCTGACTGCAGGGGGCTTATGAAGGTGATGGTGGTGGTTGTGGCATATCTTTTTAGCTCTGCAGTTGTATTCCTGTATAGTGATGACTGGCTGTTGAAGGCAAGCTGGTCACCTACAGACAACTATCTTGTTCCGCTCTTCCCTGGAATTCTCTATTAACAAGCCGATTTCATTTTTAAGGGCTGAACTGGACAAAGTGGCTTTCAGTCTCTCGCTCTGGCAGTGTGTCTGGGACCTTCAGCATATGACCTATGTTGCGAGCTAAGACCTGTGTTCTTGTCTGAATGGTTCTGAGGCTTCTTGGCCTCTCGTTCCCATGTTTTCTGCTGGTGCCTCATGCCTTTAGCAGAGTAAAACTTGTATTATTTGGGATTAACACTGGGGATCCTCCTCAGACAGAAACAGTGTCTGGCGATTTGGCTCCGGACTTCCAGTGGTGAATGAAGGATTCTAACTTAACTTACAACACACTGCTCCCCTACCCTGAGTTCTCTGTGACTGATGCATTGACTCCTGTGGGGAGTTGAGAAGGTGCGATTGTACTTAGACAAGGTGGAGATCAGAGGCCTCTCCTCTCCACTGGAGAAGAGGCATCACATAAAGGTTCTAGTTTTGAGTATTATCCAGTTCGCTCTCAGAGCCTTTCTGCCTTCCATCAAGATCCTTACTGTTCAATTTGTGATTGACAACAAGACTGCCATGTGGTTCTGCAACAAACACAGCAGTGTTGGGTCAAGTATGCTGTACCAGAAGGATCTGTGTCTGTGGCTCTGGCTGTAACTTAAGGGAATTGGTTTGCCTTTCGTCTGGCAGGAATCCTTAAATGTCAGGGTGAACAAGCTCCGCAGGGGCAATCCAACTGACAGTTGGTGGCATCTTCAACATGAAGTGATTCAAAGTGCAGTTGCCCAGAAGGGTGTGACTGAGAGATCTTTTTGGCCACTTCCAAGGAGGCTTATTGTTGATCTTTCGGAAGTTCCCTGGGATCCTCATTTTTTCTACAGTGTGACTTTGGCTTCCTGTGTGCATTAGTCTCTGCTGTTGCTTGCGTGAGTTCTGAAGAAAGTCTGTAACCAGGCTTGGCTGATGTTGTTTTCCTTGGACTGGCTGTGGTACTCTGGCCTGCTGAGTCTGAGCGTGTACTCCATGCTCAACCTCCCTCTTCGAGAGGACCATCCCTCCCAACAACATGGCAGGGTTCTACACTTGAATTTCCTTAGCCTAATATATCTCCATGTGTGGAGAGTTAGTGGAACCAGCCGATTGGGATTCTTTCTTCCAAATCAAGTAGTGGATGGCACTCTAGCTGCCCGCCATCTTCCCACAATGTCCATCTATTCTCGATGTTGGGCAAAACATATGGCTTGGTGTCTGTACTGCCCGGTCTAACTACTGCATACTAATCCTTCTGATATTCTTCTGTTTGTCCTGTCTTTGGTCTGGTGAGGGTTTTGCTGTTTTTATTGTTAAAGTTTGTCAGCACCTGTGTCCTGTCTGCATTTTCCAGATCAGCCATTTTTATGTGAGTCACCAGTTGGGATGTGTTTTTTAAAGGGTTTACCGAGCTTTCCTCCTGCTTTTTGTTTTTTACCCTGCAGTGGGAAGTTAATTTGGTTTTTACCTTCATGCGCTTGACCATGCACAGCTTCTTTCCATTTTTCCTTCCTTCTTTTTCTCGCTCTCCTTCTTTCCTTGTTTTCTCTAGTTTGTTCCTTTCTTGCATTCCTCATTACTTATCTCCTGCATTCCTTTCTTTCCTGTCCTTGTGTCCTTCTTTCTGTCCTCCTTGCTTTTTGCACTCTATCCTTCCCTCACTTGACCGTTTCACAATCTTTCCTTTTCCACTTTCCTTCTTTCCTTCTCTCCTCTGCTTTATTCCTTCTTTCCTCCCTTTCTGTTCATTGCCTTAAATGTCTTCATCTCTTTTGTTTTTTACCTCCATCTTTCATTTCTTGTTCCTTTCTCTTCCTTCTTGTCTTTCTTTCCTTTCTTCCTTTTCTTTCATTGTCTTCTCCATCCCTTTCTTCTTATTAGTTTATCCTTTCCTTCTTGCTATCCTTTCTTCTCGTCTGTTTTGTATGTTCATTCTTTAATTTTCATTTCACTGTTCCTTTGTTTTTCACCCTGTTTATTTTATTTCTATCCTATTTTACATTTCTTCTATCCTTTCTCCTTTTTTGCGCACTTCTACTCCATTTGTTTTTTTATGTAGACACTATATTAGGCAGCAGCTTAGGTCGATTTTCATTTATAAGTAGTAGCTCGCGCAATTGAAAAGGTTGGTGACTCCTAATTACTTCAAAATGTAGAGGTCTAGAGATCCAGGGGAATCCCACGGAACCAAAAGGGTAGAGCGATCCTCTGGACCAAGGATGAAGGGCTAGGGCCTCCCTAGGTGATTACTTCTGATCTAAAAGTTTCCCCTCTGGAGTATAGTCATACGTGCAAGGAAACAATGGGATCAGGTGCCAAACCTAAGCACCACTTTAATGAGAGCGAGGAAAGGAAAACATATTTTTTTATATAACCCCCACCCACTCTAATAGTGGCATGCTTCATCATCTGGTTCACCCTGGCTCCTAAAGGCCAGGTTGGTCTCGATCCTATTTTCAGGGAGCTGTTATGGAGACAAATAGGGGCATAACTTTAAAGATAACAATTCCTCATCCACTCCCAAGGCATCCCTTTTGTTTTTTGGGTGGATGGGAAAGATTAAAAACTAATTCAGCAGGGGTGGGGAATTCCTATAGTTCGACTCCCAGGACATATTGTTTCGGGCCCAGGGCAACCAGTTTTCATGTTTATTTTGCCCTTTGCACAAGTTGAGACAAACGCTTTGGCAGCCTGTTTACAGTACCACATTACGGATCAAGGAAGGGCATTTTCTGTAGTTAAAGTAAAATTTGCGTCCATATGCTATTGCTATTTGAACTTGTGCTCATGGTTCATTAATGCAAAGCCTTTATTAGGCTGAGCGCTCTAAGAGAATTTTTGTCAGTTAGGACTGCACTGTGGTCCCAGTATAAAAATGCATGTATACGTTTGCAAAGTTTAACAATATGAGGCTACATATAATGATCCCAGAATGCTCTCCAATTAGATGCAAATATTTGAAGAAGCTTGAAAGCAAGATTGAGTATTTTGCTTTCAAATAAAACGTTCATTAAAAAATGCAACTAGGAAAAACATTTTTTGCTAAGCTACTGTGAATTTTAGGTATCGAAGCATCATCTACTAAAATATGTTGATGCATGTTAGTATTCCCAAAACATATTCATAATGGAAAATCAGTGCAGCCAGTTGCAACCGGAAACATGAAAATAAACCATCATTGGCAAAGCAATAGGTCTGACATTGGTGGTCAGTCTTTTGGTTTTGTCAAAGCGTTTCTGATGGATACATTTCCCTATGGATTCCTCACCTTATGAATATCCCCCTGCGCCAGCATTCCGTGGAAACCTTTCCTAGATCGCCACGCCGACGAGGTTGTTACAATGCCTTGGCTCTGCACGCGGTTCTGCATGACGTCACTGGAGCCATGAGAGGACCACGCCGGCGTGATGATGTCCGATCCCGGTTTTTCTGGGACTCTCCATACTTTCGACTAGATACTTTGTAACTTTGTATCTTTCTGTGTTTTGACATGTCTGCCCCGAGGAAGTTGGGCTTTAAGCCTTGTAAAGAGTGCGGGGGTCATACATCGATCACTGACCCTCATGAGGACTGTCTGTGTTTTGTCGTCTGATCACGACGTCCAGAGCTGTTCTTCCTGCAGAAAGATGAACCCGAAGGCTCTGAAGGAATGGGAAGCCAATTTGTATGTGGCTTGAGCAAGAAAAGAAAAAAGGGGTTATAACCGAACAAAGCCGCATGACTCCAAGAGGAAGCATAAGAAGAAGAAGCATGCTTCTTGCGCTGTTCATCGAAGGCTGTGGTTTCGAGGTTGCCTTCTCCAGTACCTCTACGTTGAGAAAGACTGTCTCTCCTTCTCCTTCTCCTTCGGTGTCTCCTCAAGTGACTCGTGTCCATTCTCCACCTTACAAGGGGACTTTGGCGCAATCACCAACGCCAAGATTTTGATCGACTCCGAAAGGTGTCTCGAATCCGGCTGATGCTAAAGTTCCTTTGGCTCCTGTGGCTCTGCCTGTGGCTCCGGTGTCTGACTCCGGAGGTACCTCGTTTGGATCTCGAACCGGCTCAGTACTCACAATTTCCGTCGCCGGGTTCAGATCCCTTGAATTTTTTTTAATGCGATGTATGGCCTCGTACCCCTCTGGTGCACCTATGGGTCCTATGGCATTTAATTTGGGTGTGCCTCAACAGTATCCACAGGCCCCCTTTGTGCTATTTATGCAGTCTACGCCATCCTGGCAGTTTCCGGCTTCGAGGATGTCAACGCCATATGCGCAGTCCCCGGCTCCATCCTGTTAACCTTCCTCTCAGATTCGATGGATGCCAGTTACTACTGTGGATTCGCCTTCGATGCCGCTCCCAGAGCCATCAACGCCGCATGTGGCCAACACCGCAACCGAAGTTGTGCTCGAGGAGAGAAGCGCAGAGGTTGTTAGAGGAGGCGCAATACCAGGCTGAAGAGATGGAGGAAGGTTAAGTTTATTATACAGAGGATATGTTTGAGGGTTTGTGTGAGGCAAGTGGACTTGATACTTCCCCCTAGTGGGAATATGCTTCACAGAAGGCTACCCCCTCTAAAGAAGTTGCACCCTACCATACAGTGATCAGGAAGGCTGCAGAGCTTTTGGATCTGCAGCTCCCTATGGCTGAGTATAAGCCTAATTTGCTCACAGAGGTGCTTCCTTCTCCGTCCTCTGTGTTTGAGCCGCTCTTGCCATTCAATGAGGCCTTGACTGAGCCAATCCTTGATGTGTGGTGCAACCCTCTTTCTGCTCCTGCAGTTTCAAGGTTGGTGTTCAGAAGGTATAGGCCTGCTCCAGGGGATCTGGTGTTCCTTTCATCTCATCCCTCTCCTCTCATCCCTCTCCTGAGAGTTTGGTGGTGAAGGCTTCTTGTTCACAGCAGTCCACGGGTGCTTTTCCGCAGTCTCCTGCTGACAGGGATTCCAAGAAGTTGGAACAATCTGCAAAAAAGGTCTTCTCATGGACTAGTATGTCTCTGAAGTCTACCCATGCTACCTGTCTGTTGGGTAGATACATTCATGCCCTTATGGACTCTGCCAAACACCTTCTTCCAAAATTGTCTGAGGAAGAGCGGGGAAATTTCAGTGAGGTGCCGGCCGACTCACAGGATGCAGCTTGTCAAGTCATCCAATCTGGCCTAGACACAGCGGATTCGGTTGCCAGGGTGATGGGTCATCCATTGCAACTAGAAGACATGCATGGTTGAGGTCCTCTGGGTTCTCACCTGATGTACAGGCTGCCATTCTCGATCTAACTTTTGATGGGTCTAAACTTTTTGGAGAGAAAGCTGATTCTGCTCTGCAAAGATTTAAAGACCATAAGGCCACAGCGAAGTCCTTGGGTCTGCAGACTCAGGCAAAGGGTTAAGGCTATAGAAGATACTGTGGCTTCGGGAAGTCTTCCTTTCGTGGTTTCTGATAGCCACAGCAGGAGCAGCAGCAACAAAACACCTTGTACAAGTCCTATAGGGGTAAAGACCGAGGTCGCCTTTGTGGAGCCGGGCGTCCGCCTTATTCCTCCTCCTCCTCTACCTCCCCAACCTCTCCTGGTAATGCAGGAAAGCAGCCCTAGATCCGCCATCATGGATCATGCAGGTCCTGTGGGAGGCCGGCTTACCCATTTTCTACAGGATTTTAAATTGGAGGAGGATCATTTACTTCTTCAGAGGGAGGTTCTTGTCCTATTACAAAAAGGTGCAATAAAGGAGGTTCCGGAGCAGGAAAGGGGTCGGGGATGCTACTCCTGGTATTTCCTGATTCCCAAGAAGGATGGCAGTTTACGCCCCATCCTTGACCTCAGAATCTTGAATCTGTCTCTCAAGTAGGAGAGATTCAAGCTGCTTACCCTAGCGCAGGTTCTTCAGGCGTTGCAACAAGAGGACTGGTTGGTGTCCATCGACTTTCATCCCAATCCTGAAGTCGCACAGGAAGTATCTCCAGTTTACGGTTGGTTCGCAACACTACCAGTTTGCGGTCCTTCAGTTTGCTCTTACTACTGCACCTAGAGTCTTCACCAAGGGGATAGCAGTGGTGGCTGCCCATCTCAGGAGGTCTGGGATCCCGGTTTTCCCCTACCTGGACGATTGGCTACTGAAGGCAGAGTCGCCAGAGATTGTGCATTGTCATCTGCAGGTAACAACGCAGTTGTTGTACAAATTGGGTTTTTCGATATGTGCCCAAGTCTCACCTGGTGCCCTCACAGCGCAATCTGTTCATAGGGGCAGTACTGGAAACCACTGTGTGTGAGTTTTCCCACCTCCGCAAAGGATTCTCGACATTCAGGAAATGATTCCCTTGTTTCACAATGGAGCGGTTGTTCCGTTTCTGATCGTCCTTCGCCTGCTCAGTCTGTTTGCTTCCTGCATTCTGTTGGTCAGCAATGCACGCTGGCACATGAGGGTGCTCCAGTGGTGTCTCCGCAGGCAGTGGTATCAGCAAAACGGAGATCTCAGGGAGTCAGTCAGGATCTCCAGAGAAGCTGCAGTGGATCTGTCTTGGATCTGTCTTGGTGGAGCGTGGAGGACAATATGTCTCAAGGAAAGCCCTTCCACCTTCCTCCACAGTGATAGCTGATGCCTCTACCCTAGGGTGGGGAGCTCATCTGGGGGGGATCTGGATATCAAGGGTCTTCTGGAATTGCGGGTGATAAGTTTGGTGCTCAAGGCTTTTCTCCCTTCCCTTCGCGGTCAGTCAGTTCAAGTCTTGACGGACAACACTGCTGCGATGTGGTAAATCAACTAGCAGGGAGGAGTAGGGTTGTACCTTCCTTGCAGAGAAGCGTTGCGGCTCTAGTCCTGATCTCAGGTCCATCGAATTTGCTTGATGGCAAATCATCTGGCCGTGGTGCTGAACGTGCATGTGGACCGTGTCAGTCTGCAGTTCTCCGCCGATCACGAGTGGAGGCTTCATCCGGAGGTAGTTCAACACATCTTCCAGACGTGGGAACTCCTCAGGTGGACCTGTTTGCCACTCTCTAACGCGCACTGCTCGTCATTCTGCAGTCTCCAGTTTCCAAGGCAGGAAGTGTTGGGGGACGCGTTTCAGTTGAGTTGGAGCACACCCTTGATTCCTCAGGTTCTGAGGAAGATTCGCCAAGACCTGGCCCAAGTTATGTTGATCGCCCCGGATTGGCCGAGAAGGGTGTGGTACACAGACCTCCTTCATCTCCGCTCTGTCTCCCTCTGAGGGTAGACCTCTCGCAGTCGGAGTGGCAGGTTCTACACCCCCACCTCCAGAGCCTGCACCTTCATGCCTGGAAATTGAACAGGGCAACCTGAATTCTTTCTCTCTCCCGCCTGACGTGGTGGATGTTATATTATCGGCCAGGCGACACTCCGCCAAGTCTATCTATTCCGAAAGGTGGTCAAAATTTGTTAAATGATGTGGAGATAAGTCTATTGATCCCTTAAAAGCTCATCTTTCTTTTTCACTGCATTTGACCCAGCAGGGTTGTACTGTGGCTACTGTTAAAGGATATTTATTGGCATTTCTTTGTTTGCCTGATCAGTCGTCTCTTTTTAAATCTCCGATTGTTTTAAGGTTTATTAAGAGGCTTACTAACAGGTTTCCTACCACTCCTTTCGTTATGCCCCAGTGGGATTTAAGTCTGGTTTTAACTTTCTTAATGGGCTCTCCTTTTGAACCTATGCAT